>NC_053436.1:6125261-6790224 GCF_007990345.1 Gossypium hirsutum | reverse complement strand
GTCCGTTTTTAGACACCCATGTTGTGACCGTGTCGAGACCTCGTCTGACCTCCTTTTTTTATGTATTCCAGCATGCTCCGTACGTATCTGGCGTGTCCGACGAGTATCCGTGTTGGACACACGTACGACACCGGTACGAGGAGTGATGAACCGTGTCCGTGCTTCCCAGTGTTGGGAAGAAACCGAACAACCGAAACAAAGCGAAAGCACAACCGGTGTTCTTTCTCTCCTTATAACTCCTGTCAAAAATTATGGCAAGCACAATAGCACAAGATATGTTCTCTAGCAACCTTAATCAACCACAAATCAACTAATGCAACCACAACAAAAATAAATAGAGACACCGATATTTTTACGTGGAAACCCCTTTAAATCAAGGGTAAAAAAACCACGGGACTTTAGAGTCCGATAAAGAGCTCTACTATCATCAAATGTTCGACTACAAGATCACAATATCAAGCCTACAACAAGCATTCAACTCCGACAAGGCTAACAACATGTATCTTTAGCAAAAGAGAGAAAAATGAGAGAACATCACCAAAAAACGTAGCTGCTGAAAAATGGGTATTTCCGACGCTACAAGACTCGGATGAAAAATCCGACCGTACAAAGTCAAGAACACCTTATCACCTAGCTGCTGTCCAAAATCAGCTCAATCGAACCACGGATGGACCTTCGATCAAAGAGTTGATCACTGCTGCACCAAGCTTGAAAAACTTATTTTTCTATTCTCTTTCTCTCTATTTTTTTTTAGCTCTCTGCAGAAATTTCTGCCCACTCCCACGTTAATAAGCCAAAAATTGGCTTTTGACAAAACCAAAAGAAAAGGAAGGCAAAACATTGTGGCAGAAAATATGGGTTTCCCACATAGTGGGACCCATACCCAACAAATCTCCCCCTCCAACTATGTGGGGAATGCCTCCATGCCGGAGGTCAAACAACATGCTTCAAACTTTCCTCTTGGTAAGGCCTTCGTCAACATATCAGCACCATTATCATTAGTGTGTATCTTCTCAAGCTCTAACAGCTTAGCTTCAAGAACATCTCGTATCCAATGGTACCTCACATCAATATGCTTAGATCTAGCATGAAAAGTTGAGTTCTTACCAAGATGAATAGCACTCTGGCTATCACAGTACAAGACATACTTCTCCTGAGTAAAACCAAGCTCATGCACAAACTTCTTCATCCAAAGCATCTCCTTACACGCTTCGGTTGCTGCAATGAACTCTGATTCGGTGGTGGACAATGCAACACACTTTTGCAGTCTCGATTGCCATGCCACAGCTCCCCTTGCATAAGTGATTAAGTAACCTGAAGTAGATCTCCTCGAGTCAATGTCTCCGGCCATGTCTGAATCTGTATACCCAACAAGAACAGGTTTCTTATTGCCGAAACAAAGTTTCATGTTGGAAGTGCCACGAAGATATCTCATAATCCACTTCACTGCATTCCAATGCTCTCTGCCTGGATTAGAAAGAAATCGACTAACTGTACCAACGGCATAAGCCAAGTCTGGTCTCGTGCAAACCATTGCGTATATCAAACTACCCACGGCTGAAGAGTAAGGAATTTTCTGCATCTCTTCCTTCTCCTTTTCTGTGGAAGGACTATGCTTAACACTCAATCTAAAGTGCATAGCAAAGGGAGTATTCACCGCTTTAGCTTTGTCCATACTAAACCTTTGAAGTACTTTCTCAATGTACCTCTCTTGTGATAACCATAATTTCTTGGCCTTTCTATCACGTGTCAGTCTTATGCCAAGAATTTGCTTTGCTGGCCCCAAATCCTTCATTGCAAAGGATTTACTCAACTCTTGTTTCAACTTCTCAATTCTAGAAGCATTCTGACCAACAATAAGCATATCATCAACATAGAGCAAAAGAATAATAAAATCATCACCAGAGAATCTCTTAACAAACACGCAATGATCAGAAGTAGTCTTCTTGTAGCCTTGCTCCCCCATAACAGACTCAAACTTCTTGTACCATTGCCTTGGAGCTTGCTTCAAACCATACAAGCTCTTCTTCAATCTGCACACATAGTCCTCTTTCCCTTGTGCAACAAAACCCTCTGGCTGCTCCATGTAAAGCACTTCTTCCAAGTCACCATGAAGAAAAGCAGTTTTCACATCCATTTGTTCAACCTCTAGGTCATAACAATCTGCCAAACTCAGTATAGTTCTGATAGAGGACATCTTCACAACCGGAGAAAATATTTCTTCAAAATCAACCCCCTTTTTCTGAGTATAACCCTTGACGACCAATCTAGCTTTGTATCGTGGAGATGAAGACTTCTCTTCTTGCTTCAACCTGTAAACCCACTGATTCTTCAAAGCTCTTTTGCCCTTAGGCAGTTTCACCAATTCAAAGTATGGTTCTCATGCAAGGATTGAAGTTCGTCTTTCATCGCTTCAACCCACTGATCTTTGCATTCACTCTCCATAGCCTCTTCATAACATTCAGGTTCTCCCCCGTCAGTCAAAAGAACATATTCATCAGGAGAATACCTGACAGAAGATAGTCGATCTCTGGAAGACCTTCGAAGTGGAACTGCTGGTGGAGCTATAGGTGCTTGTTGTTGATCATTCACAACATCATCCATGGGAGTATCAAAGTCACCTATAGTCTGATGGTCACCACTAACATCACCATGCACATCATCCTGGATAGGATCTGGTGAAGAGTCTAGGGGAACCGGATTCACATCGATCAAGTCACCACTACCTTGTGAATCCACTTTCTCCGTCTTATCAATGTCATCAATGGTCTGATCCTCAATGAAGACAACATCTCTGCTTCTCACGAGTTTCTTCTGAACTGGATCATAGAGTCTATAACCAAACTCACCATCTAGACCATAACCAATAAAAATGCATTGTCGAGCCTTGGCATCCAACTTGGATCTTTCATCCTTTGGAACATGAACAAATGCTTTACAACCGAACACACGTAGGTGATCATATGACACGTCTTTACCAAACCAAACTCTATCTGGCACATCACCTTTCAAAGGAACACTAGGAGACAGATTTATCACATGTGTCACTGTGTTCAAAGCTTCAGCCCAAAATGATCTTGGTAACTTTGCATCTGACAACAAACATCTGACTCTCTCAATCAATGTTCGGTCCATTCTTTCAGCTAACCCATTTAACTGTGGAGTCTTTGGTGGTGTTTTCTGATGTCTGATTCCCTGTCGCAGACAATACTCATGAAACGACCCTGTGTACTCGCCACCATTATCAGTACGAATGCACTTCAACTTTTTCCCAGTTTCCCTTTCAACTGATGCTTGAAACTGTTTAAACACCTCAAAGACTTGATTTTTAGACTTCAAAGTGTAAACTCATAGCTTTCTTGAACAATCATCAATGAAAGTCACAAAGTAAAGTGCACCCCCATGTGATCTTACTTTTATCGGACCACAAACATCTGAATGGACCAACTCTAGCAACTATGATTTCCTATGAGGAGGATGGCTTCTAAATGAAACTCTTTTCTGCTTTTCTGCTAGACAATGAGCACAATTCTTCAGTGTAGCATTCTTTAAACCCGAAAGTTGATTCTTCTTCGCTAAACAGCTAAGCCCCTTCTCACTCATGTGACTGAGTCGTTTATGCCACAACTCAGTTGAGTTGTCATTCAGTGTCACATTCACCGTCTCTCGAGAAGTCAAAGCTTGCATCAAGTACAAATTTGAGCTCTTCTTTCCTCGAGCCACAACCAAGGAGCCTTTAGTCAGCTTCCACTGCCCTTCACTGAAGGTGTTACAGAATCCCTCATCATCAAGCTTTCTTGCAGAAATCAAATTCAAACGGACATCCGGTGCATGTCTGACATCCTTGAGAGTTAACTTTGTTCCATTGTTACTTACCAAGCTAACATCTCCCATACCAATAACCGAAACCAAACCATCATTACCCATCTTCAATACCCCAAAATCACCAGGAGTATAAGATGTGAAGAATTCCTTCCTCGACGTGACATGAAGTGATGCACCAGTATCAATCACCCAACTAGTCTCGTCGCATGCTAGGTTGACCAAATTCTCATCACAAATAACTAACAAATCTTCACCAGTAACAGTAGCAACACGCTCGGATTTTTCATCGTCATTCCGGTCGTGTTTATCACCACCACCTTTGTTCTCTTTCTTCCACTTGAAGCAATATTTCTTGATATGACCTTTCTTACCACAATGATGACACTCAAGATTCTTGTATCTCGATCTTGACTTGCTTCGGCTTTTATCTCTACCCTTTCCATCTTTGTCTCTGTTTCTCCCCTTGTTCTCGATAACCAACACCTCGGACTGTGATGTAGAACCCTGAGATCTTCTTCTAACCTCTTCATTCAACACACCACTCTTAGCCAAATCCAAAGTAATAATACCCTGTGGGGCAGAATTAATGAGTGAGACTCGAAAGGTCTCCCAAGAGTCTGGTAGAGTAGCAAGCAACCAAAGTCCTAAAATCTCGTCATCAAATTTGACACCCATACCAAGAAACTGATTCATCATACTCTGAAATTCACTAACATGGTCAGCTATAGACATTCCTTCTTTATATTTCAGCGCCATCATTTTCTTCAGCAAAAATAACTTGTTATTGCCCGACCTCGAAGCATACAAGCTTTCAAGCTTCTCCCACAATGTTCGAGCATGTGTCTCCTGATCAATGTGATTGTAAACATTTTCTTCAACAAATTGCCGAATAAAGCCACACACTTGTTGATGCTCAAATTCCCATTCTTCATCACTTTTCGAATCGGGTTTTTGAGTAGTAAAGACCGGAAGATGCAAAGCCTTCACAAACAACAAGTCCTTCATTTTATTCCGCTAAAGTTGATAATTTGTGCCATTCAACATAATCATCTTGCTCGTATTAATTTCCATAATTATCTAACACAATAACCAAGCTCTGGTACCAGTTTGTTGGGAAGAAACCGAACAACCGAAACAAAGCGAAAGCACAACCGGTGTTCTTTCTCTCCTTATAACTCCTGTCAAAAATTATGGCAAGCACAATAGCACAAGATATGTTCTCTAGCAACCTTAATCAACCACAAATCAACTAATGCAACCACAACAAAAATAAATAGAGACACCGATATTTTTACGTGGAAAACCCCTTTAAATCAAGGGTAAAAAAACCACGGGACTTTAGAGTCCGATAAAGAGCTCTACTATCATCAAATGTTCGACTACAAGATCACAATATCAAGCCTACAACAAGCATTCAACTCCGACAAGGCTAACAACATGTAATCTTTAGCAAAAGAGAGAAAAATGAGAGAACATCACCAAAAAACGTAGCTGCTGAAAAATGGGTATTTCCGACTCTACAAGACTCGGATGAAAAATCCGACCGTACAAAGTCAAGAACACCTTATCACCTAGCTGCTGTCCAAAAATCAGCTCAATCGAACCACGGATGGACCTTCGATCGAAGAGTTGATCACTGCTGCACCAAGCTTGAAAAACTTATTTTTCTATTCTCTTTCTCTCTATTTTTTTTTTAGCTCTCTGCAGAAATTTCTGCCCACTCCCACGTTAATAAGCCAAAAAATTAGCTTTTGACAAAACCAAAAAAAGGAAGGCAAAACATTGTGGCAGAAAATATGGGTTTCCCACATAGTGGGACCCATACCCAACACCCAGCTGAGTGACTATAGAGTCAAAAGATATATACCATTAAAAGATTGATGGAATAAAATTTGCATGGGAGCTTGGCTATCATAAAATACAGGTGGAATGCGACGATGTTGTTGTCGTCTTGCTGATTAACTTGCGCAGGAAACAATGGGAGGTCCGAGTAATCTATGTATATGGCGAGGCCAACATGGCAGCAGATCAGACCGGATGGCCAAACTCTCTGCTGAAGCACATCCTGGGCTTACCAAATATCAAATTCCACACCAAGACATGTTCACCAGCTGTTGCTTAGTGATCGTTTAGGGGCAACTCGTATATGAGACTGTCCAGCTTAGCTATTTATGTCCTAGAGTATAATGGACATATGTACAGTAGATTTCAAATTATAATAGTCCTTTTTATTAATCCACATTCTCACAGCATCATATTCAAAAAGTTGAAAAGCAAATTCTATTTTTATTAGATAATTGAATTTAAATGAGTGAATTTCAGTTTTTTTTTCAATCAAGCTTTAAAAGTGTAATTTAAACTTAAAATGCTAATGAGGCTTTTTGATAGTGTTAGAAAATATAATTTGACCTTAAATTACTAAAATTCATAATTAATTGAAAATTTGAGGTCGTATTTTTAAAATCCGAAATAATATGTATTAATACAGTATCGATTTTTAAATCTTATGATGATGCTATAATTTTCCATGTATACAAATTCAATAATTATCTTTTTTTAATTATTTTTTAAAAGATAATTTTATAGGTATTCAATCACACTCTTAATAAGACCTTAATCTTTAAAATAATATTTTTCCCATAACTTTGCAAATATCACCTAGCTAATTTCTCGGTAAAAATGGGTTTTGACAACGAGAAAGGATTATATGAAATTATGATTTCATGTCACCCTTATCCCTTTCTAATAGGAGAATGACAAATCAGATTTTTCTTCCTGATTTTTAGCATTTTCAGTTGAATTTAAATTTTTTTCAGAGAAAAATGCTGAAAATCAAGAGGAAAAATCTGATTTATCATCCTCTTACGTCGAATCATTGTTTCATACAATCCATTCTTTTCGACAACATACACGGTTGGTTTATATAATTTTACATTTAACCATTAATAATTATTACCATTTTTATGAAAATTAATTACTATTATTTAATTCAAATAACAAATAAATTTATGTTAAAAAGATTTTTTGAAAGCATTTTTTAGCAAGTATTATTGAATGTCTAATACTTAGCATTACAATATTTACGAAAGACATACTGAGGATTACAATTTTATACAAAATCATTCAAATACAGGAATATATCAACTTTTCAAAAAAAAATTATTTTTCAGAATTATTTTTTATAAAATATTTTATATTAAACAAATAGACCTTAAATTTTTTTGTTAATTTTTTTTTCAAATATCTCATCAATCAGGAAAAAGATAAAAAGACCTCTCTAATCCCTCTCAATTTTGAAATTAAGAAAATTAGTCTCCTTCAAAAAAATTCGAAGCAATTTAATTTCTATCAATTTCGAAAATGAGCAACTAAGGATAATTAATCGCAAAGTTAGTATCTTCTATCAACTGTGCATAATTTTGATTAGTATAATAACAAATTTAGCATTCAATATTTACATATTTTGTCATTTTTCCTTTAATTCTAAAAAATTCAACAAATTCAGCCTCAACATTTAGACAAATGTTGCAAGGTAAACTTGTTAAATTAGGACCAAATTGACAGAATTTGTAAACTTTGAAAGCTAAATTGTTATTACACCAATCAAAATCATGTACAATTGACAAAAGACAATAACATCGTGATTAGTTGTCCTTAGTTACTCACTTTTAAAATTGATAAAGACTAAATTACTTTGATTTTTTCAGAGAAACCAGTTTACTCAATTTCTAAATTAAAGAGATTGAGAAATCTTTTTCCGCATCAACCTTTAAACTTAAATTATATATATAGATATAACTTAAATTGAATACTTAAACCTTGGACAGATAATATATATACTAAATTTAAAAAAAAAAGCCATTTTAAAAAAAATTATGGAAATAGGCTGATTTTTTAAAAAATTACGGGAATTGGCCGATTTAAAGAAGCAATCCCACATTGTCTATGAACAAACTGTAAACTTATTTATGAGTCTATATATACACATATATCATATATCACATTACTTAAGAAAATAAGGGAAATGAGGCTTTAGGTTTATATAAAGATTTGTTTTCTAAGTTTTATTTCCACATTAATAATAGGTGACAAAAAAATTTGGTATTGCCACTTTTAGTGTTGAATGTTGATGTGGCAAAAATGATTTCTAACTGGAAACGTTTTACTAAAATTGGCTCATTCCCGTAAATTTTTAAAAATTTAACTTATTTTTGCAAATTTAAAAAAAATAGTTTTTTTAATTTATTCATATATTTATATATGAATTTCCACTTATCTCTTCTTTAAAAAAAACTTAATTTACACTTATCTGTTATATAAAAATAAAAAAATAATTTGTACTTATCAGTTATCAGCTCCATGTATGTGTGTGTATATGCGCGAAAAATTGTACTTATCAGCAATATAGAGGACAGTGGTTCAAAATTAAAAAAGAAAAAGTCATATATGCCAAATTTTGCTATCAGTCCCTGTACTATAGGTAAAATATGAGTTTAATCTTTATACTCTAATTTGCTCCATTTTAATCTCATTTCTTTTCCAAATCAAACAATTTTAGCACTGTACTTTTTTATTTTGATATTTCAATCTTGAATTAAATAATACCAATTAAATCTGTTAGATTAAATTCTGCTATTGGTCTTGTAAGTTTTTTAGATTTAGTCTTGATCCTCCAATTTGATCAGTTCTAATCCTTATGTTTTTTGAATTTTTTATATTTTAATATTAACTCGAACAACATCAATTAAGTTATATAATGTGGCTTTTTTGTGAATATTATGTAAAAGTAACAAGTTAACATGGTGATACACATATGATAATATGTTTGATTATTTTAGAAATTTAACTTAAAAAATTTCATAATTATCACTCAATTAAAACTGAAGTTTAAAAAACTGAAAATACAGGGAATAAAAAAATGAATAAATTAAAGTATAACAACTAAATTTGTAATTTACATATAGTATAATGACTACTAGCAAATTTGGCACATATATATGTATGGGAATGGGAGCAAGAAGCTCCTTTTCTCTCCTTTGTCAGATAAACATTTTTATAGATAATTGTAGTTTATTCGTACATGTTTTACACTTTTTTATTAAATCCCAAAACTATACATGAATTATGATTTAATATGCAATTGTATATATAAACTTTGATTTTTTGCAATTTCATACATGAAATTTTGATTTGATCCAAATCCTGTAAATTATTAACACAATTATTGATATAACATCATTTTATGTTTATATATTGCATATATAAATAATTATATTAATCTAATATAAAAATAAATTTATGTATTTATTTCTTTGAATGTGTATGATTAAATTAATGTACAAGCCCAATTTTTTTTAACCGAGGCCCATTACCCAATAACCAAACCCAACACTAACCCAATACCACCTAGACCTTACCTATCAGCCCAAACCTAGACCCAAAATCTAAACCCACCTAAACAATAAACCCAACTATTGCCCAGCCCAACACCAACTTAAAAAAAATAAGAAGAAAAACCCTAGCCCTAGGTCTTCTGCCGTCAGTCGACTGGTCACCTGCCCTCTGTACGCCGCTGCCACCACCCACCGCCACCAACTCGGTCAATCACCTGCAAAACGGCACAAACACGTAAAGAATAGCAGAAAGTAATAGAAATAATAGAAATTGATAGGCTATAAAAGAAAAAACACTATCTTTGTATTTTTCGGAACAGAAAAGTGAATGAAAAGCAAAAAAATCAAAAAGAGGTTGATTCTAGTATTCTTTTTCTTCTGTTCGTGTGCATTGTTCTTTGATTTTTTTATTTTCTTTGTTATTTGTTTTTTACTCTATTAACACAAAAGGTTTTCCTAGTTTTCCAACTTTATTTATCTATTTATTCGTTTTTCTATTTTTTTTGATTTGTAATAATATATATTATAAATATATACATAATATAAAAAAAGAGAAAAAAAAATACCTTTTTGAATTTCCGGCCACCGTGTACGGTGGCCGGCGCGACGCCGGCGCGGTGGGCCTTGGCCGGAATCTGGACTTAGTCCAGAGAGAATATTTTTTTCTTTCCTTCTGTTTTTTTTCTTTTCAATGCCCAAATGAATTTTTTTTTTCAAAAGAAGGCCTTTTATACCCTGGTAAAACGACGCCGTTTTGGCCGGCATTCTTAAGCCCCGAAACGACGTCGTTTTGCCCCCCAGATCCGCGCGTCGACCCGACCCGAGGGGAGGATCCGCGTGTTTTCGCTGGATGGGCTATTTGCGCACTCTGTCCCTCCAATTTTAAAGAGCATTGCAATTCGGTCCTTTTCGCTATTTCCTTTTATTTTTAATCTAGCCCTATAATTTTAACTTTATTTCAATCTGGCCTACTGCTGCGCTGCGTTTTGAGGCGTTTGGGTTATTTGCTCATTTGATCCCTTCGTTTTTGGCGCGCTTTGTAATTTAGTCCCTTTCATTTTGAATTCGCCCAGTTTCTTTTTTTATTTTGATTTAGTCCCTTTTATTTTATTTTTCTTTCAATTTCGCCCTATATTTTTGTTTTATTTCGATTTAGCCCATATTTTAGCAATTTTATGTTATTATTATTATTATTATTTTAAATATTATTATTAGTTTACTATTATTATTATGGTTATTATTATTACTATTATCGTTAGTATTAATATTACTGTTATTTCTCTTATACTTTTCTTTCACGAATATTTATATACCTATTCATATATATATATTATATAAACGTGCATATTTATATATATATATATTATATTTCCTTTTTTTACATATATATTTTACTTATACCTACATATGTATTTTCATATTATTATACATATCTATGTATGTGTTTTTATTTTTATAAATAGATATTTATACCTTTATATTTTAATTTATATACATATCTATATATCTATATACATATCTTGTTTTCATAAATATATATATACACTTACATATTCTTCATATTTTTAAATACGTGTTCTATATATGTTCTTTAAATATTTTATGACTCATATATACACATATTTTTTATAGCTTAAAACTATCTATATACCTATATATACATATATATCTCTTTGTTTTTTATTGTATTTACTCTTTATTTATTTCATTTTCATTATTTATTTTGAATGAATTCGTTTTTATATTTTGTTATTTTATATGTCGTAAGTTTGACCGTTTATATTGATTGCTATTGCTCGTATCATTCTATACTTTTATATTCATTATGATTTTGTCATGCATAAAAAATGTAATTTGCTTTTACTATGATTTCGTGTTTTATTTTGCTCGATGTAACAAAATTTAATTTTTAAAATGACATTTCGTGTTTGGATTTGAGGAAATAGTGCCCTAACTTACTGGGTTTCGACTTTCTCAATAAATCTAAATACACGAATCTTTTCAAACTCGAAGTTTTTTAAAATGATCTCGGAAGTTAAGAAAAGATCGTGCCCTAACTTACTGGGCAAGATTTATTTTCTAAACCCGAGATAATAAAACATTTTTTGAAAAGGGGTAACATTTTAGCATTCACTCCAGTATCGAGAATTCGAGACGTTGTATCCTAACTTACTGGATATGATGTCTTTTCTCGATTAACGTGAAATATGCCACTTTTTCCAAAATTTTCAACTTTTTAATACAAGGATCGTATTTTTTAAATTTCTTTAAAGTTTTCAGCTTTTCGACATTAAGACATTAAGTAATCAACTAAGGTACCAATTTTGGGCGTATAGAGGGTGCTAATCCTTCCTCGTGCGTAACCAACTCCCGAACCCGTTTTTCTGAATTTCGTGGACCAAACCTGTTGTTTTAATAAAATCAAACCGTTTATTAAAAACAACCACTTTTCAATGTGATCCAATCACACCTCATAAAAAAGGATTGGTGGCGACTCCCGTTTCATTTTTCAAAACCCAAGTCGACCCCGTTTTTCATCAAAAAATGGTGTCAACAGCTTGGCGACTCCACTGGGGAAATCGATAATAGGGTCAAGCCACGTGGTGATTACTTTTTGTCTTTTATCAAAAATTGAAAATTCGGTTTAAAATTACGATCCTTTCATCGCATTTTATCTTTCTTTATCATAATCATCATCATTGGGGTTTATAATTGCTCTGTTTGTTTAAATTTTGGTATCTTTCCGCATTGCATTGCATGACCGTTGGTCACACCTTTTTAAGTGGGAGTGAGAAGCTACGCCTTCGTGAGGTTTTCACCTCCGCATGGGATAGTGAATCGCTTTCGGGATATATCCGTACCTATGTCTTCGTGAGATTTTCATCTCTGCATGGCCATAGGGAAATGTATCCCCCTGAATCGAACTCGGTCCGTATGAGCCTATAATGGTGAGGATCGAGGAATCTACTGGTTCAGGTACCCTACTTTAGAACCAAACCACATGTAATGAGCCATAGGAACTGACCTAGGTAGAGCTACTCCAAATTTTAGTGCTTACCTAAATGAATGTTGTATTTATTGTCGCTTATTTTAAATCTTATTCTGTGTTTAATGCTAATTTACTTTGTTTGTGATTGCATGCATCTTCATTCTAAAAGAGGTGTCGATTTACGTTCAGTTTCTTGGTAGAAAGCTTATCATGGAAAAGGGGTTTGTTGATAAAGTAGAGGATAATGCGGCTGTGCGAATATGGGCTGAAACGACACAACGAGAGAAAGGCGATAGTCTTACCGAAGGGTACGTGTCAGAATTGTGGGATTTTACCCGTATCAGTGTAATCCAGAATGACCTTCGAGAAATGAAAGAAGTCTGGGATCAATGGGATGTCGAGGCCAAGCAGCTGTTCTATTGTAACTACGGTGACCTACCTTATCTGCTTAGTGTCAAAGTGGACAAGTATTTATTCCGAGCCCTTGCTCAGTTTTGGAATCCTGCCTACAGTTGTTTCACTTTTGGGAAAGTAGATTTGACGCCTACTGTGGAGGAGTATACGACCTTGCTTCGGTGCCCAAAGATTCAAGTCGACAAGGCTTATTCCAGAGCTGCTTGTGCCCTCCGTTGTTAAAGAAATTAATGAACATCACTGGGATGAGCGAGCAGTGGGTCGCTGCCCGGATCCAACAGAAGGGCGACAGTAAATGTGTTCCTTGGAAAAGTTTGCGAGATTTGGTGCTTGTACATCCTGACTTAAAGAAAAGGGTCGATGTCTTCGCTTTAGGTATCTATGGACTAGTGGTTTTCCCCAAAGCTTTAGGACACATAGACGAGGCTGTATCTGATTTGTTTGATCGGCTTAGTAAAGGGGTTACACCGGTTCCGGCAATACTCGCTGAAACTTTTAGATCCTTGAATGCGTGTCGAAAAGCAGGGGAGGGAAGGTTTATTGGATGCGCGCAGCTCTTATTGGCATGGTTCCATAGCCACTTCTGGAAAGTCAAAAGGTCTCTTATCGGGTATTCTCTGATAGCTACTCCCCTCTAGGAGAATTGGTGGCCACGCCAAGACGGGATGATATTTCAGAAGAAAAATGGATAGAGATACTCCAGAATCTCCAGGATGAAGATATTGAATGGAGGGCTCCTTGGTTAATTCCTGATGAGATATTGTACCGATGTGGAGATTTTGACTGGGTTCCGCTGCTCGGGATATGGGGAGCTATCGGATATGCTCCTCTACTCGTATCAAGACAGTATAGATCACGACAATTCATACCAGAACGCAGGGGTTGGCCTATTGTGATTTTTCCTATAGGGAGGACAATTACAAGAAGAAGGTTCGAGAAATATCTAGTGCCTGAACCAGACTCGTCGAATGAAGATCTTAGCCGTGGGTCCGACAATTACCCCCGAGTATAGTCAGTGGCGTGATCAAAGGATCAACGACAACATCCCGGCGTCAAATTCAGAAACTGCTCGATCTTTAGAGGAACACTTACAAGTTTTGCCTTCTGAGATAGAAATCATCAAACAAGAATTTGAAAAAAGGAGTTTAGAATTGGGGAAGAAGATAGAACAACTAGAGGAAGAAAAAATGCAGTTAGGACTGGATGTGGACATTCAAAGATTAGAGGCCGATAAATTGAGAAAAGGAAAGAACAAAGCAGAAGAAGATTTGGACAGCCTGAAGACAGATTACAAGAAGTTGCGTAGGTCGGTAAGAGCTGCTGGCTTGGGTAAAACGCCAGAGCAATGGCGACAAGAAATTCAGGAGGAAAAGACGAAAGCTAATCAATGGGAAAAGAAATTTCAGGATACTCGGGCTCGAGAAGTCGCCTTGGGAAAGAGTCTACTAGTTTGCCAAGACGAGAAGACGGAGTTGAAGGTCCGGATAACTGAACTAGAAAGATCGCTTCACCAGTACTGTAATCGTAATGCTACGGTTGAATTAAGGGCGAGCTTAGACAAAATTGAAGAATTAAAAAGACAAATAGGAGGGCTAGAGAATGCATTGCAAAATAGTGAAATCCGGATAGAGCTTCTGGAAGAAAATAATGAGCAGTGGCAAAGACAATTCCGTCGGTCTCAAGAGCAGATTAGAGAAAGAGATTATATTATGGGAGAGGCGGTGGCTCAAGTGCGCGAAGTAGCTGATCATCTGCAAACTCTAGCGGTTCAGGCTGATCTATTAAGTTTGAAGTATGAGTCAGAGTCGGACAGGGGCCGAGAATTAGCTTGGCTTCTTAGAAAGGTTAAGGCTTTGAGTGTAAGGGCAAAGTCATATATGTAGTCTATTTTATGTAAAGAAACTCTTTATCTAGTAAAGTTTTCTAATGAAGTTGAATTAGAATCAGTGCATCTTTTTCTTTGCATTCTTTTCATGCATTGCATCACATCATATGCATTAATGACCATTAAAAAAACCTAATCGAAAATCATTTCAGTTAACCTGGAAAACCAACAAAGTTACGGCACCCGAGCTAAGGCAAAAATTATGGACCAAAGGTTGGAGAACTAGAGCGACTTCAAAAAGAAATGCAAGACCAGTTGCAGGCGCAAATGAAAGAGCAAATAGAAAAGATTCAGCGTGACATGGTGCAAAAGATGGAGGAGTCCCAAAATGATCTGGTGGCTAAGATGACGCAATTATTGAAGGGAGTAGATAAGGGTAAAGGTCCTGTGATTGTTAGTGAGAAGAAAACAATGGTGAACACTTTATCCTCCAGGTTTCACGCCTCCGCATGCGCAAGTACAGACTGAGCTGCATCCGCGGAGACCCTCTGTGTCGGTTAGGCCCCAGCAGTTCCAAGGCGATGCTTCAATCCCAATGAATTTTCAACCCGGAGCGGGCTTTAATCCCGGTGATAGCCCGAATAATATTGTTGTCCCAGATCTTGACGAGATGGTTGAAAAGGACAAGGCGAAGGAGGAATTTCCAAAACAATTTGAGGAGAAATGGAAATGGATAGAAGAGAAGTTTAGGGCAATAGAAAGCATCGAAAGCTATGGAATAGATGCAAAGGATCTGAGCTTGGTTCCGGACTTGGTGCTCCCTTACAAATTTAAGATGCCGGAATTCGAGAAATACAACGGGACTAGTTGCCCAGGATCCCATATTACTATGTTTTGTAGAAGAATGACGGGGCATATTAATAATGATCAATTATTAATACATTGCTTTCAGGAAAGTCTTACGGGAGCGGCGTCAAAGTGGTACAATCAGTTGAGCCGAGCTAAAATTGCTACTTGAGGGATTTAGCACAGGCTTTCCTGAGACAATACAATCATGTCTCAGAAATGATGCCTGACAGGATAACTCTGCAAAATTTAGAGAAGAAATCGAACGAAAGCTTCAGACAATATGCGCAGAGGTGGCGAGAGGTGGCGGTTCAGGTGCAACCACCGCTTTTGGAAAAAGAGATGACGACGCTTTTTATTAATACTTTGAAAGCCCCGTTCATCACTCACATGTTGGGAAGCGCTTCAAAAAATTTCTCGGATATAATCATGAATGGTGAAATGATTGAGCATGCCATTAAAAGTGGAAAAATAGATGGAGGAGAAAATAATAGGAGCACCCCCGAGGAAAAGAGAAAATGAAGTGAATAATGTGAATGCTTATGGTAGGTCAATTACCGTGAATCAACCAAAGAAAGTGGTTGCTAATCAACAGGGATCATCAAGACAAGAGTCGGGAGCTAGGCAAACTACTGAAAAGCCCCAATTCACGCCAATCCCGATGTCATACAAGGAGTTGTATCAGCTTTATTCGATGCACATGTTGTTGCTCCTCGTTACTTGAGTCTCTACAACCCCCGTATCCAAAATGGTATGATACGAGCGCGCAATGTGATTATCATGCGGGAATTTCTGGGCACTCGATAGAAAATTGTACTGCCTTCAAGAAGGTAGTAGAAGGACTTATCAATTTAGGTGTTGTCAAACTTGACGACTCACCTAAGCAAAGAATCCGTTACCTAATCACGCAGATAAGGGGGTGAATATGGTTAGCGAAGGTACGGGAGAAGAAGTCAAGACTGACATTGCTGAAGTAAAAACTCCATTGAAACGGGTCTGGAAAGAAATGGCGAAAAGAGGGTTGGTTATTTCAGATTCTGAAGAAGGGCATAGATGGGAAATTATTGTGAATTTCACCATAAAACAGGGCATGAAATCCAAGAATGTGAAGGATTCAAGGCTTTGGTTCAAACATGATGGATAACAAGGAGATGAGGTTTTATGAAGATGCGAAAGAAATGAGGAGCATATGCGCGACAGAGTTGGGAACAAAGGCTCCAAAAATAAATCATCTGTGGTCATTATCTCACGCCCTAAGGGTAATGAGGTTAGGGCTCAGGTAACACCGAAAATCGTAATCCAGAAACCATCAAATTTCTCTTATAGGGATAACAAAATGGTGCCGTGGAATTACGGGTGTAATGTGACCATTTTGGGAAAAGAAGCAGAAAGAAATCAGGAAATAGGTTCTTACACGCGCAATGGAAAAAGATATGACGCTCAAGCAGAGTCGTCCAGGGAAGAGAATTGGAAGAAAGAACAGAGGAAAGGGAAAGCAGTAGAAGTTGAGCCATTGGTAAATGAACCAATAAAAGAAGAGGAGGCAAAGGAGTTTTTGAAGTTTTTGAAACACAGTGAATACAGTGTTGTGGAGCAACTGCACAAACAGCCAGCCCGCATTTCTGTATTAGCTTTACTCCTAAACTCAGAAGTACATCGGAATGCACTTTTAAAGGTGCTAAACGAAACATATGTGGCTGACGATATTTCGGTAAACAAGCTGGATCGGTTGATCAACAATATTGGTGCTGACAATTTTATCTTCTTCAATGATGATGAAATACCATCCGGAGGAAGAGGTTCTACTAAAGCCCTGCATGTTACTGTCTGATGCAAAGGGTACACACTCCCGGGGGCCTTGGTTGATAATGGTTCTGACTAAATGTATTGCCTTTGTCCACTCTTAGTCGATTACCAATAGACAGTTCGCACATGAAAGCATGCCAGAGCATAGTAAGGGCATTTGATGGAACAAAAAAGGAGGTTATGGGGAGAATTGAGGTACCATTAAGGATTGGCCCAGTCGCTTATGAGGTGGATTTCTTGGTAATGGATATTAAACCTTCCTACAACTGTCTATTGGGGAGACCGTGGATACACTCAGCAGGGGCAGTACCTTCATCATTACATCAGAAGGTGAAGTTGGTATCGGAGGATCGGTTGGTAACGATAGATGCAAAGGAGGATATTATCGCAATGATGACTAGCGATGCACCTTATGTGGACATCAATGATGAGGCACTAGAATGTTCTTTTCGGTCATTAGAATTTGTGAACGCGATGTTTATTGCGGAGGGAAATAGAATTCCAGTACCGAAAATATCCAGGACCACTGAGATGGGATTGCGATTGATGGTAGGAAGAGGAGCCTTACCCGGGAAAGGATTGGGAAAATATCTTCAGGGAAGGATTGAGGCACCAATGCCGAAGGAAAAGTTTGATAGATTTGGTTTAGGGTACAAGCCAGACATGAAGCAGAAGAAGAAAGAAGTAGAGAAGAGACAAGAGAAAAGAAGGGCGCGTTTGAATGGACATGAAGCTAAGTGTGAGCCTTTAACCTTTCCCCACATATCTACATCTTTTGTGTCGGGAGGATTTATTCATTCTGAATGTGGAGTGTCCAGTAGCGGCATGGGAGGAATGTTGGAAAATGTTTATACCAACGCCATAGAAGCAACGGAAAGGAGGGCCTTGTTGGAGATCTGCCCTTATGAGCCTGGAAGCGAGCTAAACAATTAGACTGCTGAAGAAATCCCTGTAGTCTTTAGGGCTTATTCAGAGTAATGCTCAAAACATTCATGTTGTTTGTTGGCCTAGAAACGATATGAAATCTTTTGTGAAATAGGAATTGGGCCTAAATATCATTATTTTAATGAAATACGTGTCTACGTTCATATTGATCAGTCACTTTTTTTTTCCTTTTATATTTTTCATTTGATTGATTGTCTTACAAATAATTCTTTCATTTGTAATTCTTTTACACAAACATATTCATAAATTTATATATTATTGGTATATTCTTTGATGTGCCCTCATAGGTCTTCAGATATTAATGACATGAGTGACGCTGCCTCAAACGCGGAGCCTATTTTTGAGCAAGAAGTGTGTTTAGAGGGATCCCACGACTTTGAAAATGACGAAGATTATGATGCATCTCCGGACTTGTTAAGAATGGTGGAACAAGAGGATAAGCATATCCTACCTCATAGGGAATCATTAGAAATAGTGAGCCTAGAGGATGGAAAGGAGGTGAAAATTGGAACTGAAATCACCGCAAAGACAAGGCAAGACCTCATTAATTTGCTCCGAGAGTTCAAAGATGTTTTCGCGTGGTCGTACCAAGATATGCCTGGGCTAAGTACTAACATTGTGGTGCATCGTCTGCCCATAAAGGAGGATTGTAAACCCGTTCAACAGAAGCTCAGGAGAATGAGACCTGACATTGTGTTGAAAATAAGAGAAGAAGTCAAAAGACAATTCGATGCTGGATTCTTACAAGAGGTCAAGTATTCGGATTGGGTAGCCAACATCGTCCCTGTTCCCAAAAAAGATGGAAAGGTACGAATGTGTGTGGATTATAGGGATTTGAACAAGGCTAGTCCAAAGGACAACTTTCCACTGCCTCACATTGATACTTTGGTAGATAACACGGCGGGCTATTCATTGTTTTCTTTCATGGATGGTTTCTCTGGATACAATCAAATAAAGATGCATCCTGGAGACATGAGGAAAACCACATTCATTACCTTATGGGGAACATTCTGTTACAAGGTAATGCCCTTCGGATTGAAGAATGCGGGAGCAACATATCAAAGAGCTATGGGACTTTGTTTCACGACATGATGCACAAGGAGATCGAAGTCTATGTTGACGATATGATCGCGAAGTCTAGAACGGAAGAAGAGCATGTTCAGGTCTTGAAAAGGTTATTTTTGAGATTAAAGAAATTTCAGCTCAAGCTTAACCCGGCCAAATGCACGTTTGGAGCCAGATCAGGGAAGTTATTAGGCTTCATAGTTAGCAAAAAGGGGATCGAGGTTGACCCAGACAAAGTAAAGGCAATACGAGATTTACCTCCCCCGCGCACTCAGAAGGAGGTTCGAGGTTTCCTAGGGAGGCTGAATTACATTGCTCGGTTCATCTCACAACTGACAGAGAAATGTGATCCAGTATTCCGGCTCTTAAAGAAACATAATCCGGGTGAATGGGATGAAGAGTGTCAGAGGGCTTTCGATAAGATAAAGTAGTACTTGGCTAATACTCCAGTCTTATCACCTCCAAGTCCATATAGGCCATTGATATTGTATCTAACAGTGTTGGAGAATTCCATGGGATGCGTATTGGGCCAACATGATGAGACGGGAAAGAAAGAAATGGCAATATACTATCTCAGTAAGAAATTTACCGATTGCGAAATGAGGTACTCATCAATTGAGAAGTTGTGTTGTGCTCTAATCTGGGCAACCCGAAGACTGAGGCAGTATATGTTGTATCACACGACTTGGCTGATTTCAAAGTTAGATCTTTTAAAGTATATGATGGAATCGACTGCTTTGAACGGGAGAATGGCTAGATGGCAGATCTTGCTCTCAGAATTTGATATAGTATATGTCAGTCAGAAGGCCATAAAGGGAAGTACAATAGCCGAGCTAGTAGAGCCTTGGAGGACTATGAATCTTTGAATTTCGATTTTCCAAACGAGGACTTGATGTATGTGGCGAATACTGAAGAAAATCCTAAAATAGATCACGTATGGAAGTTAAATTTCGATGGAGCTTCAAATGCTATGGGTAATGGAGTTGGGGCAGTTTTGGTATCCCCAAGTGGAGATCATTATCCTATTGCTAGCAAGTTGGACTTCGATTGTACAAATAACATGGCAGAATATGAAGCATGTATTATGGGCATTCGTGCAGCCATTGAACCGAACATCAAAGTACTGAGAGTATACGGGGATTCCGCGTTGGTGATATACCAACTCAAAGGGGAGTGGGAGACTAGAGACCCTAAGCTAATCGTTTATAGAAAACTAGTTCTTGAATTGGCTGAGGAGTTTGACGATATCACCTTCTATTACCTCCCACGGGAGGAAAACCAAATGGCTGATGCATTAGCTACTCTATCTTCGATGATTCAGGTGAATAGACTTGAGGCAATGAGGCCTGTTCAGATGAGTATCTCTGAGACCCCGGCTAATTGCTGCAATATTGAGGAGGAAGGAAAAGATGATTGTCCTTGGTATCAAAGTATCCTACAATATGTGAAGAATCGGGAATACCCTGATCAAGCGACAGAGAATGACAAAAGAACTCTGAGAAAGATAGCCATTGAATATGTCTTAGATAGAGAAGTGTTATATAAAAGAAGGAAGGATCAAGTACTGTTAAGATGTGTGGATGCTGTGGAAGCCAAAAAAAATTTGGAAGAAGTCCATGAGGGTATTTGTGGGACGCACGCCAGTGGTTTCACGATGGCTAGACAGATCATGAGATTTGGGTACTATTGGCCCACCATGGAAGGAGATTGTATTGATCATGCCAGGAAGTGCCACAAATGCCAAATTTACGGAGACAAAATACACGCGCCTCCTTCACCTCTTCACGTCATGACCTCTCCTTGGCTGTTTTCCATGTGGGGTATGGATGTTATTGGGCCAATATCACCAAAGGCTTCTAATGGGCATCACTTCATCTTCGTAGTAATTGATTACTTTACCAAGTGGGTGGAGGCTGCTTCATATGCAAATGTCACGAAAGCAGTAGTCAGCAAATTCTTGAAGAAGGAGATCATTTGTCGATATGGAATGCCTGAGAGGATCATATCCGACAATGCGATGAACTTGAATAATAGCACAATAGCTGAAGTTTGTAGCAAATTTAAAATTAAGCATCATAACTCATCGTCGTATCGTCCCAAAATGAATGGTGCAGTGGAGGCGGCCAATAAAAACATTAAAAGGATTGTGGGGAAAATGACTGAAACCTACAAGGATTGGCATGAGAAATTATCATTTGCTCTCCTTGCCTATCGAACATCTGTTAGAACTTCTACTAGGGTAACGCCTTTTTCTCTGGTTTATGGAATGGAGGCAGTATTACCCATTGAAGTTGAAATCTCTTCTCTATGGTGTTATCTGAGCTACAGTTGGATAAAGCCGATTGGATCCAATCTCGGTACGATCAGTTGAACCTAATAGAAGAAAAGAGGCTAAGAGCTATTCACCATGGGCAAATGTACCAGAAACGAATGATGCGAGCCTATAATAAAAAGGTTCGCCCCCGAGAATTTCGTGAAGGGGACTTGGTACTAAAAAAGATTCTTCCTATGCAAAAAGATTTTAGAGGAAAATGGATGCCAAATTGGGAAGGCCCTTATGTCGTAAAGAAGGCCTTTTCTGGTGGAGCTTTGATCCTATGCGAGATGGATGGCAAAAGTTTACCAAATCCTGTAAACGCAGACTCCGTCAAGAAATACTTCACTTGAAAGAAAGGGGAACCAAAGTGAAAACCCGTGAAGGGCGCTTTGAATCCTAAAAAAAAACTTTGGAGAGGCTAAGGTGAAAACCCGTAAAGGGCACTTTGAGACCAAAGAGGGCTTGAGTCGAAAACCCGGAAAAGGCGACTCAAGTATTGGGCAGGATTGGAACATCATGATTTGAGCGGATCAAATTTTGATTAGGGGCATATGATGATCTTGCTTTACTTGAACCAATAAGAAAGGATATGCAACGTCTTGGAACATTGACAGAGTATTGCAGATCTCCTGAACACATGTCAAACTCAGAAGAGTCTTCGGAAAGTTTGTACAGAGAAACTCAAGCTGCGATAACTGGGGCACCTAGTTCTTATGTGTATTCTTGAAAATACATTCTTTTATTTTCTTTCTTTCTTCCTTTCTTTTTGTGAAAACGCACATTCTCAATCCACTTCTTTGTTACCTTTCTTTCGCCATCTTTGAGGTTTTATTTGAGTTATGATCAGAACTAGCTTTATTCTTATCTATTGTTATGATCTTTTTGCAAACATGTTGCATAGGAATAATGATTAACGAACTAATAAAACTTTCAGGAAAGAAGTTTTGCACATTACTCTGGAAAATTTCTAAATAATATAGGGACCTGAAACATGACTATTGTTTAGAAAATACCAAGTTTAAAGGGTGAAATATCTAAGAAGGAAGAGTCTAAGTTAAAGACTATCCTTTCAGATTTTGTTGTCTAAACATTGATTGAACAAAATGACAAGCTGTCGTGTTAATTACAAAGCTTAAATGAACAAGCAAGCAATGATCATCAGGCAATAGGAAGAGGTTACCTCGGAGAAGAGAGCCTTCACTTGCGCATAAGACTTTGGTACGACACCTTGAGAATGGTGTAGGAAACCAGAACGGTTCAGATCCTATATCCCCGAATTGTGATAAAAGAGGACAGAGGAAAAGCCACATATTTCTACCCTTAGATTACTGTACAAATTTTGGCGTCCCAGTGGATATAACTTTGAGGTTTACAATGGGGACAGTCTGGCTAAATGTTTCTTCAGAAAAATCAGTCAAGCGAGAAGGCGTTGTAGCACATCAGTCACGAAACCTTGATAAACTTCGAGTAGTGATAACCTAAGCGAGATCATTCACGAAAAATAAAATTCTGCATTCATGCAAACACTATTCTCACATGTCTATTTAGGAGCATTTGTTTCTTTTTGATCATGCCATCTTAATCATTAGGCATAATTAGGTTCATTATACAGGTCTTATTTCCCTGAGACTACAGTAGAACAGACCGAAGAATTTCAGATCTTATCTCCCTGAGATTACAGCGGAGCAGATTGAAGATAGTAATCCTATCTCCCTGATATTACAGTGGAGCGGATTAAAACGAAGGATCTTATCTTTCTGAAGTTACAGTAGAGTAGATCGTGTCAGATCTTATCTCCCTGAGATTACAGAATAGCAGATTGAAGCTAGTAATCCTATCTCCCTGAGATTACAGTGGAGCGGATTAAAACGAAGGATCTTATCTCTCTGAAGTTACAGTAGAGTAGATCGTGTCAGATATTATCTCCCTGAGATTACAGAAGAGCAGATTGAAGCTAGTAATCCTATCTCCCTGAGATTACAGTGGAGCGGATTAAAATGAAGGATCTTATCTCTCTGAAGTTACAGCAGAGTAGATCGTGTCAGGTCTTATTTCCCTGAGATTACAGTGGAATAAACCGAAGAATTTCAGATATTATCTCCCTGAGATTATAGCGGAGCAGATTGAAGCCGATAATCCTATCTCCCCGAAGTTGCTGCGAAGAAGATTGAAGCTACACGTCAGATCCCTTTGAAGTGCAGTGAAGTGGATTGAAGCAACAAGACACAGTAGACTGGAATGAGACTACCTAAAGAAGAAAAGCGTCAAGAGAAGTCAAAACTCGACAAGCCTGGGCAAAATTGGGCTTTCTTAGTCTTTGCTCTGTTATCATTACACGACAACGAGCAAAGAGGGGCAGCTGTACAAGCCCAATTTTTTTTAACCGAGGCCCATTACCCAATAACCAAACCCAACACTAACCCAATACCACCTAGACCTTACCTATCAGCCCAAACCTAGACCCAAAATCTAAGCCCACCTAAACAATAAACCCAACTATTGCCCAGCCCAACACCAACTTAAAAAAAATAAGAAGAAAAACCCTAGCCCTAGGTCTTCTGCCGTCAGTCGACTGGTCACCTGCCCTCTGTACGCCGCGGCCACCACCCACCGCCACCAACTCGGTCAATCACCTGCAAAACGGCACAAACACGTAAAGAATAGCAGAAAGTAATAGAAATAATAGAAATTGATAGGCTATAAAAGAAAAAAACATTATCTTTGTATTTTTCGGAACAGAAAAGTGAATGAAAAGCAAAAAAATCAAAAAGAGGTTGATTCTAGTATTCTTTTTCTTCTGTTCGTGTGCATTGTTCTTTGTTTTTTTTATTTTCTTTGTTATTTGTTTTTTACTCTATTAACACAAAAGGTTTTCCTAGTTTTCCAACTTTATTTATCTATTTATTCGTTTTTCTTTTTTTTTTGATTTGTAATAATATATATTATAAATATATACATAATATAAAAAAAGAGAAAAAAAACATACCTTTTTGAATTTCCGGCCACCGTACACGGTGGCCGGCGCGACGCCGGCGCGGTGGGCCTTGGCCGGAATCTGGACTTAGTCCAGAGAGAATATATTTTTTCTTTCCTTCTGTTTTTTTTCTTTTCAATGCCCAAATGAATTTTTTTTTCAAAAGAAGGCCTTTTATACCCTGGTAAAACGACGCCGTTTTGGCCAGCATTCTTAAGCCCCGAAACGACGTCATTTTGCCCCCCAGATCCGCGCGTCGACCCGACCCGAGGGGAGGATCCGCGTGTTTTCGCTGGATGGGCTATTTGCGCGCTCCGTCCCTCCAATTTTAAAGAGCATTGCAATTCGGTCCTTTTCGCTATTTCCTTTTATCTTTAATCTAGCCCTATAATTTTAACTTTATTTCAATCTGGCCTACTGCTGCGCTGCGTTTTGAGGCGTTTGGGTTATTTGCTCATTTGATCCCTTCGTTTTGGCGCGCTTTGTAATTTAGTCCCTTTCATTTTGAATTCGCCCAGTTTCTTTTTTTATTTTGATTTAGTCCCTTTTATTTTATTTTTCTTTCAATTTCGCCCTATATTTTTGTTTTATTTCGATTTAGCCCATATTTTAGCAATTTTATGTTATTATTATTATTATTATTATTATTTTAAATATTATTATTAGTTTACTATTATTATTATGGTTATTATTATTACTATTATCGTTAGTATTAATATTACTGTTATTTCTCTTATACTTTTCTTTCACGAATATTTATATACCTATTCATATATATATATATTATATAAACGTGCATATTTATATATATATATATTATATTTCCTTTTTTTACATATATATTTTACTTATACCTACATATGTATTTTCATATTATTATACATATCTATGTATGTGTTTTTATTTTTATAAATAGATATTTATACCTTTATATTTTAATTTATATACATATCTATATATCTATATACATATCTTGTTTTCATAAATATATATATACACTTACATATTCTTCATATTTTTAAATACGTGTTCTATATATGTTCTTTAAATATTTTATGACTCATATATACACATATTTTTTATAGCTTAAAACTATCTATATACCTATATATACATATATATCTCTTTGTTTTTATTGTATTTACTCTTTATTTATTTCATTTTCATTATTTATTTTGAATGAATTCATTTTTATATTTTGTTATTTTATATGTCGTAAGTTTGACCGTTTATATTGATTGCTATTGCTCGTATCATTCTATACTTTTATATTCATTATGATTTTGCCATGCATAAAAAATGTAATTTGCTTTTACTATGATTTCGTGTTTTATTTTGCTCGATGTAACAAAATTTAATTTTTAAAATGACATTTCGTGTTTGGATTTGAGGAAATAGTGCCCTAACTTACTGGGTTTCGACTTTCTCAATAAATCTAAATACATGAATCTTTTCAAACTTGAAGTTTTTTAAAATGATCTCGGAAGTTAAGAAAAGATCGTGCCCTAACTTACTGGGCAAGATTTATTTTCTAAACCCGAGATAATAAAACATTTTTTGAAAAGGGGTAACATTTTAGCATTCACTCCAGTATCGAGAATTCGAGACGTTGTATCCTAACTTACTGGATATGATGTCTTTTCTCGATTAATGTGAAATATGCCACTTTTTCCAAAATTTTCAACTTTTTAATACAAGGATCGTATTTTTTAAATTTCTTTAAAGTTTTCAGCTTTTCGACATTAAGACATTAAGTAATCAACTAAGGTACCAATTTTGGGCGTATCGAGGGTGCTAATCCTTCCTCGTGCGTAACCGACTCCCGAACCCATTTTTCTGAATTTCGTGGACCAAACCTGTTGTTTTAATAAAATCAAACCGTTTATTAAAAACAACCACTTTTCAAGGTGATCCAATCACACCTCATAAAAAAGGATTGGTGGCGACTCCCGTTTCATTTTTCAAAACCCAAGTCGACCCCGTTTTTCATCAAAAAATGGTGTCAACAATTAAAATTAAAGTTTTAAGTACACATTTGAACTACAATTAGAGTTTCACGTGTATAATTACACCAAATTAAAGTTCATATATACAATTGCACATTAAATCAAAATTCATGTATAAATTTAAAATTTATCCTTTAAATTTCATGTCCAACATAAAACAATCAACATTAATTAGGAATTTATGATAGTTGGTATCACGAAAACGCTACTTACCATATAATATCACTAATATGGTTTCTAATCAAGTTTCACATTGAGTTATTTATTTATTGACTAAATTATAGACTAAATGATTTATAATTTATAATTTGCTCAAAGTTTTTGTACTCTCCGTGTATTTAGAATTTAATCTTTATACTTTTATTTTTAATAATCTAGTTCCTCTACTTTTTGAATTTAAAAATTTAAGTCCATTTATTAATATTGTTAAAATTCTTAAAAAAAATATAATTTTGTAACAGACCTAAATTTAATAAAGAATTTTAATGGAGCTAATAATTCTTAAAAAATCACATTTATCATTTTAATTAGAATAAAGTATTTAGACTGACTAATGAGATTATAAAAGTTGAAGTACCAAATTATATCAAAATTAAAGTATAAACAAAATATAGAGATCAAATTGAAATTTAACCATTCTTATAATCTAAAAAAAAATAGAGGATTAGAATTAAAATTTACCCATTATGTCCTCATGTAGAAAAAAAAAAGTAGACAGGTATTCCTGTGAAAGGCTCAGGCTTTCCTTAATTTATATATTAGAGAAGATATAAAACATTAAAACGAATATATATATAAGAGTATTTGATCCAACTCTTTTAACTCGACACGTAAGTGTTTTCTTTGTCTATTTTTTACTTTTTAAATTAAAATTTAAAAACTTAATTTGTAGAGTTAAAAAATTAGATTTGATGGTGTGTTTGATGATAATTTTATTTAAAGATCTATAAAATAAAAGTTATATATAAATTTGTCAATTCTGATTTAAACTCGAAAATCTAACTTGATCAAATTAAACTTAAATTAAACTTAACATGATTTGATCATAAAAATTAATAATTTAATGAATTTGATATTAACTTGAATTGATCAAATCTGAATTAACTTAAGCCTAAAATAATATAAACCCAAAATATTCTTAATAAATAAGAACACACAGATTTTGGTTCCATTTGTTTGATTGAAAATGACTTCTGGAAAATGATTTACTTTTCTAGAAAAGCTAATATTTCTGGTGTTTGGATGAATCTGTATAAAATATTTTCTGTTGTTTGGTAGATTTCTTTAAAATATTTCATAAAAGTTGTTTTCAATTAAACAAATACATTTGAGATTTTCTTATTTTTTTCATTGTTTAATTGAATTTATTTTTATCTATAATTTTATATTTTAAATTTTTTTCGCATATATTAAAAATATTATGTTAAATTCAGATTCATTACAACGTCATTTTTTAATTACATGACTACTAAGTGAGTATTTTTTATTTAAAAATGTGGCATTAACAAAATTGACAAAAAAAATTAACGATGTCAACAATTGGGCTTGATTTTCAAATTTAAAAAGTAAAGGGACTAAATTCTTGAAAATAAAAGTACAAAGACTAAATTACAAATCTGTGAAGTGTACATAGACTTATGATATATTTTAACCTTTATACTACAAAATATTTATTATTAATATATTTATAATTATAATAAATATTTATTATTAAAATATTAATATTGAATATTTTTAATAATATGTGAATAATATTATTTAAAATTATTATGTAACGCCCTAATTTTCTTATTTTTGCTTCTGTAAAATTTGTACACAAATGACTATATGTTTCAGTGGTTAAGTATTTTAGGTGTCATTGAGAGGTCATGGGATCAAGCCTTACCTTTAGTAATTTTTGTTATTTTTGGATTTAAGCCTTATCTTTATTCAGTGAGCTTATATTTAATTGTCTGTAATTCTATATTAGAATGAGTCTGCTGGTTTGAGTAGTAAGGAATTTGGTGTGTTGGAGGTCTTATGTTTGAATCATTGCGTTAGCGTGGAGTTTTGATGGAATTTAAATGTTGAAGTGATTGAAATTAAGCGGTTAGTGGGAAGTTAGGGCATATCAAAATTGATTTTTATTTTTTTTATTTTCCTAAAATTCCCTTGGCTTTTGATGTTCTTCCTTTCTTTTCCAAAAAACAAAATCCTTATTTTCTATTCTTGTCATTTTCTTCTCTTGCTGGCAAAGTAAACTTTTGTTCCGTTCTTCCTTCTATTATTAATCCTTGCTATTGGGGCGTTACGAATCCTTGTTTTTTTGGGTAATCAGTAAGTGGGTTTCCGTTTATATTCTTCTAATCGTTATTCTCAGAAGGATGAATCATTGTTGTATTTTGTGGTGTAGGTGAAGTCGACAAACTCTGATTTTCCTTTCAGTTGTTGGATCGGTGTTAACAGTGTTTTTCGTCCTCGGTAAGTCAAGTTTTGGTCGACAAATTAGTAAATGTAGTCGCTAAATCGGTGTTTGGTATGCTATTTTTTTAGGTCTTGGAAGGCTCGGGATAGTATTCGCATCAAAACGCTACCAGGTGTGTACTCGTAATGCAGAAAATGAGTTTTCGGCAAAAGTCAAAAACGAAACTGTCTGCGCTACACAGGCATGTGGTCGCCCATTGTGCGAGACACGATCGTGTGGTGGCTCGAGTGTGGTCATGTAGGCCACACGGGCATGTCACACAGGAGTGTGGATTTTGGGCCAGGCCGTGTGGGTCACACGGGCAAAGGCCAATCTGGGCATATGGTACGGGCGTGTGAGCCCATAATTTTTGAAATTTTCCCTAGGGTCGCATGGGTTGCTTTGATCGACTGTAGGTCTACGATAGGGCCAGTAAGGGATAACTATACCCTAAATTGTATGCTAAAACATTCTAATAGACTGAACTGTGTAAGATACTAATATACTAAATGTATGCCTGAATATATTGATGTATGTGTATTTGATATATGTATTAAGCATGATGAGCATGCTATATCTGTATCTGATTTCTGTATCTGTTAATGGGGTGGGAATTTATGTGTATAGAGGAAGTATCTGATAAGCGTTAATAGCCTATATTCTGGCAGCTTGGCTACATATACATTCCGATATATGTCTTAAAGGCACAATGTAGTGGGTAGGAATGTATGGGTGTTTAAAACCTCACATGGTGTGATGGGATGGTCGAAGATGGTGTGTAGAGGATAAGGGTATGACTTATGCATATCTGTATCTGTAATATGAATATGGATTTGATTCTGAACCTGGAACTGTATCTATTTCTGATTGTGTGCCTAAATCTGTATGCTTGTATGTTTGATTTCTGTCGGTTGCACACTAAGTTTACGTAAACTCACATATGTTGTCTGTTTTGTTCAGATAATCCACAGACCTCGGCGAATCGGTGCGGTGGAGCCTTGCGGTGACCACTAGTCCACGAATTGAGTTAATTAAGGGTTTCAGTTTATTTTCTTTAAAGGTTAATTTCGGGAGTTTTGTATCATTTGGACTCTCTGGATTGTTCAAGTTTTTATTTGGTTTGTTATGCTTTTACTTTTACGGCAATGTTTGACTAAAATTAAGGTTTTACGAAATCAAAGGTTTTTTTTCGAAAGTACGATCTGGATTTTTCAAAATATAACTGTTTTAAAAGGTCCGCTGCAAATATTGTTTTGGTAAATGAATTTATTAAATAACGTTATCAGTGATAATTATAAAACTTGGTTGATTTATCGAAACAACACTGTTTTCAAAACTCATTCCTTGTGACACCATTAGATTCGGCCATAACGTCTAGGCCGAGTTTGAGGGTGTTATATATTATTTTTAAAATTTATTATTAAAATAAAATTGAAATATTAAATAATTTATTAAAATAATAAATTATATTTATTATATTAATAATTTATTTATGACTAAATATAAATAATTATATATGTATGTTTAATAATATGGAAAATATAATATTTTAAATATTTTTAAAAATAAAAATAAAATTTATTATCAATATAATACTATTAAGCTTGATTTAAGTTAATTTTTATATAAAAATAAAATTATCTATATATGAGTTCTTTTCCGGAAAATGACTTACGCTTTTCAAAAAGGTAAGTCATTTTACAGGAAAAATAGCTTATTTTACCTTATCCAGTAAGTCATTTTCCGTTGACCAAACTATTTTCTGTGAAACAAACATAGGAAAATGCAGAAAGCATTTTCCGTAAAACCTTTTACATGTAAACAAACAGATCATTTATGTGAAAAATCCTTTCAGGAAAAAACCACGGGCAGAGAAAAAGAAATTCACTGATATTGAAAAACGAATGATATAAGAGAAGTTTTGACTATATCTATTTAAGTGTTGAAAAACCCTATTCTAATCAAAATGAAATAAAAGAAGTATAGTTGTATACGAACTCGCATTGTGCATTATGGTCCGTACTCCAGTCTAGTTTTGTGTTTAATAGGTATCTGTTATTTCTTCAACAAATGATGAGATTTAGGTCACACAATCTCTATCATAAATAACTTTAACTTGGGGTACTCAGAAAGCAAATTAACCTAAAACTTTTAAGAATTATATTGACTTCATGTGAAACCAACTCCAGCCGTCCAATTTGTTAATGGTACTAATGCATATAGATATAAAAATATGTTAAATACAACTATAACGCCGTGGAAAAAAACACCAAGATGGTACGGATATGATAAAAAAAATTTAGAAAATTAAATTAATAAAACGGACCTCGATTTTATTAACAAAGTTATTTTCACTCTCAAAGTCAGTCCAAGGATTCTCTTATCTAACTCTCTCGAATACCAATTTCATTCTACTCGCTCTTTTTTAGCCGACACTTGTCCTGTTCAGCACAACTTTGTTACGTTGATGGACACAGATGTCTGTTCAGTGAAGCGAGTAATGAATAACAACTTTAGGGAATAGGGGCACAGTGACCTAAATGTGGAAAACTGCTAAGCGGATTTCGGCTCCATGTTTTTGGGTTAGAAAACCACTTCTGGGTTTCCATTTAGAGTATAAATCAAGATTTTCCTCTTTCACTTGCAAAGGAAAAAGAAGATTTGAGTCTCTGTATATCATTCACCTTTCATCCATCATTATTAGCTTCAAACAAGTAAGCTTATTTATCTTTTTTTTTTTAATTCCTACTGCAAATCATATATGTTACCTGTTTACGCATCTTTGGTGATGGATGGAGTGAGAGATGTTAAATTCCAGAAACATAAAACAAGGTTAAATGTTTGAATATGGTTGCTAGAAGGGTGACGATACAGCTTGTTGCTTACTTAAAAGCATCGGAAAGGAGTATAAGCTCCGACATCTCAAATTCACGTCTGTCTTGCAACAACTTGAGAACCTCCAAACAATCTCTCAGCTCGATCCATGCGTAAACAACCTCTAAACAGGATGGCACCCATGCTTACTACTTAATATGTGTATATATTTTATGACTTTGCTGAGAATTTCTTTTCTTGATCGATGCAGGTAAAGAGAAGCAAAAAGGGGGAAAACCCTAATTTTCTTTTTTTGTTTAATATTTTATTTAAAGAGAAGAAAATTAAGGGGGTTATAATGGGAAGAGGGAAAATAGAGATAAAAAAGATAGAGAAATCATCAAGCAGGCAAGTGACCTTCTCAAAGAGAAGAAATGGATTATTGAAGAAAGCTAAAGAGTTAGCCATCCTTTGCGATGCTGAAGTTGGGTTGATTATCTTCTCCAGCACTGCCAAGCTTCATCATTTTGCCAGCTCTAGGTCAGTTCTCTTTTTTCTTTTTCTTTGTTTCATTCTTTTGTTAATTTTAATTTATTATTTTGGTATCATTTTTCTGAAATATGGGCAGCGGCGAATAAAGATGAACAAAATTCGATTTGACTCGAAAAAATTGAAAAAAAATTCAAATTTCGAATTAAACTAATTGAGTTATTCGTATTAATTGAGTTATTTGAGTCAACTCAAATCTTTTTTTCAAATTTCGAGTTCGAATTTGAATAGCTCGAACAATTCGAATAAATTGAATACCAAACTATAATATTTTACATTTTTACTCTAAACTCCCAAACTTCTTTACTTTCCCCAAAACGTTTATTCATTCTCACTTTTCCCCCAAAACTTTTACTCCTCTCTGATCCCACCCTTTTCTACCCCAAACTTATCCCCTTAAATTTTACTCTCGCCCTTTACTTTCCCCCAAAATTTTACTTATCACCTTTTACCTCTAAATCAAATATTAAAATCATCCAAAAAAAATCTCTAAAACTAAATAGTAATAATTTTATTTATATATACTATTTATATTATTAAATTAAATTTCACATTTTTTACTATTTATATTTGTTTAATCATATTGAATATTTATAATTTTTTATTAAAATTGATTTATTGATGATGCTGTAAACTGTTCGTGTTAAAATTTTATATTGGTATCAATTCCACATTTTATCTTTAAGATAACTTTTATTAAAAAATCGCATTTTTACATTTATTATATTTTTTAAATTTCAAAATACATAGTGACAAGAATCAGAAGATAATTGAAACAACTAAGCAAACAAATAAATTAACCAGTATATAAAAGATTAATAAATAAATTATGAGGGAATAAAGTTAATAACAAATTTGATTATGGTCAGTGGTAGTGATTATAAGGACCAAAAATCATTTTTTTAATTTAATTTGAACAAATATATTTGATTTAATTCGATTCGATTCGAATTCCATCTCACTTGACTCGATTCAAGAAAATTTCAAATCAAGTTAGTATGATAAAATAGGATTCATCAACTTGATTAACTCAAAATTTTTTCATTCGATTCGATCGAACGCTCACCCCTAGTGGCGAATCCCGGGAAATGTCTTAGTAATGATAAAATTGTACTTTTGTCTCCCTGAAAATGATAAAATTTTGATTTAATCATTTAAAAATTATTAAGATATAGGCTATTAAAATGGTAAAAGTGCATTTTTACTATCATAAAAATATGCAATTTAATTCGACCCCTCAAAAAATTATCTAGCTTCGCCTCTGGATATGAGGGTTGTTTATAATTACAAATATAGGGAATGGTTTAGTTACTTTCATTCACTTGTCATGTGTGTAAAAAATTAACAATTTAACTATTACAATTTATATCAATATAAATCAAACTTGTCATGTGTGTAAAAGTATTTAATCAATCTGATATCTTAATAGAACATGAAATATAAAAGTTGAATTATTAAATTATTTATCCTATAAAAAGTTATAAAATTAATTTAAGACATTGAATTTATATATAGTATAAGTAAATAATGTTAATAATAGTGAGGATAAATCCGTACATTATTAATAAGGGAATAACTTATATTAGGGAATATCTAAGGTGTTAATAATATAGTACTAAGTTAATATTAATTAATAATATTTTTTTTGTTGAATAACAGTATAAGATTTTAAAAAACCTTAAAATGAAATAAGAATAAATTTATTTATTAAGGTAAACTTTATTAATTAATAAATTAATAAATTATTTTTCAGTTATTATCATTATAAATAATTAATAAATTTTATTCAAACATAATATTTTATTATTCTGAGCAGATATAATTTATTTTGGTCTAAGTAAAAAAAATAAACAAATTATTTAAAGGTATGAATTTAATTTATCATGATAAATGCTTCAAATAGTGACCTAATTGCATAATCAACAAAACGTGAGGGACTGAATCTTGAATTAGCCCATGGTGCGAATATACCGATGGATACATTTCTTTTATATAAGCGATCCGCTTATACCGTGTAAAAACTAAAGTAATTTAACACAGTTCCATAACTTTAAGGATCCAACAATTGAATTTATTAATATAATTTTACTTGTCATGCATGTAAAATTTTGAATTGATCAAATATCTCTATCATATCAATCTAAAATAATGTATATATTAATATATATTCAATAGTGAAATCTTTTTTTTTTACATAAAACAAATAGTTAGAAATTTAAATTTACATCAAATTTAACATGCATGATTTACATGAATAGACCATGAAATATAATGGTTGGATCGTTAAATATTAATCATATAAATAATTATATAAGTGTGTAAAACTACTTTAAAAAATGAATTCCAACCATATATATATAATCATGCACTACCAGATGAATATAGCAACACTCATAAATAAATAAATCAAAATTTTTTTATGAAATTAATATATAAGCAATTTTCTTTAAAAATATTCACTTAAATTTATTTTTCTATGCAAATGTAATATAAAAAATATAAGATGATCATCAACGAAAAAAGTTTTAATTAAATAGCTAGATTTTATCTAGGAATATTTATATGATTTTTTTAAAAATTAGATTATTAATAATTATATGAATAATTGAGTTCAAAAGCTTAAATACTCGTTATAATATTTATTATGAATTATAAAAAGTTTCCATGTGGATTTGGATGGGCGGTGCATTTATCTGTGGTTAGTGTAAAAGTAACGGTGGCGGTGAAACTAAATATTGTAATGATACTGTAACATAAGATAAAAAGTAAGCTAAATGCACCGCACCCCACCCCACCGGCCATCCAAACCCACCCTTAATTAGGTTGTAGGTATTTTCTCCAAATTTTCAAATGTATATATTAATGATTAGATAATATTCGAATTCAAATGTTTTAATTATTATTGACAATCAATGTTTCTGAAATCAGATCAATGGTTAAACCGATCACATCATCGATTCTTGATTCAATCGATCTATCCAGATCAAATTAAATAGATTATTAAATTTTTTATAAAAAAAATAAAAATTAGTGATAATTATGTCGCACTATGAATAAGTTTGTCAAATAACATATTTCAATTAATATGAAGTTGCACAATAAATCATTTTACATAAGTAAATTGAAAATAAATTAAGAGTACATAAATATTTAAGAAATAGATACATATCTCATTCCACATATTTTATTAAGTTTGAGAGCATATGGCAAAGGGAATAATTTTTTAGCAATCATTACCAGATATATCATCTCAAAGATCTCATTCACAATTAGCTATGAAAAAAGTTTCTCATTCTTGTATTTTTTGTTTTGAAGGTTTTAGCTCAACAGCTCTTACAAACTTTTATTCACTAAACACTACAATTAGAGAGTTTGACTACCCAATCTTCCATTTGTGCTCAAATCAGTTAAAAAGGCACAAAACTCTATTTATCAAACACCCCCTAAAAAATATTATTTATTTATGAAGTAATATTAGATGCACCATTTATGAATAACAACACAATCATTATTAGATAAAATAGAAAATAGAAGAAATTTATAAATAAATACTAAAAATTTTATTTAAACATAATTAAATATTAATTATAACTATTGCATTTTTTATTTTAGGTTTAGATTTTATGATTTATAAATTAGGGTTTACTTTCGAGTTTACATTTAAATCAAGTTATGTATTCCAAAAAAATAAAGTTATTAATATTTATTTATAAGTTTTTTATCATCTTTTTGTTTTCATCAATAATGATATGTCGTGTTGTTGTTCACTAACGACACACGAGATTAATATACTAATGGTGCATCGAATATTCACCCTTTATTTATTTGTTTATGTTACCTTTTTTTAACACTTTTTCATAAGTCATGTATTTATCAACCAAGTTATTGGTGTAATGATAAAAGATTTCATCTAACACAAAATCGAGGGTTCCAACTAAATACTAAATGTGTCCATGGATCAGGGCGGACCTAACCAAAATTTTAAGCTCGTTTGCCTGATTAGGCCCAAAAAATGGCCTAAATTTTGTCCAAGCCCAACTCTGATAAAAATGTTAAAACCCCGGCTTGGCCCGCCTATATTAATTTTTTTATATAATTTTTTAAAAAATATAATACATCAAAAATACTAAAACATTTATAAAAATAAATTTAAAAAATATATGTATACTTGAATAATACTAAAAAAGGTACAACTTAATTAACAAGAAAATGCTTCTAAAATAGGGACAAAATTAACAATAAAATAATAGTTATACAATATCCAAATAATAATAATAAAATAGTAACAATATAATAGTGAAATGACAAAATAGTGAAAAAAATAAGAAAATAGCAACAAAATAATTTAAAAAGAAGCAAAAAAAAAAGAAGACGCAAAAAACAACAATTTTTTTGCATATTCGTACCGAGCTAGGGCCAAAAAAACTTTACCCAAGGCCTGACCCATTTTTTAAAAGGGTCTTATTTTTGTTTCCCAAACGTATTTTTTGAACCTATATATTTACTCAAAACCTTCTTACTTTTCAGATAGGCCTTCAAATTAGACTAAATAGCCCAACCCATAAACAGTTTTAGTTCCAACCTCGAAATCCCTTCATGATATAAAAAAATAGTCATTAATGCATATTTTATATCAGCATGAAATCTGTCATAGAACGTTACAACAAGTATAGAGAGGAATATCATCATCAACTACTTGATCCTGCTTCTGAGTTGAAGGTAATTATTTCTCCACCATTTGCTTTTATTTCATAAATTTTCCTGTTTTTGGTTCAGTGTGTAAGAATGTATGTGTAGCATTTTTTGCTACTTTTTCCCTTTCGGTTGGTTTTCCATAGCTACAAAACACGTAAATTATCTTAAATACTAGATTAAGCTTTCAAATGAGATTAAGATATTATTTAAATTTGATTCGATGATAAAATGTTAAGGGATGAGAAATAATCTTTCTTTCGGAAAACAATAATTAAAATTATTGAGAACCAATTGATTATTAGATGAATGGTATTTTGAATTTTTTTTTAAAGAGTTAATCCTCAACAAATTTGAACATATAACTTAAAATAAAATATTTTAATCAGAAAAACATGAACCCAAATCAAATCTAAAAAATTAAAATTCGAATTAATCTGATCTAAAACCAATTTACAATAAAATGCTCCACATTCAAGAATATAATTTTTTTGATTTAATATCTGATTTTGTGCTTGATATAGTTTTGGGAAAAGGAGGTAGCAAGCTTGAGGCAACAACTAAATGACTTGCAAGAATACCACAGGTACTCAATCTCCCATTATTCATACATAAAAATAAAAATATTTAAAGTTGTGTTTGAATGAAAATTTTATGTAATTTCGACACTGCAATAACTTAATTTTCTTTTTCAAATTTCACTTAAATAGGTGGTTTTTCATAATTTTATTCAATTTTATATACATGATTCTATCATAAAATAAAAAAAACTTAAACTTCAAAAAATATTTTATTTAATTATAATATATATTTTAGATTTTGAACAATTTTGCCAGTCACGGTCTCATTGACATTTAAAAGAATTTAAAATGCTATGTTGCTTTATGAAAATTCATAAAAAGATAACTAGTTAACTTAATCTACCATCATCATCGACTTGATCGAACTGACTTAACCTATTCCACAAACTTGACCAATTTAGAATATCTTACGCAACATTTTCCACTGTGATGGATTGCAGGCAGCTGATGGGGGAAGAACTATCTGGTTTAAGCATCAAAGATCTACGGAATCTAGAAAACCAACTTCAAATGAGCTTGAAAAGTGTTCGCATGAGAAAGGTAAAATTAACTTTAAAACCTTGGTGAAATTTATATTTACAACATTCAAGGATTCAACAATGCAATTTTCTCTCTGTTATTGTTTTGTTTTTAGGACCAAATTCTTACAAATCAAATCGAAGAGCTAAGTCTTAAGGTTAGAAAAATTTTTGCTGCATTTTCATGTTTTTTCGCTGATTTTCATCTATAGAGATTTTCTCTGGTTTGATTTTGGTTTCAGTCCATTTACTGAAATCACTCTAATTTGGGGTAATTTGATTAATGATGTTATTAATAGATTCAAATTGAAAACACCATTAATTGTTGTTATTAAAGTGATGACGGGGGTTTATGTTTGATCCAAATTGAAAACGAAATAATACCGAGTTATTTTATTGACTGAACATTCTAGTTCTATTCCTTTTACTATACTAAATTTTAGGGTTTACTCTTTTTACTTTAAATTAACATATCGTGGTCTTGTTTTTATATTACTATTAAACTTTCGGTAATGCAAAGTAGATAATTCCATATTGGTTGAAGAAAATCTTCCAAGCGAGTTTAAATATAGCTTTGCCTCTTATCTTTATTGAGTAATTAGGAGTTAAGACCTAACACACATGCGTTGCTACTTGGTTTTGTGTTCGTGTTTTTGAATAATTTTTGTTTCTTTTATCATTTTTTTTTGTTTTCAGAATATTTTTTCGGTTGAGGAAAATCCTTTGTTATTTTTGAAAATTGACACAGCTATTTTACTATTTTGACCTTTCAGAAAACAATAGAAATACATGTCATTCTTCTCATTTTTCACAACAACAAAACCAACAATTTCTCTGCCTTTCTTAGCTCGCCTATTTTCTGTTCAGAAAACTTTTCCGGTCAAATTTCCAACCAAGTTTTCAACTTTAGTTTCTAGTCTTCTGTTCTGAAAACTTTTGAGAAGAGCAATATCATTTGTGTTCCACCTTCTTTATTCGGGTGTACAAATATTGAAACACTGTGTTAATCTTGGGGAGCGACGTCCACTGCACATTTACACCGTTCAAGGCAAATTTATTTCTAAGACAGTAATTCTTCCACAGCACAATGATTATTTTATTTCTTTACACTCAAATTGTTTATATTATTAGTGCTAACTATTTTGTTTTGCTGTAGTATATTTCCAACAAAAACGTCCAAATTGAAAATGATGTTTAATTGCTTGTTCAGGTAGTTTGAAAATCTAATTAATCATTTTCAACCAAAAATCAAAATATAATCCGAATACTTAAATTTGTTTCTTAAAAAAAAAAATTCCATATTCTCTTTATCCGTTACTATCAATAATATTATAAGTAAAACACTAAATTTATAATTAAACAGATTTTCTTGTTTATTGAATTTCAGGGACACCACATTCATAAAGAGAATCTAGAACTACAGAAGAAGCTAGACCTTATTTGCCAAGAAAATACTGAACTTCAAAGGAAGGTATTCACTAAATATTTGAAGCAGTGGTTAGAGCTCGCGTTAGATACTTAAATATCATCCCTTGTTCCCCCCGCCCAATACTTTATTGATAAAAGAAAATTCTTGTAACTCCTAGCAAATTAATAATTTTCCTACTGATATAATACAAAGCAACACAAATTTTTGGGGGTGACACAGGTTGATGGAAATGGAACAGCAGAAGCAAATGAAGGCAGCAAAAGCTCATCCCAGAGTTATGGTTTCAACAATGGACATGATGAGTTGCAGGCACCTATTGTCGATCTCCGGTTAAGCCAGCCTCAACAACTTCCCGACGCAGACACATCGTATAGAAACCTAAGCCTGTTTTGAAAACCAAGTAAAATTTTATAGAATGTCCCTGTACTATGCATTTTTAGCATATCTAATCCCTCTACTATAATTTGATTGTTTTTAGTCCCTCTACAATTTGGAAAGCGTATTTTCAATCCTGAGGTCAAATTTTTCGTTAATATGGCTTTTTAAAAAAAAATATGTGATAGATGTAACATATACACTTTTGGCATTTTTGTACATTTGGACAAATGCCATGTCATCATATATTTTACGTCACGATTTGGCTCCTGAATTATACTTTGGTACTTATATTTTTTTTTGTCTCATTTTGGTATATGAACTATTATTTTTGTCTTATTTTACCCAAAAAAATTATCCGGGTACAATAAGAACGTAACACTTTTTTATTTTGGAGGTAAACTAAAACGAAAATGATAGTTCATATATTAAAACAAGACAAAAAAAAAATTAAGTACCAAAATAAGAATATGGGTTCAAGGGTTAACTAGTGACTTAAGCAAGAAATATATGTTACATCAAATTATTTGACATAATTAATGAAAACAAAATAGAGAGACCAGAAATGATCAAATTATAGGAGAGAGATTAAGTCCTCATAGCAGAGGGACTTCATATAGAATTTGACCATAAATAGCTAGAGCATATAGAAAACAAGAAAGCAAAGCATTTCAACATCCAACCCTAAGGATAAACTTTGGGTGGACATCATCAATGCTCCAACGACGACTTGCCCACGCATGGCTAAAATTAAGCTTCAATGGGTGAGCTTTTTCATATTCCAGATACTATATAAAGTATGTTCCAAGTTATAAATTACTGTAAAAATAAAGAGGGAAACAAGTCTTATAGGATATAAATTTAGGTAATAAAGAGAATATAACTGATGTTACTCAGCTCTGCCTTGTAGACAGAAATTGACTAGCTGCAAATAGCAGTTGCATGCTTTATTTTTTGTTACCCAATTTACACTTCCGTGGGTGATTGAAAAAAGGGCAAATAGAAAAGGTATATGAATGAACATTTCGTTTCATCGGTATTTGTGTCGATACAAAATATGAATGGAGGAGAAGAAAAGTGTTTCGCACGGTGGTGCTGAGAGGTGAGAGAGGTGGTTTTGGAGTTGTGAGGTTAATTTGGCAAAATTTCGATATGTGAAGGGGTCTCTTCGTGGTGAGTATGATAATGATGAGGTATATATGTATCCTAGATATGTCCCCTTGATATAGGTTTCAAGTAACGAAAAGCAACTAGCTAAGTTAGGGAAGCTGCTCCTTGCTATCTCTTTAGGCGAAGTAGCTCCTTTGGACGAGTTAGTTTCCCCTAACAAATTGTGTTAACTATGTCGGTGAAAATTTCAACAATTACTCGAGATCATATAGTTCTCACGGATAAATGACATGATGCATGAGGATAAGAGGGGGTGTGTAATAGAGATATTTATGTATTGGAGTTGAGTTTATGCATGCTATTAATATTATATTTAAATATTGTTCAAGTATGATCCAATTTGGAATATGAACTTTAAATTTTGTTCAAATTCATCCATTTTTATAAACGACTAATCTAAGTCTATTTAAACCCACTCATTTCTTTTAAATATAATTAATTTTAATTAATATTTAATAATATTATATATATCTTCAATTACAATTATATATATTTATTAAATATAAACATACACAACTTAACATGTCTTTTTATATTTACATTATAATTAGTTTATTTAATTCTTCATATAATATAATTACATAATATATAAATAAATATATATCACAAACTTGAAAACGAATCATGTAACACCTTACACTCTAAGAAGTGTTATATGTAATAGCACACAAACATCAAATATAAATCTCTTGTATACTAAAAGCAAATTTGCTTATACAAAAATTTTAAGAGCTCTTTTATTTGGTGGCATGTCAATTATACTTTAATATTTTTAATATTTTTCTAAATCGTTTAATGAAGCTCTTAAATAATATCTAATGTAAAATGGTAGAGAAAAAAATAAAAAATTCAAGTTGCCCCTTCTACATGGGTTGATGTGAAATGAATAAATGGAGAAGAAAGTGATAAAATCAAGTTTTTAAAAATTGAAACAAAGAAGAAATGTTGACAAATCATACTTACCAAGTCAAAAATAGATGAGATTGAACCATGAAATTGAAGAAAGGTTTGAAGGGAGTTTGAGAGAGAAATGGAGAGAATTTTGTTTGAGCAAATTTGCTTCTTTCATGAATGGGGAATTGGACTAATCGATCCTTCCAATTGAAATTGGCTAATGGTCTATTTGCTGTAGTACCCTTGGTCAAAAAACCCATTTAACCCCTCACATTTTTCTAAATCACATCAAAACTCTTAAAGACATTTGAACATCAAATTTTAATTCTCTTACAAAATAGTTCATACATAAATTTCTACTTTCTGAATTCTAACTAATTTTATGCTATTTAATAATGAAAATTAAATTATAACAAGTTATAAAAACAACTTGACATTCATTCTCGAAAATCTTCCGATTTAATTTCCTGAAACATCTTAGATTTTCAATTTTTTGTCACTTTAAGAATTTTTTGACACCGAAAAGTTTCGGGTAGTTACAGACTAGGTCAAGTTAAACTCAAAGTTTGAATATTAGAGTCAAAACCTAACCTAACCCATATTTTAAATAGGTCTAACTTTTGCCTAACCACATTTTTCAAGCTTAATAGTTTTGTTCCACCATTCCAAATTTCAAGCAAGAATAATATAAATAAATAATTATGAAAATGGTACAAGTAAAAAATTAATTACGAAAATAGATAAATTAAAATTATCCAAGAAAATATGGGTATGTCGGGGAATAAAAAAATATTTTTTAATTGTGGCGTTGGTCTATCAAGCAACAAGAAGGAAAGAAAAAAAACTGAAGTTAAAAAAATAGCCATAGAAAAAGAAGAAGAGTAAAAACTCCATATCTGCAAAATTGGTTCCTTAATCTTTTATAAGAAAAGAAAAAAAGAAAACTAAAAGCATTGGTCCCTACTTTGTTTCTCTCCTCTAACTTTTCAAATATTGATAAAACTAAATATCCTCAAATGTTGAGAAAGATGAAACATTTTTCAAAGATAAAAGGAAGAAAGGTTGATAAAAATATAGAATAGTATAGGGCCGAGGCTTTTAAAACTTTTAAATTAAAGAGTTGTTTCTTTTTTCTTTCATCAAACAATTAAAAGTAGTTTCGGTTCACTAGCCAATTAATTTAAAGTTACCTTGGGAATAAAATGTCAGTAACGGGATTTGGTTTTTAAGTTTCGCTAGGTTTAATTAATTTTTTTTAATTATTTTAGAAATTTTAATTAATTTTTTTCAAAAATTGAGGTTTAATGAAAATTTTCAAAAAAGTGTAATTAGAATTCTTAAATAATTGAAAAAATTATAAAGGATTTAATTAAAATTTTTAAAAAATTTGAAAGATTTAGATAAAGTTTTGGAAAAATTGAAAGCTTAATGACAATTTCGAAAAAAATTGAAAAGCCTAATAACAATTTCAAATTTTAGAAGGGGCAACGGCCCCTCTTAATTTTCGCCCTTGACAGATAGCCATCTGTACACCTCTCTTTCGCTCTTCGTACTCTCAAACTTTTTTATATTAAGTTTTTAGCTTTTTCTTTCAAAGATACAAAGGGTGAGTTTGGGTGGTTAGTTAGGTGTGGAGTATTAAATTAGTTTAGTTTTTTTTTAATGTTATAATATTTAATTTTATTATTATCATTATTTTTACATTAATAGTAAATAAACTAACCATTCATTGAAACCCACGCTAAATTTAAGTATTAGAAAATATTTTAAAATAAAGTATGGACGCTTTTTAACTCACCCTTACTTTGCAAGAATCCACCTCAACCAAACCTTATCGGTCATCTCAAGAAAGCACCTATCCATTCCCCCATACGTAAAACTCGAAATTTTGTCATTTAAAAGATAAAATTATGATTATTAAAAAAAATATTTTCTACTAATTTGTCATTTAGAAAATATTCTAACCTAATCTCAAAATTTGGATTTTCTTTTTCTTTTTTCGTCAGCCAACTAATGAAATTATTTAATGGTATTACTGATCGGTAGTAAAACATAATATTAATAATAGTAGAAAGAGTGAATCATGCCATATTAAAATATAAGGGCTAAATCCTTAAGTTGACTATATTACAGGGACACAATAAAAATTTGACCAATAATATTTTTACTCCAAAATGAGAATTGGGGGCTAGGATTAAAACATATTAAAATTTAGAGCCCACGAAAATCTGTGAAGTTCAGTTCCCTTACCAAACATGGCTCGCTGGATTGGCGGAAAATGTAGGCCGATTTCACTGCGAACTCCGTGTCCATGGCGGCCTCGGACCTTCCGATCAAACGCCGCGCTAGAAGCCATAGCCACAGCAGCCCAAGAGAAAGTCCGAACCGTGGCGCTATACAATTACCCCTCATTTTCCGGCGCGATCTCCGCTCTCTTCGCTCACCTCTACCACTCCCGCCTTAATCTCCCTTGCCTCATGTTGCCTTTCTCCTCCGTTGAACCGCTCAGGTTCTTTAACCTAAAAAATTTTCAAACTCCAAGGTTTAAATTTTTCAAATTTCAGTTTACTTATCGTTTCTTTCATTTTCACAGGGTCGAAGATTTTTGTGTTGAAGGAGAGGGACTAGACACGTGTTATCTCCTCGACTTCATCGGTCCCAAGGGATTTGCATCAAAGCTTTCACAGCAAGCAATGTGCGAGTAAGTGGAATTCCGATTTTTTTTTTTTTTTTTTACTTTCGTAATCGTTTTGTTTTAGAAACTGGATGACACTACGATTATTTGAAATTTTGTAGAGTGATAGCATTTGATCATCGGAAATCGGCACTTACAAAAATTAACTGTTGTGGAGATCCGAGAGTTACATTCAATGTTAATCTTGAGAAGAGTAGCTCTGCTGCTGTATATGAGTATTTTTCTAATAAGCTTGCCAGTATGATGTTTCCTGATGTAAGTGTGTGTGTGTGTGTATTGTTAAGTCTTGTATTGTTCATCATGGTTTGCTTTTGAAGTTGGTATGATTACCTAGGTGTATTGATGGAAAATACTAACGGTGTCAATGATTGGGCTAGGATTTCTAAACCAAAGTAGTAAGAGGATATAATTTTTTAAATATAGAGACTAAATCTCAAGGCTTGGACTGGAGGCATATTTTGACCTTTGTTTGCTTTGCTTTGCTAGAATGATTTGATTTTGTGCATTTATGTGTGTGTATATGTATAACCTAGAGATCAAATGATTTTTCTTTGTTTTCCTAATTTGAATTAGGTGGGGGCTGCAAATTTGTTGAACTCGGAAGACCAAGTTCGCCTGGAGAAAGTTCTGAAGTATATTGAAGATGCAGATCTTCGTAGATGGAGCTTACCAGAAATTAAAACTTTTACAATTGGACTCAGTGAATGGCGCTCCAAGTTTAATTGCATCACTAATCCATACATGTATGAGCAGGTTCATTGTTCAGAAATTGATCCTTTTCCTTTGATATTTCTCGGGCTATGGTTCATGAGATGAATTCAAACCTTGAAGTTATCTCACTATGCTTTTCTAGATGAAGAAATGGTGTTAAAATTTTCTTAAATTTCCCTAATTGTTTACCCTGTAGCTAATAACTTCTTAGTTGCTAAAACATAGACTAACATGTTGCATCCTCTTCATGGTTTTTCTTTTTAATGCTGAAGGCCTTTGTTTCTGTCGCAGTTACTTGGGATCAGTTCTAGTGACTTGATTGCCAAGGGAAATCTGGATATTTCCTCTCACCAAATAGCTGCAAACAAGTTTCTGGATAAGACATTTAAAGTTCGCTTGGGCAGAGGATTGTATGGGGAGTGCCTGGTAATGTGTTTCAGATAAATCATCCCCGAAATAGATATCCTTTCTTTGTCATGAGTGGTTTACTTTTGAGATTAGTATCCCATTCATTACTTTCTGAATTTCGGATATGATCATATGAATCACATGGAGTCGTTTTATCCATTTGACTTATATGTTGTCTCTCTTCCCCCAATATTTTGTCAGGAGTAGTTTACCTTTTAGATTTAGGATCCCAATGATCACTCTTTGAGTTACAGATATGATCATACAAATTGCATGGAGTTCGTTTTTCTTTTTTCTATTTGGCTTATGGTGGTGCCTCTCTTCACTAAACCTTTGTCTTGAGTGGTTTATCTTTTAGATTTAGGATCCATTCATCACTTTCTGAATTATGGATACGATCACACAAATAGTATAGAGTCCATTTTATCCATTTGACTTAAATCTCTCTTCCCCAAATCTTTGTCACGAGTGGTTTACCTTTTAGATTTAGGATCCCATTGATTGCTTTCTGAGTTATGGATACAATCTTACAAATCGCATGGAGTTTGTTTTATCCATTTGATCTCCTTTGGCCTTACTCTTCGTACCTTCCCATTTTCTCTTTTCATTTTCGTAATGTTCTTCAATTAAGTTGTCTTTTATTCTGGTTTTAGGGAGTCAGAGCCGATGGAAACTCTGATTTAAGCGATGAAATTGGCAAGCAACTAAGTCTAAAAAGTGCCAAAGCCGGTCTAAGGTAAACACATTTGTATGAGATCTTTAAATGTGGTATCATTCTCTTTTCCAAGCAAGATGTGATCATTGTAATTGGCTATTTGTCTTACAATGTATGCATTTCTGATGTTAGGCCCATAGGAGCTGTTATATGCTATAACATCAGAAGGAAAAATCTTAAGATGTGCCTAAGAAGCACGGATACTGCAACCGATACATCTGAAGTTGCAAAGGTTGGCATCATAAATTAATGCATTCATAAGTTCATATTTTATTGTAGAATGAAATATTTTGTGATAAACCTTGAAAATGATTTGTTTCCCTTTGTGAACTTGAAGGCATACGGTGGTGGCGGCTGTCCGAGTTCCAGCTCTTTTATAATAAGAATGGATGAGTATAACCAGTGGCGATCCTGAAACGTTTGAAGGTATTAAGTATTTCACTCAGGCTCTAACTTGACAATTACACAATGTAATAAAATTCACTAGGTAAATCAGTGCCTATTGGGTCGAGTGATAAAGAATTCGATACCTCTTAAGTTAGGTTTCGGGTTTGCGTCTTATAGATGGAGAAAACAGAAAACAGTGCTGTGAGAGATTTATCTCTCATTTAAGGGTCTAATTCAGCTCGACTTTGGATTTAGTCGAGCTTGAAGTGGTTACCGAATACCGAATGGTCACGGACCAAAAAAATTCAATAGGTAAACCATATGATATAGGGCTTCTTTAGTATTGTTTTTGTCTCTTTAAAAGTGCTTTTTGAACCACAAACAAAAGCGGATTTAAAGTGCTTGTGGTTGCAAAAATCACTTCTGAGTGTATGATTACTTTTATATTCATCAAGTAATCACATATTTGCATAGTATGTATAAAATTATATTTTAGATTTTATTTTAAATATAAAACATTATTCACTTGTAATATATTCACAAATTGTAAAATCATTAAAATAAAAGTATTTGTAGGATGTAATAATATTTTTTTTGAATAAAATTTAAAAATTAGTTTTATATAAATTTCCAGAGCTAATTTTCATATTTATGTATTTTTTTAATATTATTTATTTACTTTGTAAAACATTACAAATAAGAATAACCTAATAATACCATCTTTTAACATGATATGCTTTTTATACATTATATATACTTACAAAATTTTTTTACAGTAATATTAAATAGCATTTCTAAAACACTTTCTTACTGGACTACTTTTTCGAATAGAATTTTTTTCCAATTGCAACGCGATGCTAAAATAAATAATTAATATAGTTGACATGAACAATTTTTTTCATGAATTGTGATTAGTTAAAAAAATAATTTTTGGTGAAAAATTATTTTTCCTATTACTTTTTTTTATTTTATATTTTTTAGTTTAAAAAGTTTTGACGAACATCCCATTATCTTATTTTCTTAAAAAAATTGTTATGTAATTTGTCCTCAATAGATTTTTCTTAACTTACAAATAAATTAGTAAAATAAAAAAAATACATACTTAATTACATTTTAAGAAATTAAAAAAATGATATTAATCTCACAAAACACTCTCGTAACTTGCATTTATCTTATAAATAAGTATAAAATGAGTATTTAGAGTTTTATATTTGAAGAAATTCATGAGGGGATTTATATTTTATAGTTATTTATATATTATTAATATATGAAATATATTATGAAAGAGTGAAATAATAATATTTTTATTAGTTCGGAAATAAATCGATATATGACTGACCTTTTGCAAAGAAGTAACTCACCATGGTGGTGAAATGGAATGAAATGGTGATTTTAATATTGTAATAAGATTTTGCAACTAATATAGTATTGTATATTAAAATTTTCGGTATTACGATTTTGCAAATGAATGTTGATTCCAATAAAATTATCATAGTAATTTCAATATCGTACCTAGATTTTGTAATTACAAATGAATGGGGATTTTAATACAATGTTAAAATTTTGTAGCCAATACAATTGCGATGGTAATTTTAATACAGTATTAAGATTTTGCAATACAATGCAAACTAAGATTTTGGTGAAATAGTGATTCCAATACAATACTAAGATTTTACAATTAATATAATATTAAAATTTTGTAAATGAAGGGTGATTTCATTACAATACTAAAATTTTGCAATTAACATAGTTACCATAGTGATTTTAATACAGTATTTAGATTTTACAAATGAATAGTAATTTTAATATAGTGTAAATTAAGATTTTACAAATTAACGGTGATTCCGATATAGTGTACTTAGCCACTAAAATGTTAAGATTTAAGTGACTCACTATGATGATGATTAGAGGTGATCATGGGCTGGGCCGGGCTGGGTCCAGACAAAATTTTAAGCCTGGCCCAAAATATGGGCTTAAAATTTTGTCCAAGCCCGGCTCGAAATAAAATTGCTAAGGCTGAGCCCGGCTCGACTCATATTAATTTTTTTTTTGCTTATTTCAGTAAATAAAAAATTTTAAAAATATAATAAATCAAATATATTTAAAAACATAAAAACAAATATTAAAACAAATAAAAATGATATTAAAACAATACACAAATTAACAATATAATAAAAAATGATTATATTAAAAATTTAAAATGATTAAAAATAAAATAAAAAATATATTAATATATAATTCGGGCCAGGCCGGGCCTGAGCCAAAAAACTCTTACCTGAAGCTTGGCCCATTTTCTAAACGGGCCTCATTTTTTTGCCCAAGCCTATTTTCCGGACCTATATTTTATCTAAACTCTCTCATTTTTCGGGCGAGCCTTCGGGCCGGGCCGGACCGCCCAACCCATGATCAGCTCTAGTGATGATTTCAATACAGTACTAAGAATTTGCAAATGAATGGTAATTTCAATATAATACACTCAACCACCAAAAAGTTATAACTTTTCTGAAATGATGCCTTACGTTATGTTTGGTTTGCCTGCATAGTTAAACCATTTCAGGTATATTCAGTTTTCAACAGCATTTCAAACGTTTGGTTGATTGAATGTGATTCCGCAGAATTACCTGACACGGGACTAAACAACACATTCCTGTAATAACTATTCAGTACACACATGTTTGAATGGTTATTCTGCAAATGCTCGAAATGAGGGAATTTTTTTTTACCATATTACCCATGAAAAAATAAATAATCTAAAACCCAGAATTTAAAGAAAAAAACTCAATCAAAACTCCCCAACAGATGAGTCAACTTAAAAACACATAAAAATAGAGAAAAATGGAGGATTCTCTATCTCCTTAGGTCTTAGGTGAGATTTCATATTCCAAATGAAGAGAAGAGGGAGACTGGGAGAGGATGAATGTTGGTTTTCTGTATTCATGGCCAGCAATGGATAGTGATGAAGGCAACAGATGAAGCATGGCTTTGGATTTTTTATTTTCTGGGCTTTTGCACATGGGTGAGATAGAAAGAGGAGTGAATGGGTGAGACTAAGCAAGAGAAGAAAAGAATCATTATCAATTCATGACCAGCAACGGACAAAGGTGAAGGCAAGTCAACGGATGAAGGTTGATTTTGGGTTTTTTATTTTCTAGGTTTTTGCGCATGGGTAAGATTGAAGAAAAATGGATGGAATAAGAGGAGAAATTATTATGAATCTGAGAATGAAAAGAAATGTTTTAGTACCCCAAAAGTAAATTAGTATAGATAATATTTTTATAAAAATAAAAATATAATATAATATAATATAATTTTTATTTTTATTAAATTATATTTAATAATAATCCTATTAAAATTTAATAATAATAATAACTTACTTAACAAAATTTTGTTTAGGGTGTTCTTACCATTTTAGCTTTTTTATATGCTATTACAACTTCTATTCCATTTAACCAAACTGAAGAATATTATTACAGTTCTATTCCATTCCACTCAATCAAACAATTGAATTACTAATTACAACTCTATTCCATTACAGCCCTATTTCATTCCACTGAATCGAACGTAATGTCATGTTATAATCTTTTTGAGGCTATGACATTTTTTAAACAACACTTAATCACCTTTTCATGGTGATTTCCTTTTTGAAACGAAACTTAGTGTTTGATCTTTCTGAAACGACACTTAATCACATTTTCGTGGTGTTTATATGTGCTTTAGAATCAAGTACAAAATATATACAATACAATCCTTCTTCTTTTCTCTCTTCTAAGTGATTTTTGGTCTTATTCAATTTTAAATGTGCAATTGCTCCATTCAATAGTTTAAGAAGAATTACTTCGTTCGAGAAAAATACATTATATTATATATTGAGAATAGTATTTCTTTATCGCAATTAGATCTGTCTAAAGATTGGTTGAGTAGCTCGTTTGGCCCTAGTGGCTTGGATAAGAATTTTCGCACTTTAAGTCAACCCTACATGAATTTAATTTAAATAATAAAAATTATTTTTAAAATTTAAATTTAATTATAAAATATATAATTATATCAATTAAAAATATAATTTCTAATAATTTATTATTTTTTGAATAATGAAATAAGCTTTTTAAACAAGTCAAGCAGACTTAAAAATGAGTCTGAACTTGAAAATATTTTTGAAACTAAACCTCGACCCCTTAGAAAAATTGTGTGGAGTGCCTGTCAAATTCTTTTTTGGATCCAAATTTTTTTATACAAAAATAATAAATTGAAAATAACTATTTATATATAGGTTTAATTTACGATTTGGTTATTAAAGTATACCTGTTTTTTCATTTTAATATCTAAATTTTTTTGTCCTAATTTGTTACTTAAAGTATGCTTTTGCTATATTTTTAGTTTATTTTTACATATATTAAAAAAAATTATTATAGCCAACCACAAAGCGCCATTTACCGTCTTTATGTAAAAAAAATAAATATTTTCTTTTATTAAATGTATATACATATTAATAAATATAAAAAAGAAAATAAATATATAGAAAATTCAGAAAAAAATATAAAAAACCTAGAAAAAAATATAAATTATAAAAATAAAATTTACAAAAATATGATAATTGAAAATAAATTAGTTGAATTAATAATATTATTACAAAAATGTAAACAATTGTAAAAATTATAAAAATAATTGTAAAAAGTTTTAAAAATAATTTTTTATAAAGTTATAAAATTTATAATTATAAAATTCTAAGGTGTTTAGATTTAATTTTATTTTTCAATTACTTGAAATTTAAATATCTTTTTAAAATTTTATAATAGCTATCACTTTTTATATATTATTTTGACATTTTAAAATTTATAATTATATATTTTAGAGTTTTATAAAAAATATTTATAAACTTTTTTAAAAAAATTATATATTATATATAATTATTTTACATTTTAAATCAATAATATATATAATACTAAAAAAAGCACATGTGACATGTTCTAATATTTAAATTTAGAATATGTAGATGGTCAACGTTGGCCATTGATCGGTCAAAGTTGAAAGCATTTTTTAATATTTATATATTTAATATTTTTATTTTTAATTTAAATTTAATGTTTTTATTTTAAATGAACCTAATTTTTATGTGACAAATTTTTTTGTCAAAATATATCACGTGGTACTTTTTTATTGACTAGAGTTGTCTAACAGTTTTTTTAATGTCCGTTACAAAATGGACCAAAAATAGAGAAAATTACTACTTTACTACTAAATTGGGACAAAAAATATTATATGAGAGAGCAAAATAATAATCTTTAAAAAAATAGTTGGTTTCAAACCAACCAATACTTTACTTACCTTTGCACATTCGCATCCAACTAAGATATTGGCATTCGTACTAAGACTTTGACATCTTTGCAACTTATGTCAACATTCGTACTAAGGGTGGATTTAGATGAGTGGTGCGTTTTGTAACAGCCCGGTTTATACCCTAGTCGGAATAGTAGTCTCTGGACCACAAATCCGAGTCAAAAAGAATATTTTAATATTATTTTCCGTGCTTATAATATGTGAATTAGTATGTGTAAAAGTTTCGTATGAAAATTTTATCATTCGTGTGCTTAAAGGACCTAATTGCATAAAATGTAAAAGTTGCCTGTTATATGTTATAATACCTATTTGATATGGCTTATTAATTGTGAGGTCCTTATGTGGTTATTTGACCTTGGTTATAATTAAATGACATTAGTGGGCATTAGTTGGTGGAATTTTAATGTTATTAATCAAGGGCAAAATTGGTATTTATCATATTATGTTAATTAAATTAAAACAAAACATCAAATTGGCCATTATCATCTATCTATTGCCGAAATTAAAGAAAGAAAAGAAAGCTTCTATGGTGTTTTAGGGTTTGACTATTTCCAAGATTGATTAAAGGTCCGTTTTCGTTCAGTTTTTGATAATTTCTACGTTTTTGTGATCGTTGCTCTGTATACTATCATGCCCATGCATGAATTTTGGAAATTGTTAATGATTTTGAGTTGAGCCATTGTTGATAATGTGAGTTTTATGAAGTTTGATGATAGTAAATGGAAGATATGTGTTAGATTACTATGTTTTGTATTGAGATTTTTGATGAATTTGAGTATTTTAGACTAAATTATGAAAATGAGAAATTGAGGGACTAAAGTAACACCCCTAGCCCGTATCCATCAACGGAATAGGGTTACGAGGTATTAACAGACTTATACACTAGCATTTATACAGAACCGAGTCATAAATTTACTTTCCAAATCAAAACTTTTGAAATTTCACCATAATGTTCCTAATATGAGCCTACAAGGGCCCATTACATGCTTTAAAAATGATTCGGAACTAAACCGGTAACTTTGAAAATTTTTCTTGAAGTTAGGGGCATACGCCCATGTGGCTCCCATGGCCGTATGGCCAGCCCATGGGCAATTCTCACTTGCAATTTCTTAAGCATCAAAAGGGCACACGGTCTGAGCACATGCCCATGTGGCTAGACCGTGTGGTAAACTGATATTTCACCATTTTTAAGCCATTTTCACACAATTTTGACACACGACTATGCTTAAAACCCGTGTTCTTCACACGACCAAGACACACGACCGTGTCTTTTGCCCGTGTATTATCTTGACTTTACATTTAAGGATGCAGGGGTCACACGGTCTATCAACATGCCCGTGTGCAAGCCGTGTGTCTCATACGGTCTGATCACACGCCCGTGTAGATTCAAAATGAACCTTATAGTTCAAATTTACCAACCCTGCAAACCTTAAATAACAAGCAATTTAAAAATACAATCTTTCACCCAGTCCAAAACATGATTAAACATATCTAATACACACTAAAACCACTAGTACAACAATCTATCATATGTATTTTATTTTTAAGAACCATTGAAATTAGATCAAAATGAACTATATTATATCATACACTTTACATTATGAGCCAACTATCAACATGCTTTACTAATATCTTTTATACATAAAATAACATCAAAACAACCTAAGTACATGCCATTCTTTAGGTTAAGAAACATCACCAAGTATTTGAGTTCGGGAGTTGGCTTGGATGCTAAGACGTTAGTTACGTTTGTACCTAACCTGCGCATGGAAACAAATCGTACGCTGAGTATACACTCAGTGGTATTTCTATAAACCGATACTTAATTTATGCATTTATACTTAAACTATAGAATCCAATAAATAAACACATCATAAACATTCAATTAATTGTCTTCATTTCATAATAACATTTAACATTAGAATCGAAACCAGTAAAATATTCAATTCAGTTAGTATCATTCAGTTTTCAGTGTAGTAATTTACCCCTATTAACAGAACTTGGACCTGGACGGATACACGGATCCAACCCAAACACCGAGATAGTATACAGTGTTTCATCGGCTGAAGTCGGAATACACCGTAACAGTAATAGTAACAGTAACAGTAGCAGTATCGGTACACAGAGTACCTTATCGGAACGAATCCGGAACAGTAACAGTAGTTGACACTTGTAGTGCCTCATCGACACAAAGTCGGAATATCCCTGAACACTTCTACTCCTATGGCATGCCAACTATATCCGACTAGCCTGACATTGTTAATAGGGATTTCAGTTTCTTTTTAATTTAAACGGTCACATCTCAAAACAGTTCAGTAAGATAACAATACTTACCTCATTTTCGTTTTTCATGCAATTTTAAATAATAAATACAATAAACAATTACTAAGCTCGGTTTATAGAAATACAAACCGTAGTTCTCGAGTTTATTCGTTATCTTCGCTCACTTTCTCTTTTCCCTTCTTTGTTAACGTTCCTGGTGCTACGTTAGCTACGAAAAAATTAATATTTAAAATCATCAATACATATCATTTAATAACACACTCTTCTATTTTTCATGTAACTTTTACATAAATTCCAATTTAGTCCTTCTACCATAACCATTCTTTCTCTTTAAAACCAATCTCATATTTTCATTCTAATCAATCTTTTACAAGTTTTAACACTTAACTTCCTCCATAAAACATCATAACTTTCTCCATAAAACATCAATTCTACAATTTTTTCAATCTAGTCCCTACTATAACAAAACTTATATCTCTTTTTACAATTCAATTCTTTTCCCATTTCTAACTTGAATTTCTATCACTTTATCTCATAATTCATTCAATTGTTCATTTAATCAACATCTAAAAATTCACTAACTTTCTAAGCTTCAACATAATTCAAGTAGGGCTTTATTCTAGGATTCCAAAAACATCAAAATTACAAGAAAAGAGACTAAATTGACTTACCAATTAAGCTTCAAACCTCAAAACCCTATTTTTCCTTTCTTTTTCTTTTCTTTTTATTTCGTTTTCATTCTCTGTTCTTTCTTTTTCTATTTTGTTTCTTTTATTTATTTTAACTATTATATTATATTATATTATATTATTATTATAATAATATATTATATATATTAAATATCTTATACTTAAAATATAAGTAAATACATATATATTTTACATTTGTATAAATACAATTATTACAAATGTATTAATTTATACCACACATTTGTCCCCTTTTTTGGTTTATTTACTAATTTTATCCTTTCACTTTTCTTTAGTCTATAATTAAACTTTTACCCTATATTCAATCTAGTCCTTTCACTAAATTAGCCTTAATTCAAGCTAATTCACTTAGCCAAAAATCTAATTAATCACACTACTAACTTCATAAATATTTCTAATAAATATTTACGAATTCATCTTATAGAAATGGTCCGATACTCATAAACTTTGGGTCATTACATTTCTCCCTCCCTTAATAAATTTCGTCCTCGAAATTTACCTGAAAAAAGATAGGAGTACTGTGATCTCATTGTATCCTCTGGTTCCCACGTTGCTTATTCAATATTATGACTTCTCCACAACATTTTTACTAAGGGAACTCGTTTATTTCGTAATTCATTTACCTCACGTGCCAGTATTTTAACCGGTTCTTCTTCATATGATAAATCATGTCGAATCTCTATATCCTCTGTTGAAATCACATGAGAAGGATCATGTCTGTATCTTCTTAACACAGAGACATGAAAAACATCATGAATTTTTTTCAATTCAAGAGGTAAAGCTAAACAATATGCCACTGGTCTAATTCTTTCTATAATCTCATACGGTCCAATATATCGTGGACTCAATTTACCCTTCCGACCAAATCTCAAAATTTTCTTCCAAAGAGAGAATTTAAGAAATATTTTGTCTCCAACTGAGTACTCAATGTCCCGTCGTTTTAGATCTGTGTACGATTTCTGCCTATCAAAAGCTGCTTTCAATCTTTCTTGAATCTTTCTAACAGTGCTTTCTGTTTCTTGAATCAACTCTAGACTAACCACTTTTCTTTCATTCAATTTCATCCAACACACTAGTGATCGACATCTCCGACCATATGGAGCTTTATACGGTGCCATTTGAAAACTTGATTGGTAACTATTACTATATACAAACTCAGCTAACGGTAAATAACATTTTCAACCTGATTCAAAATCAATGATACAAGCTTGGAGCATGTCTTCTAAAATCTTAATGACTCGTTCTGACTGTCCATCAGTTTGTAGATGAAAAGTTGTACTAAAATGATACAACCCTTACAATTGCTTCTCTCACAATATTTGCAAAACAATTTGAAGATGCTGTTCATGTTCAGTTTCAGACTTTGAATATACTAGAATATCATCAATAAAAACCACTACGAATTGATCTAAACATGGCTGAAAAATCTGATTCATAAGATCCATAAAAGCAACCGGAGCATTTGTTAACCCAAATGGCATCACCAAAAATTCATAATGTCTATACCGTGTACAGAATGCTATCTTTGATACATCACTCTCTTTTACCTTCAACTGATAATATCCCAACCCCAAATCAATTTTTAAAAATACAGAAACTCCTTTTAGTTGATCAAACAAATCATCAATGCGAGATAACGGGTATTTATTCTTGATAGTCACCTTATTCAACTGTCGATAATCAATACACAACCGCATCAAACTATCTTTCTTTTTAACGAATAACACTAGAGCTCCCCACGGTGATGTACTGGGTCATATAAACTTTCGGTCCATTAAGTCTTGCAGTTGTACCTTCAGGTCTTTCAACTCAGTAGGTGACATTCAATATTGAGGTATTGACACTGGATCTGTACCCAGGTATACTTCAATCACAAATTCCACTTCCCGATCAAGAGGCAATCTAGGCAATTCTTCAGGAAACACATCAAGAAATTCACATACAGTTCGGATTTTACTACACTGACTTTCAACTAAATCAGAATTAATAACATATGCTAAAAAAGCAACACATCCTTGATAAATGAGCTTACTAGCTTTAATTGCTGAAATAACACGAACAGTTTCACTAGTCTGAATACCATTTACTTCAATCTGATCACCACTTTCATTTTGAACAGTGAATTTCTTTTTATAACAATTCAAAATTACTCCATGTTCTAACAGCTAATCCATGTACAGTATAATGTCAAAGTCGCCGAATGACATGATCAACAGATCAATAGAAAAGATTTTATCCTGAATCATTAATGGACATCTTCGACATATCTGATTCACTAACATAGTTTGCCTCAATGGACTAGACACTTCTATCATTATTCTAGATAATTCAAGTTTTAAATTTCCCGTCTCAACCAGTTTTGTATTAATATAGGAATGTGACAATCCTGGATCTATTAAAACATAAACAGGTTTTGAATGTAATAAGAATATACATGTTACTACATCATGAGCATCTCCCTCATCTCGAGTTCTTACAATATATGCTCGAGCTGGAGCTTTTACTTCAGATTGTTGTGTAGCATTATCACTAATACTTCTAGTACCTCCTCTAGCAACTAGACCACTTTGGCCTGACCCTCGGCCTGTGGGAGCAAATTTAGATCGTTGTGATACCGTTGGTGCTGCCTTACCAATCTTCGGACAGTCCTTTACAAAATGATCAGTGGATCCACATCGGAAACAACCCCCAGTTAATATTCTACACTCATCCCTATGTCTGTTTCCACAGTGTTCACATTTTGGAATTTCAGTATTCTGATTTGGACTTTTAACACTACCAGTGGATACAGTTGTCTGTTTCCTTCGACTTCTATTACTTCTTTTTGATCTAGTGTTGAATCTCCAATTACCTCGAGATTCCTTTGATCGTTTAGGTTGTGGACTTGAACTAGCAGTTCTAGGATGTTTTTCAGTTGAACGAGCAGCTTCAGACTTCTTATTTTTCCCTAATACCTGTTCAGTCATCTTAGATCTTTTCATGAGATCTGCAAATTCAATAATTCGAAGTGACATCAACTGTAATCGAAATTCATCACGTAACCCTCTCAAAAATCGTTTGCATCTGTCAGTTTTAGTTGGAACAAATTCAGTTGCATATCGATTTAGTCTAAAAAATTCCCGTTCATAATCCACTACTGGCATTTCGCATTGTTTCAGTGTCAAAAACTCCTATTTTCTATCTTCTATGTACATTTCCCCCAAATACTTTTTCTGAAATTCTCTTTGAAAGAACTCCCAGCTTATTTGTTCTTCTGGTACACTTTGAATTACTGTCTCCCATCATATATACGCTTCTTCCTGCAGTAAAGAAATGACACACGTTAGACTTTCCTGTGGCGTACATTCGAGCTGCTTCAAAATTCTCTTTGTAGTTTCCAACCAGTTATCGGCTTTTGACGGATCATCTCCCTTCAAACCCAAAAATTCAGTAGCTCCATATTTACGCAATTCTTTAATCAGGGCTCGTCAGGTAGTAGGCGTAGTAATCGTTGTAGGTATGGTTCCCACTGCTTTTTGAATAGCATCATCTATTACTCTGAGTATTTTTGAATTATCTCTTTCACTAGCACAACCCCTCCCAATATTTGACGGTTGATTACCTACCGGGTTTGCACTTGGAGTTGCAGACTCCAATTCATTCATATCATATGGTTTATTATCTTCACTAACATTTCTTGATCAGTTTCTTCAATTCCTTCGTTAAACATCTTTAACACTGTAAAACAGAAACATTTAGTCATATATAATTCAGCATCCAATCCCAACTCAAATTTAATTCAATAATGGCATGTACCTCTAAACTCAATTCCGAGCTCGATTTAGTCCTAGAATCGACTAAACTTGATTAGCTCTAATACCACTAAATGTAACACCCTAACCCATATCTATCACAAGAATAGGGTTACGAGGCATTACCAGACTTATACACTAGCATTTATACAAAAACCGAGTCATAAATTTACTTTTCAGATTAAAACTTTTAAAATTTCACCATAATGTTCCTAATATGAGCCTACAGGGCCCATTACATGCTTTAAAAATGATTCGGAACTAAACCGGTAACTTTGAAAATTTTTCTTGAAATTAAAAGCACACACCTGTGTGACCAGCCCGTGGGCAATTTTGACTTGCAATTTCTTAAGCATCAAAGGGGCACACGGCTTGAGCACACGCCCATGTGGCTAGACCGTATGGTAAACTGATTTTTCACCATTTTTAAGCCATTTTCACAAAATTTTAACACACGACCATGCTTGAAACTCGTGTTCTTCACATGACCAAGACACACGGCTGTGTCTTTTGCCCGTGTACAATCCTGACTTTACATTTAAGGATGTAGAGGTCACACGGTCTATCAACATGCCCGTGTACAAGCTGTGTGTCTCACACGGTCTGATCACACGCTTGTGTGGACTCAAAATTAACCTTATAGTTCAAATTTACCAACCCTGCAAACCTTGAATAAAAGCAATTTAAAAATACAATTTTTCAACAAGTCCAAAACATAATTAAACATATCTAATACACACTAAAACCACTAGTACAACAATCTATCATATGTATTTTATTTTTAAAAACCATTGAAATTAGATCAAAATGAACTATATTATATCATACACTTTACATTATGAGCCAACTATCAACATTCTTTACTATTATCTTTTATACATAAAATAACATTAAAACAACCTAGGTACATGCCATTCTTTAGGGTAAGAAACATCACCAAAGTATTTGAGTTCGGGAGTTGGCTTGGATGCTGAGACGTTAGTTACTTTTGTACCTAACCTGCGCATGGAAACAAATCGTACGCCGAGTATACACTCAGTGGTATTTCTATAAACCAATACCTAATTTATGCATTTATACTTAAACTATAGAATCCAATAAATAAACACATCATAAACATTCAATTAATTGTCTTCATTTCATAATAACATTTAACATTAAAATCGAAACCAGTAAAATATTCAATTCAGTCAGTATCATTCAGTCTTCAATGCAGTAATTTACCCCTATTAACATAACTTGGACCTAGACAGATACACGGATCCAACCCAAACACTGAGATAGTAAACAGTGTTTCATTGGCCAAAGCCGGAATATACCGTAATAATAATAGTAACAGTAACAGTAGCAGTATCGGTACACAAAGTACCTCATCAGAATAAATCCAGAACAATAATAGTAGTTAACACTTATAGTGCCTCATCGACACAAAGTCAGAATATCCCTGAACACTTCCAATCTTATGGCATGCCAACTATATCCGACTAGCCCGACACCGTTAATAAGGATTTCAATTTCTTATTAATTTAAACGTTCACATCTCAAAACAGTTTAGTAAGAGAACAATACTTACCTCATTTTTATTTTTCATGCAATTTTAAATAATAAATACAATAAACAATTACTAAGCTCGGTTTATAGAAATACAAACCGTAGTTCTCGAGTTTATTTGTTATCTTCGCTCACTTTCTCTTTTCCTTTCTTTGTTGACGTTCCCGGTGCTATTTTAGCTATGGAAAAATTAATATTTAAAATCATCAATACATATCATTTAATAACACACTCTTCTATTTTTCATGTAATTTTTACATAAATTCCAATCTAGTCCTTCCACCATCACCATAACCATTCTTTCTCTTTAAAACCAATCTCATATTTTCATTCTAATCTATCTTTTACAAGTTTTAACACTTAAGTTCCTCCATAAAACATCAATTCTATAATTTTCATTCTAGCCCCTACTATAACAAAACTTATATCTCTTTTTACAATTCAATCCTTTTTCCACTTCTAACTTGAATTTCTATCACTTTATCTCATAATTCATTCAATTGTTCAACTTAATCAACATCTAAAAATTCACTAACTTTCTAAACTTCAACATAATTCAAGTAGAGCTTTATTCTAGGATTTCAAAAACATCAAAATTACAAGAAAAGAGACTAAATTGACTTACCAATTAAGTTTCAAACCTCAAAACCCTATTTTTCCTTTCTTTTTATTTTCCTTTTTCTTTCCTTTCTATTTCGTTTTCATTCTCTGTTCTTTCGTTTTCTGTTTTGTTTCTTTTATTTATTTTAACTATTATATTATATTATTATAATAATATATTATATATATTAAATATCTTATAAGTAAAATATAAGTAAATACATATATATTTTACATTTGTATAAATACAATTATTACAAATGTATTAATTTATACCATACATTTGTCCCCTTTTTCGGTTTATTTACTAATTTAGTCTCTTCACTTTTCTTTAGTCTATAATTAAACTTTTACCTTATATTCAATCTAGTCCTTTCACTAAATTAGCCTTAATTCAAGCTAATTCACTTAGCCAAAAATCTAATTAATCACACTACTAACTTTGTAAAAATTTCTAATAAATATTTACGAATGTCTCTTATAGAAATGGTAACCCGGAAATTCACTTTTTCGATATTCATAAACTTTGGGTCATTACAAATAAAATGTGAAATAAATGATAAATATGGGCTGATAGGGACCATAGGAAAATTCGGCTAAGGCATGGTTTTGATAAATTTTATATATTTGGTGTTTTGTGTAATAAGTACTAAAATGTCAAAATGTGTAATTTTAGGGGTTAAAGTGCAAAAATTCCAAAAAATGTGTTTGTGTATTAAATTGAATGTGTTGGTGATTAAATGAGTTAATTTTGAATACATATAGATCAAGAAAGGAGAAATTCAGATCTAGATCGAGGCAAAAACAAAGTTCTCGATTGATCAACTAATATCGTCGTTTTTACGTTCGAGGTAAGTTCGTGTATAATACATATTGTTTGTATAATGTTTGTATGTGATGAAATAAATAGAAATGAGATTGAAAAGTTGGAGTATGTGAAATGTAAAACGAATTTGAGGCACTAAATGTGTGAGAAATGAAATAGCTACGGCTATTAAAAATGACACTGAGTGTGCGAGAATATAATAGCAATGGTTGAATAATGGCACTATGTGTGCGATACAGATATAAGTTCGGTTTAATGAAATGGCACTAAGTGTGAGATATTATTATAGCTTCGGCTAATTAATTGGCACTAAGTGTGCGAGTTCATCGAATGTTCAAGTATGATCGAATGAAGTAGTGCATTGAGCATCGAAGTGATAAATGTGATAGATAAGAATGTGATGATACCGGTATGTACGAAACCTATGTGGTTGATGATATTAAGTATGAAGTAGATGAAAGGTTATGTAAATGAAAGTTGAGATGAGTTGTATTAAGTGTTAGCTAATTGATAGAATTTTATTTTAATTGATAAGTTAAATGTGTTATATCATGAACTTACTAAGCTTTAAAGCTTACTGTGTGAAATGTTCTCTGTTTTACAGTGTTATAAAGCTAGCTAGGATACAGGGATCATCAGTGACTCACTCACTCTATCGGATATCTATTTTGGTACCATTTTGAGAGTTTTATATATGGTATATGGCATGTATAAGCTAGAAGTAATTAGTATGTTTTGTAATGTGAATATCTAGCCATGAGATTTGGCTTGTAATGTTGGTATGTATGGCCTTTTAATTTGGCCTAAATGATGTGTTTGATAGGTAGGTTATATGATAAATATAATGTTTATGTGATGATTTGAATATGGAATGTTGAATTGGTAAGTTTTGTGGTATGAAGTATGTGATAAAATGATGAGTTTATGTATTTGGAACTTATGCAAGTTGTGATCATTTTGGTACATTGATTTGGTATGTTGGTTGTGAAATTAAGTAGTGAATTGGATGGCAATTGAATAGCATGAAATATATATATATATATATATAAATTGGTTAATTTGGTTGCCTATGAATGTATGCAAATAATGCTAAAATGTGGTGGTTTTTGAATACTTAAGATAGGTGGGAAATGTGGCTTAAACCAAGCCTAATTTCACCCCACATGGTTGAACACACGGGCATCTGTCTTGACCATGTAACCTAAGTTAGTTTCGACCATAGCCAAGACACACGGGTGTGTCTTGTGGCCATGTGGTGAAGTAAGTATGTATGCCCTATTTTTCCACGGTCTTGACACACGGGCGTGTCCAATGCCGTGTGAGGCAGACGGCCTGTTCACACGGGCGTGTGACCTTTATAACTTTGACAAATGTTTAAGTTTCGAAAAATTTTGTATGAGCTCGGTTTAGTCCCGACCCCTTTCTAAAGCATGATTAAGGTCTCCCTGACCTTTGTAAGGGACTCTATAATGATGTGTGACTTTGATGTAATGATGATTGCAAAATGAATGCGGAATGTTTAGATATGTTTGGTAATGTCCTTTACCTTAGTCTAGCGACGGATATAGGTTAGTGGTGTTACACGTTTAATTGCAATTAGTGGAAAAACAGTGGTGGCAGTGAGATTAGATACTGTAGTGTGAGATAAAAAGTAAGCTAAACGCACCGCCCCTAATCGTTCATCCAAACTCAGTCTAAAACTTTAACACCTTCGCAACTTTAATAACAATCAACTTAGTAAGTGATGCTTAAAAAGTGTTTTTCCTTTTGTTGATGTGTCGCATTGGCAGTGGATCTCTTAAGTTGGAGAATTGGGTTTATGATGTTGCTGCTTCCTGTGGACATAAGTGAATTAAGGGGATCATTAGTGATTATAGGTTGAGTCAGGTCGAGTTTGGGTCAGGTCATAATAAAATTTTAGGCCTGTTTATAGGCTCGGGCTCGGCTCGACCCGAAAATTGGGCCTAAAATTTTGCTCTAGTTTAATCCGGATAAAAAAGCTAAAACCTAAGCTCAACCCTATTTGCCCGTATTATTTTTTATATAAAAATAAATTAAAAAATCCAATACATCAAATACACTAAAAATATTAAAATAACTATTTCCCTACAAATTGAAAATAAATTTAAAAAATTCTTTATACTTAAATAACCCTAAGATAGGACAAGCAAATGCCTCTAAAATAGTAGCAAAGTTAACAATAAAATAAGAGTTATACAATTTTTAAATAATAACAACAAAAAGTAGTAATACAATAGTAAAATGACAACAAAATAGTGAAAAAGCAACAATTTTTTTTTGCAAATTTAGGCTAGGCCCAAGCAAAAAAAAAAGGTTACCCGAGGTCCAACTCATTTTCTAAACGGACCCTTTTTTTTTCAAGCCTATTTTTCGAACTTATATTTTTGCTCAAACTCTCCCACTATTCGGATGGACACTCGACCTAACCCATGATCAGGTCTAATAAGGACTTTGATATTGAAATGCTTTTTTATGCTTGGATTAGTAAGAAAAGCTTTACAATAGAGAAACAAGAGCTTAACTAAGCAAGGGAGTACGGTAGATTCTAGAGATTAAGGACCTATTTAGTAAAGTGTTGAAAAAAATAAATCAATTAAAAAATAATATTTTCAGTAACTTAAATTTTTTAAACTTTGTTTGATAACCCACAATGAAAATTATTAGATAGAATATTTTCTATAAAAAGAGTGTAGAGAATGATAAATAAATAAGGACTTACTTATAATATAATAGAGAAAAAATTCAATTATTTTTTTATTTTATTCTTTTTCATTTAAGGCTATATTATCATTTATCAAACAATTTAATTATAATCAATATTTAATTTTAAGTAATACACTAAACATATTTTATAATTTAAGTTCAACACTTAGTTTTTCAATACTTTTGTTTTTAGCACTTATTTTTTTTAGCTTATAAAAAATATCATAAAGAGAGCTCGGGTTTATACTTAGTGGCCCACACAATAATGATTAGTTAATCGTTTGTCTTCAAGGGTGTAGCTAAGAGGGGGCTAATAGGAGTTTCGGTCCCCCAAAAATAGAAAATTTTTTATTTAAGTCCTTTAAAGTTTTTAAATTTTAAAATTAGTAAAGATAAAATTGTACTTTGGCTCCCTAAAAATGATAAAAAAAGTGATTTACTGCTTTAAAAATTATAAAGATATAAATAATTAAAATAATAATATTATATTTTTACTATTGTAAAAATTACAATTTAATTTCAACCCTCCTAAAAAGAATTTTGACTTCTCGCGTCAATATAACAACTATGTCTAGTGGTTGTTTTGTTGGATTTTCAGTCCCTAAAAGTTGCAATTTATGCTAAGTGCCTCACTTTTCAATTGTTAGATGGTAATGCAAGAAGTTTGGATCTTGCAAGCTTTGTGCTTCTTTTAGGTTATAATCTAAATTCTATTGAGCTATGCCTGATTTGTCTATAGGAATATCACATACTTTCATTTAACACTTACATTCAACCCTGTTATGTCTCTTTCCTTTTCCTTTAGTAATGATTAAAAGAAGGTAAGTGGATTTTTTTTTGTCCTTTTCACAAACAAATGGTTAACTCAAATTTGTTTATCCATTTTATCTTTTTATTTTTAATATATGCTATTTTTAGTTTATATTTATTTTATTTAAATCTAAATATAAACATTTTATTAACTTGACCTAGTTGCTAAGACAAAATTAATGGTTATGCCACGTTTAAAAAAAAATAAAGAATTAACACATTTTCAAAGTTATTTGGGTAAATAGGTTGTTTTTGCTTACTAGCAAGCTGACGAGACAAAAGCATGCCTATTTTTTTGAAAAGCATTTTATACAAAATGCCTTTTTCCTTAACATGTCATCTTACCTAGATACATAATTAAACCCACATTTCCTTGATTGTCTTTCATCCTATCCCAAACTTTTTTGTTTTATATTTTTCATTCATGTTGCTTTCAACCTTTTTTTTTTAATTTTTAATTAATAAACATGTTGTTTTCAAAAAAATATTTTTAATTAATAATTTTTTAATCAATAAACATGCTTGAGAGAGGATTCAAACTTGGGCCGCATGGATAAAAGACTCAAGCATCTAAACATTCTACCAAAAAAATATGATATATCAAGAAAAATTGCATTTTGTATAAAGTGCTTTGTGTTTTTGCCCCCACACTTGCCTAGTCAACAAAAAAACAACCTATTAATTTGTCGAAATAATCTTGAAAATGGGCTAATCTCCTAATTTGTTTTTGGTAAATTGGACTGAAGTCGTTAAACAATTGGTAAGTTTATAGTTTGGTCACTCAACTTCAAAAGGTTACAAAATGGACATTGAAATATTCAGAAGTTTTTATGAAAGTCATTGGATTGTCAAAATCGCTGTTATATGGCCTTTTACAAATCATTTTTCTTTTATAAAACAACTTTGAACATTACAAATCAACGAACCAAAATTCAAACAACTTTTTTCTCTAATCTCCGACATTACCCTTAGATCGACTTGGATCTAAGATATGTCGTTGAACTCGTCAATGGGTTTATATCCACCATATCAATCGTCGAATTGTCGCTTGGAGCTTGCTAGCCAACAATCCAGTGACTAAATGGAAACTTTATAGTAGTTTAGTGGCCATTTTGTAACTTTTTGAAGTTGAATAACCAAAACATAACTTACTAAGAATTTAGTGATATGGGTGTAGTTTACCATTTTAAAAAATGGGCATATACCACTAATTTTGACTAGTTTTTAATATTTCCATTAAAATAAAATATATTTTAATTTGGGATCCACTAACAACAACACAAAACTAAAGTGATTTTACACCCTTTTGTAACTTTTTAATCGATTAATAACAATCTAACCACTATATTTCACGCTTCATTCAGGCATATAATGGATGTCAGGTTTGATATAAATTAAAATTTTTCTAACTATTCATTTTATGTAAAAAGAATTCAATCGTTAAATATATATAACATAAACAATATTTAGATCGATATGATAGAGATATTAGATCGATTCAAAATTTTATATGAATAACAAATATAAATATCTAGATAAATTTAACTGTTGTATTGTTAAAATATTAATTGTATAAAAAATTACGAAAAAATAATTTTATACCGATACAAGTAAATCCCTCTTTTTTATAATTTTTATATAATATAAATTACATAAAATATATATAAAAAAAGTATTTCATAAAACCGAAAAGTAATCTGACTTGATTATCGGGCCTTGACCATTAGAATCTAAACCTAACCCATGATCTGTCAGCTACTGTCGACCAACTTGCATATTATTAACTTAATTTGTACTTATCTCTTATTAAAAAACCACTTATCTCTTATAAAAAAAAACTACTTATCTCTTATATAAAAGTTTTTAAAAAATAATTTCTACTTATCAATTATCAGATGTATATATATTTGTATATATGCGCGAAAATTCACTTATCAGCTATATAGGGTCAAATTCTGTTATTAGTCCCTGTATTATAGGTAATTGTGAATTTAGTCCCCATACTTTAATTTAGGCTTGTATTTTTTTTGAATGAATCAATTTTAGCTCATGTACTTTTTAATTTTGATATTTTAATTTTGAACCAAATAATAACAGTTAAATATGTTAGGTCAAATATAGGTCCCGTGAGTTGTGTGGATTAGTCTCTTTCCTCCGATTTGATCATTTTTAATTTTTATGATTTTTAAAATTTTGAAATTTCAATATTGACTCAAATGATAGCTGTGAAATCCATTAATTGAAATAACGTGACTTTTCTGTGAGTATTATGTGAAAAAAAAATCTAACATAGCATTACACTTTTGATAATATATTGGCCACATAAGATTATTTAGAAACAGTAGAACTTGATGAATTTAACAAGTAACGTTTGGTTAAAACTGAAATTTTATAATTTAAAAGGTAAATGAGTAAAAAATGATCAAATTAAATATATAAAGACTAAATCTGTAAGTTATACATAATATAGTGACTAATTAACATTTTTATAGATAATATTCGTACATCTTCATCACTATATAATATCATTTATCAAAGTGTAATTTATAAAATTTTAATGGTAGTTATAATATTTTTAAAAAAAATAATTTTATTATAGGATCTGATCATATATGATTTTTTTGACAAAATGTCTAAAACTATCCATAATCCCTTCTCAGCCCATAATAAGAGAATAATGCACTTCAATGCACTCGAACATATCCTCCTACATTAAAAAATAGCCATGTCAATACAAAGATTACGCAATGTAAAACTTAGATGCTCATATATGATAATTATACCGATAAAAATTAAAGTTAAGTATTTAAAGACCCAAACATCAGCATTTGCTAAAAATGCTTGGTTTTTTTTTTTTTACTATGAAAATAGTTTGAAATTAGAAAATTGGTCTATTTTTCCTCTCTAAACTTGGAGCACTTAGGTCCAAGTTTTGGCATGCATACATATGATGTGTGCCTTCTCTTTTAAATTATTTTAGATTTAATTTTTTTTATGTGTGAGTTTTTTTTAGAATTATTTTGATCTTAAATTGAATATATATTAATTTTTACTCTGTCATATTTGTATTGAGTTGATTATAATTTTAATTTATTTAATATCTATTAAAAGTAATTTTTGGTTACAATTATACTTATAAACTCTTAAAAAATTTTGATTTTCTTTTTGTTTAATATGTAATTGAGGCATTGATGAAAATAAAATCGATTTGTTACTAATATAACCTCAACTGCATCAAATAAAAATACAATAAACATAAATAATTGGAAGAACGTGATAATTTTTTGCATTGACCAACACAAATTCATACATCACAGTATTAGACAAAAATAAAAATTAAAATAAGATATAACACATGAAAAAGAATATATAATAGATTATTTGATACAAAATTTTAATTTTAATTTTTTTCACGTAGGTGTTGAAAAACAAGTACGAAAAATTAAGTAAGTTATAAAATCTGTTTCGTATATTATTTTAAACTAGTAATTGAATATAATTAAATTATTTTATAAAAAAAGTAATATAATTTTAAATGAAATAAAAATAAAATAAAATAATTTTTAAGCTATAAGTAGTCACTATCTAACTATTATTTTTTTAATTTGTGTTTAAAAATTTAAGTTGTTAAAAATATTAAATTAGAAAAGATGTCCGGAGATGGTAAAAACTATTTAAAAATTAAATTAGAAAATCCCGTTATAAAATATGTACGATGCGAAAAACAATTATTTTATTAACAAACGTTGTTTTCACTCTCAAAGTCAGTCTGAGGATACTTCTAATTTAACTCTCTCGATTACCAATTTCAGTCTACTCGCTTTGTTTAACCGACGTTTGTCCATTTCTGCACCTTTCGAGGTCAACACAAATTTGTTATATTTGACGGACACAGATGTCTGTTAATTAAAGCGAGTATTGAATTATTTAACAGCTCTAGAGAATAGGGGCACAATGACCTATAATGTGGAAAACCGCTAAGCTGATTTCGGCTCCATGTTTTTGTGTTAGAAAACCACTTCTGGGTTTCCATCTAGAGTATAAATCAAGATTTTCCTCTTTCACTTGCAAAGGAAAAAGAAGATTTGAGTCTCTGTATATCATTCACCTTTCATCCATCATTATTAGCTTCAAACAAGTAAGCTTTTTGATCTTCTTTTCTCTTTCTTTTTAATTTCTATTGCAAATCATGTATGTTATCTGTTTATGCATCTTTGGTGATGGATGGAGTGAGAGAGATGTTAAATTCCAGAAACATAAAACAAGGTTAAATGTCTGAATACGGTTGCTAGAAGGGTGATGATACAGCTTGTTGCTTGCTTAAAAGCATCGGAAAGGAGTTTAAGCTCCGACATCTCAAATTCACGTCTGTCTTGAGAACATCCAAACAATCTCTCAGCTCGATCCATGCGTAAACAATCTCTAAACAGGATGGCACCCATACTACTTAATTATGTGTATATATTTTATGACTTTGCTGAGAATTTCTTTTCTTGATCGATGCAGGCAAAGAGAAGCAAAAAGGGGGAAAACCCTAATTTTCATTTTTGTTTTATATTTTATTTAAAGGGAAGAAAATTAAGGGGGTTATAATGGGAAGAGGGAAAATAGAGATAAAAAAGATAGAGAAATCATCAAGCAGGCAAGTGACCTTCTCAAAGAGAAGAAATGGATTATTGAAGAAAGCTAAAGAGTTAGCCATCCTTTGCGATGCTGAAGTTGGGTTGATTATCTTCTCCAGCACCTCCAAGCTTCATCATTTTGCCAGCTCTAGGTCAGTTCTTTTCTTTTTCTTTTAGTTAGGAAGAAATCACTTACAGTATTAACATACTTTCATTAACTTTATTTATGATAAAAAAAATTTAACAATTAACCTTTTTAAATTGTAGAAATAATCAATTATTTTTAATTTACTTAAAATTTGACACAAATAAAACATGAAATATTATCATTAGTTTTTCATTGCTCGTGTAAGATCAATTCTAGACTAATACTGTAAGTAAATCCTTCTATTAGTGACGACGAATCCGTACATTATTAATAAATGGTACGAAGTTGACATTCATAAATAATATAAATTTGTAAATTTCCTTAAAAATAAAATAAGAATAACTTTATTTATAGGTGATTATATAAATGTGTGTGTATGTATGTATGTGTGGAAATGATGTATTTGTCAAGAATTTATACTTCTTCAAAATGATGCCTTCATTATAATATATACTGACAATAATACATTAAATGTGAAAATGTCAAGATTTGGATTATAGCACAAAATTTATTATTATTTGTTTCTTAAAAACATTTAATATATATTTTAAGAATATTTAGATGATTTCTTTTAATATTAATAGGACGACTTAGGCTTCCTTTGAATGGATGGTGTGTTTTTCTTTATTGAAATTAAAAATAACAATGGTTGTGAGATTGGATATTAAAAATAGTGACGAGGCATGTACTTGAATTCAAACACACGTTTAGCAGTGAGGTGTGATTATTAAGGACATTAGATTAGAAATTATATATGATACAAGTTTTTAAATTATTTTATTTTATAAACTTATTAAAAATTATATGAATTTGTGATTTTATTTAATAAACTATTAATATGTATCACAATGTTTTTATTTATCATTTTAAATGATAAATAATTTAAATTAATTTTATAGCTAATTAATTTAAATAAAGTAGGAGTAAGAAATTATATTAATTCACGATCAATAAAAAAGATAATTATATTAAATTAATAAACAAAATAATGGTTGAAAACACTTTCCACCTACACCAAATAAATAAAAACTATTTTTCTTAACCTTTATCTTATATATTTCCAATTTCATGTACAATATAATAATAATTTATTATTATTATATTATATTATTTCATTATCAATTAAAATGATCTTTCATATTTTTTCGGTGTCATTGTCGTTCAAATATAATTCGATATTTTATCTTCGGTTCTCGATCTAAAGGTTCAAAGTCATTCTTTATTCTAGTTCAAACATTATTTTTTTATACAATATTAATGTAGAGGGTTGGGGTCGCACAATTTAAACTATATCTTATTTATTATGAAATAATATCTAATGTGCTATCAATACATGAATTTCTATGCATATCAGTAAATAGCACCATATCACAATATAATTAGATAAAACAAAAAATATCAAAAGACTTATAAATAAATATTAATAATTTTATTTAAAATTATTACAACAATTCTTATTTTGGATTTAGAATTTATTGTCAAGTTTATATTTAAATAAATTTATTAATATTTATCTGCCTCTAATTAGAAAAAAGGTATTAATGCATGTTTTATATCAGCATGAAATCTGTCATAGAACGTTACACCAAGTATGAAGAGGAATATCATCATCAACTACTTGATCCTGCTTCTGAATTAAAGGTAATTATTTCTCCATCATCTGCTTATGTATTTTCTCTATAAAATTTCCTGCATTTTCCCCCTTTTTGGTTCAAAATGTATGTATGGCATTTGTTGCTATCTTTTTCCCCTTTCGGTTGGTTTTTCATAGTTACAAAACATGCCAATTAATTTTAAAGGCTATATATTAAGCTCACAAATGAAGTCTAAATATCTGACTTGTGAATTTTAAATCGAATTTGATTTGATTATAAAATATCAACAATTCAAATTTAGAATAGCTTAAATAAATATTTTAAAATTGAAATAATTTTATCTAAAGAATTTGAACCCAAAATTAACATAAAAATTTAAAATCTAAATTACTTAACCAATTCACAAATCCAACTATTGTAATTAAATAGAGATTGATGTCCCTAACTTTTGCGTGACATACTTCCAATTTTTCGTCTTTTTGTGATGTTAGTTTACTATAAAATGCTTTAATATATGGCTTTGTGCATGATAGTTTTGGAAGAAGGAGGTAGCAAGCCTGAGGCAACAACAAAATGACTTGCAAGAATACCAAAGGTACTCAACCTCCCATTATTCATACATAAAACACTTTTGCAGTGCATTGGACGGAAAATTTTAAAGAAATTTATTGTGTCATAGGTAACATTTTCTTCATAATTCGTAGGTCAATATGTAGTTTAGTCTTCAAATTTGTCTAAATTTTTTTATCTAGTTAGTATCTAAACTTATATTCTGTCACACGTATTGTTCACACTTTGTTAACTGTGTCAAAATTTTAATGATTAACATGTAGTTTACCCCCTAATTGTTACCTGAACTTTTCAAAAAATTATATTTTTTAAAATTAATTTAAATTTTTTAAAAGATTTTTTATTTTTAGTTTATATACGCCACATGTCATACTGAAAGGTTGGCATGTGTCACTATAAGATTAGTTATCAGTGTCACATCAGTAAAAACTAACTGTGTTAGTGTAGAGGTATCAACTTGGGCAATGAAATACAAATTCAAATATCAATTAAGTTCAAAAAAAAGTTTAAATACTAACTAAGTACTTTTGAACAAGTTTAAGAGATAAAATACATATTAATCCTAAACAAATTCAGGAAATAAACTACATATTAATCCTAATTTTAACTCATCATATGTAAAACTTGAGCATATTTATATTTTTTTTATCACTTAATTTAGCATCAGTTTTAATGTTAGGTCACAAAACTTCAATTCCATTGAATTAGATCACCAAAAATTAAGTCATTTATGCTACCCTCAATAAGTTGGCTCAAAATATGTCTGTGAATATTAAAAAGTTTTAGGTATAGTGATAAAATATTTTATATTTTTAAGAAAAAATATGAGTTTAAACTTTAAAGACAACATTATTAGGAGAAGTAACTATAAACCCTGAACATAAACTGAGACAAAAATTTTAAAAAAAATTGTGAATTAACATGAAATGTGTTTACAAAAATAAGTTATGCATGTTGAGACAAATTTATATTAAAATTATGTAACAGGATTAGCATATGTAATCGAATTTATTAATAATAGTTCAGTTATTTAATTTTATAAAATTAAAATATGGGTAAATAGGTCACTAAACTATTGGTAAGTTTACATTTTGTTCACTTAATTTAAAAAAGTTACAAAATGGTCGCTGAATTATTCGAAAGTTTTCATTTGAGTCATCAAACTATTTGAAAGTTTTTATTTAAGTCACTGGATTGTTAAGTTTCTTTTTTTTTTTAAATTTGGCTATTGAGATCCAAGCAACAATTCGATGATTGGAACAGTGAATCAATACCAACATACATTAGATCTAAGTCGATTTGACAGTTAATGTCAAAGATTGAAGAAAAAAAACTATTTAAATTTTGGTTCACAGATTTATGACATTTAAAATTGTTCCATGAAAAAAAAAGAACTGTAAAAGAGGAGAGGTTTTGATTGGTGCAAGCAATGTGAATATAAAATATCATACAACAATGTTTTTAACATCTCAAAAACTTAAATGAAAACTTTTGAATAGTTCAGTGACCATTTTGTAACTTTTTTTATTTTGAGTGGAAAAAATATAAAATTACCAATAGTTTAATAACCTTAGGTGTAATTAACCCCTAAAATACTAGGACTTACAATAAAATTAATTTTAAATTCAGTAAGCTAATAAATACACCATTATGACAAGGAAGTTCAAAGGCTGGAAATAAAAGAATATTCTCAATATGTACCCTTTAATCTTTAAAAAGATTGTGATGTAGTTTTTATAACTTAATTTAACATAATTTGTTACTTCTTTTAAGTATCTGACGTGTATATCCAATCAATTTAGTTAAAATGATTAAAAAACCGAATTAACTGAACTAAATTCGTACTTTAATTGATTAACTGATCGTCTAATTGACATAATAAAACTAAGTTAACATCTATTAAATCAGTTGATTAAATCGTTTTTTTCTCTTATTTTCTTCTAAGTATTAAAAATATAACATGAAATTTTAATTTGGGTTAAAATTTTATAATATTATAATTGTAAATATATTTTATAAAAATTAAAAATGTATATATCATATGAAAATTCATAACTAGAGGCGTTCATGGGCCGGGTTGACCTGACCTAAGCATGATATTAACATATTTTATGTTTGCCTAAGCATAGCCCGGCCCGAGATATGGGCTTAAAATTTTGCCCAAACTCGTCCATATTTATAAAAAAAACTAACCGTATCCCATTTTAGACCCACCCATATTATTTTTTAATTTTTTTTAAAAATATATATTATATTATATTAATTTTTAATAATTTATACCTTTTTTATTTATTTAAAATTTTTTATATAGTCATCTTAACATTATTTTAATATTTACATTAGAATAATATTATATATTTTATATAGGTTTATTTTTTAATGTGTTCTAAATTACATAATATAAAGTATTATAAACTTAAAAATGGGTCGGGTCAGGCTCGAGCCTTAAATATTCAAGCCCAAGACCAACCTATATTTTAAAAGGACCTAATTTTTTATCTAAGCACATTTTTCGGGCCTAATATTTTAACCCAAACCTTTTTAAATTTTGAACTAACCTTCGAATCTGGACGGGTAACTCGACCAGGTCTATTCATAACAAATGACTAATCTATTTTAACCACCTATAGAATCAAATCAACTATCATAACTGACTTGATGGAATCGATTAAGTTAACCGATTTTGAATTCTGTAGGCAGTTGAAGGGGAAAGAGAAAGAGCTATCTGGTTTAAGCTTCAAAGATCTACAGGGCCTAGAAAACCAGCTTGAAATGAGTTTGAAAAGGGTACGCATGAGAAAGGTAAAATTAGCTTTAAAACCAAGATGAAATTTGCATTTACAACTTTCAAGGATTCAATAATAATTTTCCAATGCAATTTGCTCCCTTTTATTGTTGTGTCATAGGACCAAATTCTGACAAATCAAATCGATGAGCTAAAGCGCAAGGTTAGAAAAGGTTTTGCTGCATTTTCCTTTCTGTTGATTTTCATATGTACGTAGTGATTTTCTTGGGTCCAGTTATAATTTTAGTCTTTTTATTATACGACAATTCGAGATTTAGTCACTCTATTTCAATTTGATATGATTCAATTATTTTATTTTATATAATGTTACCAGTAGGTTCAAATTCATAGCAACATTGCTATTGTTGATGAATTAAAATTTTCTTTTGTTATCCGATCAGAATCGCGTGAAAATTCAGTCAAACATAATTATCAATTCGAACTTGCTAATAATATTATAAGAGTTTCAACTATTACATGACTAAAACCACAATTAAACCGGGTTTTTTCTTCTTCTTTTTTTGGTCGAGTTTAACAACTTTCATTTATTTGATATTGCAGGGACACCACATTGATCAAGAGAATCTAAAAGTACACAAGAAGCTAGACCTTATTTGCCATGAAAATACTGAACTTCAAAAGAAGGTACTCACTATATATATATATATATATATATGATAACTAGAGATGTATAAGGATTGGTTTAAATTTATATTTTTCAACTTTGATCTAGCTAGGTTTGCTGTTTATAAATAATTAAAATATAAAAATATTTGTTATAATTTTTTAAATAATAAAATAACCTTTTAAGTGAATTTAGATGGATAGAACTCGAGCTCAGATCTAAAAAATATTTGGAACTCGTTAATCTTGTTCGACCCATAAACACCTCTATTAAAAAATTTACTAAGCAACACAAATATTTGGGGGTGACACAGGTTAATGGAAATGGAACAGAAGAAGCAAATGAAAGCAGCAAAAGCTTATCCCACAGTTATGGTTTCAACAATGGATATGATTATTTGCAAGCACCTGTTGTTGATCTCCGGTTAAGCCTGCCTCAACAACTTCCCGACGCTGATACATCAAAATCGAAAACTAGGTAAAATTTTATGGAATGAGCTTCAACTATGTGTCTTCGATAAATTTACTCTCTTTTGCTTATAATTTGATTACTTTTAGTCTCTCTACTATTTAAAACATAATTTTTCAACCATAAAATTCTATTGATTAATTTGACATGATTTTTTTAAAAAAATTAAAAAAACATATCATGTCATCATATATTTTTTTTAAAAAATAAGTCCTGATTTGACCTTCGAACTATATTATTATTATTATTATTTTGGTATCTAAATTTTTTTTTATTTCACATTTTGGTAGTTGAACTATTATTTTCGATCTTATTTTACCCCCCAAAATTTACCTAGATACAATAATAATGTCACATTTTTATTGACAACTTTTTTATTTTGGGATAAATTAGAACAAAATTGATAGTTCATTTATCGAAATGAGACAAAAATTTAAATATCAAAGTGGGAATATGAGTATAATTTAAAGATTAAATCATGATTTAAATATTAAATATATATATTTCATTAAATTATTTGATAGAAATTAATGAAAATAAATTATCTCAAGACAAAAAAAATTAAAATAGAGAGACTGAAGTTATCTAATTATAGTAGATAGATTAAATCCATCGAAAATGTATGGTACAAAGACTTCATATACAGATTGACCTAAAAACTAAACAAGAAAGCAAAGCATTTCAACATCCAACCCTAAGAACAGCAAACTTAGGGTGGACATCCCATGGCTGTAAGCTTCAGTACGTATGGGTGAGCTTCTTCTTATTCCAAGTTATGAATTACTGTTTTATAATATGTAAATTAGGTAATAATGGAGACGAATTTGGTATTCACTGCAAATAGCATTTGCTTTACTGTTGAGGGTGATGAAAATAAGGTCAAATACGAAGGGTTTATGACTAAATATTTCATTTTCATCGGCATTAATTTGTGTTTATGACTAAATATTGTGTGTAACGACGTAAAAATGTTTAGCTTTGGTCGCTAATTGTGGCGATTTATTGAAAACTTGAAAACTAAAATTTGATTTTAAAATAAAGAGGGAGTCGCCATCGATCCTTTTTCCTAAGTGTGATTGGACACCTATTAGATTTATTTTTTAAAACAAAAGGAAGGCCGAGTTTAGGTCTACGTTAAAAGTCCAGAGAAAAATAAGGTTCGGGAGTCGGTTACGCACGGGGAAGGTATTAGCACCCTCGCGACGCCCAAAATTGGTATCTTATAAACACGTGTTGTCTTGATTTTCAAAAATGCGAGTTCAATGTAATATTTAGTCGTGATCCGATTGAAAAGACGAAAAATTTTAGTTTTTATTTTTTTTTGGTTTTTTAGAAGGGTGTTCCGTCTTTAGCACGAGCCGACAAATTCCACCCAACATAGCGATGAAATCTACGACTTAATGTTAAATCGGCGCGTTGCTTTATTTATTGAAATTAATTAAAACATAAGAAAAAAATATTTCTAAAGTGAGAATTTAAAAATAGATAAACGACGCAAACAATGATATCATTAATGAAAAATTTTAACATGGAATACTAGAAATTATTATAACAATAATAATGATATTTGCAAAAAAAAGAAAATAAAAATAAATCATGTACTAATAATAAGAAAAAATGATATATTTGGTAATAATAATATAAAATAATATGTACATAAAAGATATGTCATATATATGCATATAATAAGAGTATATAATAATAATATCTACAATAAAAGAAAATATTAGGAAATGTACAAAAAATATATATATATAATATTTACAATAATGATGTAAATAAACAACATATAAAATATTTGAAATAACATATAAATGAAACATTTAAAAAAAAAGGTTAATAAATGAATTAAATAGATTTAGGACATGGCTAAAAACAAATTAAAATTCAGGATATAAAAGTATAAATATTGGATAGTTAATTAGAGATCAAAACGAAAACCAAACAAGATCTGAGGGCCAAATTTAAAAAAACAAAAGAAGATAGAAAATGGGGGTTAATTGAATGAGGTTGCGAGAGAGGAGGACTAAACGCATAAATTTCCCTTTTAGGGAAAGTGCACAGACCCCACCCACCAAACAAAATAGTGCCGTTTGAACACCATTATTTAAAAACAAAGATTTTTTTTTGTGTTTCATTTTCAACCCCCAATCTTAAAAAAAAAACAAAAAAAACTTCCATGCTCTCTTCCCCTCCCCCTTTTTCTTTTTGTCGATTGGGTTCCTTAGAGACCCGCCCTACCGCCAACGACGACGGCGGTGACCGCCGTGTACAGCGAAGGAGCGCAACCTAGGTACGCCTACTTTAAAATTTTTTTATGTTTCTTTGTTAAAAAAAGGTTTTCTTGAAAAAAAAGGAAAAAAAACAATGAATGAATATGAAAAAAACAAGGTAAGCAGAGAACAAAAAGAAGAAAAAAGGAAAAAAAAGAACAAAACTAAACCTCTTGAACCTTCCTTCTCTTTTTTTTGTTTTCGTATCCGTTTTTATTTCCAATATCTGTGTTACAATCTTTCTTTTAAAAAAAAATAAACCCCCCCTTTACAACATTTTTGAATGGCTTTTTATAGCCATCTTTTACAAGTTTTTTTATTACTTTTTCCATATTTTCCCGTCTTGCTTGTTTGCTCTGTTTTTACAGGGTATGGGGGTGATTGGTGGAGCAGGTGATGGTGGCTGGTGTTAGAGGAAAGTGGGGAGGTGGCTAGGGTTTTTTTCTTTGCTGGAAAATGTTTAGTAAGTTAGTTTAGGTGGGCTGTTGGTTTAGATTGGGTTTGATGATGTTGGGCTGATGAAATTGGGGTGGGTATTTGGTTGTATTTGGGCCAAAATTGGCCTACAACAGCTACCCCTCTTTGCTCATTATCGTGTAATGGGAATAGAGCAAAGACATAATGAAAGGCCAATTTTGCCCAGTCTTGCCAATTGTTGACTTCTTTGGCGCTCTTCTTTTCCAGGCAGTCTCTTACTAGTCCATCGCATCTTGTAGCTTTGGTTCAGTTTACTGCATCTTCTGATATGGGCCTTGTAGCTTCAATCTACTTCAATGTAGTTTCAAGGATATGAGATTTGTGGCTTCCATCTGCTTCATTGTAACTTCAGAAGGATAAGATCTACAGCTTCAATCTTCTCTTCTATTGCTTCCGTGAGATAAGGTTTTGGTCTTCTCTTCTGCCACTTCAGAAAGGCAAGATCTGATATCCTCGACCAGCTCCACTGCAACTTCAGGGAGACAAAATCTGGTGCCTTCAATCGGATCTTTGTTCTTTACTCGGTGTGTGATCCTGAACTCAACTCATTTCTCGAAATATGAATTGACTTTTAAAAACTAGACATTAAAAACAGAAATAGAAAAATAGCTCAGCACGTGAGCAAAGGCTCAACTCACTTCTCGCAATATGAGTTGATTTTTGAAAACAGAATTTGCCAAACAGATTTTGGAAATACCTTGGCATGTGACCCGAGGCTCAACTCACCTCTCGTAATATGAGTTGATTTTTGAAAAACATAAATTGAAAAAACATTAATTGAAAATACCTCAGCGTGCCTCGAGGCTCAACTCACCTTTCGCAATATGAGTTGATTTTGACGAACAGAAATTGAAAAGACCTCAACATGTGAGACGAGGCTCAACTCACCTCTCGCGATATGAGTTGATTTTTGACAAACAGAAATTGAAATTACCTCAGCGTGTCCTGAGGCTCAACTCACCTCTCACAATATGAGTTGATTTTTTTAAAGAGCATAAATTGGAAAGCAGAAATCGAAAATACCTCAGTGTGCCTTGAGGCTCAACTCACCTCTCGCAATATGAGTTGATTTTTTTTACAAACATAAATTGAAATTACCTCAGCGTGTCCTGAGGCTCAACTCACCTCTCGCAATATGAGTTGATTTTTTTTTGAAAAGCAGAAATTGAAAAGCAGAAATTGAAAATACCTCAGCGTGCCCTGAGGCTCAACTCACCTCTCGTAATATGAGCTGATTTTTGAAAAACATAAATTGAAGAAAACAGAAATTGAAATTACCTCAGCATGTCTTGAGGCTCAACTCACCTCTCGCAATATGAGTTGATTTTTGAAAAATAGAAATAAAACATCAGAATACCAAAACATGTCATCTGGTGGAATTCATGTGTCTTTTCAGCTATCATCACATCCTCTTGCTCTACTGGAGTACCTGTAAATGTCCTGCATGATGTTATCATGATATGCACATTTTTGTCTTAAATACATTTATGCCTACATGATTATGATATGAGCTTTAGGCATGTTTGTCATATATCCTTTTTTCGTCACGATTTTTGATGATCTGTGTTCATTGCTTTGATTCTTGACTTTCTCTTCAGGCTATGTACCCGTCCTCAAGCTTCATGAATAATCTATATTTCCCAGATATCACTCTTTGGCCCTTGGTTGAGCTTTGTCCTTGCATTGAGGCTCTTGTACTTATCAAATTCTTACCCGGGTAATGCTTAACATTTCTTTTGTTTAGAGTATGTCATTTCACTATTTATCGTGTAAATGAACCACAGAATGAGATGCATGAAAAAAATGGTCAGGTAGGGACAAAAGGATACCTCGCATTTATTCATTTCAAATGTAGCAAACAAAGAAAGTTAACCCATGATAGTAAAAAATGTTATAAAAGAAAAGGATTGCGCTCAACAAATACAAGTGCTCTAGATAATCAATGCATGAACTCTTCCACGTCCTCAATCAAGAATCTTTTCGAGCATGGCTTCTTGCGTAGAAAATTTCGAGCTTTCAGAAATGCTTCAAATACGGTAGTCTCACTATTTGACCCACCGTTCAAAACGCCTTGTTCTTTAAGCCCGGGTTTGCTTCATTAGAATACCTTTTCGGGTTTTCATGCCAATCTTTTATGTTTAATCAAGACGCCCTTTTCGGGTTTTCACCTTAATCTTTTTTTTTAAATGCCCTTTTCGGGTTTTCTTTTTCAAGCATAATATTTCTTTACAGCATCTGAGTTTACTGGATTCGGTAACTCCTTCCCATCCATCTCGGTGAGAATCAAAGCTCTGCCCGAGAATGCCTTCTTTATGACGTATGGACCTTCTCAATTTGGCGCCCATTTTCCTTGGAAGTTTTTTTGTATTGGGAGAATCTTTCTTAGCACGAGTTCTCCTTCGTGGAATTCTCTTGGCCGTACCTTCTTATCATGAGCCGCGATCATTCTTTTCTGGTACATCTGTCCATGACAAATTGCCTTTAGACGTTTTTCTTCGATGAGGTTTAACTGGTCATATCGAGCTCGAACCCATTCTGCTTCCTCTAATTTCGACTCCGTTAAGACTCGCATAGAGGGGATCTCAACTTCGATAGGTAGCACAGCTTCTATTCTATAGACCAGAGAGAAAGGAGTTGCTCCTGTAGATGTCCGTACGGATGTGCGATATGCAAACAGAGCAAAGGGTAACTTCTCGTGCCAGTCTTTATATGTCTCGGTCATTTTTCCAATAATCCTCTTAATATTCTTGTTGGCTGCTTCAACGGCTCCATTCATTTTCAGGCGATAAGGCGATGAGTTATGATGCTTTATTTGAAATTGTTCACATACTTCTTTCATCATCTTGTTGTTCAAGTTCATGGCGTTATCTGAAATGATTCTTTCAGGCAAACCATATCGACAAATGATTTCCCTTTTCAAAAACGTACAAACCGTGGTCTTTGTCACGTTGGCAAACGAAGCGGCTTCTATCCACTTTGTGAAGTAATCAATAACCAAAAAAATGAACCGGTGTCCGTTAGAAGCTTTTGGATAGATAGGCCCTATAACGTCCATGCCCCACATAGAAAACGGCCACGGAGAAGTCATGACATGAAGGGGCAAAGGAGCTACATGAATTTTATCACCATAAATTTGACATTTGTGACATTTCCGTGCGAAACTAATGCAGTCACTTTCCATCGTCAGCCAGTAATAACCGAGTCTCATAATCTTCCTGGCCATAGTGAAACCATTAGCGTGTGTTCCACAAATTCCTTCATGGACATCTTCAAGTATTTTTCTGGCTTCAACTGTATCCACGCATCTCAAGAACACCTGATCTTTTCCTCTTTTGTATAGGATGTCCCCATCAAGAATAAATTTCACTGCCATTCTTCTGATTGTTCTTCTGTCGTTCACATTTGCTTGCTCGGGATACCTTTGATTCTTGATGTATTCTAAGATATCATGGAACCATGGCTGCCCATCTGGCTCTTTCTCAATGCTGAAACAATGTGCACGGACTTCATATATGCTCATTTGAAGAGGCATTATTTCTGTTTCTCTGTTTGCTTTAAACATTGAAGCCAAAGTGGCCAGGGCATCAGCTAACTGGTTTTCTTCTCGTGAAAAGTAATTAAAAGTTATTTCTTTGAATTCTTTAATCAATCCTGCCACGAAATCACTGTATTTGACTAATTTTGAATCCCTCACTTCCCAATCTCCACAGATCTGATAGATCACTAATACTGAGTCTCCGTATACCTCTAAAGTTTGGATGTTTCGTTCAATTGCTGCATGAAGTCCCATGATACAAGCTTCATATTCCGCTATGTTATTGGTACAGAAGAAATTCAGCCTGGCAGTGAACGGATAATGGTTCCCTTCTGGTGATACTAAGACTGCTCCAATCCCATGCCCCAATGCATTCGATGCACCATCAAAGCTCATCCTCCATGACTTTTCTTTTGATGACTCACATTCTTTTTCTGTAATGCAGATTAAGTCTTCATCTGGGAAATCAAATTTCAATGGCTCGTATTCCTTCGTTGTTCGAGTTGCTAAGAAGTCAGCTATTGCACTTCCTTTTATCGACTTTTGGCTCACATAGACGATGTCATATTCTGATAGTAAGATCTGCCATCGTGCCATTCTTCCTGAGAGTGCGGTGATTTCATCATGTACTTTATTGGGTCCAACTTTGAAATTAGCCATGTCGTATGATACAACATATATTGCCTGAATCTCCGAGCTACCCAAACCAAAGCGCAGCAGTATTTGTCAATGGACAAATACTTTGCCTCATATTCAGTAAACTTTTTGCTGAGGTAGTAGATCGCCTTTTCTTTCTTTCCTAACTCGTCGTGTTGCCCCAGTACGCAACCCATTAAATTCTCGAACACAGTCAAATACAATATCAATAGTCTTCCCGGCATTGGCGGTACTAGCACTGGAGGATTAGACAAATACTATTTTATCTTGTCAAAAGCCACTTGGCACTCCTCGTTCCATTATCCGGGATTATGTTTTCGAAGAAGTCAAAAGATTGGGTCGCATTGGTTGGTAAGTTGAGCGATAAATCGGGCGATGTAGTTTAACCTCCCTAAAAATCCTCTAACTTCCTTTGGCGTGCGCGGAGGTGGTAACTCTTGAATAGCTTTTATTTTATCTGAATCAACCTCGATACCTCTTTCACTGACAATGAAGCCTAGCAATTTTCCCGAGGTAGCCCCAAACGTACATTTGGCCGGATTGAGCTTTAGCTGGAACTTTCTCAGTCTGTCAAACAATTTCTTCAGGTTCACTACATACTCTTCTTCCCCTCGGGATTTAGCAATCATATCGTCGACGTAGACCTCTATTTCTTTATGCATCATGTCATGGAATAACGTCACCATAGCCCTCTGATATGTTGCCTCAGCATTCTTTAACCCAAATGGCATCACCTTGTAGCAGAATGTTCCCCACATTGTTACGAAGGTAGTTTTCTCCATATCCTCAGGGGCCATCTTGATCTGATTATACCCCGAGAATCCTTCCATGAAAGAAAGTAATGAATGTTTTGCTGTGTTATCCACCAACGTATCAATATGTGGTAAGGGAAAATTATCTTTAGGACTTGCTCGATTCAAGTCACGATAATCCATGCACATTCGTACTTTGCCGTCTTTCTTTGGCACCGGGACTATATTAGCCACCCATTCTGGATATTTGGAGGCTTGTAGGAAGCCAGCATCAAATTGCTTCTTGACTTCCTCTTTTATCTTCAACAACATTTCGGGTCTCATCCGTCTTAACTTTTGTTGAACGGGTTTGCATTCTGGCTTTAATGGGAGCTTATGGACCACTACATCTTCATCCAATCCTGGCATGTCTTGATATGACCATGCGAATACATCTTTGTACTCGCGGAGCAAAGCAATCAAATTATGCTTGGTGTCCTCTGAAATAGAAGTCCCAATTTTCACTTCTTGCTTCTTTTCTTCAGTTCCCAAATTTATTGTTTCAACAGATTCTTGATGAGGTAAAATCTGTTTATCCTCTTGTCCACCATTCTTAGCAAGTCAGGAGACGAGACATAGTCTTCAGCATTTTCTTCGACCTCAAATTCTCCTAAACAAACAGCCTTCTCAAAATCAATTTCAGGACTCGTAACGGGTTTGTTCATGCTGTTGATATCTGAGCACCTGAAGGTTGAATGGAAAAGGAAACTATAGAGGGGCATCCAAGTATTGGAACCAACAAACGAAATGTCATGGCATGGTATGAGGCAAATGTACAGATAGGCTATGAAATGAGGAGATGATTATGAAATTAGTGATATGCGAAAAAAATCGTGACAAAATACATCTTTATTGATATTCATTTAAGTGATAAAGAGCGAATGCAAGCTTTTACAAAATAATTCTGTTTTATCTAAGGACATAACAGAACATTAACGTTTGAGCATTACTCTGAAGACTTATAAACTACAAGAAGATCCTCGGCAGTCCAATTGTCCAACATGAAACCCGGGGGACAAGGGCGTATCTTTGAGACGTCTTTACTCGCGTCAGCTCCTTTGTCAATGACATTTATACTGATATTCTGAAAACCCTCTTCGATCATTTACATTGTGCTTTGTGCACTATACTGCCCTGGGTATATCATTCCCACTGACGTAAATATTCTTGACAAAGGAGGAAATTCCATGGGCTCCCATTCTGATTCTCGGCCTAGTGTTCTCACGATCCTTCTTTCCTGATCTTTCTTCCACTGTTTTCTTCTTTGACGCATGTCCGGCTGGAACCCTAAACCGTATCGGGCCTTGTGGTGTACTGGCTTTAGAGCCCTGACTATTCCTTGCAGATACCTTCCCAAACCTTTCCTTGCTCGGACTCCCTTTCCTACAGTCATCTTGACACCCATCTTGGTATTTCTCGACAGTTTTGACGCGGGAATTCTGTTTCCCTCAGCGACGAATGTGGCATTGACGAATTCAAGGGATCGGAAGGAACATTCTACTGCGTCTTTGCTTACTTCGAGGTAGGGTGCATCAGCAGAGATAGATGCGACAATGTCTTCATCTCCCTCGACAATGACCAAACAACCATCCATGATAAATTTCACCTTTTGATGGAAGGATGATGGTACTGCTCCAGCAGAATGGATCCAAGGTCTTCCCAAGAGACAATTGTATGATGGTGTAATGTCCATGACTTGAAACTCAACATTGTATATGTAGGGACCCACTTCTAGAGGGATCTCGATTTTCCCATAACTTCTCGTCTTGTTCCATCGAATGCCCTTACTGTAGAATGGCAGGGCCTTAGATAGGACAAATCCATCGGAATCCTGGAAAGTGTGGCCAAAGGCATGACATTGAGTGCCGATCCATTGTCGATGAGCACGTTTGGTATTATATAGCCCTTACAACGGGTTGTGATATGCAATGCTTTCACTGAGCCTCTACCATTGGGCGGTATTTCATCATCATTAAAAGAAATGAAATTATCCGCATTCAAGTTCTTCACCCACCTATCCAGTTTTTCAACAGATACATTGTTTGCCACATAAGCTTGATTTAACACTTTCAGCAGAGCGTTCCGGTGTGGTTCAGAATTCAACAGTAGAGATAATACCGAGATTCGCGCTGGCTGCTTATTCAATTGTTCTACCACGTTGTACTCACTGTGCTTGATAAATTTTAAGAATTCCTGTGCTTCTTCCTCGTCCACAGGCTTTTTAGCTTCTTGTTCAGGCACAGTTTCATACTCATCTTCGGTCACATGCATCGGTGCTTTTCCTTTCTGTTTCAAGTCACTATTCTTTTTTACTGATTCGACCTCTTTCGAATAACATCTTCCACTACGAGTGAAATAACCTACTTCCCCAACGCTTCCAGTCATGGCTTTGGGTTTTTCATCTTCAGGTGTGATGATATTAACGTCATATTTCCATGGTACTGCTTTATTGTCCTTGTAGGGGAAAGGAGATGGTACCTCGATTATCACTTTTGGTTTCACCGGTTCCTTCTTCGCGTCATAATAAATTATTAACGGTCGGTCGGCGCTATACGGGAAACCTAACGATTGATGGTCAGAAGCACATATTTCTCCTCTATCGGCCTCTTCGCCTTCATAAAAAATCCCAATCTCCTTATTATCTATCCGGTCTTGCAGTAACCTTTTAAATTCCTCACATGATTGAATGTCGTGCCCTACAATTCCTTGAAAATCACAAAAAATCTGACATTCTTTTCTGAGATTATCGTCGGGGTGACAGAGCAATCCATTCTTAACCAGTGCCTCCCAGTTTTTCTGCAGAGGCGTCCTTATTTCTGAAACACATCTTCTGACTTGCCATTCATCTTCTTTCCCTACTGTGCTCACATTCCCTTCAGTATGGTTAGGGAATGGGTTCCCAGTTGCATTACTGGCACTATCGAATCATAGGATACCCGCATCAATTAGTCCTTGAACTCTCCTCTTAAAGGCTAGGTAATTTTCCGTGGAATGTCCCTGGTGTCCCGCATGGTATGCACAACTAGCGTTTGGGCCGTACCATTTCGGGTATGGGGGCCTCAAGGGTGCTATATAATGCGGGGATATCAATTGCTTCTCCAAAAGTTTTGGGTACAGTTCCCCATATGACACAGGAATAGGGGTAAATTGTGGTCTCTCGGAATAGGGTTTTGCTGGCCTCTGCTCGTTTTTGGGTTGGCCTTGGGCGGGTATTGTATTTTGTGGGAATGTATGACGGGCCTTTGGTTGTTCATGGCGTATACGGGGTAGGAAGGAGGTGGTGCTTGGTAGTAAGGGGTCTGAGGAGGATAATAGAAATTCGGAGGAGGATAATTTCGAGGTCGGGGTTGGTTTGGATATGGGTTAGGGGCATAACGGCTTCCCATTCCCACCATGTGGGCTTCTGGTTCTTTCTTCTTCATGGGCGCTGCCCTTATTGAACTTTCTTGACCTTCCATTCTACTGCTCTTGACAGCATTCTCTATAAGCTCACCGGATATTACAATATCCGCAAAGTCTTTCGTGGCACTTCCCACTAGTTTGTCATAAAACGGTACTTTCAAAGTGTTGATGAAAAGAACGATTATCTCCGTTTTTGTTAATGGGGGTTCCACTTGGGCTGAGACTGTAACACCCCTTACCCAAGACCATTTCCGGAGTCGAGCACGAGGCATTACTTAGCTTATCTTACCAATTCGGAGCATAAAAACTAGGTTTGAAAATTTATTTCATTATTCGCAGCAAATCTGTCCAATCGCGCAGCAGTTACTAAATTAATTATAACTTGAGCTACAGAACTCGAAATTTAATTCCATAAATTTTCCCTGAAGCTAGACTCATATATATACTCACCATAAAATTTTTAGAATTTTTGGTTCAGCAAATTAGTACAGTTTATTAGTTAAAGTCTCCCCTGTTTCACCACCTGACTGCCCTGACCTCTAGTCACTAAAAATAAGTTTTCTCACTGTAGGATTTTCATATGAAGTTCTTACTTGTTTCTACAGAAAATAGACTCATTAAGGAATCTAAGCATGTAAATTTCAACTCATAACCATTTTTGTACAATTTGTAATTATTTTCTAAACTCAGAACAGGGGACTCCAAAAACAGTTCTGACCCTATCTTACTAAAATTCACATATCTTAAAATATAAATTTCTTTTTTCTACACCGTTATTTTTCCATGAAAATAGACTCAACAAGCTTTAATTCCATATATCATTCACCCTCTAATTCATTTTATACTATCTTGGGTGATTTTTCAAATTCACGTCACTGTGCTGCCTGAATTCTGTTTCTTTGCAAAATTTTATCCTTTCATGATTTCCATGCATAATTTATCACCTAATCTTTCATAACAACAAACACCTTCATCCTTAACCATTTTAATAACCGTACATCATCAAATACTTACACATCACTCATTAGCAAAATCATCATTACAAACATACAAAATAACTAAATCCCTATACATGCCATAACTCAAACGTGTTTCGATATAAAATACCGAGCAGTTGTAGTTGATAGTGTGGACGATCTCCGACTTCTTTAGGATCCTTGAAGTAGCTTTGCAATACTATAAGAGAAAGAGAAATAAAAGAAGTAAGCATAAAGCTTAGTAAGTTTACTAGCAAATAAATAACAATATTTAACTTAAATAATTAAACTCAATGTCTATATCTCTAGTTTACTCTTTAGTTAATCTCATACTAGTTCTCTTACTTGTTTACTTAGAATACTTGTGTGCATAACTTACTCAATCCTTGCTGCATCGTTGAACATCAATTGATAGTATAATAAGTTCTTAAGTCTTACAACTTACCTGAGCTTGCCATTTATGCTTTAAACTGAACTTTCATGAACATGATTCGTTTACAAGCTCGTTGAGCTACATTGGAATAATAAGGATACTCGGGTCTCTTCTGATAATAACATGCCAAAGCCATGTCCCAGACATGGTCTTACATGGGATGTTCTCGTGATGGTGCCCATGCCATGTCCCAGACATGGTCTTATAGGGGACCTCTCATCTCGGTGCCAACGCCATGTCCCAGACATGGTCTTACATGGGACCTCTCGTCTCGGTGCCCATGCCATGTCCCAGACATGGTCTTACAGGGGACCTCTCATGATCTTAAGGATGCCAATGCCATGTCCCAGACATGGTCTTACATGGGATCTCTTTACCCAAATGTCATGACATTCGTATCCAGTACCATCCTTATGTATCAACGGGACTTTTAAATTTTAATTCTCTATCATTTCATGCTTGGATCATCATCAAATAAATTCATAAAATAAATTCATAATTGCTGGAAATTAACAGCATTAATAATAAATATTGAAATATTGCATTTATTTACCGTAAACTTACCTCGGTACCAATTATAGCCAAATTCACCAACTTAGTCTTCAACTTTATTCTTCCCTTTGTCTAACCTCGAGTTTCGTACTTCTTGATCTAAAATAGTAAATTTAACTTATTTAATAATCACATTCATTAAAACAGCCCTCGACTCTAACTTTTTCAAAATTACAATTTTGCCCCTAAACTTTTACATAATTACATTTTTGCCCCAAGGCTCGGAAATTAAACTTCATCTCTTATTCTTATGTTTTATAACATTCTGAACATTTTTCCCTTCTATGGCAACATCAAATTCCCACTCTAACATGTACTTATGAACATTAGGTATTTTTACCGATTATGTCGTTTTACTCGTTTTCACTTAAAATCGCTTAGTAAAAGTTGTTTAACATAATTTCTAGCTTCATATTTTATCATAAAACATCAAAATAAACACTTTTCACCTATGGGTATTTTTCCAAATATAAACCCTAGGTTAAATTATTGCTAGAATAAGCTAAATTAAGCTACCGGGATCTCAAAAACGTAAAGAACATTAAAAACGGGGCTTGGGATCACTTACTATGGAGCTTGGAAGCTTGAAAACCCTAACTATGGCTTCCCCCCTTGCTGATTTCGTTCATATGAAGAAGATGATGATTTTTGCAATCTTTTTCCCTTTTAATTCATTTTAATTACTAGATTACCAAATTGCTCCTAACTTAAAAATTTTCTATTTCACTTATCTCATGTCCATTTTTGTCTACCAAGTTACCAATGGTATAATTATCATATAAAGACCTCCAATTTAAAGTTTCATAACAATTGGACACCTCTAACATGTAGAACTCAACTTTTGCACTTTTTACAATTTAGTCCTTTTGACTAAATTGAGTGCCCAAACATCGAAATTTTCGAACGAAATTTTCAAAAAATCATTTTGTGAAATTGTAGACCATAAAAATATAAGAAAAATAAAATTTTTCTCATCGGATTTGTGGTCCCGAAACCACTGTTTCGATAACCTCAAATTTGGGCCATTACAACTCTCCCCCCCTGTTTAGGATTTTCGTCCTCGAAAATCTTACCAGTAAAGAGATTCGGGTATTGCTTCCTCATTGTCTCTTCCGGTTCCCATGTTGCTTCCTCAATCCCGTGCTTTTGCCATAACACTTTCACCAGATTTACCTTTTTGTTTCTAAGCTCCTTTGTTTCTCGTGCTAATACTTTAACCGGTTCTTCATTATAAGTCATATCCGGCTGAATTTCTACTTCTGTTGGAGTAATAACATGTGAAGGATCTGATCGATACCGTCGTAGCATAGATACATGAAATACATTATGAATTTTGTCGAGTTCCGGTGGTAAAGCCAATCGGTAAGCAACTGGTCCAATTCTTTCTATAATCTCATATGGTCCGATAAATCTTGGACTCAATTTACCCTTTCGACCGAACCGGAGAACTTTCTTCCAAGGAGACACTTTTAAGAATACTTTATCACCCACCTGAAATTCAATCTCCCTTCGTTTAAGATCGGCGTATGACTTTTGACGATCGGAAGCTGCTTTTAAACTATCCCGAATCAGTCTTACTTTTTCTTCTGTTTCCCGAATCAAATCAACCCCATGTATCTTCTTTTCACTGAGCTCTGTCCAATATAATGGTGTTCCACATTTTCTACCATACAAAGCTTCATACGGAGCCATTTTAATACTGGACTGATAACTGTTATTATAAGCAAATTCAATCAAAGGTAGATATCTTTCCCAATTACCTTGAAACTCTAATGCACAACATCGGAGCATATCTTCCAATACCTGAATTACACGCTCAGATTGGCCATCTGTCTGAGGATGAAATGTAGTACTGAAATACAACTGAGTACCCAAAGCTTCTTGCAATTTGTTCCAGAAACGAGACGTAAATCGGGGATCTCTGTCTGATATAATGGAGACAGACACTCCATGTAGTCTAACAATCTCAGATATATACAATCCAGCCAATTTATCTAAAGAATAATCCATACATACTGGGATAAAGTGCGCGGACTTTGTCAATCGGTCGACAATTACCCAAATGGCATCTTTCTTCCTCGGAGATAACGGTAACCCAGATACAAAATCCATAGTGATTCTTTCCCATTTCCATTCTGGTATAGTGATTGGCTGAAGCAACCCCGAAGGTACCTGATGTTCAGCCTTAACCTGCTGACATACTAAACATCTTGATACAAACTCAGAGATATCACGTTTCATACCCGGCCACCAATACATCTTTTTCAAGTTATTATACATTTTATTACCTCCCGGATGTACGGACATAATACCACTGTGTGCTTCGTGTAAAATCTTCTGTACAAGTTCTGAATTCTTCGGTACACATACTCTGCCTCTGAATAATAAACAACCATCAGTTCCAATCTGAAATTCTGAATCATTACCTGACTCACAATGCACCCATTTAGCCTGTAATTTCTCATCATTCCTCTGAGCTTCACATATTTGTTGACGAAATGTCGATTTAGCTCTCAATTCAGCTATGATTGAACCATCATTAGATAGTGACAACCGGGTATTCATAGCTCGTAAAGCAAATAGAGATTTTCGGCTCAAAGCATCAGCTACCACGTTAGCCTTACCCGGATGGTAATCGATAACCAAATCATAATCCTTTATCAATTCAAGCCACCTGCGTTGTCTCAAATTCAAATCTTTCTGTGTCATCAAATATTTCAAGCTTTTGTGATCAGTATAAATATGACACTTTTCACCATACAAATAATGCCGCCATATTTTCAATGCAAATACAATAGCAGCTAACTCGAGATCATGTACCGGGTAGTTTCTTTCATGTGGCTTAAGTTGTCTTGAAGCATAGGCTATTACTTTATCTTCTTGCATCAAGACACAACCCAAACCATTTAATGATGCATCACTATAAATAATAAATTCCTTACCCGATTCAGGCTGTACCAACACAGGTGCTTTCGTTAACAACTCCTTCAATCGGTTGAAACTTTGCTGGCATTTTTCTGTCCATTCAAATTTAACATCTTTCTGTAATAAACGGGTCATTGAAGAAGCTATCATAGAAAACCCTTGTACAAATCTCTAATAATAACCAGCTAAACCCAAGAAACTTCTAACTTCAGATGCATTTTTCAGTGGACTCCAATTGACAATAGCTGAAATTTTACTCGGATCTACCCTGATGCCTTCTGCGGATACAATATGTCCGAGAAAACCTACCTCTCGAAGTCAAAATTCACATTTACTGAATTTAGCATAAAGTTTCTTTTCACGCAGAATTTGCAACACTATTTTCAAATGTTCTGCATGCTCAGTTTCATCCCGAGAATAAACTAAAATGTCATCAATAAAAACTACTACAAACCTATCTAGATACGGTCTGAATATCCGGTTCATCAAATCCATGAATACTGCAGGTGCATTAGTCAACCCAAACGGCATAACCAGAAACTCATAATGCCCATACCTGGTTCTGAAAGCTGTCTTTGGCACATCTGGCTCTTTTTCCCGTAACTGATAATAACCCGATCGGAGATCAATCTTTGAAAATACTGTGGCACCTTTCAGTTGATCAAATAAGTCATCAATTCGAGGCAATGGGTACTTATTCTTTATAGTTACCTTATTAAGCTGCCGATAGTCAATACATAATCTCAAAGACCCGTCTTTCTTTTTCACAAACAGAACTGGAGCACCCCAAGGTGAATGACTCGGACGAACAAAACCTCTGTCAACAAGTTCCTGTAACTGTGCCTTTAACTCTTTTAATTCTGTAGGAGCCATACGACACGGAGCTATGGAAATTGGGGCAGTTCCCGGAATCAGATCTATAGAAAATTCCACTTCTCTTTCTGGTGGCAACCCTGGTAACTCCTCTAGAAATACATCAGAAAATTCACATACAACTGGCACTGCCTGTATCTTTGACTCAAATACCTTAGTATCCAACACATACGCCAAATAAACATCATACCCTTTTCTAACACACCTCTGAGCTGTCATAACTGAAATCATATCGGATAATCCCTCTGTCTGATTAGATTTAACCCAAAGTAATTCTCCATTCTGGCATTTCAACACAACATATTTTTGTCTACAGTTTACTACTGCATCATGCTGAGTTAACCAATCCATGCCCAATATCACATCAAACTCATCAAAAGGCAATAACATCAAGTCAACCGGGAAACAAATACCTTTTACCATCAGTGGACAATTTTTACAAACTTTATCCACTATCACAAACTGGCCCAGGGGGTTCGAGACTTTAACCATAAATTCAGTAGGTTCAACAGACAAATTTTTAACAAATGCTAATTTTGTGCATATATATGAATGTGTAGAGCCAGGATCAATTAATGCAATAACAGTAGTATCATAGAGAGAAAATGTACCCGCAATTACATCAGGAGAGGACGCCTCTTCACGAGCTCGAATAGCATATGATCTTGCAGGTGCTCTAACATCTGATCTAACCGCTGAATCTTTGAATGCACCCCTATTACTTGCCCCCACTCCTGAGTTTCTCTGCGGTCTACCTCTGGTAGGAGCATTACCTGATCTCGCACTCGTTATTTCTTCTCTTTTAGTTGTTTCAGGACAATCCCGAATAAAGTGATCGGATGCTCCACATCTGAAACAAACATTTTCACCTGCTCTACACTCTCCGGGGTGGCGTCTCCCACATTGAGGACATTCCGGTCTAGGAGGTCGAGTACTGCCAGTACTTGCAACTGTAGTGGTTTGAGCTCTAAAACCCTCGAATCTTCTACTTCTGCTTCGGCCAGAATATATATGTGGAAAATGTGATCCGCTAGAGAGCTCCCTAGGCCTCTTAGATGTAGACTGAAATGATTTACTCATTTGCCTCTTCTTTGTATCCTGCGCTCCAGCTTCAGCTTTGCTCTTCTCTTTTTCTTTTAACAAGTCTTCTACTTGACAAGCTCTTTCTACCAGAACAACAAACTCTCTGATTTCCAATACACCCACTGATAGTCGGATGTCATCATTAAGCCCATCTTCAAATCTCTTACACATGTTGGCTTCGGTGGATACAAATTCCCGAGCATACTTACTAAGTCTGACAAATTCGCGTTCATATTCAGTCACGGACATCTTACATTGTTTTAGCTCAAGAAACTCCTTCCTTTTCTGCTCTGTAAATCTCTGGCTGATGTACTTCTTTCGAAACTCCTCCTGAAAGAAATCCCAAGTAACCCTCTCACTCGGTACGATAGACACGAGAGTCTTCCACTAATGATAAGCGGAATCTCTGAGAAGTGAGACCACACACTTCATACATTCTTCCGGTGTACAAGATAATTCTTCAAAAACCCTGATGGTATTCTCAAGCCAGAATTCTGCTTTTTCTGCATCGTCATCTTTGGTAGCCCGAAATTCTTCAACCCCTTGCTTCCTAATCTTATCAACAGGTGGTCTCTCCCTGATAAATATACTTGCAGCTGGGGAAGCTACATGGGGAACCTGTGAATCTTGAGGGGGTGGAGGTCTTACAGCCGGATTCGTACGAACGAACTCGGCAAACCAATCAGTCATGGCTTGGAAGAAGGCTTCTCTAGCTCCTCCTCCCTGTCTATCTGATGCAGGTCTTTCACTAACATTAACATCTGATGGCACCGTCCCTTCTGCGGGAATAGGTGCATTACTCTCTACTTCATCTGTACTAGCTCGTTCAGGATCCATAACTATAAAAGAAAACATTTTAAAATCGTCAGGAGTCGTCACACTATCAAAATATATAAGTATGGCATGTATAGGTAGACTCTTATTCTTACTGAGTATTTCCGAGAACCGACTAAACCTGCTCTGATACCAATAAAATGTAACACCCCTTACCCGAGACAGTTTCCGGAGTCGAGCACGAGGCATTACTTAGCTTATCTTACCAATTCGGAGCATAAAAACTAGGTTTGAAAATTTATTTCATTATTCGCAGCAAATCTGTCCAATCGCGCAGCAGTTACTAAATTAATTATAAATTGAGCTACAGAACTCGAAATTTAATTCCGTAAATTTTCCCTGAAACTAGACTCATATATCTACTCACCATAAAATTTTTAGAATTTTTTGTTCAGCAAATTAGTACAGTTTATTAGTTAAAGTCTCCCCTGTTTCACCACCTGACTGTCCTGACCTCTAGTCACTAAAAATAAGTTTTCTCACTGTAGGATTTTCATATGAAGTTCTTACTTGTTTCTACAGAAAATAGACTCATTAAGGAATCTAAGCATGTAAATTTCAACTCATAACCATTTTTTTACAATTTTTAATTATTTTCTAAACTCAGAACAGGGGACTCCAAAAACAGTTCTGACCCTATCTTACTAAAATTCACATATATTAAAATATAAATTTCCTTTTTCTACACCGTTATTTTTCCATGAAAATAGACTCAACAAGTTTTAATTCCATATATCATTCACCCTCTAATTCATTTTATACTATCTTGGGTGATTTTTCAAATTCACGTCACTGTGTTGCCTGAATTCTGTTTCTTTGCAAAATTTTATCCTTTCATGATTTCCATGCATAATTTATCACCTAATCTTTCATAACAACAAACACCTTCATCCTTAACCATTTTAATAACCGTACATCATCAAATACTTACACATCACTCATTAGCAAAATCATCATTACAAACATACAAAATAACTAAATCCCTATACATGCCATAACTCAAACGTGTTTCGATATAAAATACCGAGCAGTTGTAGTTGATAGTGTGGACGATCTCCGACTTCTTTAGGATCCTTGAAGTAGCTTTGCAATACTATAAGAGAAAGAGAAATAAAAGAAGTAAGCATAAAGCTTAGTAAGTTTACTAGCAAATAAATAACAATATTTAACTTAAATAATTAAACTCAATGTCTATATCTCTAGTTTACTCTTTAGTTAATCTCATACTAGTTCTCTTACTTGTTTACTTAGAATACTTGTGTGCATAACTTACTCAATCCTTGCTGCATCGTTGAACATCAATTGATAGTATAATAAGTTCTTAAGTCTTACAACTTACCTGAGCTTGCCATTTATGCTTTAAACTGAACTTTCATGAACATGATTCGTTTACAAGTCCGTTGAGCTACATTGGAATAATAAGGATACTCGGGTCTCTTCTGATAATAACATGCCAAAGCCATGTCCCAGACATGGTCTTACATGGGATGTTCTCGTGATGGTGCCCATGCCATGTCCCAGACATGGTCTTATAGGGGACCTCTCATCTCGGTGCCAACGCCATGTCCCAGACATGGTCTTACATGGGACCTCTCGTCTCGGTGCCCATGCCATGTCCCAGACATGGTCTTACAGGGGACCTCTCATGATCTTAAGGATGCCAATGCCATGTCCCAGACATGGTCTTACATGGGATCTCTTTACCCAAATGTCATGACATTCGTATCCAGTACCATCCTTATATATCAACGGGACTTTTAAATTTTAATTCTCTATCATTTCATGCTTGGATCATCATCAAATAAATTCATAAAATAAATTCATAATTGCTGGAAATTAACAGCATTAATAATAAATATTGAAATATTGCATTTATTTACCGTAAACTTACCTCGGTACCAATTATAGCCAAATTCACCAACTTAGTCTTCAACTTTATTCTTCCCTTTGTCTAACCTCGAGTTTCGTACTTCTTGATCTAAAATAGTAAATTTAACTTATTTAATAATCACATTCATTAAAACAGCCCTCGACTCTAACTTTTTCAAAATTACAATTTTGCCCCTAAACTTTTACATAATTACATTTTTGCCCCAAGGCTCGGAAATTAAACTTAATCTCTTATTCTTATGTTTTATAACATTCTGAACATTTTTCCCTTCTATGGCAACATCAAATTCCCACTCTAACATGTACTTATGAACATTAGGTATTTTTACCGATTATGTCGTTTTACTCGTTTTCACTTAAAATCGCTTAGCAAAAGTTGTTTAACATAATTTCTAGCTTCATATTCTATCATAAAACATCAAAATAAACACTTTTCACCTATGGGTATTTTTCCAAATATAAACCCTAGGTTAAATTATTGCTAGAATAAGCTAAATTAAGCTACCGGGATCTCAAAAACGTAAAGAACATTAAAAACGGGGCTTGGGATCACTTACTATGGAGCTTGGAAGCTTGAAAACCCTAACTATGGCTTCCCTCCTTGCTGATTTCGTTCATATGAAGAAGATGATGATTTTTGCCATCTTTTTCCCTTTTAATTCATTTTAATTACTAGATTACCAAATTGCCCCTAACTTAAAAATTTTCTATTTCACTTATCTCATGTCCATTTTTGTCTACCAAGTTACCAATGGTATAATTATCATATAAAGACCTCCAATTTAAAGTTTCATAACAATTGGACACCTCTAACATGTAGAACTCAACTTTTGCACTTTTTACAATTTAGTCCTTTTGACTAAATTGAGTGCCCAAACGTCGAAATTTTCGAACGAAATTTTCAAAAAATCATTTTGTGAAATTGTAGACCATAAAAATATAAGAAAAATAAAATTTTTCTCATCGGATTTGTGGTCCCGAAACCACTGTTCCGATAACCTCAAATTTGGGCCATTACAGAGACATCTCTCCATTTCTGCGCATACTGTCTAAAAGTTTCTGACGGCTTTTTCTCTATCATTTGCAAAGTTATCCGGTCTGGTACCATATCCGATACATGCTTGTATTGCTCACAGAATGCTGATGCCAAGTCCTTACAAGATCGGATCCTTTCCCTACTAAGCTGGTTGTACCACCGAAGAGCGATCCTACTAGACTATCCTGAAAACAATGTATGAGTAGCTGGTCTTCATTCACGTAACTAGTCATTTTTCGGTAAAACATGATAAGATGCGCCTTTGGACATCTCGTGCCATCGTATTTTTCGAAATCAGGCACCTTGAACTTCGGAGGCAGAACTAGATCGGGCACCAAACTGAGCTCTTTGGCACTTAGTGCAGAGAAGGCTTCAGTACCCTCTATTGCTTTGAGTCTTTCCTCTAAGCTCCTATACTTCTCTTGAGCCTCATGATCGTCCGTTCTCAACCTGGCTATTTCCTCTGGATCGTCCAAATCTGGAACAATTGGATTGGCAGGATTAGCCCCAGAATTTGATATGAATATTCCTTGACCTAAATGAGTATGTGGCACCGGCCGTTGCTCTGGGTCTGTAGGTTCTCCTTAGGTGTACTCTCGTTGTGCTGCGCGGGCGTGTGGTGGAGTGAATCCGGGGGGATAGAGCGGGTCTTGATTGTGATTAACTCTTGACCAAGATTCCTCGATGTCAGGGCTCTGCATGGGTCCCTTTCCTTTAACTAAAACTGACATCATCTCCATCATCTTGGCCATTTGATCCTTCTGTTCGAGCGATTCTTCTCATGATCTCACCATTAAGTCTCTCGTCTCTTGCTGTGACCTAGCCAACTGCTCTTGTAATTCCTTTTGGATTCTTTCCATTCTTTCAATCCTTTCATTGAATGCAGCCTCCATTGTTCTAGTTTGCCGACGCGTTCTATACGAGTGGCGTGGTTCCAGATTTGAAGTATTGCAACTGCGAATTGTACGTTTTAACCTCAGCAAATGAGTACAGGATATGCCATGAATGAATGAATAAATGCATGAATGCTTGAATGCCAAATGAATGTTAGTCATGAATGACATGTAAGGAATTGGTGTTGATTTCAAGATAGCCCCTATTTAGGCATTTCATTCATCAAAAGAGTTCATTACAAAATATTTTGCCATTTTTGATTCAGCTATTACACAAACTTTCTAGCTATATCGCCATATTTCTTTATTCGCTCTAAGAATTCCGATATGCTCGATCGTTGGCTTGGTGGGAATTGACAACTGAGATTTTCAACTTCTTTCGATAATTGTACCACGTGCATGGCTACCCCACGAACTTCATTGATCAAATAGCTAAGTTGACTTTCTTTTTCCTGGAGGCCCTCTTCGTAAGCATGAACTTCTCTATCATACTGACTATCTTTTTCTTCCAAAGCCTTCAAGAGAGTATCTAACTATTGTTGGCCATCTTACAGCATATCTTCTAACTCTCGTATCCTTTCTTTTAGTTCTTGACGTTTAGATCGACTAGTCATCACCTCGGCAGACACGACTTCGTATTCGGCATTCTTCTTCCTCAATTCTATCATAGCCCGCGCAGCCTTTTCTTCCTCTTTCTTTGCTTTTCCTTTCCAAAACTCCATCCCTCCTTTAATGGTGCTTATCTCCTCTTTCCATTCTGCTGACGACTTGCCCAGCCCACTATTTTTTATTGTGCCTCTTAACTTTTTATTTTCCAGATGGAGGTCTCTTAAGTCATTTCTCACGACTTCAACTTCTTTTTGCACTTTCTCAGTTCTGGATCTTTCAATCTGAATGTCGATCTTCAATTGGTAGTTTTCTTCTTGAAGGGCACTAAGGTCCCGAGACATCTTGGCCTTTTCTCGTTCAAATTCTTGTCTTGCTATTTCTAGTTCAGATGACATTTCCTCTGAGAAAGGATTCTGGACGGTGTAGTTTGTTGATGAGATTTGCTGACTATTTATCTGTTGCTTCCTCCATATGTCGTAATCTTGAGTTAGGGTATCAGCATATAAGGTCAATTCCATTAGATGAATTTTCTTCCAAGATTTTGCATTGTCTCGGACCTTCTTCATATATCCTTCACCCACGAAAGCGAATTCTGATTATGCTAATCCTCCAGTGGCTGGTATGAATTGCCGCGAAGAAAATTGCCTTTGGACTAATAGTGGGGCATATCCGACTCCTCCCCATAGTCCGAGTAGTGGCACCTAATCTTGATCTTCGACCTTGTATAGCAGAACTGACGGGCGTATCCACGGCGCTCTCCAAGTTACGTCATTGGCGCGAAGATTCTGAAAGACTGAGACCCAGTGTTGTTCAGTGACCTCCTTCGGCCATTCTTTCTTGAGATAAGCTTCTAACGGGGAGAATGCTTTAGAAAACATATGGAACGGTGTGCGCTCTACTTTCCAGAAGTGGCTCAGAATCCAAACATTAAGTAACTGCGCGCATTCGATAAAACAACCTTCCCCTTTCTTCCTACAGCTACTTAGTGATCTGAAGGTTTCTGCCAGGATAGTTGGGACGGGGTTGATTCCTTGTTTTAATTTTTCGAAGAAATCTACCACCGCAACTTCTATGTGTCCAAGGACCTTCGGGAAGATGATCAAACCGTAAATGGCCAGAGCAAACAGATTTACCCTTTTCAACATGTCGGGATGGTTCAGAATCAAGTCTCGTAGGGAAAACCATGGAATGCAAATGGTTTCATTCTTTTTCTTTATCTGTTTTTCGGCCCACGCGTCAGTCATGTCTGTCAATCTCACTAACTTTTTCTTGAAGGTCATTGGCTTAGGCTCTTTCACATATATCTTATAGGATTTTACATTATCGACACGGAGCAAAGCAGCATACTCCTCTATAGTAGGAGTCATATCTTCTTGGTTAAAGATAAAACATGTGTAAGCCGGATCCCAAAATCTGACCATGGCTTGGATCAATCGTTCGTCTACGCTGACAGCAATCAAGTTGGCTATGTCTCCATATCTCTCAGTGAAGATACCCCTAGTATCTGAGTCCCACTGATTCCACACCCGAACCAAATCTTCAAGGTTATTTTGGCGAACATTTACAGTTACGTGCTCGGGCAGATTGGCAATACATCCCTCCACTAGACTATCCCCTCTTTCTTTCTGAGTCTTTAGAGACCAGTCTCGAACCGCGGCATTCCTCTCGGTTGTTTGTATAATTGACTCTTCCATTAGAAACCCGTTTTTTGGCAACCGATCTTTAGTTAACACCTTTCTAATATGATGCCTATAATGCATGATGAAAAACAATACGGCAAAGACAAATAATCTTGATTAGTAATTAAATACAGACAGAAAAAATATGGAAAATTGAACGAATCAAATTACCCAAATCTAGTTTATTAAACAGACCCAATCCTCTTTGTATAGACAGTGAAAATGCAAAAGGCAAGAGGCGTTCCTCCCGTGCACTTATTTTGGTGACTACTAAACAGACGGAGGTTCAGCATGGCTCTAGTTGGATGGCTCGTATGGTTCACTATATGCGGTTTTGGTTCTAGATGGGTACTCGAATCGTCTGTACTGTCATCTACTAAGATTAGTACAGAGTCTCGGCCATGGCCCATCATAAGCTTACGAGATCAATTCGAGGGATTACATTTACTTATGCCTATGCGGAGGGACGAGTTAACTCACGAAAGCATAAGTCATATGTAACCCGAAAGTATTCACTAGCCTGTGCGGAAGAACGAGTTAACTCACGAAGGCGTAGCGTTTACTTTCACTTAACAGGGACGGAGCCCGGGTAGAGAGCTCATGTTATGCAAAATGCAAGTGCACGGTGCGTGAGGAGAAACTTGCAAACCTTTCATTTATTTTAAAACTACAACACTAAAACCGTAAAACTTAAAACTGAAAAACGAAAGATAAAACAAATTAGGAGATATGTATGTATGATTTTTTGAAAACAAAACTTAAGGATCATGATTATAGATTAATTTGAACACGGAACTTTGAAAATTTTGACAACACGCATTTAATTCAACTCGACTCTCAAAAACTGTTCCCCAGCGGAGTCGCCAGTTGTAGCGACGTAAAAATGTTTAGCTTTGGTCGCTAATTGTGGCGATTTATTGAAAACTTGAAAACTGAAGTTTGATTTTAAAATAAAGAGGGAGTCGCCACCGATCTTTTTTCCTAGGTGTGATCGGACACCTATTAGATTTATTTTTTAAAACAAAAGGAAGGTCGAGTTTAGGTCTACGTCAAAAGTCCAGAGAAAAATAAGGTTCGAGAGTCAGTTACGCGCGGGGAAGGTATTAGCACCCTCGCGACGCCCAAAATTAGTATCTTATAAACACGTGTTGTCTTGATTTTAAAAAATGCGAGTTCAATGTAATATTTAGTCGTGATCCGATTGAAAAGACGAAAAATTTTAGTTTTTATTTTTTTGGTTTTTTAGAAGGGTGTTCCGTCTTTAGCACGAGCCGACAAATTCCACCCAACATAGCGATGAAATCTACGACTTAATGTTAAATCGGCGCGTTGCTTTATTTATTGAAATTAATTAAAACATAAGAAAAAAATATTTCTAAAGTGAGAATTTAAAAATAGATAAACGACGCAAACAATGATATCATTAATGAAAAATTTTAACATGGAATACTAGAAATTATTATAACAATAATAATGATATTTGCAAAAAAAGAAAATAAAAATAAATCATGTACTAATAATAAGAAAAAATGATATATTTGGTAATAATAATATAAAATAATATGTACATAAAAGATACTTCATATATATGCATATAATAAGAGTATATAATAATAATAATAATATCTACAATAAAAGAAAATATTAGGAAATGTACAAAAAATATATATATAAAATATTTACAATAATGATGTAAATAAACAACATATAAAATATTTGAAATAACATATAAATGAAACATTTTTTTAAAAAAAGGTTAATAAATGAATTAAATAGATTTATGACATGGCTAAAAACAAATTAAAATTCGGGATATAAAAGTATAAATATTGGATAGTTAATTAGGGATCAAAACGAAAACCAAACAAGATCTGAGGGCCAAATTTAAAAAAACAAAAGAAGATAGAAAATGGGGGTTAATTGAATGAGGTTGTGAGAGAGGAGGACTAAACGCATAAATTTCCCTTTTAGGGAAAGTGCACAAACCCCATCCACCAAACAAAATAGTGTCGTTTCAACACCATTATTTAAAAACAAAGATTTTTTTTTGTGTTTCATTTTCAACCCCCAATCTTAAAAAAAACAAAAAAAACTTCCATGCTCTCTTCCCCTCCCCCTTTTTCTTTCTGTCGATTGGGTTCCTTAGAGACCCGCCCTACCGCCAACGACGACGGCGGTGACCGCCGTGTACAGCGAAGGAGCGCAACCTAGGTACCTACTTTAAAATTTTTTTATGTTTCTTTGTTAAAAAAAGGTTTTCTTGAAAAAAAAGGAAAAAAACAATGAATAAATATGAAAAAAACAAGGTAAGCAGAGAACAAAAAGAAGAAAAATGGAAAAAAAGAACAAAACTAAACCTCTTGAACCTTCCTTCTCTTTTTTTGTTTTCGTATCCGTTTTTATTTCCAATATCTGTGTTACAATCTTTCTTTTAAAAAAAAATAAACCCCCCTTTACAACATTTTTGAATGGCTTTTTATAGCCATCTTTTACAAGTTTTTTTATTACTTTTGCCATATTTTCCCGTCTTGCTTGTTTGCTCTGTTTTTGCAGGGTATGGGGGTGACTGGTGGAGCAGGTGATGGTGGCTGGTGTCAGAGGAAAGTGGGGAGGTGGCTAGGGTTTTTTTCTTTGCTGGAAAATGTTTAGTAGGTTAGTTTAGGTGGGCTGTTGGTTTAGATTGGGTTTGATGATGTTGGGCTGATGAAATTGGGGTGGGTATTTGGTTGTATCTGGGCCAAAATTGGCCTACAACATTGTGTTGTACTACAAAACCGGCTCAATTCTTAGCTTGAATATGTAATTCAATCTTTGAACAAGTCTATGTTTTATCTAAATTTATTTTTACTTAAATATGGTTACGTATGAATTATGTCTAAAATTATGTGTCGAAACCATTTTTTTTAAAAACAGGATCGACTTGATTTTGGAAATGAAAACGAGAAAACGAGAAAACGGGAGTCGCCACCAATCTTTTTTGTTTGGGTGTGATTGGATCACTTAGAAATTTGGTCATTTTAATAAAATCTTTCAATTTGCTAAAACAACAATTTTGGTCTACGAAATTTGAGAAAATAGGTTCGGGAGTCAGTTACATGCGAGGAAGGATTAGCACCCTTGTCACGCCCAAAATTGGTACCAAATTAATTAGTTAGTGTCTTAATGTCGGAAGTTGAAAATGGGGAATGGATTTAGAATGCGATCCTTTTTTATTAACGTCGATTTTAAAAATGCTTGAATTAGATCAAAATGATCGCTAAAGTTTTCTTCGTCTCGAGATACTGGAGTATCATATCCCGTAAGTTAGGACACGATACCATGAACTCCCGAGCGCAAGTTTATCCTTAACTTTCATTGGAATTCTATGTATTTTAAAACTCGGAAGGATGTTTTGGCCGTTTAGGATTAATGAGAAAACCGAAATCCCGTAAGTTAGGGCACAATTCCTCGATATTCCAAAACGCGAAACATTACCTTATTTTGAAAATTTTTGTTTTTGAATAAAAGACATGGGTCTATATTGAACAAATACGTTGGAGCTGACACACAATATGATTTGAGCTAAATAAAACAAAAGTGTTAGATAAAGCATGGAATAATGAAACATGAATTAAATACAATATTAATGAATGTCACAATATGAAGATGTTAATAAATAATTTCTAAGAAGCTTAAAAATGATAAAAGCTTAAAAATGTTTACTATTTCAAAGTAAATAGGATAAAAGTTTAAAAATGATAACAAATGAAATAATTAAGATTTAAAACTCATAATTCCAAAGAAAGGTTCAAAATAAACAACGCATGAAAAAGATTCAACGTTAATAAAACAATTTGAAATAAGATAATATATAACGCAAATTTCAAATAAATAATATGCTAAATAAATTAAAATAATACACAAGGTAAAATAAAAAGAACCCTTTAAAATAACATATGAAAGAACTTAAGAATAAATAATGTGTAAAGGAGAAATTTAAAATAAATAATGTACAAAAATAATTTAAATAGAAATATATAAATAAATAAATATTCCAAAATAAATAATACACATATATAAAAGTTTAAAATAAGTAACGTATGAAATCTTAAAATTAGTAATAATAAAAGGTTTACGATAAATAATAAAAGAATTTAAAAATAGTTTTCATGTAAAATAGTGTAACTAAATAACATTTGAAAAGAAACTTAAAATAGATAATACATAAATAATAGTTTAAAATAAATAACGTATGGAAATATTTCAGAATAAATAATATGTATAGTAGTTAAAATAAATAATATAAGTAAAATATTTAAATCTATAATAATTTACAGTACATAAGACGTAAAAAGAAAAAAAAAACAAAAAAGGGTTCAAATGACTAATAATAAAATGGTTCAATATAAATAATAAAAGATAAACAAACTTAGAATAAATAATAAAACAGTTTCTAAGAAGCTGAAATAGTAAACAAATAAATTAATTAAGTTGATTAGGACTAGACAGAAATTGAATTGAAAATTAAGGTGCAAATTGTAAAGAACGGAAAATTGGCCATCAAGGACCGAGATGAAAGGCGCTGAAACAATGAGGGATTGAATGGGGAATATCCCCAGCCCTCATGCGTTGCATTTCAAGATGGACCGATCTGAAGTAAACGCAAAAATACGTGGAAAAATTAAAAAATAAAAGAGGCAAACAAAGGTCACATTGCAAGGCGTCGCAAGAGCGGAAAGGCTGGGCGCACAATTATCCCATTCACTGCAAACACGTGGATCCTCAAGGGGAACGGGTTGGGTCACAGGTTAAAGGCCAAAACGACGTCGTTTTGGCCTCTGAACCTACACATTAAAACAGCGTCGTTTCATGTGTTATATAAAAGTCGTTTTGGCCTCTGAACCTACACATTAAAACAGCGTCGTTTCATGTGTTATATAAAAGCAAAAATTTCCTTTTTATTTCTACTCTTTACCCCTTTTAAAAAAAATCTCCAAAACCCTCAAATACTCTCAAAATACTCTCAACCCCCCCACTCTTGGCTGACCCTTGGCTCGCCGGTGGTTCATCGTGCCTTCGCCATGAGCGGTGGCCGGAACCACACAATAACGGGCTCTTTCAGTCCTACTCTTAAGTGCCCTTGAAGGCTAAACCACCGAAGCCCTAAGAATCGAAGGGAGGAGACTCTCAACACCCCTCTTAGGTCCGATATCGGCGACAGAGAAGAGTCCCCGACATCGCGGCCGCGAGATTCAGGTGAGCCCCTCTTTTTTTTTTAAATAAATTTGTAAAAAATGAAATAAAATAAAAACAAGAAAATAAAAGAAATAAAAAAAGATTAAAATAACAACCTTTTCAAAAATCTATTCTACGTTTTGATTTCTAATATGTGTAATACAACCTTTTTTTTTTAAATCCCTTTTTTTTTACATTCATTCGGTGATGGCTTTTATAGCCAAACAAAATACATTATTTTTATTGTTATTGTTTCGCTTCTCTGCTTTCTTCTTGTTTGCTGCTTTCTTTGCCATGTTTGCAGGTTGGGGCAAAGGTCAACGAGGGAAAACCTTGTCATTTCGGTGCAAGGAAGGAACCATCGGGCAAAGGGTACGTTGACGGAGGCACGTGGAGTGCGGGGCAACCAAGGCTGCGGCGCTGGGGTTGGATAGAAACCCTAGGGTTTTTGAAAATTTTAAACATTTTGGGCCTGTCGGGCTTTGTATTTTTTGGGGCTTAGATTTGGACTTGGACTATTTGTTATTTGGTTTTTGTTTTTATGTTTTTGTTTGGGCTGGTTAATGGTTTGGGTCCGGGTAAATTTGGGTACTTACATTATGTATAGAATTACGAAAGGAGTTTCTGTTTGAGCTTGCCATATTGCATTGTAAGGGGTGGGATGATGCGAACGGAGAAAGTTGAGTGGTTTATCTGCACTATTGAGTGGTTTATCCACACCGTATTAGCAGCTTCAATCTGCAAACATGTTATGCATCCACAACCTTCTGGCAACTTATCTGCAAAAACTTTTTATCAAAAAATCCGATGGTTCATCCACCCTTTTTACTAGTGGTTTATCTACAATGAGTGGTTCATGTGGTGTTATCCACAATGTGGTGTAAAGGTAGAGGAGTTCTAGAGAACTCCTACTGTGGTGTATAGCTGTGAGGTAGGACCCTTTTCTGATAAATTAAAATTGCATTGCATTTATAAACATTTTAATGGCAGTGAATATCGAGAAATTATGATAATGAGTTAATCTAAAACACCGAAATTTCGAGTTGCTATTCAATTTGTGTTTATCCTTTCAGTTAATATTCTATATGTTTTGTCTACTGTTTGCACTGATTTTATTGTGATGAAACTCACACTGAGCTTCATAGCTCACTCCCTTTTTATTTCTATATTTACAAATAACCCACTAGGTTAGGATGTGGACTTTGCATACAGAGGATTCAACTCGGATTGACCGTTCTATCATAAGAAAAATTTAAAATTACTATTTGATATTTTTATTATTCCAAGACTATATCGTTTTATTTTGAATCGTAGTTTGGGACTTAGGTTTGTTTTAATTAGCATGCATATCTTTTAATTTTTTTTTAAAAAAATGTTGAATTATAGACTTTAATCAAATATGCATGAAATATAGATTTTATTAAAACTAAGTTAAAAATCACTTTTGTTTTTCAATGATAATCATTCTTTACAAGAAAGATGTTAAACTAATTGTCTTTTTTAACTCATGGATTTTTCTGAAAATAAATTAAGTTTTCTTCTAAAATAAATAAAATTTTAAATTGACTGTTTTATAAACCTCGATCGCTACTAGGCCATTTCGGTGGTCAATGTAATCTCCTGAATTCGGGTCTAACGTTTAGGCCGGATTAGGGAGGTTACAATTTGGACAAATGGATTTAGACAAATAGTTGTCCAGATCCATTCTCTTTTTTAATAAGTTTACTTATTTTCAATTTTTTATAAATATTAATTTTTTGGTTATTATTATTTTAAAATATATAAAACATAAATCCATAAATATATACATATGCAAATAAAAATGGGTTAGTATTTGATACATTAGCAGTGTGTTTTTTTTATTCCGTAAACAACCATAAAAAATCGCCATGTGTTTCTTTTTTTTTAAACATTTATTTTTTAATATTTTACTATACATTATTGGACACTTGTCAACCCCCTAGCCCTATTTGTGGAGTTTAAAAACTCCACTAGTAGTGTACCAAATATTTTTCCATTAGAAATATATATAAAAATTTATAGGGTGAGTATTTAATACACTAACAATGTACTTTTTTATTCCACAAATAGCCTTAAAAACTTGACATATATTTCTTTTTTTAAATGTTTATTTTTAGGGTGTTCACTGCCCCAGATGTGACTTAGGTTTGAGTTACGATAGTCGCGTTGCTGTTAGGACTTTACTCTTCTATTGTAATTCATTAAAAAATACTTATTTTTTTAATATTTTACTATACCTCTATAAAACACTTATCAACTCCTGACCCTGCTTGTGGAATTTAAAAACTCAACTGACAATGTATCAAATAATTTCCCAAATTTATAATATATAATATATAAATTAATAAAAACTATAAATTTATAAAAATACATAAACATATAAAAGAACTAAAAAAACTCTCTACAATGAAAGGACATATGGTTGTCCAAATACATTTGTATCTAAATAACCTTGTATTTAGGTTTCATTCTTAACGTAAAAAACTTTATGTTTTTATTAATTTATATATCTTATGATTTTAAAATTTTATATATTTTTTATTTCAAAATAATAATATAAAAAAATTAACATTTTATAAAAAAACATATAAATTTACTAAAAATACATCTAGAATGAATCTAGATAAATGAGTGTTTAGATTCATATGTATCCGAACAACTATTTGTCCACGTTAATTCTTGATGAGAAGAAAATATTCTTGATGAGAAGAAAATATATTTTTTTTATTAGGCTTACGTGTAAAAAAATCCTTTAATAATGCAAAATAAAAATAAAAATCAATTAAGCTCCTATATTAAATTCACACCCAATTAAGCCCATATTGTTAACTAAAATAATTAATTAAACCATCCATTAACAATTTTTGTCATCAACGGTGTTGACTGTTCAAATAAATTGACGGACGAATCAAATGGTGAAAAATAGCAACTTCAGGTTTAACCTAATAATTTCCCATAAAAATAATTAAAAATCAGGAAAAATTAAAAGATATTATAAAAACTAAAAGTATTACAAATATTAATATTGCAATAAAATTATAAAAACTTGCAAAAATTATAAAAATATAAAAATCTAATAAATTGAAATAAATTACAAAAAAATTTATAAAATTAATAAAACATATTTAAAATTAAAAAAACATATTAGAATTCTTAAAAATAATAAAAAAATATTAAAATTGATATAAACTTATAAATATTTAAAAAATCATAAAAACTTGAATTGGACTTGTCGAAACCTTTTTTTTTTGAAAAACGGGGTCGACTTTGATTTTAAAATGAAAATGGAAAAAACGGGAGTCGCCACCAATCCTTTTTATTTAGGTGTGATCGGATCACCTGGTAATTCAATCATTTTAACAAAAGTTTAATATTTATTAAAACGATGATTTTTTTGTCTACAAAATCCACAAAACGGGTTCCGGAGTCGATTACTCACGAGAAAGGGTTAGCACCCTCGATACGCCCAAAATTGGTACCTAGTCGATTACTTGGTGTTTTTAGTGTCGAAAATTAAAAAATTGAGGAAAATTTTAAAAATAAGATCCTTTTGTTAAACATTGTTTAATTGATTTTTTTAAAAAATAGGTATATTTCACGTTAACTGAGAAAAAGGATTAGTCCCGTAAGTTAGTACACAATGCCTTAAATCCTCGAAACGAGAATAAACGCCAAAAATTTATTAATTTTAAAAAATGTTCGATTATCTCGATTTTAGAAAGAAATTATATTCCGTAAGTTAGAATACGATTTTTCTTAATTCCCGAGAATATTTAAAAATTAATGCTTTGAAAATGTTCGAGTATTTAGATTTATCGAGAAAGTCAAAACCCGTAAGTTAGGGAACGATTTTTCGAATCTTAAAATATGAAATATTACTTATTTTAAAAAACACGATTTATGTATCGAGTAAAATGTAACACAATTTTGTAGTAAAATGTAAAAGAATAAACAATGACACTAATATGAATAAATAATAATAATAATAATAATAATAATAATAGTAAAAGCATTAATATGAATGACAATAATAAGGATGAAAATAAACTAACATAAACGAGTCAAAATAAAAAGAAATAATAAGTAAAAAAATTGAAACTAAAAGAACTAATATTAAACAAACAAATAAATAAATATAGAGTAAAACAAGTTAAAAATCATAATATCTATAATAATGATGATGATAATAATAATATAAAAAGGTCTTAAAATTATAGAAAATGAAATAAATAAATAATAAACGATATAATAAAATAAATGTATAAAAAATTAGGTAAATAAATATAAATATAAATATAATAATAGTAGTAATAATAATACAAAATTGATCTAATAATATGAAAATAATAACTAGTAAGTAAATAAATAAAAAAGAAAATAATAGTGGTAATAATAATAATAATAGTTATAAAAATAAAAATAATAACAATAATAAAATTAGTAATAATAATAGTAATAAAAATAAAAATAATAACAATAATAAAATTAGTAATAATAATAGTAATAAAAATAAAAATAATAGTAATAATAATGGTAACAATAATAAATAGTAATAATAATACATTAATAATAATGATATGTTAATAATAATAATTAATTAATTAATTTTACTAATAAAATAGAAAAAATAACCAAAAAAGGACTAAAATTGAACTCAAAACAAAAATTCGGGGAAAATATGAAATAAATAAAAAAGGAAAATGACCACATTGAACGCGCGAATAACAAGGAGGGACCAAAAGGGAAATTTTCCCTTCCTCCCAAAATGCACAGCTTCGAAGTGGACTAAATTGGAAACGAAATAAATTAAAGGGAAAAAATTAAAATTAAAAAAAACTTGATTGCAAAACCATAAAAAAAGCGGAAGGGCTAAATGCGCAAATAGCCCATCCGCTTAAAAACACACAGATCCTAGGCTGGTAGGGTCGGATCGGGTCGGATCAGGGCAAAACATCGTCGTTTTAAAGCTTATGAGCTTAAGCCAAAGCGACGCCGTTTTAACGTACTATTTAAGTCACATTTTTTCCAAAATAAAAATAAAAATCATTCTATCATTTTTTTAAAAAAAACTTCAAAAAAAAAGAACTTTGAACTCTCTCCCCCCCTCTCCAAGTCCGGCTTAACTCCAGCAAATTACCACAGTGGGCTCCGCCGCCAACGACCGTCATGCATGGCGGCTGGAGCCCAAAAATACTCTTTTTTCCAGGCGGTCAAAAAAAGATAAGTTTTCTCTTCTTCTTTTTTGTTATATATACGTATATACAAAAACAGATTCGAAAAAGAAAAAAAAGGAATAATAATAATAATAATAATAAAGATAGAACCATCTTTGAAGATCTTCTTCTTTTCTTTTTTGCTATTTTTTTGTTTTATATTTCTCTCCGTATTTTTATTTCAAAAAGAAAAAGAACCCTATTACAATCTTTTTCATGGCTTTTATAGTCATTACATTACATATTATTTTTATTACTTTTTTCTATTGTTCTTGTACTTGATTTTTACATGTTTCTTCTTCTCTTTTGTAGGTGCAGTTGGTGGCAGAAGAGGTGCGGTGGCGGCGTAGGCTAAGGGTGGTAGTAACGGCACCACTTGGGGCTGGGGTTACGTCATCTGTTTTTTTCTGAAAATGTTGGGTTTGGGCTATCGGGTTATTGGGCTAGGGTAGTTTAGTTTGGCTGATTGGTTTTTAGTTGGGCTTTGGGTTTTGTAATTGGGCTTTGGGTTATTGGTTTGGTTTTGGTTTTGTATTTTGGGTGTTGGTTTAGGTTTGTTTTGGGTTTGTTTTAGCCGGGGCCAAAATTGGGCTGTACAGCTATCCCTCTTTGCTCGTTGTCGTGTAACGAGAACAGAGCAAAGACTTTTAAGAAAGACCAATTTTGCCCGGTTTCACTGAGTCTTGACTTCTTTGGTGCTCCTCTTCTTCAGGTCACCTCATTCCAGTACACCATATCTTGTTGCTTCGATCCATTCCATCGCAACTTCAGAGAAATAAGACTTGTAGTTTTAATCTACTCTGCTACAAATTCAGGGATGTAAGATTTGTGGTTTTAAGTTTAATCCGACCTACTACAACTTCAAAGGTATAGGACTTGTCGCTTTAATCCGCTCCATTGCAACTTCAAGGAGATAGGACTTGTAATTTCAACCTGCTCTACTACAACTTCAGAGAGATAAGGTTAGCTATCTTCAGTCTACCCCGTTGCAATTTTAGGGAGAAGACTTGTGGCTTCAATTTGCTCCACTGCAACTTCAGGGAGATAAAATTTGCCATGGTAGATTTGATCCGGCCTACTGCAACTTCAAAGGTATAGGACTTGTCGCTTTAATCTGATCCACTACAATTTCGGGGGATAGGATTTGTAATTTCAGTCTGCTCCACTGCAACTTCAGGGAGATAAGACTTGTAATTTCAACCTGCTCTACTACAACTTCAGAGAGATAAGGTTAGTGGCTGTAATCTACTCCACTGCAACTTCAGGGAGATAAGACTTGTAACTTCAACCTACCCCACTGCAACTTCAGGGGGATAAGGTTTTCTATCTTTGATCTACTCCACTGCAACTTAGAGAGATAAGATTTGTAACTTCAATCTATTCCATTACCATTTTAGTGGGATAGGATTTGTGACTGGTAGCTTTAATCTTTTCCACTACAACTTTAGGGAAATGAGATTCGTCATTATAACTTCAATTTGTCCCACTGTAACTTCAAGGTTATAGGAATTGTGGCTTTACTGATCTGTTACACCGTTCTCTGGGGAACATGACCTGTAGAATCCATTTCATGGACCTATTTATGCCTACTGATTTTGTAATGGCCTAAATTCAAGGTTATCGGAACAGTGGTTTCATAACCAAAAATCTGATATAAAGAGAAATTTATTTCAATATTTTTGCATGAAAATTGATATGATAGGAAAATCGTATGAAAATATTGATAGAAAAATTTTACCGATTTAATGGTTAGTTAGAAAAAGAAATTATTGAAGAAATTGGATAAAAACAAGATATCGGGACCTCTATCTTGTACAACCGAGTCGAAAATAATTTTATAAATATTTATGAAATGTTATTAGTGTGGAATTTTAAGGAAATTTTAATGTTTGGGTAGTCAATTAAATGAAAAGGACTAAATTGTAATAGGTGTAAAAGTTGCTAGAATGATTAAATAGCTTAAGAGTCTAATGAAAAAGGATTTAAAAGGTAATTAGACCCAAAATTTATTTGGGCTGGACAGCTAGGGTATGAAATCAGTAGAAAAATTGATAAATTAAGGGTAAAATTGGAATATTGCAAAATTAACTAAATAAAGCTAGGACTAAATAGGAAATATCTAGATTTCTCTTCATTTCTCTTCAATTCCAGCAGCTAAAAACGCCATAGGAGGGTTCTCTAAGCTGGTATTTCATAATTTTTGCACCAAGTGAGTTAATCCTTGCCTTTTTCTTGTAATTTTTGTGTTTCTAAGACTTTTATAACTAGGTCCTACTATTAAATTCATTAGTTTTTGATTTCATGGATGAAATTGAAAGTCACCATGGTTGAGTGCTGTAATTTTATGATGAAATAGAATGAAATTAAAGCTTTAATTTGTTTATGAGATGATTTTATTAGGTAATTTCAATAGAAATTGATTTTTAAGACCTAATTGTGAAAATGCTTGGAATTAAAGTCTATTGCTGAAATTCTGATTCCTAAAGGTTGTAAACTAGTTTAAGGTGATAGAATAAAATATTAATTGAGAAAAATCAGTTCAATTGAGAGGCTAATTGAGTAGGGACGAAATTATCATTTATTAAAAGCTTAGGGGAAAATGGTAATAAACAGCTTGCACAAAAACAGTTTGGACTGCAGCAGTAGACTAACTTTGAAAAATTACCATAAATTTTAGAAATCGAATTAGAAGATGAAAAAAATATGGAATTAAATCTTATTGAGTCTAGTTTCTCATAGAAGAAATAGTGTAAGCAATGGATTTGTAAATTTTGAGATATAATTAATTTTGTGAGACAAGGTCAGAATGAATTCAAATTCCCTATTCTAACTTTGAAAAATCATAAAAAATTGAATAGAAACAATTAGGGGCTTAAATTTATATGTATAGAATACTTAATGAGTCTATTTTTAATAAAAACAAACGAGAACATCATTTTAATTCTGTATGAAGAGATAATTAATTTTCAGTGAAGAAGGGTCAGAACTGTCGATATCAGAACAGTGGTGACTTTAAAGAATAAACTGTACTGATTGGCTAAACCAAAAATTGTAAAAATTCTATGGTAAGAATATATGTAGTCTAGTTTCACGGAAAATTATCAGATCCTAATTTGGATTTTTGTATCTCAAGATAAAAATAATTTAGTGACTATGACTCAAGTAGACAACTTTGAATGAACTATAAATAATAGTTGAATTATAGAGAATGTTGCATATGAACATGAAATGTATTAAATTGATAATTAAATTTATTTATTTAGATTCAGAAGATTCAAATACGAAGCTAGATCGAGGAAAGGAAAAAGTTCGGGATTAGTAGATTTTTTTTTGTTTACAAACAAGTATCAAGGTAAGTTCGTGTAACTTGAATTATATTCTTAAATGCTTGAGATTGTATGTTATTGATGTGAATATGATTTGAATGTTCATTGTATGAAAATTTATGAAACATTGATATATTTGATAAAATGGGAAGAAATCCCGGTTGAATGAAAGGAAAATTCGATGCATCTCTGAAAAGGAATTGACGGTAAAAAGGATCTAGCCCGAACGGGTGATCCTATCTTGATATAGCCCTCCCGAAGAATATGTGTAAAATGAATTTAGCCCGGACGAGTAATCCGAATTAGGGTCTAAATTTAGCCTGGACTGGTAATTCAGATCCAAGCTTATTAGAGTAATTGTCGTTGCAGAGGATTTAGCCTGGACTGGTAATCCCGACAATACTCTATGAGTTTATATTGCAGGGGATTTAGCCTGGACTGGTAATCCCGCTGCAAGGTTGAGGTTCACGGGAGTGTGCTCTCTGAAATGGATATGTGCGCACATGAATATAAATTGACGAACCTGAAAATGTACACTAAAAGTGTATCTCTGAAAATCCATCGAAAATTCCAAGAAATTCAACGGGATAAATATGGAAAAATAACAAGGAAATGGAAATCATGGTATTGATGAGCTCATCAATCATAGTATATATTATTGGTACATGGAAATTATTGTACTAACTTGAATGTTGAGTTTGTGCATATTAGGGTAATAATGCATTGAATGGATATAGGAATGTTTATTGTATTGTATTGAAAATATTAGGTAAGTATAATCCTTGTTACATGAGCTTACTAAGCACAAAATGCTTACCTCGTTTCCTTTTTCCCTGTTTTGTAGTTTTAAGAGCTCGGAGGTCGGATTTGGTCGAAGACACATCACACTATCAACCTCAGGACTTCGGTATATAAAGAAACTTTATTTTGGAAATCAATGGCATGTATAAGCGAATAAAGTAAATGATTCTATGAAATGAATGTAGAGTTGGCCATTGGTATGGTTAACAAACCTGATTTTGGGTATGTGATGACGTTATTTTATAAATATGCATGAATTTATCTTGAAAATATGTTGAATTGGATTGGTTGATTTGGATTGGTCTCGATATAATATTGCAGGGAAGGTTAGATATCTGTAAAGGGATTATATTGAGTTTTTCTAAAAATAAATAAATAAATAAATTCGTAAACTCTGGTAATACCTCGTACCCTATTCCGGCAATGAATACGGGTAGGGGGTATTACAGATTTGGATATCATGATCTGAATGAATCAAATGCTCTTAACTAGATGTGTATGCATGATATTTTCATGAATGCAGAATGTCATGTTGAGAGAATGATCCCCTTTTTAATGCTTAGGTTGTCATTGCTCATTGCGCATCGAGGTTCTGTCATTGATGTGTTACCAAGCATTCTTGTTCAGCTAGTATCTTTAGCAGAAAATCTGAAGAAATAGTCACAATTTAGACTATTCTTTCTTAAATGTTTCCAGCTCCTAGGTTTGGTTAGTTCTAACTAGTGGTCCTGTTTTAGGTTCTTATACTACTTAGAAGCTTTTAGAGTAATATTCGGAACTCCTTTTATGAAAGTATTATTAGTCCAACAATCATTATTTCAATGCAAAATGCCTGAAAAAGATCATAATAATGGACAGAGCTGAAATTTATTAGGAAAAAAATTAATCAAAGAAAGTAAACATTACTGAAATACAAAATGAGTAAAAGGAAAATAGGTGCCCTAAATATCGCAGCATGAGCTTCTCTGCACGAACTTCTTGAGGACCATTTTGAGCTCAACATGTGTTAAGGAGATCTAGAGTACTTTGTCGATGCCCTAAGACGTAGAATCTCTCTTCCTCGTTAATTCGAAGGAAGCAAGATTACCGCATACCATCTTTGATCAAGATTTGAATTGCCTTTTACGGGTTTTCAATTTAAAACCCCTTTAGTCTCAAGACGCCCTTTGCGGGTTTTTGCTTTGGCGTCCCCTCCTTTTTTTTTCAAGTGAAGTATTTCTTGACTGAGTCTGAGTTTACCAGATTAGGCAAAGTCTTGCCATCCATTTCAGTTAATATCAACGCTCCTCCAGAAAAGGCTTTTTTTACCACATAAGGTCCTTTCCAATTTAGCATCCATTTTCCTCTTAAATCTTTTTGTATTGGCAGAATCTTTTTCAATACTAGGTCTCCCTCATGGCATTCTCTGGGATGAACCTTTTTGTTGTAAGCTTGCATCATTCACTTTTGGTACATCTGACTATGACGTATGGCTTTCAACCTTTTCTCTTCAATCAAGTTTAGCTGATCATAATGGGATTGGATCAATTCTGCTTCATCCAACTTCAATTCTGACAAAACCCGGAGAGAAAGAATCTTAATTTCAATGGGCAAAACCGCTTCCATTCCATAAACCAATAAGAAAGGCGTTGCCCCGGTAGAGGTCTTGATAGACGTTCAATAAGCATAGAGGGCAAATGCCAACTTCTTATACCAATATTTATAAGTCTCAGTCATTTTCCCCACGATCTTCTTCATGTTTTTACTGGCTGCCTCGACTGCACTGTTCATTTTCGGGTGATACCGTGACAAGTTGTGGTGTCTGATCTTGAACTGACTACAAACATTTGTTATCGTGTTGTTGTTTAAATTCAATGCATTGTCAAATATGATCCTTTCTAGCATGATATCGACAAATGATTTCTTTTTTCAGGAATTTGTTAACTGCCGACTTTGTAACATTGGCATATGAAGCGGCTTCTACCTACTTGGTGAAGTAGTCGATGACCACAAAGATGAATTGATGCTCATTTGAAGCTTTTGACGAAATTGGCCCAATGACATCCATGCCCCACATAGAGAAAGGTCATGCAGAAGTCATAACATGTAGAGGCGAATGGGGTACATGAATTTTATCTCCATAAATTTGGCACTTATGCTATTTCTTGGCAAAATTGATATAGTCTCCTTCCATGGTAGACCAATAATACCTGAATCTCATGATTTGCCTGGCCATTGTGAAACTATTAGCATGTGTTCCGCAGACACCTTCGTGAACTTCTTCCAAAATTTTTTTGGCCTCAACAGCGTCTACACATCTTAGCAACACCTGATCTTTTCTCTTTTTATATAAGATCTCCCAATCCAAGACATGGTCACTGGCCAGTCTTCTCAACATCCTTTTATCATTTTCAGTAACTTAGTCAGGGTATTCATGATTCTTCACATATTGCAGTATATCGTGGTACCAAGGATGATCATCTTTTTCTTCCTCTTATTCAATGTTGTAACAATGAGTCGGAGCCTTATAAATACTCATCTGGATCGGTTTCACATCTTCCTGATTATTCACCTTGATCATGGAAGCTAAAGTTGCTAGGGCGTCAGCCATTTGATTTTCTTATTGTGGGAGGTAACAAAAGATGATATCATCAAACTCTTTAATTAATACAAGGACCAACTTCAATAATCTATCAACTTAGGATCTCTTGTCTCCCATTCACCTTTAAGCTGATAGATCATTAGCGCAGAATCTCCATAGACCTCCAACATTTTAATCTTGCGTTCTATGGCTGCACGAATTTTCATGATACATGATTCGTATTCAGCCATATTGTTTATGCAATCAAAATCCAATTTACTAGTAAAAAGATAGTGATCTCTGTTTGGGTATACCAAGACTGACCCGATTCCGTTACCTACAGCATTTGATGCTCCGTCGAAGTTTAGCTTCTAAGGATGACCTTCTTGAGAGTCTTCTTTATTGGTTGCCACGTACATTAGATCTTTATTTGGGAAATCAAAGTTCAGAGGCTCGTAGTCTTCTAGAGCTCTACTAGCTAGAAAATCTGCTATTGTACTCCTTTTTGCAGCTTTCTAATTCACATAGACTATATCAAATTCAGAAAGTAGAATTTGCCATCGGGCCATCCTTCCATTCAAAGCAGTCGACTCTATCATGTACTTTAAAGGGTCTAGTTTCGAGATAAACCAAGTTGTATGGTACAACATGTACTGTCTCAATCTTCGGGTTATCCAGATTAAGGCGTAACAAATCTTCTCAATTAGTGAGTATCTCGTCTCACACTCAGTGAACTTCTTGTTGAGGTAGTATATCGCCATTTCTTTCCTTCTTGACTTATCATGTTGGCCAAGCACACATCCTATAGAATTTTCAAATACTGTCAAATACAGTATCAGTGGCTTATCTAGACTAGGCGGTGTCAGTACTGGGGCATTGGATAAGTATTGCTTAACCTTATCGAAAGTCTTCTAACACTCTTCATCCCAAACAGCAGGGTTGTGTTTCTTAAGGAGACGGAATATAGGGTCGCATTTCTCAGTTAGTTGTGAAATGAACCGGACAATGTAATTTAGTCTTCCTAGGAATCATCGAACTTTTTTTTGAGTGTGCGGCGGAGGCAACTCCTGTATAGCCTTGACTTTATCCAGGTCAATCTCAATCCCCTTTTTGCTGACTACGAATCCTAGTAGTTTTCCTAACCTAACCCCAAAAGACTTGCACATGTTCCTCTTCTATTCGGGATTTAGGGATCATATCATTGACATAAACTTCAATTTCCTTGTGTATCATATCATGGAACAGGGTTACCATGGATCTCTGATATGTCGCTCCTGCGTTTTTCAGTCCAAATGGCATCACCTTATAGCAAACGGTTCCCCATATGGTTACAAATATGGTATTATCCATGTCTTTGATATGTATCTTTATCTATTTATATCCTGAAAAGCCATCCATGAAGGATAATAATGAGTAACCTACCGTGTTGTCCACTAAGGTGTCGATATGGGGTAAGGGGAAATTGTATTTCGGGTTGGCTTTGTTTAAATCTTTGTAGTCCACGCACATCCGTACTTTTTCATCTTTTTTAGGGACGAGAATGATATTGGTTACCCATTCTGAGTATTTAACCACTTCTAAGAAACCAGCATTGAATTGCTTCTTGAACTCTTCTTTTATTTTTAGCAAAACATCGGGTCTCATCCTTCGGAGCTTCTGTTGCACTGGCTTGCACTCTTCCTTTGTGGGGAGCCGGTGTACCACGATATCAGTACTTAACCTATACATGTCTTGATATGACCATACAAAGACATCCTTGAATTCTTTGAGTAACTCAATGAGGCCCCACTTTGTCTTTGTGGTAATGCAAACTCTAATATTCACTTCTTTCTTTTCTTATCCGTCTCTCAAGTTCACAATTTCTACTGACTCTTTGTGAGGTAGAATCTATTTCTCCTCTTGTTCTACCATCCTTAACAAATTAGGAGATAAATTACAATCTCTGTCATCTTCCAAGTCCTGAGGTCCCTCTAGACACATATCTCACTCAAAAGGAGACTCTGAGTTAGTAGTAGCATCGCTCATATCATTGATATCTGGAGACCTGTTATAGGAACAAAAGAAGATACAAAGAACAAAAGAATCTAAGAATGATTATCTGTATGGTATGATTATGAATGAAATGGAAAGAATAATATATGCTTAGAATGAGACAAAAAGATGCATTTTATTTGAAATAAAGATGTTGGACAAAGACCTATTTCACAAAAGGATTCTTATTGCTTCTAGACTTAAAGCAACAAGCGCGTGTTCTGAACATTACTCTAATTAGCTCTAAAAACTACAGGAATCTCTTTCGTAGTCCAGTTGTTAAGAACATTTTCAGGCACATGAGGGTGAATGTCCAATATATTTCCTTCCAAAATTCCGTTTTTCAGATATGGCGCTGATGTTTAGATTTCCTATCATTTCTTCAACAGTTTCTTTTCTTGTCATCTTCCGTCCAAGGTGAATAATTCCTCCTGACACAAAGGTTCTGGATATGTGGGAAAATGTCATTGGTTTCCATTTGACTTCTGCTCCGCTTAATCATGTTGTTCCCCTCTCTTACTTCTTCTCTAACTCTTTCTTTTTTTGTTTCACGCTTGGCTTATATCCCAAACCAAAGCGATCTCGTTTATTCATCAGAATTGGTACATCTACCTTCTCCTGGAGATATTTCTCGAGTTCTTTTCCTGGCATGGCTCCCTTTTCGACCGTCAATCATAAGTCCATTTTCGTAGCTTTGGATATTCTAGGCATAAGGATCTTGTTCCCTTCGACGATGAAGGTTGCATTTACAAATTCTAACGATCTAAAAGAACATTCTATCGCTTCATCGTCTACCCCTATGTATGGCGCGTCACTAGTTACAGATGCAATAACTTATTCTTTCGCGTTTATCGTTACCAGTCGACCCTCAGTTACTAACTTTAGATTTTGGTGCAATGATGACGGCACTGCCGTTGCTGAGTGAATCCAATGCCTCCCTAATAAAAAATTGTAAGAAGGCTTGATGTCCATCACCAAAAAGTCTACCTCGCACATGTTTGGACCGATCAAGAGAGGAATCTCAATCCTTCTCATTATTTTCCTTTCAATACCGTCGAATGCTCTCACTATGTTTTGGCACGTTTTAATATGAGAGCTGTCCACAGGTAACCTATTCAGTGTAGACAGGGGCAGGACATTCAGTGCAGACCCATTGTCAATCAATACCCCTGGCAATATATACCCTTTGCAACGGGTGGTGATGTGCAAGGCCTTAGTCGATCCTATGCCTTTAGGCGGTATTTCATCATCATAAAAAAAATTGTCGGCGCTTATGTTACTGACCAGACGGTCTAGTTTGTTGATGGAGATATCATTAATGACATAAGTTTCATTTAATGCTTTCATCAACGCGCTATGGTGTACCTCCGAACTTTAGAGTAAAGCTAGCACTAATTTGTGGGCTGATTGTTTATGCAGTTGCTCCACAACGTTATACTCGCTATACTTCAAGGATTTCAAAAACTCCCTAACTTTCTCTTCAGTTGCTGGCTCGCTAATAAGCAATTCAAGTCCGATCGCCTTTTCTTTTTTTTGTTCAACCGCCAAGGCTTTTCCTTTTACGGGCTTAGCTTTTGTATTTGATGGGTCATAGCACCTCCCACTGCACGTATAGAAACCAACATCTCAACCTTCTTCTGAAGCGCTAATTGGATTCTTTTCTCTCGGGATCGTCATGTTGCAGTTATAATTCTAGGGAACTCGCTTGTTGTCCTTATAGGGGAAGGTTACAGGTTTCTGGATTATAACTTTTGGTGTAATTTGTACTCCAGTCTCATTGCTCATTGGTCGTGAGATGATAACCACTGGGTGGTTAACTTTATAGATCTTCTCTACTGGCCCCTTTTATGAGGTACATACATCTTCTCTTTCTGGGCCTTCGGTATACAAAAAGAATTCTAGCTTCTTATTGTCTATCAAACACTGTACTAGGGACCTAAATTCGCTGCATCTTTGAATCTCATGACCCTCTTCATCATGGAACTCACAGTAGTTCCTTACTTTTCAGGATTTCCCTCTAAATCTTCTGTGATTAATCCACTTTCTACCATTTTCTTCAAAACCTCTCTCAATGGGGTTTTCACTTCTGCTACATTCAACTTGATTCTCCTTCTTGCATTCTTGATTATCGCATTTACTCCTTTATCAACATGGTTGGGTAATGGATTTTTTACACCAGATGGATCATCAAATTTTACAATACCCATTTTGATAAGTCTTTCGATTAACTTTTTGAAAGTGGTACAATTCTCGATCGAATACCCCGTGATTCCCGTGTGGTATTCGCATTGGGCGTTCGTATCGTACCATTTAGGGAATGAAGGTTGCATAGGTTTTAGATAGAATGGGATACCACATGTGCATCGAATAGACTATGGTACAGTTCCCTATATGACATTGGGATAGGCGTAAACTGGAGTCTTTTTATGTTTGGCCTTGGGTTAGATTCTTACTTTGGAGGGCCCTGATGGTTAGTCGTTACTGTCCTTGGCGGGCCAACAGTAATTGGTTTCAAAAAACTCTTGTTATATGTGCTTATATTATTCACCTCGTTTTCTTTCTTCCTCGGAGCCGACCTTCTGAAGTTCTCTCCTGCATCTATCTTACCACTTCTCACCGTGTTTTCGATTATTTCACCGGATATCATTATATCCGAAAAGCTCTTAGTAGCACTTCCCAACATATGATTGATGAACGGGGCTTTTAAAATATTGATGAAAAGTATTGTGGTTTCTTTCTCCAGAGGAGGTGGTTGAACTTGCGTTACCACCTCTCTCCACCTTTGGGCATAATACCTAAAGCTCTCATTTTGCTTCTTCTTCATATTCTGCAACGTGATTCTGTCCGATGTCATGTCCGTCACATGACTATATGGTGTCATAAAAGCTTGTGCTAGGTCTTTCTACGAATTGATTTTGGTATGACTCAGTTGGTTATACCATTTAGCTGCTGACCCGATCAGACTATCTTAAAAGCAGTGCATTAACAGTTGATTATTATGAACGTATCCTGTCATCCTTTGACAGAACATTATAATGTGAGCCTTAGGGCAGTTGGTCCTGTTATATTTTTCAAACTCTGGCATTTTGATCTTTGAAGGGAGTACTAAATCTGGGACCAGGCTCAATTCCTTAGCATTAATTCCGCAATGATAATCAGTATTTTCCATTGCTCCAAATTTTTCTTCTAGCCATTTGCATCGATCCTCAAGTTGTTTTGGCAATTGCAATCTTGTTTTTTCTATTTCTGTCATATTATCTAGATCCGGAACAACGGGATTGGTTGGCTTATCTCTTGAATTGGAACCTGAGCCTGTTTGGTAGTTCATCAACACCAAGGTACCGGTTTGATACTGTTGGGGTTTGATTGTAACTGGTACCCTTCGTAGGTACACTTTTAACCGTGCTTGGGTGTTTATCGGAGTAAAACTAGGGGGATAAATAAGATCCTCATTATCATCCCCTGAGTTGACTGCAGTGCTTTTTATTTTTTCACGTTCCACAGACAGTAACTGTACCAATTGGCTCATCATGTTTCTTTGGGATTCTAGTATCTGATCCTTCATCTCCTGTGTTACTTTCGCCAACTATTTTTGTAGTTGCATTTGCAACTAGTCTTGCATCTCTTTTTGAAACTGTTCCAATCTTTGGTCCATTTCTTTGGTTTTGGCTCGAGTACTATAACAATATTCGATTGGTTGACCCTTGTTAGTTTCCAGATTAACTGAAATAATTTTTTTTAATTAGGGTCTTTCTGTGAAATTTAATGCATATGATCCAATGTAATGCAAATGCATGAATGCCATGAATTCAAAAAAATGCATTGATTCTGATTTAATTTCATCAGAGTAACTTTTCTAGAAAATAAATTTCTTTACATAAAACGAATTACATATAAGGCTTCGCCCTAATACTTAAGGCATTGACTTGCTTTAGAAGCCAAGCTAACTCTCGGCCCCGGTCCGATTCTAATTCATATTTCACACTTAGCACGTCAGCTTAAACTATTAGGGTCTATAAATGATCAGCCACTTCTCGTATCTAAGCCATAGCTTCACCCATAATATGATCCATGTCCCTAACTTGATCCTGAGAACGGTGGAGTTGCCCTTGCCACTGCTCAATACTTGCTTCTAGGAGTTCAACTCGAAGTTCACAGTTTTGTAACACAATTTCGAGTTCTTCTACCTTCTTTTTCAGCTCTTCAGTCTTATTTAAACTCGCTTTGAGCTCAATTGCAGAGTTGTGACTACGATACTGATTAAGTGACTTTTCTAGTTCTACTACTTTAGCCTTTAATTCAATTTTTCATTTTAACTTTCTGACATGCTCCTTTCTAGGGCCAAACCTGAGCATCTTGGAATTTTCTCTCCCATCGATCGGCTCTAGTCTTTTCTTCTTAAATCTTTTGTCGCCACTGTTCTGATATTTTTCCCAGACTAGCGGTTCTCAATGATCTCCGTAGCTTCTTGTAGTCTATTTTCAAACTGTTTAAATCTTCTTCTACCTTATTCTTTCCCTTTCTCAACTTCTCAGCTTCTAGTTTCTAGACGTCGACATCTAGTCCCAGCTACATTTTCTCCTCCTCCAATTGTTCTATCCTTTTTTCTAGCTCTAAATTCTTTCTCTCAAAATCTTGTTTGATGATTTCTAGCTTAGATGGGATCACCTTCAAGTGTTCTTTCATTGATCGAGTGTTTTCTTGATCTGACATAGGGATGTTGTCATTGATTCTCTGACCCCACCACCAGTCATACTTAGGGGTAGTCATTGGGTTAGCAGCAAACATTTTCATTCTATGAGTTTGGTTCTAAGAATTCGATATCTCACGAACTTTTTTTTTGTAATTATCTCCTTTATATACGAACTCGCACTGAGCTAACCCATGTGTTGCTGACGTAAACTGTCTCGATCTATACTCCTTAATACGAGTAGATGAGCATACCCAACAACTCCTCATATTCCAAATAGGGAAACCCAATCACAATCTCCACACCGATATAAGATCTCGTTAGGAACCATCCAAGGGGCTCTCCATTCAACATCTTCCTCTTGCAGATTCTGAAGAATCGTCATCCATTTTTCCTTTGTAATATCATCCCGTCTTGGCGTAGCCACTATCTATTTCAGCGACGAATAATTTTTGGAGAAGATTCTATATGAGACCTTCTCCACTTTCTAAAAATGGCTGTTGAACCATGCCAGTAAGAGTTGTGCGCATCTGATGAATCTCCCTTCGCCCGCTCTTTGACAAGCGTTCAATCATCTAAAAGTTTCGACCAAAATTGCAAGCACGGGTGTAACCCTTTTATTAAGTCTATCAAATAAATTAGAGACTGCCTCGTCTATATGCCCCAAAGCCTTAAGGAAGATAACCAATCCATAAATGCTCAAAGCGAAAACATCAACCCTTTTCTTTATATCAGGATGCGCTAGGATCAAATCCCTCAAATTTCTCCAAATGATGCACTTACAATATCCTTTTTACTTGATCCGGGCTGTAATCCACTGCTCGCTCATCCCTATAATGTTCATCAGCTTTTTTAAGAATATCGAGACATTGGCGGCTCTCGAATAAGCCTTGTCAGTTTGAATGTTCGAGCAACGGAGCAAGGCTGTGTACTCTTATACAGTAGGTACCAAATCCACTTTCCCAAAAGAAAAGTAACTATAAGCAGGGTTCCAATACTGGGCGAGGGCGTAGAATAGGTGCTCGTCCACCTTGATATCGAATAGTTGCTTGATCTCGTCATCCCACTGATCTCATATTTCTTTCATATTTTTGAGATTATTTTGGGTTACGCTGATCCGAGTGAAATCCCACAACTTTGACACATACCCATCGGTAAGACTATCACTTTTCTCTTGCTCTGTTGTCTTAGCCCATATTCGAATAGCCGTATTATCCTCCACTTTATCAAGAAACCCCTTTTCCATGACAAGTTATTTATTCTAACAACCGAATGTGAATCAACACCTTTTTGTGATGAAAATGCCATGCAATTACAGTAAAACAAAACAAGTCAGTACTTCATACACAGTTTAAAGTAAGCAAAGAATAAGAAGTAAAGCACCTACTCAGGTAACCACTAGGGTTTGGTGTAGCTCTACCTAAAGCGGGTTCTTATGGCTCACTATATACTGTTCAGTTCTAAAGTAAAGGTACCTGAACTAGCAGATTCGTCGATCCTCACCGATCATAGGCTGATATAGACCCAGTTCAGTTCAGGGGAATATATTTTCCTATGGCTGCACGGAGATGAAAATCTCACAAAGACATAGGGACGGATGTATCCCGAAAGCGATCCACTATCCTGCACGGAGGTGAAAACGTCACGAAGAAACAGTTTCTCACTCCTACTTAAAAGGGTAAAATTGACTGATCATGCGATGCAAATATGTAGAAATATATCAAGAACTCAAACCAGTAAAGCATACCAAAATGATGAAGATAGTAACAAAAGTAGATGAAATACAACGAAAGGATTGTAAATTTATCAACTTGTGGTTTGACTCTCTTATTTTACTTCCCCAGTAGAGTCACAAAGCTGTTGAAGCCATTTTTTTTAAAACCGATGTCAACTTTGATTTTAAAATGAAAATGGAAAAAACGGGAGTCGCCACCAATCCTTTTTATTTAGTTGTAATCGAATCACCTGGTAATTCAATCATTTTAACAAATGTTTAATATTTATTAAACGATGATTTTTTGTCTACAAAATCCAGAAAACGGGTTCGGGAGTCGATTACGCACGAGGAAGGGTTAGCACCCTCGATATGCCCAAAATTGGTACCTAGTCAATTACTTGGTGTTTTTTGTGTCGAAAATTAAAAATTTGAGGAAAATTTTAAAAATTACGATCCTTTTGTTAAACATTGTTTAATTGAATTTTTTTAAAAATGGTATATTTCACGTTAACCGAGGAAAAAGATTATGTCCCGTAAGTTAGGACACAATATCTTACATCCTCGAAACGAGAATAAATGTCAAAAATTTATTAATTTTGAAAAATGTTCGATTATCTCGGTTTTAGAAAGAAATCATATTCCGTAAGTTAGAATACGATTTTTCTTAATTCTTGAGAATATTTAAAAATTAATGCTTTGAAAATGTTCAAGTATTTAGATTTATCGAGAAATTTGAAATCCCGTAAGTTAGGGAACGATTTTTCGAATCTTAAAATATAAAATATTGCTTATTTTAAAAAACACGATTTGTGTATCGAGTAAAATGTAACACAATTTTGTAGTAAAATGTAAAAAAATAAACAATGGCACTAATATGAATAAAAAATTATAATAATAATAATAATAATAATAAAGGCATTAATATGAATGACAATAATAATGATGAAAATAAAATAATATAAATGAGTCAAAATAAAAAGAAAAATAATAAGTAAAAAAATTGAAACTAAAAGAACTAATATTAAACAAACAAATAAATATAGTGTAAAACAAGTTAAAAATCATAATATCTATAATAATCATGATGATAATAATAATATAAAAAATTTTAAAATTATAGAAAAGGAAATAAATAAATAATAAACGATATAAAAAATAAATGTATAAAAAAATTAGGTAAATAGATATAAATAGAAATATAATAATGATAGTAATAATAATACAAAATTAATCTGATAATATGCAAAAAAAATAACCAGTAAGTAAATAAAAAAAAAGAAAATAATAGTGGTAATAATAATATTAAATTAGTTAATATAATAATAATAACGTACAAGTAAATACAAAAAGAAAATATAATAATAATAGTAATAGTAATAATGATAATAATAATAATAATAGTAATAATAATGATAATAATAATAATAATAAATAGTAATAATAATACATTAATAAGATTAATAATATGTTAATAATAATAATTAATTAATTAATTAATTATACTAATAAAATAGAAAAAATAACCAAAAAAAGGGACTAAAATTGAACTCAAAACAAAAATTCAGGGCAAATATGAAATAAATAAAAAGGAAAAGGACCACATTAAACGGGCGAATAACAAGGAGGGACCAAAAGGGAAATTTTCCCTTCCCCCCAAAATGCACAGCTTCAAAGTGGACTAAATTGGAAACGAAATAAATTAAAGGGCAAAAATTAAAATTAAAAAAAAACTTAATTGCAAAACCATAAAAAACGGAAGGGCTAAATGCGCAAATAGCCCATCCGCTTGAAAACACGCGGATCCTAGGCAGGGTAGGGTTGGATCGGGTCAGACCAGGGCAAAACGACGTCGTTTTAAGGCTTATGAGCTTAGGCCAAAACGACGTCGTTTTAATTTACTATTTAAGTCACATTTTTTTGCAAAAAAAAATCATTCTATCTTTGTGTTTTTTAAAAAAAAACTTCAAAAAAAAAACTCTGAACTCTCTCCTCCCCCTCTCTAAGTCCGGCCTAACTCCGGCCGATCACAGCCGTGGGCTCCGCCTCCAATGACCGTCGTGCACAACAACTGGAGCCCACAAATGCTCTTTTTTCCAGGCGATTAAAAAAAGATAAGTTTTCTCTTCTTTTTTTTTATTTTGTTATATATACGTATATACAAAAACAGATTCAAAAAAGAAAAAAAAAGGAAAAAGAAAAATAATAATAAAGATAGTACCACCTTTGAAGATCTTCTTCTTCTTTGTTTTGCTGATTTTTTTGTTTTATATTTCTCTCTATATTTTTATTTCAAAAAGAAAAAGATCCCTATTACAATCTTTTTCATGGCTTTTATACCCATTACATTACATATTAATTTTATTACTTTTTTCTACTGTTCTTGTACTTGATGTTTGCGTGTTTCTTCTTCTCTTTTGCAGGTGCAGTTGGTGGTAGAGGAGGTGCAATGGCGACGCAGGCTAGGGGTGGTAGTGCCAGTGCCACTTGGGGCTAGGGTTAGGTCATCTGTCTTTTTTGAAAATGTTGGGTTTGGGCTATCGGGTTATTGGGCTAGGGTAGTTTAGTTTGGCTGATTGGTTTTTAGTTGGGCTTTGGGTTTTGTAATTAGGTACTGGGTCTGGTTTGGTTTTGGTTTTGTATTTTGGTTGTTGGTTTGGGTTTGTTTTGGTTTATTTTAGCCCGGGCTAAAATTAGATTGTACAGGACTAGTTAGCCCGAAATCAACAAGGGTACGAGTTCGAGGAAAGCCATTAGACTAGTTGACTTGGGAACTGAGCAAGTGAACCAATTTTTTACTTTTTAATATCTTTTATGAAACCAAAATTTCATTATCCAACTATTAACATAAGTCAGAATGAAATATGTTAACAAGGTTTTCATAACCTGATTGGTCCACTAGGCTGCCAATTCGATTGATTCGTCTAGTTCAATTGAATAAAATATTTTTAAAAAGTAAAAAAAAAATTGGTTCAACCATCCGGTTCCCAAATCAATCGGTCTAATGGCTTTTTCAAGACCGATACCCTCGCCAATTTCGGTCTACTGATCTGATCTAGTTCAAGTTTTTATGATTTTTATTTTTTTATATCAATTTTAATACTTTTTTATGATTTTTTATAGAATTTTAATATGTTTTTATAAATTTTAAATATGTTTATTAATTTTATATTTTTTTGAGAATTTGTTAGATTTATTATAATATCTATAATATTTTAATAATATTTATAAATTTATATCAATTTTCATATTTTTAAATATTTTTTTATAATTTTCTTTTTTTATGATTTTTAATATTTTTGTGGGGGAAAATATTAAATTAAACTAGAAGTAGACATGAGTCACCATTTGATTGGCCTGTAATTTATTTTAATGGTCAATATGGTCAATGACGAAAACCGTTAACAGAGAGGTTTAATTGATTATTTTAGTTAACGGTACGGGCTTAATTGGGTGTAAATTTAATATTGGGACTTAATTAATTTTTTCTTTTACATTTTCTTAAGGGTTTTTTTTTAATATAAGCCTTTTTATTAATCTATATATTTTTAAAGCTTTCCAATTTTTTTTTTAAATTTACCTTCATTATGTGACATACTAAAAGACTGTCATGTATCATTATTGGATTGGTTATCAATATCATATCAACACAAACTAAAAGTGTTAGTATAGAGATATCAGATAAATAGTATTGGACAAATTCAGGAAAAAACTACATATTAACTAAAAAAAACATAAAACTCGTAAAGGAAAAATTTGTTGCAAATGGAAAAACTTTTGTCTAATTATGATTTTTATCCTTCCAGCCTTAATAAAATTGAGAAGTTATCAAAATTTTGTCTTCATAATCTAAAAAAAAAAGGAGAGTTTAATCCAAATAAAAAGCAGTGTTAAACCATTTTATTAAATTATTAATCAAATTTATAAAAAATTAACAAAAATCAACTTCACAACAATTTATAAAAAACAAATCAATAAAAATTAAACCAACAACCATATTAACTTTTCGATTTTTGTAAAATACAATGTTCAAATTTTGATAAAATAAAATAAATGGACTAATTTCTCAATATTTATAAAGTAAATTGATGAAATTCATGATTAGACCAAAATCTTTTGAGTTACAAACTTGGGTAAATATTTTTCCATTACAATTTTAAAAGTAAACTATCAAACTAGTTATTTTTGTTTGTCTCAGGTTACATTTTAGTCACTTATGTTTGAAATGTTACATTTTAGTCATTTATGTTATTGTGTTATAACATTTTAGTCACTGAGCGTTAATTATCGTTAACGGTGTAACGGTAAGCTGACGTGAAATGTTAAATCATCATTTCAAACGAAAAATTTAGGTTAAATTATACAACTGGTCCCTATATTTTTTTATTTTGAGCAGTTTAATTTTTTTTCTTTGAAGTTCTTTGAACTTTCTTTTTTTTCTTTATTTTCCATTTTCCTCCTTCTCCCTCTATTTTCCTCCCTTCTCCATTTCTTTTAACATAGTTTTTCTATGTTTTTCATTTGTTAAAACTAGTCCCTATAGTTTTATTTTTTGGAACAATTTTTTTTTATTTTCCTTCTTCTTCCCCTTTATTTTTCTCTCTTCTCATATTCTTCACTACGGAAACATAATCTTTGCCCACCAAATAAACCAAGTCCTTGTTTCTTTCACATGATTCCTAAATTGAATTTCACTCAAAACCGAATATCAATAATTCTTAATTAAATCTCGATTTGAATATAACCTAACTTTGAAATTGAAATTGGATCCAACTAATTAATATAAAAAATCAAATCATTAATCAAATCTAAACATAAATTGAATTCTTTATATTAAAAAAAATTGTTTCCAGACTTTTATAGATTCGTGTAGATCATTCTTTTCCTTTTCTTTTATTAGCTGACGAATAAAATTAAGCAAACGATAAAGTTGATCTAAACCTTCTTGGATATTCCCAAGCAAGCTTGATTAAAAGTTGAGTATGGATGAACGAAAGAGAGAAAGGGAGCATGGAACCAAACTGGTTTGAGTAAAGTGGAGGGTATGTTTCGTATGGTGGTCGTTTAAGTCATTGAGAGTGTAGAGCTTGTTTGAAGAATCCGTGAAACAATGTAATTTTGAGAGGGTGAGAATGTTGTAGGTAAGATAGATAAGGTGGTCGTGAGGATTGATTAGGAGGTTAAGGGAACGGGCTAGAGAAACTTTGTTGAGAGTAGATTGCCATAAGTCACAACTGGTGAGGTCTTCGAGTGAGGCGTGCTTGTGGACCAGGTTATTGAAAGATCCAAATTGGTTCGTTAAAACGATGATGGATAATGAAATTTTGTAATTGTGGAGTGAGAATATGGGAAGCAAGTTTATTTTGGTTTCAACTTTCATCTTTTCTTTTTCATAAACATAAAAAAAAGTTTTAAAAAATAAAATATAAAAAAACTATGTTAAAAGAGATGAAGAAAGGAGGAAAACAAAGAGAGAAGCGGAAGAGAATAGAAAAAAAAAGTTAAAAGAACATAAAAGAAAAAAATACTCAAAACGAAAGAAATATGGGATCAATAGTATAATTTAACCTAAAATTTTTGTTTGAAATGATAATTTAACGTGCTACGTCAGCTTACCGTTACACCGTTAACAACAATTAACGGCTCAGTGGTTAAAATTTTACAATATGCTAACGTAAGTGACTAAAACGTAACATTTCAAACATAAGTGACTAAAATGTAACATGAGGTAAACAAAAGTGACTATTTTGATAGTTTACCCAAATTATAATATTTGCCAATATTTAGTTTTTTTCATTATTATTTTCTTTTTTTTGGTAAAAATAAATGTGCTTCACACATAAAAAGCCTAAAACTAGAAGAAGATAAATAAAAGCATGATTGAGTTCCCCGAGAATGTAGGTTCTCTCCCCATTTTTGTCTCCTTTCACCTTCTAAATTATCTTTATATCTCATGTTCTTTTCTCTTCTTTTTTGGAAGCAATCTTTCTTTTCCTCATAAATCCAGAAAATTTAACCCATTTTATTATCCAATTTGCCTATACTAATCACCACTTAAGCAGAATTGTGATTAGTATTGGCAGATTTTATTTTTCTCGTTTGCTTGGTTTCAACCTATAGTGGTAAGCAACTTATCTTGTAGTTTTTGGCCGTTAAAATGTTTTTGGCTAATCATATTGTGGCTTGCAGGGGCAACAACAGTTGAGATTTCTTGCAAAATTTCCTCCTCTGCTATCACCCTTTTTACATTATTGAAACTTGAGAAATCTACATTTTAGCGAATGATTTGGAACCCTCCATTGGGTTTAATTGAATAGTTGATTTTGAAATTTCCCAAGTTGTGCAATATATCTTTGTGACCTTCATTGGTGAAGAGGAAGTTGAATTAGAAGTTATGGATTCAGTTGAGGAAGAAGTACCATCCGGAGAAGGAGAGATGGAGGAATTGGTTAGACCGTCCTCCACAAATGTCCCCGCTTCGGTAAATGAACACCCGCCGTCACATTTCGCCGGTATGGTGAGGCAAAAAGCATATGTTTTCGACGGTTTCGGGAATTACTTCAATAAGGAATGGGATCTTGGTGAAGGTGAAGGGAAGGAGTTTTGTTGGTACCATGTAGAACTTCCAAAAGTGAGACAAAAATGTTCTCAATCTGCCCAACACCCTATAGATGTCCTTTGTCCACCTTTAAAGCTCCAAGACATTCTCTCACTCGCTAGCAATGGGCCGTTTTGCGGACATGTGGATGGAGCACTCGTCTTTCGGGTCAATTCACCTGGCCCTATCTCCAGTAGCTTTACGTTTAGACTAGCTGCAAGGATTACCGAGAAATCGGTGATTACCGTGTCTTTGGGACGTGTTCCTCGATTAGGTTTCTCGCCGGTCGGTCAATCACTTCTCTCAGAGATCCCTAGTGTCGAAAATCCGTCGAATTACAAAAGAGGAAGTACTAAACGGAGCGGGATTGTTATTAAAGAACATGTTCTGGAGTTTTTATTAACAATGAACCACTCGGAGGAGGCCGATAATCCGGTTCCCAAATCAATCTCAAACCTTGTAGTTCACGTCATCGACACCCACGTCGATCACCTTGAAGATGTCGTTACTAAACTCGAAATGGAGTTGGAAACTGTGGAGCTTGAGTTGGATAGAGGTAAATTTCATATATCAAAATTTATTTACCCCTTTACTTCTTGCATGTTGAATAACATATTACAATATTATATTTAATGCATTAACAATTTATAAATTCATAAATTCATGCTTCCGTCAATAATAAGGCACCATCTATTAAAAAAATTATATTTATTTTTAATGATTTTGAAAGTTACTCATTAATTAACAATTTATAAAATTTATATTTTTTATTATCTAATTCCTTCCAAATTTAAGCAAATAGCGCAACTGTTGAAGAGCCAGCATAAATTGCACATATCTATTTTAGAAGTGAAGCTAAACCAAAATAATGTTCTTACTCTCAGGTGGATTTGCTTTAAAGAAAGAGATGCTAGACGATAGGCGATTCCCCAAAATGCATCTAAATTTGCAACGCCTCCTTCAGGTAATTTATCTTCGCCACTTGTTTTTTCAGGTTGGAATTTTTCACGTTGTCTGTTTGTCCAAAATTTAGGTGATTGCACATGGAGAGCAAGTATTTCCCCGAGTGAAGGAAAAACGTTTATCTAAATCATGGTTTCTTAGTAAAGACATAAACTCGCTTGACGAGTTGATCGGAAGGTTGAGGAGGTTGAAAGAGAACGTAGGGTTTCTAGCGAATCGGGTTACCGCAATTCAGGCGGGTTTGGACAGTTGGCAGTCGGAGCAAATAAACAAAAAGCTCTATTACCTCTCTTTCCTTTCTATAGTATTCCTTCCTTTATCTGTCATCACCGGAGGTAATGATTTACCATATACAATACCCCTCTGAATTTAGTTAGGGATGGTAACAAGGTCGGGTGAGGTCTTTTTTTCTTACCCTTCCCTTACCTCATTTTCATTTCTCATTTCAAATATCATTAGCATTCAAGGCTTTGATTTTGGTTGAATATATTGTTTCAGTGTTTGGAATGAATGTGGGTGGAGTTCCATGGACAATGCAAAATAACCCTGAAGTAAAAGATGGTTTCTTCAAGGTGATGGTTCTTTGTGTAGCGATGTTGCTGCTAGTGTTGCTATGCTTTCTTTTCCCGATACTCTATTCACACGTGATGGCCTGGTATAAGAAGCGTTTTCTCAGACGAACTTGGTCTCATAACCGGAGATCCTGTCGGAGAACCATTGGAATCCAAGAAAGAAGTTGTTGCCCAAGGATTGACTGAGTTAACAAACAAAGTCTCATAATTCTCACAAAATTTCTAGACCTCACCCCAACTGAAAGCTGATTTTGACAATTAAAAAAAACATTAATTTATACTCAAACTCATTTAAACCTAAATTGACCTAAAACCAAAATAACCTCTAACTCAAAATATTAAAATTCTAATAACTTGATAAGAAAAAATTTTAACTTCAAACTCAAATTATCAAAACTCAAAATTAAACCAAATCAAAATTATTAAAATTTTCTTTTTAAAAACTAAAATAAACTTACTCAAATTAATCCCTCTCAAAAGCAATTTAACCCACCCAGTTGACAAGGTCTAGGTATTTTGATGAAATCAACCTTATGCAAAGTGTACCATCTATATCCACACTTGTTCATATTTAAGCTTTAGAGGCAACGAAAGCACTTTCTCTCTCTAAATCCTTTTGTATGCCATATATTTTTGTTTTGAAAGTTTGGTTGTAAATGTGATTTTGTTACAATTTTATTTATACAAGTATGTATTTAAATATAAAGATTTGATGTCAATGAAAATTCTTTGTTATTACATCACTAATTTAGTAGATATATTTTAAATTTTATTTATTTTTATTAATATCATTATAGGTTGTGATTATATTTGCGTTCTTTTTTACACAATATCTAGAACTATCTATAGCCTCTCATCAACTCATAAATAGGAAGATAATGCACTTCAGCATACTCAAATCCATATCCTCTTACATTAACAATAATATTCATGCCAATTGAACTAAGAATCAACTCGTTTAAAATTCATTTTTAAATCATTGGTGAATTGATGTAGTTTGTGTTCACTTTCACTTGGTATAAATGGGCTTTTTTACTTGAATATTGTAAAAAAAAATATGAAAATGGTATATCAGTAGTGGTGGTGCCTATCTCATAGGCGGTACCACCATTTTTTTTAAATTTATTTATTATTATTATTTTTAAAAAAATACTATTTTATTAATGGTGCCTATCTCATAAATGGCACCACATTTGTATAAAATTTTCGGGTCCAATATGCGCCCGTGTATATCTACGGAATTGGTATAGAGGGGTGGTGCCTATTTGATAAGTGGCACCAGTGACCCCTATCTGATAGGGGCACCAGTGAAGCAATTTTGGGATCCTATTTAATGGTCCCGGTGAAGAAGAGAATTATGCTTAAAAAAATAGCAGAAGAGAAGGAAGGAGGGAGAAGAAAGAAAGAAAGAAAGGAGAAGAAAAAAGAAGGATAAAATATTTTTGTTTTTGTTTTTAAATAGAATGCATTATGATGAGGATAAATTATTTTGTTAGTATTGTGTAGTTTTTTTATTGTTATTTTACATTGTTTTTAATTTATTTTAAAGTTATTTTGTTAGTTACTATTATAAATTATTTGTTTAGTTTAATGTTTATTGTGATTTGTTAAGTTATGAATGTAATTTTTTATTAATTTTTAATTTATTTTAAAGTTATTTTGTTAGTAAATTTTGTGATTAGGTTAACTATTTGTTTAGGGTTTAGGGTTTACTATGATTTGTTAGATTATGAATGTAATCTTTTAATATTTTTTAATTTATTTGAAAGTTATTTTGTTAGTAACTATTATAAATTAATTCTTAGTTAGTGATGACACTAGAGAAAATAGATAAAAATTGAAAATCGAAAGAAAAAATTATTTTCTCTCATAGATATTGGTAAAAATGACAATAAATCTAATATTGTCTGATGAAATAACAACTTCAGCACAAAGGGAGAAAGTTGATAAGATAATGAGAGAATTCCTAGATTACAAAATGAAGCCAGAAGAAGACATCGTTCAACACTTTAAATCAAAAGATGCAAGAAGTGTTATGGAAGGGTCATCATGAACTGATTAGAAAGAATAACGTGTAATACTTGACCTTTAGAGGGACATTAATAGAATGGGAGCATCAAATCATTTTAGACCAACTTTGGAAGACATTGGTACCACAAACCTATTGGAATATAGTAATATACTTTGTGAAGTTTATAATCTCTTATAGAGCAAGGAAAATAGTGAGACAAAGTGTAGGTTCGCGAAAGTTGACTAGGACGAAGTAAAATGTCTTTAACATGCCATGGATGAATAAATTAGTTGTTAGGAAATTACCAAGAGAATTTATAAATTCAATACTTGTTATAAAGGTTGAAGAGGAAGACGATTCTGAGGAATTTCCAATTTGGATTGTAGAAGATGAATTTGAAGAAAATTCAGAATTTAATATAGAGAATTTTCTGGAGAAAGATACAGAATCGGAGATGGAAGAAAATGTAGAAATGAGTTTAAGTTGTTAAATGTAAAGATAAATGTTAGAGAGTAAAGAATGTGATAAAAATTAGAAAATATGGTTGTACATGTACGAAATGAGAACTGAAAAAGTTTAAGCTTATGAATGAAAAATTTTGCATATTGATATAATTTTGATATCTTTTTATTCATTAAATTTTTATGTAATTATTTTTTTTGCTATTCTAGTCTAGCCACATTGTCCTCCACTTTCGCAGAGTACCTAATAATTTTAAATATATGGTCTTTGTGTTGGTAAAAATTCGGTTCGAAAATAATTTTCTTACATAGAGGAAAAAATAAAATCTTGAAAACTGAGACAGTTTGTGATATTTATGGTAATAAACTTTTCCTGAAATTGTACATGCATTTTGGGCTAGACAGGTCTATATTGTTATCGACTTTCAATCGGACGGTCTTCTCTACTATTCTCATACCATGAGCTACTTTGAGTGTAGGGTCGAACAAATTCAAATGAAACACATAACTAAAGATTATTTTCTTTACTTTCACTGGAAAAGTAAAACTTTCTCTCAAATAGAATTGCAATTCCCTACTAGAATAGCAATATTGGAAACTTATGAGAAACTTGTGTTACTCTTTTTCCTGAGGTGTGATTTAAAACCTACCAGTACCATTATTTATAGTGAGAGTTGGAAGAATCTTAGTTGAACTAATAGAGGCCAAATAATATTAATTTAATAAAAAAACCTAGTTCCCTATTATTTAGGGATAGGGGCGGCAACTCTAGGTAAAAATACTAGGGGTTTGTAACACCTCTAACCCGTATCCATCGCCAGAATAGGGTTACGGAGCATTACCGAAGTTTGCAGTTCAATTACTGTTAATTTATGTCATTTACTATTTGTTTCTGAAAATCAATCACAATCAATCATAATGTCCCTCATATGGGTCCTCGAAGCCCAAAATACATATTAGAATTGTGTCGGGACTAAACTGGGATCACAAAAAAAATTTCGCGAAATCTTAAAATTTTTCTTAGGTTTAGGGGACACATGCCCGTGTGGCCAGGCCGTATGAGCATTCGATGTAAGGCACACGGCCGTGTCCCAACCCGTGTCCTTACCTGTGTAACTCTCTGACTTGGGTCACATAGTTTGTCACACGCCCGTGTGCTTGGCTATGTGGTCAATTTAAATTTTTGAAAATTAAGTGTAGGTTTCACTCGGCCAAGACATACGCCAGTGTTCTAGGCCATGTGTCTCACACGGCTGAAACATACGTCTGTGTCTCTTCCTATGTGATCAATTCTGAGCATTCTGTTTCTAAATTTTAAGGATGTAGGGGACAGGGACACACTGCAAAACTACACGCCCATGTGCCAGGTCGTGTGTTACACACAGTCAAGACACACGCCTGTGTGTCTACCCATGTGGACAAAATAAGACCATTTTCCAAGCCTTATTTCTCACCCTTTTTACCTTGCACCTACATGAACACTTCAACATATTTTCAAACCAACTTGGTACATATAAACCAAGCCAAATACAAGTAGTATCTATGATATATTAACACATATATATTCAAATGTTTAACTTACCTCAATTGCATTTATGTTTGTTTGCAAGTTTTACCAATTATTAACTCAATTTCATTAATCCTTTGGTTTATATGTCTTTTACCATTTAACCAGTTCAATACATCTTAACATGATATGGTCTTTTATGATTACATCAAAATATACTTTACACCAGCCATTCCAATGGTTAGATACAACCAAAATATTTCATCATTTATTCCAATTTAGCTTATACATGCCATTATACTAAATTAGTTTGCTATTTGTACCAAAACAGGCTGAAGGATAGTGTGATGATGCTCCGACCAATTTCCAGCCCTAGCGAGCTTCTGAGCACTATAAAACTGAGGAAAATTAAATAGAGTAAGCATTCAATGCTTAGTAAGTTTCTATAACAAGAATTTAACTTACCAATCATGCTCGTATAAATAAATATATATATAACGTGCATCCCAAAACATTTTAGCCAAATGCCTAAGCACAAGTTCTCATCAAACAAGTTAATCTTATAATTCTCATGAATATCAAGAAAACAGAGATGAGCTCATCATATAAAAATTTCCAAGTATTTCAGGGTATCTGATAGATGACTCATATTTATCTTATATTTTATTTCATCAATAGTTTTATTCGTTGAATCATTGAAATATTGATGGATACCCAAGTAGTATACTCGAGGTATACAAATCAGTGACTTGTCAATTCGTATACAGCGGCACCCTTTAGGGCACATAATTAGGAAGCACACTCTCGAGCCGTATAATAGGATACTCAGATGAGCCATGTAACAGGATGCTTATCCGAGCTAAACAGGAAACTCCTAAGAGTTTAGAACAGGAAGCTCATTGAGCTTAACAGGTAACTCCGAAGAGTTATTAACAAGGAGCTCCGGATAGCATAATAGGGAGTTCAAGCGAGCCATGTCAGGAAGCTTATAAGATCCTATATCAGGACACTCACGAAGAGCTGCATTTGTGTCTGCAATAAATGCTGGACCACAACCGATCGAATCGTGTAAAAGGACGCTCACAAAGAGCTACGGTAGTGCGCCACACATGTATGATTACTACCAATCAGGAAGCTCGCAGGAACTATATAACAGGATGCTCGAGAGGGCTTATAACAGGATTGCTTGTCTGAGCTATATTCTGTTCGCAACATATGCAGAACCACATTCAATATGGGAAATCATGTATCTATTGAATTTCATTATTCAAACGGAACTTAACATTTTCAGGACATTATCAGACATATGACTATTTCATACATTTATAACATTTTATAATTCATATAAACACATACCATACTCAATTTAAGCATAAAAATAAACACAATTTAGTTACACGAACTTACCTCGATACCTGTTCGTGTATGACAATCTACTAATCCGTCACCTTTTCTTTTCCTCGATCTAACTCTTTATTTGGTCTTTCCGGATCTAAATAAATGAATTTAACATAAATTTAATCCATTTCACACTCATTTGAATTCAATTCATTTCCTAGAAAAAATTACCATTTTGCCCCTAAACTTTTAATTAATTTTATTTTTGTCCCTAGGCTCGGAAATTGAAATTCATACAATTTAATCCTTACTTCAAGCCTAATCAACTTGTACATATAACATTTGCAGCCCATGCATTTTACAAAAAACTAAATTTTTCCATGGGTTTTACCATTTTTCAATTTAGTCCCTAAATCATAATTTCATCAAAATTCTCTTTGTAAAAATTGTTTATCTATCAACAACCTTTCATTTTCTACCATAAGTTTCAAAATTTCAGCATATTCATCCATAGAAAAATTTTCATACTTTGGTATCTTTACAAATTAATCCCAAAATAGATAGATTAAGCTATTACGAACTTGGAAATATAAAAATTACTAAAAACGAGACAAGAATGCTTACCCAATTAAGCGAAGAAAGCTTGCCTGAATTTTTTTCTCTTTCCTAGGGTTTCCATGTATTTTAATTTGGGGATGAAGATGAAATAAGATGATATTAAACTATTATCATCTTTATTTATTCTATATTTCAATTTAGTCATTTTCTTTTTCCAATTTTTCATGGATGATTCATCAAAAATATTTACTAACTTTTCTTAATGGTCTAATTACCATATAAGGACCTCAAGGTTTGAATTCCATAACTATTTGATACTTATAGCTACTAGAACTCAACTTTTACATTTTATGCAATTTGGTCCTTTCTATAATTAAACATGTAATCGGTAAAATTTTCTTATCGAATTTTTTATACGTCTTTCCTATCATAATACAGACCATGAAATACTATTAAAATAAATTTTCTTTCTGACTTGGATTTGTGGTCCCGAAACCACTGTTCCTATTTTACTGAAAACGGACTTGTTACAGGGTTTGTCGTCCCCTTATATTCCATATAAGTGGAATTGACCTCTCCTGTGCTGGGTCCAATTATATGTGCTTCTTAGACTTTTAACCTAGCACTTTATAATTTATTCAACTTAGTACATATTTTTTCTATTTCCCAAAATAAATATTATTTGCTAAATTAATTTTAATTAATTAATTTTCTCATCCTAATTCTAATTCTGTTAAAATCATGACAACTTTACCAATTAATTAAATTCATTTTCAACCTTCAATTAATTAATTAATTATTAATAATTCAAAAAATTACAAACTAATTCTAAATTCATTTCCATTTTTAGTGAGAAAACCACATTCATTTTCGGATGTCACTCATTCCTCTAACTTTATCATTTTTATCCGTTTCTGTTTATTTGATTTAACATGCAATTCACTTCTAGTTTCAACAAGCTAATAGAGAGACCGATTGAATATATGTGATTAGGGCTCAAATGATTTATAATTAAGTTTCAACTTTTCGTCTATTAATTACTCATTTAGTCACAAAGTCATTATACTATAGTATCATGACTGAGCTCTCTCTAATTACATACCATTACGAAAGCTACTCGATTAGTGCTCGTCTAATGACTTTATCATAAGAGTGTTATTCTAATAGGATATCCTTAATCTCAAAGGGATAAATTTGTTCTCCTAATATAATCCTATTTATCACATAGTAACCATTACATCTTTCTTCATAAAAAGTCATCTACTATCGAATAGTAACTAAGTCATTTATCACAAAGACAAACGATTTGTGGCCACGTTTTCCTTTCATCTATCATGTAATGTCAATGAGAGGATACCATTTACCCATGTCTTGGGTTATGAATTCCACTATTGTGAATGATACTACATACTATAGAAGTCATATACTCGACGTACCAGCTTTCAGTTCCTTATCTATTTGAACTCAAACTTTTACTGACATCAAAGTATACAAGTCACGCATACATAGTTCATCACTCACTCAGAATTAAGGTATGTCACACTCTAAATGTCACAAAATCAATAATTACATAAAAAAAATCAAGATCTATTTTGCTTGGGTCCAGTCCGATGTACTGTTAGCCTAGTTAGTCACATTTATGTCTCTATCTTTTGGGAGTCATCTGTACCAATATCCAAGACAAAACATCTTTCCAATTGGACTTGATAGACTTCATATAGTCTTTAAATTGATTTGCTTATTTCCAATTAGATTAATGACATGTTTAGGTTCATCTACTAATATAACCTGTCTTTCCGTATTACGATTCAACCACATAATACCGCGTAATATTAGTTAAACATTAGACAACCACTAAGCAAATATTTACTTCTATTTTGCTTTAAATGCAAAAATCATGTGAAGACAATATACAAAAGGTATTAATATAATTCATAAATAATTTTATTAACCAATTTGTTCGAAAAAATTACAAGTGTACAAAAGAATATACTACAGTTAGTGCACCAGATCCAAAATAAATAACTTGTAAAAAATATTAATATTTATTTAAATTATAATATATTAATATTAATATTCAAATCATGGTGAATTTTTGTATTATTTTAATATTAAATATTTTTAAAATTTTTAAAAATATAATTTGTTTTATATTAATTAAATATTTCAAAATATTTTGTAATTACATTACTTATTCAATTAATTAATATTTTAAAAAAAATTAAAAATTCTAACAAAAACTAATATTATAAAATTAATATATACAATCCATCGTACATTTAATGAGAATACAAACTAGTTTGTTCTTAATCATAGTAGCTAGTAATGAGAATATCTAAATTAAAAAATTATTCAAATTTTCAACATCGCAATCTGCAAAAAAACAACTTTCAGTATCATCAAATATCCGAATTTGCACTATTCATGATCACTTTGACACCACATCGAAATTGAGAAAAGAATTATTGGTATTGAGATTTGTACTTCGTATTTATTGATATTTTTTAAGTTTAGTTGTGCAAACTAGTTTGTTAACCACAAGTTTTTTGTTAAGATTCTTAATTTATTCTTAACCCTCCAAATCTTTGACTCGGTCTAGCCCAAATAATACTTTATATAATATTTAAGACTTTATTTCACTTCTAGTAAAATTGTCCATATTTTAGGTTTGACCTATGGACTTTTTATATTTTATATGCTTTTTAAGCCCAAGTCTTGTTTAATTTTAATATTGGGCTTAATAATAAAATTTTGTTCATATTTTAGGTTAAGCCTAGTAGGCACAAAATGTATTCGTGTCTTATGTGTGCCCAACCTAAATTTGATCCAACCAGGCTCACCAACAAGTCTAAATGCAAACCACAAACCCATTTTTAATCGTTATACATATAATGGTAAAATGCTAATTTCATATTTCAAATAAAATGTTACAAACAATTACTCGAATTGTTATATACTCACATTTTAGAAAAATAAAACACTTTCCCCTTATCGCCCTCTACTATTTAAAAAAAATTCACTTCATTTGAAGAAATATTAAGAGGGGGTAAATTGAGATTTAAAAAAAAAACATTTTTTTAAAAGAAAACTAAAGAAAATGGAAGTTTTGACAATTTTATTTATAGTGGTTCCAGAGAGAAGAAAAGTTTTAACAATTCTATTTATAGTGGTTCCACTTTAATAGCTTACCTCCACTACATGAGTATACCTCAACCAAAGATTTCTAATTCACTCATTTGAGTTGATACCTTTTAAGGATAATGTATAATTATTGCAATCTCTAAATTTTGAAAGCTAAGTTAGAACCTTTCTTCCTAGTTTTTATGGGTAAACTAAAACCCTTTAACTTTTGTGCATGTGCATGCAAGTGCAAGTTTAAGTGTTAAATACAAGGAAATGAGAAGAATAAAAATTTTACAATAAACTCTTAAGAGACTTTGTAAGAAAATAAATTCATCCTAGTTATAAGTGTTCTGGTAGTTGGCATGGGTTAAATTTTGCTATTATGTACTGTGTAAATTATAAATTTAATCATTCTACTTTGATCAATTTTAGTTCTTATTTTTTAAAATTTTGAAATTTTAATTCTGATTCAAACAATAATCATTAAATTCATTCAGTTAAGTTTTATTACTTCTGAAATCTTATGCAACTAACATACTATCTTACTATTTCCTCATAATGCTCACAAAAAAAAAACCCACGACATTTTATGTAACATCCCAAAATTTGAATGTTTGATTGTTAAATTCTGTTGTAATTAAATCTCTTTATTTGTTTTTATGGGCTCTGTTTATGTGTTCGAGGTTAGGGGTTAGAGTCTCACTTCTGGAAAGTTTTGTTATTATATTTTGAATTAATCTCTATCCTTGAACTATCGGCTTAAGTTTAATTCTGTGTAATGTTATGTCAAGAATGAGTATGTTGGTTTGATGGTTAAACTTCTGAATACTCTTGGGTTTTGTGTTCAAGTCTTTGTGTAGGTATGGGGGAAAATATTTTTATGCTACATGGCAAAATTCTTTTTGGTATATTGTAAATTAAATAGTTTTTATTTTAATTTTGTTCTACATTCTTCCTTCTCTTTCCCTTATTGTTTCTTTTTCTTTCAATTACTTCTGTAATTTTGCTACTGGGTCTAATTGGGGGTTCCACATTGTTTATTACGTTGATTTGAAGGATACTGTGTAAGCTATATCATTAATTTTGTTGTTTTCGTGAGTTTTCGTTTGTTTTCTTTAAGGTTAGAAATTACTGTCAATTGGTTGGAATTTTTGTTAATTATGCAAATGGGTTTTGATAGGTGAAGATTTTGTGAGAAACGTTTCTCCAACACATTAGTTCTGTAATTTGCGGTTTCGTACAAGGTAAGCGTATGATTTTCTATTCGGGGTTCGGTGTCGAAACTTTTTGACATAGTTTGGGTTGTATGCTAATCCTAGCATTTCATTGAGAATAATTGTTTAATTGTCTATTGGATTGTCGTTTTTAGGTTTTGGATTCACCCCGGTTGCTTCTACGTCAAAATTGTATCAAGTGTGTAACGAAAATTTAATTTTTTGCGAATGGCGGAAGCCGTAAACCATGGCTATCGACACTACGCGACCATGTGAGGCACTGTTTGGGTCAAACGGCTAAGGACATGAGCATGTATCCATGTAACGCCCCGAATTTGGGCCTAAAAGTATTGGACCTTGAGTGTGGGTCCGTAAGGAGGTTGTATATAAGCATTTTATTGTGCAAGAAAATGACACAATTAAATGTTTGTTTTGGTGGTTAATGGCTCTGAGAAGTGTTGGAGAAATCTTGGGTTCAAACTTGGGCTTTAGCAAAAATTTTGGTTTCAAGTAAATAAAACCCTGGGCGCTTGGATGAAGGCCTTTTAAATTATTGTGGTAAATAAATGACACAAGGAAGCATGTGGTCTAGTGGTTGTGGTGTCATTAAGGTTGCAAGGGAGCTTGGGTTCAAGTCTTGGCTCTTGCAATTTATTTTTGTTTTTCTTTTAAAAGAATCTGGGCTTTAGCACATATGCCTTATAATTAATTGAAGATATTTTGTGACACAAAAAGAGCCTGTGGTGGAGTGGCAAGGTGGCGTGTTGTGTAACTGTGAGGTCTGAGGTTCAAGTCTTGGGATGTGCACTGGAGTATTTATTTTCCTATTTAAGCTGTATAGGAGGTGGAGTTGGATTAAAACTCTGTGGTTGAAGTGGTCCTAAGAAAATAAGGAATTTTCTTAATGATTGAAAGCAATCCCACATCGGGAAGCTAACATGGGAATTAGTGAGAAGCTGGCTTTAAATAGAGCGAACTAGATGAGTTGGGAGGAAGACTCAATGCAAGATGTGCCAAGGATTGGTGATCACTAGTTATAGGCGGGATTATTTCATACTTGCTTAACTAAGGTTGGTGATTGTGGACTTCGGCTCATTCTCATAAACAGGTGTGAATTTCGCACTACTCTAGCCGTAGAACTGCAAATGCCGGATGCCGAAATGCCGGTCACACGGCGATGGCAGCCACACGAGCGTGCGAGTGCACGTGTGAGAGCTTTGACGTGCTTTGACTTAATGGTTGAGGCCATCATGAGTGCTCTTGTGGGCTTAGGTTGCTATGGGCCGGGATGGGCCCATGGCCCAAGTGGATAAATTGTATGATTGTGTAATAAATTTTGGATTAGACTATGTGAATCTCATATCTGTAAGCTAGTTTTACTGAAATGCCCATGTAGGGTAGAATTACTAAAATACCCTTGGTTTATAAAACTACCAAAATACCCCTGATTTGTGAAATTACCGAAATACCCTCGACTTGTAAAATTGTTGAAATACCCCTAATTTGTAAAAGTACCAAAATACCCCTAATTTAGAAAATTATCGAAATACCCTTGATTTGGAAAATTATAGAAATACCCTTAATTTACGAAATTACAAAAATACCATTGACTTTTAAAAAATTATAGAAATACCATTAGTTTGCAAAATTACCGAAATACCCTTGGTTTGTAGATTTACCAAAACACCCTTGTAGGGTGAAATGACTAAAATACCCTTAATAGGTAAAAAGACCATTCTGCCCCTCTAGGGTATATGATTCACTGATAATAAAATTTGATTGATTTGACTATGTTTTGACTAAGAATGTATGACTGTGATTGGACTGTTGTGATTGTGATTTGTATGATTTTTTATGCCGTGTGTATATTTGTTGCATTCATATAATATTATGTTGCACATGGGTGGGGATTATGAAACGGAAGAAGAAATTGAGGATCGCATGGTTGCTTGACGATCATGGATCCACCGATTGAGGATCGTATGGTTGCTTGGAGACCGTGGATCCACCGATTAAGGATCGCATGGCTGCTTGACGACCGTGGATCCACCAGTGGCTTTTAAGCCCAATATATGATTATTGATGACTCTGTGTCGATCATATTTACCCGAGGCTATGTGCCGACTATATTACCGTCGCTGATGGCTATGTGCCTAACATGATACAACTACCAATGGCTTAAAGCCAATTATTCTGATTATGACTTTGCGCCAACCTACATATGGCTCTGTGGCAACCTGATTATGGCTGTGTGCCAAACGTATTTGCCTAAGGCTATGTGCCAATATATGATTATTGACGACTCTGTGTCGATCATATTTACCTGAGGCTGTGTTCCGACTATATTACCGTCGTTGATGGCTATATGCGTAACCTGATACAGCTACCGATGGCTTAAAGCCAATTATTCTGATTATGGCTTTACGCCAACCTACATATAGCTCTATGCCAACCTGATTATAGCTGTGTGCCAAACGTATTTGCCTAAGGCTATGTGCCAATATATGGTTATTGACGACTCTGTGTCGATCATATTTACCTAGGGCTGTGTGCCGGTTATGTTACTCTAGTTGATGGCTATGTGCCTAACATAATGCAATTATCGATGGCTTTGTGCCATTGTGCCATTCTGCTTACGGCTTCTAGCCATCTTGTTATCTGGCAGTGTTGCTGCGATATTTACGGCTATGTGTTATCCTGTTTACGGCCTTAAGCTGTTCTGTTGACTTAGTGCTGCAACCGGTACTAACATTGTAAATGTAAGGATGGCGCGAGTGATTTATTCCTCGCAGGTAGTGCAGGGTTGGACGGAGGCAAGTGCAGGGTTAGATGGGATAGATTAGCATACATTTTTGCATTATGCATATGGTTTGATTCTGACAAGGGCTGAGGCCCAAGTGATTCTGTAACGGGCTGAGGACCACTGCAATTGTACTGATGCTGAGTTGGACTTAGGCCCACCTAATTCTATAAAAGGGCACAAGCCCAATTTGATTATGTTTCTGTCTGTTTACTAACTGTTTTAGTTTAGGAGGGGATTACACATTGAGTTTTCATAAACTCACCCCGTTTATTAACTGTGCAGGTAATCCCCAGAGTTAGGTAGATCGTGTCGCAGAGAGACTCGAAGACGACCACAGAACTGCACATGTTTTTTTTATTTTGTTTATTTAGTTAAGCACTTTGGTTTTTGATTTGGATTGTATTAAGGCCTCTTTATTTTCTTAAATTTTTATTTGGGAAATTTATTTAGTATGATTAATATCTATTAGAAGTAGGACGCGGTTTTCCAAAACAACAATTGGTTTTCAAAATATCACGTTTCCGCAGTGTTTAAAATTAAGCTTCCGCAGCATGTAAGGTTTTAAGGGAATTAATGTTTCGCAAGTTTTAAAATGGTCAGAGGTTTTAAATAGGAAGAAGGGTTTTCAATGAGAACATGGTTTTCGAAAAACACTTCAATGTGACACGCCAGATTCAGGCCTAACTTCTAGGCCGGGTTTGAGGTGTTACATTCCAGGTTATGTGAAGGAAATTTAGGGTCATTAGTCACACGAGCATGTGCCCGATTGTGTGCTAGACCGTGTAACTTATTATTTGGGGTCACACAGTCGTGTGACATGCTATGTGTGACAATAAGATGGCCACACGGGCATGTGTTTGATCGTGTAGACCACATAGGCCAGTCATTCATGCATGTAAATCCACACGGGCGTGTGGGCCAAAAACCATAATTTTTCCTAGTGTCGTAAACGTCGTTCTAATCAAATGTAGGCCTTCTGTAGGGTTTGTATAATCTGAATTAGGCTATATAACTTGATGTCTAATGATCTGTTATTAAATAATCTGTGATCTGAATTAGGCTATATAACTTGATGTCTAATGATCATATTTATGTAGAATCCTCTTTGTTTTGCTTTTTATGTAATTTATTTGTCATGTGTGTTTTAGATTTATTATGTTTATTTTCAAATAAAATAATAATAATAACAATATTCGTATTTATTAGGTTTATTATGTTGAGATAGTTCATGTTATGTTTCGGTTATATTTTTTGATTGGCATGATTTTTTTATTATTTTAACATAAATTTTTTATTTTTTATATAGGTAAAAGATGAGACCATTGAGTTGGAATTTATGAATGGAACCATTGAGTTGGAATTTATGAGATATTTTTATTTTTTTAATTATATACTGCAATAGTATAGCAAAAAATATGATGTGGACAAAACTATTTGGTATTTTTGTCATGAAATTTTTGTACTGTATTTATTGTAAAATTTATTGTATCACATTTACGTATTTTGATAAATATTTAAAATGGATCAAACTTAGAAATTAATTATCAAAATTTATTTTAAAATTGCAGGTATCAAAATAGGTTCCTTGATTAATAACGATGATCACACATCAAACAAATTTAATAAGATGGTAATATATTGTTATTTGTTATTTACAGGTTCCCTTATAAAAAGCTCCATGTCATTTACGGAATTAAATTATGTTACAATAACTATTTTCTGTAATTTAATAATGCTAGGGCTCGTACCACGCATGAGGAGGTCGGGTGAATAGTTTAGGATATCCCCTGGATGAACGACTGATGTCATACTTAGAGTTAGCAGGATTCAGGTCAGTAGCATTGATCCGAATGTTTGATTTACAGTATGACTTAATATCCGCTTTGGTCGAGCATTGGCTCCCGGATACCCACACTTTTCATTTGCTGTATGGGGAGTGCACTGTCCCTTGGAGGATGTTGCACTGCAACTTGGGCTCCCAATCGACGGGAGTGCAGTAACGAGCATAAATACGATTTCTGAGCTGGCCGCCCTTTGTTATAACCAACTAGGAGTCTCGCCCGGTGATGCTGAGTCGAAATTTATGGGTTTGAGATTTTCATGGCTGGAAGCCAATTTTGAGCATTTATCAATTAATGCCACTAAGCGGAAGGTGATGTGCGCGGCTTGAGCATATATTATGCACATTATAGAGGGTGTACTCATGCCAGATACAAACAAAAACAAGGTTCATTTGATGTATTTACCCCTAGTAACTGATTTGCAGAATGTTCGCTCATATAGTTGGGGTTTTGCGGTACTGGCTATGTTGTATCGTGAGCTTTGTTGGATGACAAAACCTTCTACCGTGGATATAGGCGGACGCCTTATATTGCTGCAGTCTTGGGCTCTTTACCAAATGTCATTCTTGGCATCGGTTATTCACCAAGCATATGTATTTCCACTGGTGAAAAAGTGACAAAATTTTACCCATTATAGCAATTAATTGACATTTTTTTTCTAATGATACTATTCTAACATGTTATTTGTTTTCGTAGATGGAGTACCAACCCGGATATCGAGAGGTCATATATTGTTCTGGTATACCGTCTGATGATTGAACAACATGCCAGGGAAGGGGTAAGTTATTCCAATATTCACGACATGTAATTACTTTATATACCTTACTTAAACCGTGTTAGAATTTAACCATGTTATTAATTGTGCATTTCATCTGGATGCCCTATTGGAGACCAAAAATTACGGTTGTTATTCCCTCGTCTGCCCACATTCACTCACACTTGTAGTGCATTAACACACCCATTATCAATTTCCATACAATAGAGTGGTATAACAGGGATCGAGTACTCCAGTATTTTGGTTGCATACGGTATATTCTGGCTCTGCCAATGCAATTGGGGAAGATCCACGAGATTAACAAAAGGGGAAAACATGGAAATATTTGGAGGGTTGTGCATCAACAATATATTACAATGTGGGACTATTGGATCGCATGGAGACCTCAAATGGATATTTATTGAGATTTGCAACCCTCGTTAGAGTACATACAGTGGTACTCCAATATGAGAAAACCGTATTCACTTGATGGGCAATTGATTGTAGTACTTCACCATTGGCATGATGCACGTACATATAGTTTTAGAGTCAGTACCAAAACTTAGTAGGCAACCGCATTTCGACAATCAGTACCGAAACTTTAATGGTCAGCATGTCCTTCACCATTGGCATGATGCACGTATAGATAGTTTTGAAATCAAGTTTCTGATGATACTCTGTTATACGTGTTGAAGTGCATGTGAGGCTATACAAATTTTTGTATCTCTCACATTTGTGAATTCTGGATAAATGCGGCTCTTGCCCGCCAATTGCAGCCTTCTGCCGACCTTCAACGCTCTCCAATATATAATATTGATTTAGACACGACGACTTTGTAGCCCACTGATATATTCATGTTATATCGCTTAATGACAAATACACACTCTTCCTTACTTTTGAATCTCTAACCCAAGAACAACTCTTTAGTATCAGAATCTACGTTAGCCGGTGAACAGGTAGTATATTAAGGTACTTCGAGAACTCGGCTGCATTTGTCGCATTAGGGTCTATGAGCGACATGTGTGCCCAAGGATTATTGTGTATCACAATACATCGAATCTGGTTCCCGACTGAAGATGCGTTAACATTTCCATTATCATTCACACCTTCGTCATCAAATATCATTCAGGACCTCGTCCACATCAGGATCACTATCACTACCAACCTCGTGATCAAAAGGATCACTACTATCATATCCATTATCACCAACCATATCAGTCTCAGGTGCAATATTAAGATCAATGTCGATCCCGAGTACAATCAATTGACTATCAATGTACGATATTGAAACCACCATACACGGCTCTTGCGCTTCATGTTCTTCACCTAATAGAATAGGATCTTTAGTTGGCTCAACACCAGCTAACTCAGCAGATAACTGGATCGGTGCATTTTGGTTGCTCCGATTCCCACAATAAAGAAGGACCATTGTCTCCACGGCTTTATCATCTACAAGTTCCATTTCGGTAAATTTGATGGGATCTATCGAAACTAGAAACTTGTAGAAAAGTTTCAAGATCCTTTTCCCACAACATCTAACAATTTTTGCACTAATTCTTTCCTTCATATCATCAAACGAGATATTTCTATTAAATCTCATTGCTATTTATTGGTGACATTCAAATATACATCTATCGGTTGTTGTCAAAATTACTCCATTGAAATAAACACATACGAAAAACTGATTATCCATCTTCAATATTAAATATGTTAAAAAAGAAATAAAAATTCTCAAAACAATTTCGAATAGATGTATCATAACCTTATCGTAGTAGTATCTATCATAGAGCAATCAAAATTTATCTAGAACTTACCATAAGGGCGGGTAATCATTTTTTTTACGAGACAAACTTAACAGAGCATACCACAAAGGCCAAATAGAATACACCTCAAGGGAAACATACAAAATCATATGTTTAATGTCCCGACAGACTTCCATAAAAGGTTTCATGGTTTCTCCCACATGGACTTATACATAAATTTCATGTATCATAATTTCCCAATTCGATCTACACATTATCGAAGGTTGCACCATGAACTTATATAAGTAATATCTTTCCATGGGTCTTAACCACATGGAGTTACACACTTTCATGTATCGTGATCTGTTAGTCTAGTCTTCATCATACTGAAAGCAACACCATGAGTGTTTTCATATCATACGATGTCATAGGTCTCAACCTTATGCTTTTATAGATGTTTTCATATTATGATCTGTCAGTTTGGTTAGCAATATAACTACGCTACCAGAGGTATCACAAAAGGGAAATTTACACAGTATTCACTTGCCCGAATTCGTTCACGCATCTGATCGATTCATATATTTTCTATATCAAACTATACATGTATACTTACAGATCATATTCTATTCCAACAAAACTTCATACATATCATCATAACACTTATATCATTTGTGTTATGCTTTTGACACTTATCAATTACTAAAGATATTATTGTCATTTAGATATACTTCTATTTGTACATTACACATGTAAGAGTCGAGATAGACACTCACATTGTAACTCACATATTGTAGTTCAAAACTCTAAACTCAGATATCCTTCTCGAATCAGCAATAACAACTGCTTAAAGAACATAGTATTACCAAATTAAAACTCATTTACATACAAATTACTATCATCTCAATTACTTACAACCTTCATGCAAAGCTTTGTGCTTACAACTTACTGTTCATTTACCCCTTACAGACTTACTCTTTTAAAACTTAACATACAAAGCTATAATACTTACCCGGAGATGGAATGACCACTAATTAAACTAAAAACCTTAGCTTTTGGCTTAGAGAGGAAGAGATACAGTTAGAATTAAGAAAAAGAATCAGAGAATAACATTGAAGGAAGAAGAAAAATCTCTTATAAACCCTTCTAACACACATATATATGACCAATTTCCTCATAGTGGAACTTAAAAAGCGTCACAAAAATTTCATAATTTTTCCTCCTTAATGGTCTCTAGTTTTCGAGAGAAACATAAATGAGAACCTTGCATAATATATATCAAACCAGTCTATCCAGTTAGTTTCTAAGCATGTCACTTTACAACCCCACCAGCATAGTACTAAAACAAACAGGGCGTACTATACATTTGGCTTTAACGCATACCATACTTACCTTTTGTTTAACAAAACCTTTTTCTTTGAATAGCAGAATAGTCTGAAATAGAATATCAACTTACTTACACAGCGGTTACTATATGCCCACACATATGTGCCAATAGATATAATTGGGCAGAATACACTTCGTCAAACAGATTATTTCATTATTACACACCTTAACCTTAGATCCACCAGACTTGGGGTGTGACAAGGCATGTACCTAGGGACATTTTGTTTAATGTTACAAATGGTTAAGTTGTAATTGCATATATGATAGTTATATGAACTAATTAGTGTTTATGTTTATAAAATATGTGTTAATGTTGAACATGGTATTTTAGGCTTGTATAAATGAGGAATGGCTAAATTTGAAGTCTTAAGAATGGTATATATATGATTGGTGACGTTTTGGTGAGGCTTATTTAGGTACCAAATTGAAACTGTAAGGATGAAGTCATGACAACGCACCCCCAATGTCACAACAAGAATCAATCTAGGGCTCATGTTGCTTCGAGGTCATAATGAACCCTAGTCAAATAGTCATGTCACGAAAAGGAAACTTCAGAAGTTACGATGTCAATTTGGAATTTTTTATTCTTTACAATTTGATCCATTTTCACCCGAGTTAATAAAAGAGCTTTCGTAGGCCCGTATAAGACCTGGAAATGATAATGCATTGTTTAATTAACATGAATTATTTGTATCTAAATGTATACGGACATTGAACAAGATGTTATCAGTTGTAGTTGCTTCAGTAACGAATGTGATACCTTGTGACTCGGACCAAGTGATCAGGTCAAGTATTGGGGTGTTACAAAAGCTAACTTAGTAGTTGTTTTTTCCTCTAAAAGGAAGGGAAATAAAGCTAAAAAAAATAATGTTAAGTCCTCTAAACCATAAAAAATGGAAAGGAAGAGAACTAGGAAACATAAAGACTTATCAAAGTTTAAGTCTTTCTTTTGCAACAAGAAAGGGTACTTCAATGTTAACTGCAACGAGTGGAATTCTTTGTACCACCCTAATACCTGACCTGATCGCCGGGTCCAAGCATTAGGATGTCACATTCTTTTCTGGAGCAACTATGATTAATTACAAAAAAAATTCATCATTGATCATTAATTTATAAGTGTTATAAGTGAAAAACATAATATATAATCATTCTTTAGGTTATATACGTGTTGAATTTGATGCCCTAAAAGTAGTATATATTCGTTTGTAAACTTGTAATTTCTTCAAACAGATTGGTTAATAAAATAAATTTATCAATTACATTAGTATACTTTGTATAATTTTCTTCATATGGTTTTTGTACACAAAGCAAAATAGAAGCAAATGTTGCTCATTGGTTGTCTAATGTCTAAACTAATACTAAGCAGTATTACACGGTCGGGTCGTAAAACAAAAAGACAACTTATATTAGTAGATAAACATAAACATGTCATTAATCTAATAAAAAATAAGCAAAACTGGTTGAAAGACTAATATGTAATTTATCAAGTCCAATTTGGGAGATGGTTTGTCTTGGAAATCAAAGCGAATGACTCATAGAAAATAGATACAAAGATGTGACTAACTAGACTGATGTACACCTGATTGGATTCAAGCAGAATAGATCCTAAATTCGTTTATAGATTTTTCACTTATGACTTTTATAGTGTGACATTTATTAATTCAGAGTGGATGATGGACTATGTATGTGTGATTCGTATACTTTGATATAAGTAAAAGCTTGAGTTCAAATAAATAAAGAAATGAAAACCAATACGTCAAGTATAGGACTTCTGCAGTATGTAACGTCACTTATAACAGTGGAATTCATAGCCTGAGATATGGGTAAATGATATCATCTCATTGGCATTACATGGTTAATGAAAAGTAAACGTGGTCACGAGTCGTTCGTATTTGTCATGAGTGACTTGATTACTATTTGATAATAATTAACTTTTCATGAAAGAAGATGTAATGGTTGTCATGAGATAAAATAATATCATATTGGAAGAACGGATATTATCCCAAAGAGATTAAGGATATCCTATGAGGATAACACACTTATGACAAGGTCATTGGACGAGCACTAATCGAGTTGCTTTCTTAATGGTATGCGGTTGGGAGAGCTCAGTCAGGATACTATAGTGGAATGACTTCATAACTAAATGAGTTTATAATTAATAAGCATAAAGCTAGAACTTAATTATAAATCATTTGAGCCTCAATTGTATATGTCCAATCGGTCCCTTTACTAGCTCACTGAAACCAGGAACAAATTGCATATTAAATCAAATTAATAGAAATTAACAGAAATGGTGAAAATGGAGAAATGGGAAACATTTGGAAATTGTTATGGTTTTCTCCAAAATGAAAATGAAAATAGAGAAATGGAATTAGTTGGAAACGAATGTAGTTTTCTCCAAAATGAAAATGGAAATAAATCATTTGGTTATAGTGAACCGTAGAATACGAAAATATTAAATATATTTTCTCATAGATTCTTTCACAGTAAATTTGTCATGATTTTAATGGAATTAGAATTTGGTTGAAAAAATTATTTAATTGAAAATTTAATGAGGTTTATTTTGGGAAATAGAAAAAAAATTGGGTTAAAAGCCTAAAAAGTACTTATAATTGGACCCGGTATGGAAGAGGCCCAAAAACCCCTGATGTAAAATGGTGGGACGACCAACCCTAGTATTATTAACTAGGGTTGTCGCCCCCTATACTCCTAGTTAGACTAGGACTCCATTTTTCTCGTTGAAATAAACTTCTACAATTCAACAAGGGTTTTACCTTCTCTCCCTATAAATAGATGGTATCGATAAGGATATTTACACACAACTTTTAGATATCATTATTCTACCCGAAAATAGAAAAACTTTTATTCTCTAAGAATTAAATATATTTTTCGAAATAATGATTCTGTTGGTTTCTATTTGAGAAAAGAATTTTCGTTTTTCAAATCTAAGAAAAGAAAACTATTTTAGCTCTATGTTTGATTCAAATTGTTCATGCCCATACTCGAAACAGTTCGTGGTACAAGAATAGGATAAAATCATTTTGTTGAAAGATGAGAACAACAAGGATTCGGCTATCTGAAAATATATGTGTGAATTTAGTCTAAGGTTTATGGCTATAAACATCACAAACCGGGTTGGTTTTCAAAATTTTTATTTTCCTCTATACAAGAAAACCATTTTCGAGCCAAATTTTTCCAACAATACTACCTTACGAAAGCTCAATACCATTCTGGGGTCGAACTAGGACTAAGCTGAAAGTTTTCAAAGTATGTCAAGTGAGTGTTGTGATTTCTAGGGATTGGCATCGCGATTTTGAAGACAAAAGTCATACTTCCCAACCTAAAGACCAAATTGTAAAGTTTTCAAAATAAAACAAGATTGATATCGTGATATTGAGGGTATGGTATTGCGACGACGGTAACAAACCACTAAGTCCCTGTTTTTCCAAAGCTTCCAACCTAGTATATTAACCAACATTTGGCTCCAATTCAACCAATTTATGTATTCAAATATGCCAAAACATAGATACCAAAACATCCACCTCACTTATATGGATGACTATACCATTTCCATTGAATCAAAATATATATAAACCATTTCAAAGCATTTCTAGACCTTAGAATAAGTATTCTCTAGGTATATGCCTTAAGACTAAAATGAAACACAATTTACAAACTTTGTTGAGTCGTAAATGGTTGTCTGGATGTTGGCTTCAAGTCTTGAGGCTTCTAGAATCACCTGAACTTACTGTAACGCCCCAAAACGGGCCTAGAAGTTTTGGCCAAATTTCAGAGATCACATTGATCACCGAAGTGATCGTAGAAAAATTTCAGTTTAACAAACCGAAAAACATTGCAGTATTTAAGTTACGTAAAATTCTCAGTTATAAATTCTGAATATTTCAAAAGAAAATACAATCCTAATGACACTTATGTGCATACCACAGTTTTCAAAATAGTACTTATAATTCAAGGTGTTTACTTATAAACTCAGAAATTATTAAAATACTATTAAAGCTTGTTTTTAACTGTGACAGTCCAAGACCTCCTCATGCCGAGTGCAGCATCAGAATTCAGAAATGTACCTGCAAGGGGAAACACTAAAGGGTGAGCTACACGAGCTCAGTGTGAGTTTAAAACGTATCTAACAACTGAATTACAGATCAGAAACCAAACGGTAGTTTGATAACGAAAAGTACTTAAAGAGATACGCAGAAATAGAAAGCAAACTCGGAACCAACGTCACAAAAATACAAAACAGTCAAAGCACACCAAGTTACACACAGAATACTCAATAGATAAACCTGTCAACGGGTCGATACAATAATACTTATCATCACAATCCAAAATGTCACTACACTAACACCTCAATATGCACAAAATCAGTCATAAATGTTATGACGAACATATAGATTACAAACAAGTAGCTTACATCCAGATGCATATGAATGCATCAAGTATTAAAAACCCAGCCATCCAGCCAAAACACCTCTTCGTCCCCCGATCACACCTCAAAAGAGTTGTTTAAGCTCATCCAACTAAACACACAATATAGGACCTCGAAGGCCCATCTAACCCTACACACCATGTATGTGGACTAAGCCTCTCAAATAATAATACGCAGCAAGGCTGGCGTATATGCAGTACAGTGCATTGCGGTAAACTGCTGTATAGACATATTACAGTTTAAACTACCATATCAGATAATAGTATGCAGTAAAGCTGATGTACATGCGGTACAGTGCGGTAAATCGCTATACCCATAAGTTACAGTTAAACTGCCAGATCAGATCAAAATCAGTCTTCTTCTCTTCACAACCAACCTAAAAATTACTTTATACAAGTGCATGTATGCTTACAACCTCACAGAAACAATGAACACATCAACAGAAAATCAGACAGAAACAAGCATGAACACACTCAGCTAACCAGGTTCAGAATCAGATATCTCACACAATAGTCACAAATACCACATAAGTCGAAGCCCAGATCAGAGTATTAACTACCCTCACTAAAGCCTAGTCAAGGGTCAGAACACACAGACACATTTCCAGTTAAAAAACATACACAGACCTAAAATTGATGGCTTAGGGCTACACGACCGTGTGCTCTGGTCGTGTGGAAAAGCCTAGGTCATGTGGGGGTTAACACGCCCGTGTAGGAAAAGGCACACAACCGTGTGGCTGAGGTACACGCCCGTGTGAGCCAGGGACATGGCCGTGTGAACAGGCTATGTAACTCTCTGTCCATTTGTGCTAAAATAGAGTACAAGGCAGACACGACCATGTATCCAAAACACACGCCCATGTGGGATCCCTAAATATTCAAATTAGCCACACAGCCATGTGGTCAGGCCATGTGGCACCAAATCACTAAATCCCTAATTCCCAAACACACACGCTCGTGTGCCCAAGGGGCACGATCGTGTGAAAATTGACTAATTTTCCCAAATCAGCCACACGGCCGTATGGCACCCAAATTAGCCCAGAAACCCTAAATCCCAATTGCACACAGTCGTGTGAACCGCCCGTGTGGTCAAGAAACCACACCAAAATTGACTGAAAGTATCATTTTTCAATCACTAGAACGACCCCTAATCAAGGTATTTTAGAAACACACCATAATAAACCGAATTTATGCAATTTAAAGCCAATACAAACCTCAATTGCTCAACTACCAAATCACACAAAAAGGGTTGCCAAATTTCAAAGCAATTTAGTAACGAGTTATATAGTTCAAAACACACTCATTACGTCAAATTACCTATAATCAATTCAGTATTTCAATAACAAAAACGAAGAGTTCAGAACCCAGACCTGACTTGCGATCAAAACGCCTAGAACTCAATTAACACACGTCGACAACCTCAATACGAACTCGAAGCTCAAGTTGACAAAAAAATATAAACAAACCAATGCCGCAGGAAAATTCAAAAGGTTAATTAAATAAATTAATTGTGCAAAAAAATAAATTGAGAGAGAAGGAAGAGAAAAGATATTAAGAGAAAGAATGTCAAAAAACACTTTATACCTCTTTTCTTTCCTTTTTTTTAAACCCAAAATAAAATTAAATTAAATAAAACAAATAAAAGTAAATATCTAACATTTTTAAAACAAAATAGTGCTAAATCAAAATAATTCCTTCAAAGCACACGTGAGGACTTGAACCCAAAACCCTAAGCTAAACTAACACATAACCAACCACTAAACCAATAAGCCAATTTTGATACTAAAACGCAGAAACAAACTCAAATGTTTGATCTAGCCACTGACCTACCTACAAATATCAAAACTTTTAACCCCAAAAACTAGGGTGTTACACTTATGTACGAAGAAACCAACTGTATGTTGAGCAAAAGAGCTTAGTGGTACATTTATAATTCAAGTATAACATAAGCATTAACAACCAATCGCAACATAATCATGTATATCTATATGCACATATCAACCACCTACTTACAAAATGGAGTTACCAAGCTTTACATTTTTAATCTAAACACATTATGTGTATAAAACAAGCACCAATTCATCCCAATAAAAAACAACATATGGACAAGTCATTTTACTTATAATTGCATTATAAGTCCTTTTTTGAAATATCATTTATAATATCACATACTTCATTCATTTCTAGAGTCTACAGACTCTTCCGTATTCATTTCGGCTCTTAGGGCTCAATTTCATTTTATTTACAACATTTCATTAGCATTTTATCATAATTCATTTCAAATGTACCAATTTATAATTTGTAACCCCTATTAATCTAACTCAGACTCGGATGAATACTTGGACCATCCAACCAACACACCACATTGGCACCAAAATGCATCCTAACATATAAAACGCATACCTGGCACACAAAGTGCATATTGGCGCATAAGCACATACCTGGCACACGAAATGCATACTGGCGTATAAGCACATAATCCCATACTCAATTCAATCCTACAGCATGCCAACTATAACCGATTCGGCCCAACCAGTTAATAGGGTAACAACATTCACTTCCTTTTTACAGTTTAGTACACATGTCATATTTCAATCATTTACACCATCACAATCCATTTCAATAGCATTTCACATATATTTCATAGAATTTCCATACATATTCACACAATTTTCATGGCACATAACATATTTATAACAATTCATATTATTTAACAATTTATTCAATTTAGTCATTTATTCCAAAAATTCACATTCAAGCTCAATTAACAACTCTTATCATCATTATATACTTACCTTGGTACTCCTATATGAAAGTAACATGAAATGAAAACAATCCATACAACTTAAATTATAAATGTACAAACCGAGATTTTTGCGCGTCATTCATCGACGATTTTCGTTTTTTCTTTTCCTCTCGATAATTCAATGTTGTCATCAACTAGAATAATCATAGAACACATCCCATTATCAAATATCAGATTCCCATCGAAACAGAATCAAATACCAATTTTTACAAAATTTTCAAATCATTCAATTTAATCATTAATACCGAGACAAGCATAACTTTCAATTTAAAGCCTCAGATTAAAATCCGATTTCACCAAAACTCATTAGGGACCTTCTATTTTCTATCCCTACTAATAATTCATTATATTTTTTCATTTTATTTAATTTGGTCCCTAATATACAAAACTAACCAATAAGTTTAACATTTAGTCTTTTTCTTAGACTAAGCTTAATTTCTATCAATTTACTACCTAAATCATCTAATTTTCAACAATGGAATCTTAACAATACATCACCAATTGATCAAATTGACCCTTGGGTTAGATAGATCAAGCTCTCAAGATAAAAATGAAAGAAAAATTGCCTAGGGGCTACTTGTAATGTTGGTTGAAGCTTCAATTAAACAAAAATGGTGTTTTTCTTTAGGTTCCTCCTTGGGCAGTTAAAGAACATGAGAACTCTCATCTCTCTTTCCGTCAATTTCCTTTTATACCTAGTTTAGTAATTAATTAAGCTTTGTTTACTTAATTAATCATAATTTCTTAACATTTTAACCTTTATTTACTTAATTTATTTTATTTAAGTATTATCGTCTCCTAATATATTTTTTAAAATGGTTTACTAATCATTTTGGACCTTTAGATAATTCCAATTTAAGTCCCCAAGCCTTATCCTAATTAAAAATCTATAGCGATTAAACGTTTACAATTTAGTCCCTAAGCCTTAATTACTCATAATTTCGGCTAAATCACTTAACCAAATTTCAATTCATCAATACAATAACTCTGTAAATATTCTTATTAAATATTTATGGCTCAATTTACGGAAACAGGATCCTGAAATCACATTTTCTAACACCATTAGAAATCGGGTTGTTATATTTTTAGTATTTGAAACTTGCTTAGTGGAATGGGTAAACTTATTGTTTCTCCACTTCTAAACAAAACATTTTAATTTTTGAAATATAGGGAACAAAATATGATAATATGCTAGTGTGAAAAAAGAAAGAAAAATAAAACAAATTAAGCATGTGTCAACTTATTCTAATATCAAATAATATAAAGTCTCTCATATTTAGTGATGTTTGAATTGGACTGGATTGGCCATACGGATTGGTTGGATCAAAAATTGGTAGGGTACCGATCCGAAGAATGGTATTGAATTGATTAAACCAGCTAAAAATCGATGGTTGAACCTTTGTTATTTTTTTAAATATATTTTTATTTTTATGATTTTTTATAATTTTTTAACCAAACCAGTTGGAACAACGAACCAATGGCATGACTGATTTTACCATTGATCTAATTTTAAAAAAGTTACCCAAAATAACCAAATATATATACCACAACATTTCTTTTTATTAATTCATCTCTTTATTTTTACGAATATTGAGAAGTTTGTTTGTATACTTAATTTGTATAAAAAATCATTCTCATACCTTATGAATTATGAAAATTGAGAGATTAGTCTTGTTGTTCATAAACTAGTGAATTTAAACTTTTGGTTTTGTTATTTTGTTGCATATAAATTATTGAATGGTAAAATTTAACAGTATTACCTAATTAGATTAACTTCTTGGTTTTCATAAAAGCATAAGCAATAAATTCTAACAAATTAATTTCAAGCGTATCAATTTTTTCTCTCTCTTTGTTCTCCCAATAAGAGTTGAGCTGTTAGTGCCATTCGTATCTTCAACTAAGGCTGTAGGCGATCAAAAGCTCTTTATCTCCTCTTCAATCTTATACCGAGCCTATAACTTCTACAACTTTCTTGTTGTGTTGCCTTTTCCAATTTTTGAATGAACTTGTGGTTCTTCTTTGGCAGCCTACTATTTTGGATTCAAAGTATCGTCATCATCACTATTCTAGCTTCGGACCCCATCTAAATCGAGGTAAGTGTTGCATTTAGCCTTATCTAGATCGATCTATTTGTTGCTTCAAACCATCATCGATAGTTTCCTACATGCGCCACTGGTCCACCTTAACCACTGGTCCACTCGGATCTCTATTAGGGGATTCTAAAAGTCGAGTTGTTTTTTCAATCTTAAGGATTAGGTATTGTAATGGTGGCAAACTTTTTGGTCATCAAATAGTTGGTCACTAGTCCCTGTTTCCGTCCTTGGCCTTCTCTCATTGTCGGGCTTGAGTCAATTTTCGGTAGGATGAGCCCACACCAGGATAATAGTTTTTTACAGCCTTTGGTTGGGCTATGACACTCAAGTTTCGTGTGTAACAATCTAATTTCCAGTGTTACTAAAAATGATGATTTCGGAATCTCATTTTTCAATGATCGAGTCTGTAAACATTATTTATTAATATTTATGAGTCTATTATAGGGTTATATTAAATTTTGGCCCGATAATTTTAATGATTAGATGGTTAATTAGGGTATAAGGACTAAATCATAAAACTTAATCGGTATTGATTTTTATTAGTTAAATGGAGTAAATAGTATTATTGCAAGGGTCAAAATGGTAATTAGGCTATTATGAACACTAGTGGATGGTTAATGCTTGATATATTAACAAAACATATGTTAAAAATAATGTTCACATTAGTGTTATGATTAAATTAAAATACATAAAAGAAAAACAAAAAGGTATGGTCATTTTCATCATCTTTTCCACCCTCCTTCATCATTTTCACCATTGAAGAGAAAACCTAAGCTTTTCATCCAAGCTTTGAGCTTCAACTGGTAAGTCGTTTTTAATTCATTTCTTGTAATTTTATGTTTTTGGAATTCTAGAAGCTTGATTTAGCTAACTCGGGCTTTGACCGTAAAAATATTAAATTTTTAAAATTTTTTTATTGATGATTTTTGAAGTTTTTGGTGTTAAATAGTTGCATGTTAAGCTTAGATGTTATGTAGGACTAATTTGTAAAGTTTGAATGCTTGTTTTGCATTTAAGGACTAAAATGAAATTTTGATAAAATTGTCATTTTTTTATAAATATGGGTAGTAGAAGGTTTTAAAAGGATGTGATTGAAAACATATTGTAAAACAGGGTCTAAATGTGAAAGTTATGATAGTTTCAGTTTTAATGACTAAATTGAATAAAAAGTAAAAGTTTAGAGAAATTTCGTAATATGATATTAAAAGGTCATATGCATATATTTAGACATTATAAGGTATTTGGAATTGATAATTTAAAATTAATTATTATATAAATCAAGATTTGAAGCAAGTTGAAGATAATCAAGGAAAAGAAAAATTTGTTGAATAGTCCCTATGAATAAACTCGTTAGCTGATTTTTCCTGGTAAGTTCATCGAGTATATTTATGTAATTATATGTATTTATTGTAGTTTAATTGTGAATTTATATTGTTTGAATATATTTTACAATGTTTACATGTTAGTACGAAATGTGAGAAATTGACTTAAAGATTTAATTGTAAAGTTTCACGTAGGTTATAAATATAGTTCATGTGGAATGTTGAATGGATATGATATGATATGACATATGATTCGATTCATGGAAATGCTACGGTAATGTAAATGTTCTGAATTCTATATAAATACCCATTTGAACTTAGTAAACGATTAGGATACAATTTGTATGCTAATAGGGTTAGTTGTTCGCTTGTACAGGATTGCACTTCAGTGTCTCTGTTTACACTTAAGTTCCTCTTTTTAGCACTACGATGATCTCTGGTGTGGTTTAGGTACCCGAGTATCAGAATCTTCTTACTATAATTCGTCGAGCTAATAGGATCTGAGTTTAAATGATCCTCTGTTTGTATTTTGGAGCTTTTGTTTGCATTACGGTGCCTCTGTAAAACACTACGATGCCTCTGTATAGCACTATAGTGCTCTCTGGTATGGTGTAGGTACTCGGGTATCTGAATCTCTTTGCTATAATTCATCGGCCAGATTTGAGTTTAAATGATATAAGATGTGATGGAATATGTTGAATCTATGTGAATGGACTACATTAAATATTATTTCAAATGTGGAAATATTTTATGATTCGGTATTATGACGAACTCACATATTCCTTGTGAACTGTAATGTCAGGTTAATAATATTATGCTAATTGTTTTATTGTGTATTTTTTAAGTTTACGTATATTTTAACCTATGAACTTACTCAGTTTACTTAAAGCTTACTCTGTTTTGTTTTCTGTAGTTGACGTTTTGCATAACGTGTCTATTGGATCATCCCCAAAGCTCACACTGTTCAACTTCAGTCTATGTAGACTTTTGAATTGTTCTAAACTCGATTATGTGCCATGTGTATAGGCTTGGTTGTGAATAAGTGTTTTTGTGTTTAAGTGATGATTTTGGAAAGATGATGAAATGGTCTATATGTAATGTTTGTTTTGAAAGTTTTATGGTATGTCTATAAGATTTGAATGTAATGTGTATGTTTAGTTGAGGTGTTCAAGTTATTGAATCAAAGAAGAAGGTGATTTTTGGTGATGCTTGGATATAAATTTTAAGGTATGTATACTAGTTTGTAGTCACTATATTAATTCCTGAATGGTTAAGTTTTAGTATGTGTAAAGGTGAGGTTACTGATATGAGAATTTGGAAAGTTATTTTGACAGTATGTGAAATTTGTAACATATGTTTTATATACATGTTTGAATTGGATGAATGGTTTAAAAGTTTCTTATCTTGGTGTGATGGTGCCATTGAGGCATATTGGTTAGATGATTAAGGGTTGATATAGTATGTTTTAGAATTGTTTGGGATTGTTTTGAATAAGTTTACCATTAGTCAAATTGTACTATGAAATTGTCTTTTTAGGTTAAAAATTGAATCATGTACCTTAGGGCATAATTTGTACCATATGGCCTGCCCACACGGTATGGTGACACGATCGTATGTCTACTAGATAATAGGTAATATTAGCAGCACATGGTTCCCAATCGTCACATGGTTTGGCCACACACCCTGTGAGTACTGTCGATTTGGTCATTTCGTTTTCGCACGGTCTTAGCTTATTACACAGCCCTGTGACTTTTGATGAATTTTTGCATTTTGGTCCACACAACTTCAGTGAGTTACATAGCCTTGTGACTCCAGTTCCGCACAGTCACAGTTTGTTACATAGCCGTGTGACCCTTCTTTTAAAAAATGTCCTACTTTTTAAATTTTTTTCAATTTGGTCCTTATTTGTGCTTGGGTCAACTTAAAAGCTTTCGTAAACTCAATTAAGACTCGAATTAGCTTGTAAATCATATTATGCGTGGATTGTGAAATGTTTTTATTGTTTAATTGAATTTTAAAGCCGGAATTGTATGTGATATACTTTGTTAACTATTGTAGCATCCTATAACTTAAGTCTGACAACCAAACCTGGTGAGGGGTGTTACATCGTGGGACTCAATTCTCTAAGTCCTTAATTACTTTGGTCTATTGAACCCTTTATGGATTTCGAATTTTTAAGATCTCATTGCTACTATTGTTTCAGGCTATCCACTGCCAGAGGCAAGAATTGCTCAAAGACTCACCTTATTAAGGCCTATTACCCTGATGGTTGAGTATGTCACAACTATATTGTTTGGGCCAATGTTTTGTGTCAAAGGTCTCTTATTTTCTACCATTAGGTGAGAAGCTTGATTCAATCAATGATGATCTTTTCCTAACATAAATTGTTAAATTTACTCACTTTTCGATATTTTGTCTCTATGAAGCTTGGGTTATCAACTGTTTCCTTTACCTTGTTTTGCTTGAGTTAGTGGCCTCAATGGCCTTATTTGTATAGAACATTGTTCCCACTTAGTGTACTCCTTTTCCTATGAATCAAATTTTAACTTTACAAAAAAAAAATACAAATTAAAGTTAGGGTGAGATTTATAATTAGACCACAATTTCTTAATGCATAAGTATTTTAATAGATTGATAAAAATATTTATTTGATCAAATTTTTTATGATTATTATTTCCTTAAATAATTTTCGATTTAAAAGATCAATATTTTAAAAATAATTTAAATTTTATTATAAAAAAATCTCCCTAATACGTGATGCGGGGAATCGATTATTTCTAATTTTATCATGTATTTACAATTATTACTGTCACTAAACCCTAATTTTTCCCCAAATCACTGTTTGTTCTATACATTAATAAAACCCTAAAAGGCGTCCCAATCGTCAACAGCCCTCTCTGTGCCTCTCTCTCTACTCTAAAACCTCATAACCCTAAAAATTTTCAAGTTTCTTTAACAAAGCAGCTTAAAAAACCGAAAAAAGAAAAGTAAGTAGAAGGTAATATATTTTTTTATTTGTTTTGAACAGATTTTTTATTTGATTTACAAGAAGTTTAGGATATTGAAATTTCATGCTTTTTGTCCTCAAAGTATAATCAATTTATAGCATTGTCACTTACAAAGGTTATATTTTGAATCTTTTTTTATGTTTTGATTCGTTCTTGTTGGGAAACTTGATTTTGATGCATAGTTATTATTGCAGAAGGTATTCTGGAATTTGGGTTTTTAATGGGTTTTAAGAAAAGAAGCACTAAATCTGAGGAAGAAGTTCTTGAGGGTCAAACTGATTTAGCTGCGGATAATACGGTTTCGGCTCCTTCCAGTAAGAAAATTAAGATGATTGGCAAAAAAGATGCAGACATGGGAGATGGGGTTGCTTCCTCTTCTGTTGCTAATTCCGTTAAACCAATGGAGAGAAAAAAGAAGAGAAAACAGGTAGACAAGGAGAGGCAGCGATCGGTTTTAGAAAATGAGGAATCTCAGCTGAAACAACCGATTATTGAACCGAAAGGAAAGGATGCCACAGAGCCTGTGGCAGCTTCGTCTAGTAGTAGTTCGCCTGAGTTCCATATCAGTGTTTTTAAGGACTTAGCCTCGGCAGATTCTTTGGTGAGAGAAGCAGCAGTGGAAACAATAGTGACTGAGTTGCAGGCGGTGCAGAAGGCATATGATAGGCTTGAGAATAAGGACTTGGTTGAGGGTGGTTTGAAACTGGAAGCTCAAAAGGATGATGGCTTGGAGAACTGTGCATCCTCTTTGGGATATGCCGTGCGGAGGTTGATACGCGGTGTTTCTTCATCAAGAGAGGTTTGATTTGCTGTCTTCACATGCTTTGTCTCACAAGAATTCATGTAGTTACTTGTTGAGGTTTTAGATACTTGTATCTTGCATTTCACTATGGAAGTCATGGCTTTCCTATTTTTCCAATTTGCTTTACCCTTTTATGAGAAGTAAAATAGTCTGAAACTTTTTTACCTAGGACTAGTGATCAAATTACATATGCTTTTGATGTGTTACTTATAAGTTAGCATTTGAATGCAGTTTGACATCCAGCACCTAAAATATACTTATGATCTTGGACAATATACTTTGCCATTATAACTTTAATTGGCCTATTGGTGAATTATGTTTTTCTACTTGTTTTGCAGTGTGTTAGACAGGGTTTTGCGTTGGGTTTGACTGCTTTGGTTGCCTCAATTCCCAGCATTAAAGTGGACTCCTTGTTGAAACTTATAGTTAATTTGTTGGAGGTCTCATCATCTATGAAGGGTCAGGTATGCATGCTTTCCCCCTTGCATATCATCAGGTTGTCATCACGCAATAATGCTCAAAAACTAGCTTCTATCTTGTAGGAAGTAAGGGATTGCCTCCTGGGTCGCTTGTTTGCTTATGGTGCTATTGCCCGATCTGACAGACTCACTAAAGAGTGGTTGTCCGATAAAAATACTCTTCTTATCAAGGAATTTATGAGTGCTATTATCTCCCTTGCTTCCAAAAAAAGATATTTGCAGGAGCCATCGGTTTCCATCATTTTAGAAATTATTGAAAAGGTATTTTCTGATGATGTAATTGGATTTTTTCCTTAATAATATTTTTACTTTTTGCTGCCATAATGTGGGGGGAAACTGTAATAATTCCAAACCCATGCTAAGCTTAAATCAATATTTTGTCTATTCTGATGTCAGCAGTTTATTTGTTTTGTAATATTAATACTAGGTGAGTTGCAATGGCTTCTAAGTGCATCATTATAAATAGTTGCTTTACTACTCTTTTGATTGGATGGTGTAACCAGTGCTTTTAATGCCGTTGCTTTTTTTGTATGCTTGTTCATATATTTTCTTTGTAACTTCCTGTAACTGTATACATATGTTGACTGGTAATAGTCAAGCTGGCAGTTTAAGTATTCTCTTTTTTATGCATGTCTTGTCAAGCTTAATGTCAGTATTGTAAGTGTTCAATTTGCAATCTATGAATTTGTTAAGTAGATGTTTCAGTCTTTATGTAATGCTTCTATATGTTGCAGCTGCCTGCTGAAGCATTGTTGGATCATATTCTTGAAGCTCCTGGAGTTCCTCAGTGGTTTGAAGAAGCCATTGATGTTGGGAATCCTGATGCCTTGCTGTTAGCTTTAAAAATTCATGAAAAAACATCCATTGACAGCAAATTCGGCAAACTTTTGCCAAATCCATTCTGCCCAAGCAAACTTTTCTCTGCTGATTATTTATCCTCAATTAGTAACTGCTTGAAGGTAACTTTTAATGCATCTATATACTGAAGGGATAATCATTGAGAAAAATAAAGTTTAAATATGTTCTAAAGTTATTTATTTGGTCTGTAATATGGCAGGAATCCACATTTTGTCAACCCCGGGTTCATAGTTTGTGGCCTGTTCTGGTAAATATTCTCCTACCTGATACCATTTTGCAGGCCGAAGATGCGGTATCTGCTTCTAATTCCTTAAAAAAGCACAAAAAGGGTCGCAAGTCTAGCTCTTCAGAAGAAGAAATTGCAAATAACGTCCAGTCTTTCTGTGATGTTGTTATTGAAAGATCCTTGCTCCTGTCATCTCATGATCGTAAACACTTAGCATTTGATGTTCTGCTTCTTCTCCTGCCAAGATTACCGTCTTCTTTTATACCTATTGTTTTCTCACCCAAAGTTGTTCAGTGCTTGATAGATATACTTTCCACAAAAGATTCATGGCTGTATAAAGTTGCACAGCATTTTCTTAATGAATTATTAGACTGGGTTAGGAATGATGATGTCAGGCGAGTAGCTGTTATTGTTGCCTTTCAGAAGCACAGCAATGGAAAGTTTGATTGCATTACAAAGACAAAAACAGTGAAAGATTTGATGGCAGAGTTCAAAACAGAAGCTGGTTGCATGCTGTTTGTTCAGAACTTGATTAACTTGTTTCTGGATGAAGGTCATGCTTCCGAGGAACCTTCTGATCAGAGTCAAACAACTGATGAAAATTCTGAGATAGGCTCAATCGAGGACAAGGATTCTATCGGAATTATGGGGAATGCTGATTTTCTGAAAGGCTGGGTCATAGAATCACTTCCTAGTGTTCTGAAACATTTAAAGTTGGACCCTGAAGCAAAATTCCGAGTGCAAAAGGAAATATTGAAGTTTCTATCAGTTCAAGGTCTATTCTCTGCATCTCTTGGTAATGAAGTTACTTCATTTGAATTACAGGAGAAATTTAGATGGCCAAAAGCAACCACCTCGACTGCTCTTTGCAAAATGTGCATAGAACAACTCCAATCTCTGCTAGCAAATGCTCAAAAGGTTGAGGAGCCCCGATCTTTGGCTAATGGACTTGAGCCTAATGACCTTGGTTCCTACTTCATGCGGTTTTTCAGCACATTACGTAACATTCCTTCGGTTTCTCTATTTCGAACTTTGAGTGATGATGACAAAGAGTCAGTCACAAAATTGCTAGAAATGGAGAGTAAACTTTATAAAGAGGTAAGCTTGATATTGTGCTTTACTATCAATAATAAATGCTTTAGATATGGGTCTGATTTTGAGGTTATTTTCTTTAATAAATCCAAGCTCTGAAACAATTTGTGTTCTACCTGTTTGTTGTCACTTGCAATTGAACAGTTGGGGTAAGCATGGTCTTACTCACATGTGAATATATTTTGACACTTGTCTGTGGGTTTGTGGTTTTTTTGATGAAAAGGGGATAATGGCTTAATCTATGTTGAACAAAAATAAGAATGTTTTACTTGTATTGGACTGTTGATCTTGTATGTATATTTGGAAAAGTAATGATCTTGTTTGCTATTGACTCTTGCAATGATACACAGTTTTTGAATGCTTAAAAAATGACAGGAAAGGAACTTTAGGCTCAGCAATGATGCAAATAAAGTGCGTGCATTGAGGTATTTGCTCATCCTATTGCTACTCCAAGTACTCCTCCGGCCTGGGGAATTCTGCGATGCAGCCTCTGAGCTTACAATATGTTGTAAGAAAGTTTTTACAGCTCCTGATGATCTCAACTTATCTGGAGAAGACGAGTTGGATGATGATGCAGCACCAGAATTAATGGATGTTCTTGTGGATACTTTACTTTCCTTGCTGCCTCAGTCGTCAGCCCCTATGCGGACTGCTATTGAGCAGGTGCACAACAATAACTTATTCTAGTCATTTTTATGCGATGTTGGAGATCATCTATACCTTCTTTTGATTTTGCAATACCTTAATTCTTTCTGTTTCACCCTTCTTTAATGTTTATAGCTACCACTTATCTATTCTATCCACATATTTCTTAACTAAATGTTTTCTTGATTGTATTTATATTACTCTTCTAAGTCCAGCTTTGGTTTTTCTGATTTGTCTTATTAGAACAACTCAGATGTTTTTTCATTTTTCTTATGTTTTTTCATTTTTCTTACTTTATTTGACACGTATTGTTTATAGGTTTTTAGATATTTCTGTGGCGATGTTACTGATGACGGGCTGATGCGGATGTTGCGGATAATTAAGAAAGACCTAAAACCTGCTAGACATCAGGAAGCAGGCAGTGAAGATGACGACGACAATGATGATGACCTTCTCGGTATTGAAGAAGATGAGGAAGAAGATGAGGATATGGATGAAGCTGAGACTGGTGAAACAGCTGACAGTGACGAACAATCTGAAGACTCTGAGGCAGTAGTTGGCAGCGAGGGGGCTGATAAAGATATTCCTGAAGATTCTGACGAGTCTGATGGAGGAATGGATGATGATGCTATGTTCCGCATGGACACTTATCTTGCTCAGATCTTTAAAGAGAAAAAGAATCAGGCAGGTGGCGAAACTGCTCAGTCCCAGCTCGTCCTGTTCAAGCTCCGAGTTCTTTCACTTCTGGAAATTTATTTGCATGAAAATCGAGGCAAGTGTATTTCCTATCTGTTTTGTTTATTTGTTAGTATTGTTCGAGTTTAGAAATGTTAAGTTTTGTAATCTAGACTGACTTGCCGAAATGTTTCTTTTTTAACTTGCAACTTATATACAAGATTCTAAGAAGTGTGTATTTATGATCTTTCTGATTCAGGTAAGCCCCAAGTCTTGACAGTATTCTCGAACTTGGCTCAAGCATTTGTCAATCCACATACCACAGAAGGCAGTGAACAACTCGGACAACGTATATGGGGAATTCTTCAAAGGAAGGTATTCAAAGAAAAGAAGTTACCCAAGGATGAATCCATACCGCTGTCTACTCTTGAATCTCTATTGGAGAAAAACCTTAAGTTGGCATCAAAACCATTCAAGAGAAAGAAATCTGCAAGCAGCCTATCAAAGAAGAAGCTGACGGCCTCTTTGACCAGATATAAAATGATTGTTTCGCTTGCTCAGAATTCAATATATTGGATATTGAAGATCATTGAAGCAAGAAATCTCTCAGATTCTGAATTACAGGGAGTCTTTGATCTCTTACAGGCTGTTCTGGAGGGGTATTTTGACAGTAAAAAGTCCCAAATAAAATCTGGGGTTTTGAAAGAAATATTTAGAAGAAATCCTAGAATCAGTCGTCAACTCTTCGGCTTCTTGTTAGAAAACTGTGGCAATGCAAAATCAGACTTTCGACGGGTTGAGGCTCTCGATTTGGTGATTGAAGTATTGAAGTCACAGGTCCCCATGAACTCTAATGAAAGCAAGCGAGATGCGTCGAAGAAATTTTTGAAAAGCCACCTGCAGAGTCTTGGTCATCTTATAGAGACCTTGGTGACAAAGATGCCCGAAAAGAAGTCTCGAAAAACCGAAGTGCATAAATGCTGCGATAAGATCTTCCAAATGATAACAACACTAGACCTAACCAAGGCTTTTTTGAAATGTTTGGAACCCGGCACTCTCTCTGCTTGTGAATCCCAACTCGGTCCCGTTTTTCTCAAGTTGAAGAAGCTCAAATGAGAGCCAAGTATAAAAGGTTAGCCCTTGTTTGTGGAAACAACTTATCAAGGAAACCTCATTTTTGCTTTGCCTTTTTGCCTTTTGTATGGTGCTTGCTCTCACATTGTTGCTTAGTGCCTTTGCTTTGTTTAAAGTGGTGACAGTGGGTGAAAATTTGTTGACATCCTGGTTTAATCATCCAAAAAAGAAAACCATGAGGGATTTTGTTTATCAGCCTTTATTTATTTATATATATATTATATTTAAGATGATTTACCTGCCTAAATGTCATCTGCAATTTATGTATTACTCTGCAAGTCATTGATGTGCCCTAATCATGATATAGGTACTATTTGAGAGCTTGTAACTCTTCGTTTGCGTCCGACAGGAATCTCTAAATACATGGAAAACTAAAAAAAGGAAATCTATGTTTGTGTCGGATACATAGTCTATATACACGCCATTTTATTTCAAGTATGCGAATTTGGATGATGGAAATGTGAATACCTCGTTGCTGTTTTACTGTCGGCATTTTGAGCCTGACTGTGTCAACGAATTGGTATTTGCCATCCAATCCAAATATTTTCTTTTCCTGTGAGACACGTCTCCATGCGTATAATTGAGGAAAACTTGGTAAACGGTAGGTACAACGTTTGTTCGCCGAAAAAGGACGACAGGAAGAGAATTGGATTGTCTACTGATTGAAGAGTGATGATGATATTTAGAAAGTTGAGTCAATTTTAGATTGAATTTGGATCAGTCTATATTCAAAATGTTTTGTTTTGAGTCGTCTCAAATTCAACTCAGCTCACATCATTTTGAGTTTAACCAATAGTTTACTTCAAAATGGCGCATGGGTATAAAGCAATTATGATTTCCCATAGCCTAAAAGACCTTTTTTAGGCTTCACTTTACACTGTTGTCTTCTTCACCTTCCTATCTTTCCTTGGTCCGAAAAATTTTGAGCATTGGCCAACATCCAAACGAAGGAACCCATAAACATAGCTTCAATCTGTAAAAATACCTCTATTGATGATGCTGAAAATCATTTAAGTAAATTTTTTTTAGGGTTAATGCATACAAAAGTATCCCCCCCCCATTCTTTTCCTTCACCCTAACCTACCTTCTCTACCAAACCCTACCCTCTTTCCACTAAAAACCCACCCCTTAAATTCACCATTTTCTCTTCCCAAAGCTGCCCTCCCCTTTCCATTTTCATACTTTTCTTTCCTCCAAAGTGAACAACCATTACAATTTCACACAACATTTAAACCCCCCACCACCACCACCCTGTACATCAACCAAAAAAAGAAGGAAAAAAAAATGTTCATATCTTCAGCATTTAATACTTACTAATATCCCTAATTTTTTTTCCAGTTTGTTAGCAGATGTTAGCAAAATCTACCTCTCATCTACATCCCCACCACCCAATTTTCCAACTGGATTTGCCCCAAAATCGAATAGCTCATGCCTTCAAGACCGCGCATCGTCTGCATCGGAATCACTTCCGGATGAGCTCCCAGAATCTGAATCTGCGATAACAACATTACAAGATGATTTTTTTTCCCGGAACACATTGGTTAAATTCCAAAATCAAAATGGAGAAGAGAAATACCACTCGAAGACGAAGAATCGCTGCTTGAACTACTGGAGCTGCTAGAGCTGCTACTAGCTCGATCGTTATCCTTCTCAATCTCCACGGGTGGGAAACTGCTCATCGGCATTTCGTCCCCAATATCTACATCTTCCTCTCCAGCATCGCCTTTTTTCGGTTTCTTCATCTCCATTGGAACCTCAATCTTCTCCACGGTTGCCTCTTCCTGAATTTTTCAAATCAGAACAAGCAAGTTGGTACAATAGACAAAATGAAATCATCAGTACACATCAAGCAAACACAATGTGCTTACCCTATGGCTGTCATTGGATACGGCGTTGTTCGCCATCAATGCTTGCCGCTTTATCTTGCTGACCATCTTCTTGTAATTAGTGACAAACCGATCTAACTCCCACAACGTCTCGGTATCCATTGCCTCAATGTCGAGTTCGATCTCATCCCCATCTTGCCTCAAATGCCCATTCCTTTTCCTTATAATCTGAACCACATTATCCATCTTCTCTTGAGGTAAGCTCTGCAATCCAATCCCCAACTTTTGCTTCTCTTCCATACTCATTTCCCTCTTGTTCGGATCCTTAGCCTTTGGCTTCGGCTGCTTCAATGACTTCACAGGTGGTGGCCTTACAGGTGAAGGCACCCTTGCCGGCGCCTGCAAGTGCATCTGTGGTGGTGGTACATTCGGGTTCGAAACAAAGCCCGATACCCCTCCAATTCTATCAATTCTATCAGATCTCGACACAAAATTACCCGAATCATCCCTATCGACAATTATCCTCTCACTATCTCTTTCCCTATCTTTCTTCAACCTATCAGCTTCACCGTGATCCCAAGAACTCGCCTGCAACTCTTCCTCGTAATAACCCCTTTCGGGAGGCTCATCTTGCTCCTCCAGTTTCAAGCTCAACGGCCGGAACAGTTCCTCGAATTTTGCAAGAAATTGCTCGGCCAACACATAAACCTCATGCCCCTTAGGGTTATACAACATGGCGTTATTAAAAGTGAGCCTTACATCCGCCGCAAATTCCAAGGGAGACCCGTAGAAATTCTTCGACATCCTCGATTTCACAGTGCCCAGATCCATCGGGTTCTTGATTATGTCGTAATAGTCATGAAGACCCATTCCAATAACATCCACAGGCGAATTGAAGATGTAGCCGTGCTTGTTTTTCATCAATTTGGTCAAGATTTGGGAACAGCTTTTCATCAAATGAGCCGTGGAAGCTTTTCCGTTCTCTTGAGGGTTCAATCTCTTAAATTCTTTGCTGAAATTCGACGGTAAAGGCCGTTTGTTGCCGGAAATGTTTTTCTTGGGCAACGATTTCTTGTTTGAGCTGGATCTAACGTGAAAATCATTCGACTCGATCCGATTCCTCAATTCACGAATCTGCTCCAACTCGGCAACCAACTGATTTTTCAGATCAATCAACTCCTTCCTTGAATAAGAGCTGATGCGAAAGCTGACGTAAGCGCCCGAGCTGAAATCATTCAGCTTCGGATTTATCGACGACGCATCATCAGAAGCTGCGGATTGGGTCACGGCGGGAGAATCATCCACGACATGGCCGACTACATCATCAGGTGGCGCCAAATGATGGTGGAATTGACGTTTCTTGTTGAATTTAGGGTTAGGGTTTGGTTTCGTTGCTGTGAAGGGAACCTTGCCCATGAATTTAGCAACACTGCCTTTCGGCTGCGGTGGCCAATTTGAATCGCTCCGATTCGCTAACACGGCAGATGCCATTAAATTATCAGGAGCCGGTAGGGTTCCGGCGAGGGATTCCCGATTCAAATTGACAGGATAAAACCATGAAAGAGAACAGCGTTTCCGACACGCGCCACCTCAATAACCACCACGCGCCAACTTACACCAGTGTAGCAAAGAATTCGACACGAAAAAAGGCTAAAAAATTATTAAACGTGAAGACTGGGTTTGGGATCTAACCCCTTCGTTGAGCGAGGAACAAGAGAAGGCTAGGCTCGGTTCTTAAAGGCGATGAGATCTGCCCGGTTGAGTTTCGGGCAACATGATAACCGTTGGATACAATCATCTTGTTGATCGAAGGGCTGTTAGAGGTTTGAGAGGTGACCGAAAGGCTGACCGGGTGATCTGGCGTGAACGGTGGAGATGAGGCATATGGGTACACGTGTAAGGAGTGGGACCGTTGATGGAGATCGTAGATTTGGGTTTAGGTTTGGGGTGAATTTGGGGTGCATGTGGCGTGAATTTAGGGTTTTTATGGGGGGAGTGCGGCCCCCACCACGGGGTGATGACGTGGACGGAAAGCCAACTGGGTGGTCCGGCTTTAGCCGGAAGCCACACGGCATGTGTGTTCCCAATGGTGTGAAACATCAAGGGTAATATGGTAAAATAAACTCAAAAAACTTAGGGATTAATTGCACTAAACATCTTCAATTATCATCTAGATTTTAAATTAACCCCCGAACTTCACAAAAGTTCTAATTGAATTTATAAGTATCAACGTGGTATCAATTTAAATCATTCTATCAACTTGAGGGTTAAATATTAGCTCAAATATGAAGGAAAGCATATTTAAAATGTATAATTCAGAATTTCATCTCTCTACTTCATAGAAACTGAAAAGTTAATCTATCTACTTCAATTTGTCATTTTTTTTTACACATTACAAGAATTGTTAAGTTAATTTAATTGTTGGTAAACATGTAAATTTGAGTTGTTGATTTTCGCGAACTTGTTGTTGCAAATAAATCATTGGACAGGTGATTTTTATTAATTTCATGCATATACATTGTTGAATTAATATGCATTTAGGTGTGTTACCCAATTGGAATAGCTTCTTAATTTTTATAAAGCATGATGACTAAATTTTGATAAAATAAAGTGGAATGATTAATTTTTTAATTTTCGTAAAAGTATAAAATTTATAATTAAATCATATTTAAAACACGATAATTAAGCTTTAAACTCATCATCACTCATCACATGAATAATTTGGGTATGACATAATAAAAAAATATTTAATTTTAATAACGTTTTTTTTTTAATTTACACATCAAATCTAAGTTGCTAATGTAAAAGGTATATACATCTTTAAAGTTTTTTTATCCACGTATTTTAAATATAATACAATCAAATTCGAGTTGACAATTAACACTTGGTGTTATGCTGATTAATGATTTAATTTAATTTTTTTAAAATTAGGATCAATTTAGAATTTGAATTGTAATTTGGGGACGTCTTAAGAATTAACCCATTATATATTAGTAAATCAGTCAGCCTCAGTTCCCTAAAAATGTCCTCATGTTTCTTCAAATCAGGTGTTCAACTACTATTAAAGTTCCCAAAAATACCTTTATTTTTCTATTTTAATATTTTCTTACAAAAACAGCGTTTGATTTTTTCAATAAAATAATCGATTCATAGTGCAATTAAATCAATATATATTTAAGCAATTATAAAATCAAATCAAATTACTATTAAATCGAAATAAATTAATAATCAAAATAATTTAAACGAAAACTCATTTAATTCTGCGTTGACGATATTAAATGAGTCAACACGTTGATTAGTATAAATTAAGAGTCATAGTTTGATTTTTTCTAGCTAGTCTAAGAAGAATTTACTATAATAATCTTTCTTTCTATTATAGAATATATTTTAATCTGCTTTGAAAAAAATCCCTTTATATACTTTTAAAGACTCTTAAAATGGGGGCTCTCTGAACTCCACTTTTTCCATCTTCTCCACCAGAAAACTCATTCCTTTAGACTCTAATCACCTCCCCAAGAAGAAGGTGAACTGATCAACTGGAGCTACCAAATAAATAATGTATCAACACTTTCTTATTAGTTAATTTTTGAAAATTTGATAGAATGAAATTAATAAAATTATATAGTTTTAAAATTAAAACTTTTCATTATTAAAAATATAAAAAGGAAATTATAATAATATATTAATTGCATAGTAATTCCTTTAACAATTTCGTATTATAGTTTTTTTTTATCAAAAAATATTCTTTATTTTATGGATAAATTATAAAAATAGTCACTTTTGTTTGCTTCAAATTACATTTTAGTCACTTATATTTGAAATGTTACGTTTTAGTTACTTACGTTATCATTTTATTACGAAGTGATCACTCTGCCATTAAGCTCTGTTACCTCTCTAACGGCAATCCAAATGGGTTTTAAATGCCAACTAGGATAAGAATAATTTTTTTTAGTCGAAATGGGAAAAAAAACTAGAAGAAAAAGGATTCGAACGATTTTTCTTTCTTTTCCAATTCAATGTGTAATTAATTTAAATTATTTAATTAATTAAAAACTTACTCTCATCCCAATCAAACATCCAAGTTGGCATTTAACACCCATTTAGACTGTCATATAGGATTGTCGTTAGGGAGGTAACGGAGCTTAACGGTAGAGTGACTACTTTGTAACAAAACGATAACGTAAATGATTAAAACGTAATCTGAAACAAATAAAATTGACTATTTTTATAGTTTACTCTTATTTTATTTTCTTTGCTAATATATTTTAAGAAAAAAACTTAAACTAACACATTCTTTATAATTTAAATTTAAAATAAAAACACTTTAGAAGAAATCCTAATACCTGATTTACAAACAATGTTGATGACATGTTGAATTGTCAAATTTATACATTTATAAACAATATTGCATTATCTTTTATTTATATGTTTTCTCTTCAACACATTACTATAAAATATTTTCATCTGATTTTAAGATTTATTTTTTTATTTCACGAATCAATATTTTAAATAATACACGAATGAAACTACTATTATTGGATTTCAATGTCAATTTTTGGTCAACAATGAGTACTCTTTAAATATTTAGGCAAAGAATTTTGGAGAATATTTATTTAAATATATTTCTCATAGAAAAAATTTAAGATAAAATATTGTCTAAGTTTCATTAGGTGGCATTTAAAAAATTATAATGAATCAAAAAGTGGAGTTCAAAAAACTCCAATAATAAATCACACTTTACGGCTTATTGATTAGTTGTTCATCTTCTTTAAAAATATTTTGGATTCTAATTATTTTTATATAAAAATATTTAATAACAATAAATAGAATAATAACATTGTATAATAAGAAATTTCTTTCATGTATTTTCAATGGAATTTAAAAATTCCACAAACGATATTAAATGAGTAACACCTGCTCCTTTAGGGTGTAACAAAATAATATCTTATTGTGGAATCAAAATTTTCACTAGCAATGTGTTAAATAATATATGACATATTTAAGAACTTACATGAGTAAAACATGGTTAAAATATGCTTTGTGTTATTGCGCTATTCGTACATTTGAAATTTAGTTTATCTACTTTTACTTCAGGAATATACCCCACCAACCTTTCGAGTTTAAAAATACAAGACCAAATGCTAACATCGTTAAAATTCTTTTATTGAATTCATGTTTATTACAAAATAATTTATGTTATATGACTATCAAGTGAGATTTTTTTTTAATTTCAAAATATTGCACTAATAAAATTAATAAAATACTTTAATGGTATTAACAATTGTACTAGAATTTTGAAATATGAAAAATATAATGATTAAATTTCTAAAAAAAAAAACTAAAATTCATATATACGAAGAATACAATAAATTTGACGAACATTTTAACCATTTATTTGGGTAAATGACACTTACCTCATAAGGATTGGTATAAAAATACACTTGTCTTATAATTTAAAAAAACCTAATTATCCCTTCATGTTTGGAAAAAAAATCGAATAAATCCTAATATATATTGACTAAGTAAATTTTAAATAAAAATAAAAAAATATTATTTATTTATGTGTTTTCTTCTCCATTCCTTCATTTTTAATTATAAATAGTAAAAAAAATTATAAATAGTAAAAAAGATAACTACTTTAAATTTATATTGTAGTAACATAAGACTAAATTGTAACTAAATTATGTTTGACTTCAAGTAAAAAAAAAGTATTTTAAATGTATATTTAATTCAATTATATATTAATATTGAGATAAATTCATTTAATTTTTTATTTAAAATTAATTAATTATCATTATTTAAAAGGTTTGAATGAAAAATAATTTATTTACAATAAAACCAAATAAATAAAGGGAAAAAAAGGATTCAACCCAAAGTGAATATTTAGTTGAATTAAAATTAAGTTAAAAGTATTTAATTTGTATTTTTATAAAAGGGATAAATATTAAAACTATACAGGAATTATGGTTTAATGTGTAACTATATATATGGAATTTTGATTTGATCCCATTCTTGTAAATTATTAACACAATTACTGATATAACATCATTTTATGTTTATATATTGCATACATAAATAATACTATTTATCCAATATAAAAATTAAATTGATGTATTTATTTTTTTAAATGTATATGATTAAATCAAAATTAAAGTTTTTAGTATACATTTAAATCACGATTAGAGTTTCACGTGAATAATTACACCAAATTAAAGTTCATGTATACAATTACACATTAAATTAAAGTTCATGTATAATTTTGAGATTTATCCCTTTTTTAAAAAAAGTTATATACATAAATATTTAAAAATAGTTTATATTAAAATATAATAATAGTAATTTTATAAATAATTAGATTCTTTTCATCACACTTTTAAGGGGGTTTTTTTTTTCTTAGTTATTTTTAGTGAAAAAAGAATTTAATTTTATTTAGTAAAGAGAGCCCAAAACGGCACCGAATTGACAGCCAAACAAACGGAGACCAAAAGGGCAAAACTGGCGGAATCCTAGGTTGATTTTGGCGGGGTATCAACATTGCAATTGGCGGGACGTTAACTTTTAAAAGGGCAAATTTGGAATTAAATGGTCCTTACGGACTCGATGCTGATTGTGATTACAGCGCGCGTGACGCGTGGGAAATAACAAATTGCTAAATCGGAGGTGATGGAGCCCCAAGGAAAGTAGTGAGCGCGTGGGAATACCTTGCCAAGGAAAGGGTAATTATGGCATAAAATAATGGAAGAGAATTATAGACCATGACTTTTGTTTTATTATAATAAAAACATAATATCATTTTTTTAAACAAAACTATATTATTCAAAAAATAAATTAAAAATATTATTTGTATTTTTATCTATTATTAATAATTAATCAACATTACTTATTTTAATACATTAAATCTAACTTCTCAATTGTATAATTCAAAAAATACAAAATGAAAGGATTTATTTTTCAAATGTAAGATAAAGCTTAAACAACAAATATAACTAGCGTGACTTAAACCCAGGCCTTTATCATTAGGCCATCACATGTGGTTAACTAAATCTTTAGTTTGAATTTATATATAACTGTAACACTAATTAAGTGATAATCTATTTATAATGTTAAATATTTGTTTTAATTCATAATATAACCATAACATTAATTAAGTGACAATCAATTTAAAATAATAGGTATAACTTAATATGAATCCAATTTTTAATTAGTAATAATAATTGTGACACTAATGATTAGAAAATTTAACAAGAAAATAAATAAAATTAAAATTATTTCATGTTTTATATAAAAAGGCTATTGATAAAATTTATATTATATTAAGAAAAAATATTTGGTACAACGGAGTTTTTAAAATCCACAAACAAGATCATAGGTTTGACAAGTATCTTATAGGGGTATAGTAAATTTTTAAAAAAAATTATTTGTGGAATAAAAAAGAGAGTATATTATCAGTATACCCAATACTCACCTTTATATTAATAATCTTTTAATATACTTATTTGAAAAGAACCGTGAAAGTAGATACTTCATTAATGATTAAATTACTATTGCTATTATATATTTAATATTTTTTGTTCAAATTTTTTTCAAACTCATACTATTATAAATGTTGTAGGTTATATTGTAATTCTGACGATAAAAATTATTAAAATTTCACCCACAAACTTAAATAATTGATTTTTGTTATTTTGTTGTATATAAATTATTGAACTATTGATTTTTATGTTAGTAATTTCGCAATAAAGTTTAACAATAATATATAATTGAATTAATTTCTCCATTTTTATAAAGTATGATGATCAAAATTTAATAAGTGAAAGTAATAATTTTTTTTAATTTCATAAAGTACGAGAATACTTTTTTATAAATTAAATTAAATTAAAGTAATTAATTTCTCAATTTTCTAAAATAAAAAAAATCAAAATCCTGATTAAATACATTATTAATTCCCCAACTTAAATATAAAGCAAGATTATGATTAATTAAGTAGAAGAGCATGTATAAAATGGACCATAAAAACATGAACAATATAAAAATTAACATTTAAAAATTTTATATTTTAATTTTTATATATTTTCTAACATTAACTAAATCTAAATTATATATGTATATTTTTCAAATTATGTTAATTATCCAAGTTTACAAAATTACCCATAGCCTCTCCCAACCTATAAATAGAAAGATAATACATTTCAGCGCACTTAAACCCATATCCTCCTGTATTAGTAATAATACCCGTGTCAATCGAGCTAAAACTCAAAGGGCAACAAAAAAATATTTTTTTATATTTGTATTTATTATTAAATCAAATAAATATTTTTTATTGTTTAATTTGAAATCCAATTGATAAGTCAGAAGGTAGAATATTCTTTGTCTAAGCTCCATTTAGTGACAGTTTCATTTCATTTTACATCAAAATGATACAACATCCAGTAAGAACATGCCACATGGCATATTTTATTTAATTAATTTTTTGGATTCAAATAAAATAAAATAAATAGTTTAAATACCACTTATAAAAAAAATTAATGTTACTTTTGACAGGAATAGTGTGTAATAAATTAATTCAATTGGTAATATTTAGTCATTTTCGTGACTTATTTTTAGCACAGAGATTTTTCGTTTATTTTGAATAGGTATTGTTTTTTTACAAGAGTTTTTACTCGTTTTTCTAATTTCAAGTTTTAAATTATATTAATTATTTTTCATTTTATGTCTACCTATTATAATACATATATAATGAACAAACATATTATTACACTAATAATTAAACGAAATATAAGTACACTTAAATGAAAATTTTTTGATATAATTTAAATGCGGATTTTATATTTAAAGGTAAACTACAAAAATGGTCACTTTTGTTACATTTTAGTCACTTTTGTTAAATTTTAGTCACTTATGTTTGAATGTTACGTTTTAGTCACTTACGTTATCGTTTTGTTACGAAGTGATCACTCTACCATTAAACTCCATTACCTCTCTAATGACAGTCCTACATAACAATCCAAATGGGTTTTAAATGCCAACTTAGATATCTAGTTACTGAGATGAAAATGAGTTTTTAATTAAAAAATTTTAACTTGGATTGTCACGTAGAGTTTAACGGTAGAGTAACCACTTCGTAACAAAATGATGACATAAGTGACTAAAACATAACATTTCAAACATTAGTAACTAAAATATAATCTAAAACAAACAAAAGTGACTATTTTTATAATTTATCTTATATTTAAACCTTATTTAAATTAAGCGCATTAGTAGGAAGAAGAAGAATGTTCCTTTCCCATTATTCTTTGCTTAAGCAGCCAATTTAGTACTTAATTTTGTTCTCAGACAAATCCTAGTTGTAATTTTTTAATATAAATATTAAAGTGAAAGAATATATACACGTATGTATGCATAATATGCTTTTTTTTTAGTGCATGAGTTTTTCACCAATAAGTTTTGATTGAAATAATATTTAAAATAATTTAAAGTAGACTTTTTTTTTATCGAGTTCTTGTTCAGTTAATGTTGACATTTTTGTCTATGGAGGAATATATTGATTCGAGCGTGCTGAAGCGCATTTATTTTTCTATTTAAGGATTGGGGAAGAAGTATAGGTAGTTCTAAGCGTTTATATTAAAAAAAGAGTAGACTTCATTTGACTATTTCATTTTTGCGAATTCTTGTTCAAAATTATACAAATGTGTTAAGTTATTAAAAAGTTATTTTTTTTCTAAAATGATAAATTCAAGACTTTAAACAAATAAATTACTAAATTAAATTTATTGTATTAAAGTCTATTTTTTTTTCATTTAGAAAAAAATATATACACTTATTTTATAACTTGAAATTTAGTTATATTGTCAATATAATTTTAGTTTGACCTGTATAAATTCTTGTAATTCAATTCAAATAAATTTATTCGACTCTACTCGATTCAAATTTCATTTACTCGATTTAATTTATAACAATCTCAATTTAAATTAGGTTATTAAAATAAATCTTACCAATTCAATTTTTTTCCACTCAATTCAACACGTTAAAACTAAAGCTTTTGAATTGCTTAATTCAATCGGTTAACTTATTGAAATGAAAATTAGATATTTGATTAATTTGACTTTCGATTCAATTTTTAAAAATTAATACAACAATATCATACGTAAAGTTATCATATAACTTTTTTTTTACCTGTATGCAAAATATGAGATAAATATTAAACTTATATATGAATTTTGATCAAATATGTAATGTTATAAATGAACTATGATTTTATCAGATTTTAAATTTTTATTTGATTTAATTTTCACAAATCACAAACACAATTTTCAATATAGTACCATTTTATGTTTACATATGTTGTATACATATATAAATTTATTTATCTAACATAAAATAAAGCGGTGTATTCATTTATTTAAAGACATATATTTGAACCATAATTAAAATTCCGTATATATAATTACACCAATCAAAATTATATATTAAATCAAAATTAATACATAATTTTAAGATTTAATTTGCAAAATATTAGTTAAATTGGTGGATCCTGCACTATATGCTAAAGGTAAAATTAGTTGATCTACTATAAAGTAAGTAATTTAGTCTTTGAAACAAAAAGTAAAAACTTTAAAAGGCAGTAATTTTTGTTTAGGGTATTGATCGTTTTGTAATTAGGGTATTTATTGTCAGTAATAATGATTATCTTTTTATTATAAATATTTTTTAAAAAGATAAATAATTAAACATAAAATGTTTTCCATTCCTAAAAACGGAAATTAAACCCCACATCATATCTTGTGATTAAAAGATAACAACCTTAAACTTTTAAAAATTCCAATTTATGGTGTTTAAAGCGACGTGAACCTCCTTCAATTTAAGGTTTTTTTTTTTTAATGTAAGAATTAAATTATTCATTTTTTCTTGCCACTTTAATTCACTTGATGTCAGCTTCCTTTAACGTTTATTCTTCCCATTGTTAAAGTATAAGAATTTTGAAAAAGAAATTATTGGAAAAAAGAAAAAAAAGGAAGTATAAGATTTTAGAATTAACTGAAATTATCTTTAACTTTTTTGGTTAGAAAAAATGACAATAAAATAGACATTGATAATGACAATAGAATAATTATAAAATAATAATAATAAAAAAAATATACAGATTTTACGTGAAAATTATTTCAAGAAAAAATCACGGACAAAAGATAAGAGATTCACTGTTGAAAAAATGAATAATACAAAAAGAATTTTGACTACATCTATTTAAAGGTTGAAAAACCCTATTCTAATCAATGTTGAATAGAGAAGTATAGTTCTATATAGATTCTACTTGTACAGTACTTAGCCTCTCGCCTCCACAGATCTCCTTATTTTGTCAATATATTTATTTTTTCAATAAGTGATAGAATTCAAGTTACACAAACTTTAACCACTTATTTTTCGTATTTGAATTAAATTTAAATCCTGAAATTATCATTATCAAAAAAAACTTTAATATAAGTACCACCCTCCGCTCTAACAAAATTATTTGCCAACATCTAACTTAACTTTGATAATTTGTTTTTGACTAAAAGAAAGAAAAAAAATGAAAGAAAGGACAGAATATTTACTAAGATTATTTTGGGGGAGGGTTAGTTGAGGGATGTATGACACTTCAAGATAGGGTCTAGGGTTTGAACAAATAGTAAGGGGAAGTGGTGGGTATTTGTATCTTTCTTCTACATGATTCTAGAACCTTCTTCATTGCTTTGCCATTTGCATTTGCTATAATGCCCTTAGAAAAGGACTTTTCTTGAAAAAGAAAAAAAATTGTTGCTCTCTTTGAATAATATACAAAAATGAAATTTCATTATACTTTTTCTTTTAATCCCAATTTTTTTCTCCTAATGTATGATGCAATTGATTGGTATTTAATTAAATTCATAATTATTGAAATGTTTTGAATGGAGAAACTTCAAATTATGTCATTGATTAATATATATTATGTAGATGACCAACTTATCTTTTGGGGGAAGATCAAATTATTAAAATTTTGTTGTTTCACAAAAGTTTTGGGGTATCTTCTTCTACATTTAAGATTCTAGATTTAATTATAATATCAGTCTTTGTATATTTTATATATTTACAATTTAGTCTTTTTATTTTTAATTTCAGGAATCTAATAATCTATTCTCTTGAGCTGAAAATTTTAACAATTTTTTATTCAATCAAAAACTTTAAAATCTCGTATGCAACATTTTTATTTGCTTATTTGAATTTTTAAGTGCGTAATATTAGCAATGTGACTAAATTTATTTTTGTGTTTAAAATGTAATAGTAATCTTTTAATTGAATTATTAAGTGGATTTTAATTATTATATTTTTTTAATGTAGAAAATTTTAGAATTAAAGTAGAAAGATTAAATTTTAAAAATATAAAGATTAAAAGTGTAATTAGACCAAAATAGTATTGTATTTACTTAATGATTATGTATTTTTGCTTATTGTTAATTAATTTTAAATTAAATTCTATACAAAATTAAATCTTGCCCATGTTTCAAATCACCATCTCACCCTACTTTGACATTTACATTCTCATTTGTGCAATAAATTAAGCTCTCTTTTAACAAATGGACATACAACTAAAACCATAGATGAAAATGTTGATAATACATGTTTTTCCCTCGAGACATTTAATCTTATAAATTATTCTGGTTTAGTAATGTATTAAATTAAATTCGATTTTATGATAATTTAAACTCAATTTGATTCGATTACACTCAAACTTGAAAAATAAACAATACACTGAATAATTAGTGGGTTTCTATTTGTAAATAGAAATGCTTAAAAAAGGATAGCTATATGTGGGGTTTATTATCACAAATTTTGCTTGAATTGTAAGAGATTTTGGGTCATCCGTTGTGTTGGAGCCACCTACTACAAAGTGCTAAGCCATCAAGCCATTTATGCCCCCCCCCCCCCCCAATTTCTACAATCTAAAATGATTGAATGGTGTATGTGGATCTAAAGTTAGGCATTAAGGTGGCAACAAGTGTTCCTTTCCATATATATATATTAGTCGTCTTTTATCATGATCAATGGGTCAATCACATGATCCACAGCTTTGTTGTTGATAGCTTAACATGTGACTCTCTAAGCCTTCTTTTCATTTTCACTTTTTGATACACACACTAAAATACCTGCAAAATCACTCTCAGATTGTAGAAATATATAAGAATTGGGATTTCTGTTACTTATATATATGAAAATACATACAGATTTGTTAATTCCCATCAGCATAATATATAATATAATATAAGTTATTGCTGATGCAGGATCTCAGCCCAGAATCATATCACAGAGGGGTTGTAGTTGCAGCAGTCATCCAAAGAGAAAGCAACAGCATAAAGCTTCCATGGCTGCAAATGACAAACAAGATCACCTTCTTCAACAATATAATATAAGTTATTGCTGATGCAGGATCTCAGCCTAGAATCATATCACGGAGGGGTTGTAGTTGCAGCAGTCATCCAAAGAGAAAGCAACAACATAAAGCTTCCCTGGCTGCAAATGACAAACAAGATCACCTTCTTCAACAATATCTTTGAAAAAATAATATTTGTGTGTATATATATTCTATACATTTAAACGCAAACTTACAGTTTTTTTTTTTAAAAAAAGGACTGCAGAGCGCATAGGATCCCTCAAGAAAAAAAACCAGGTTTCTCCACTAGGTGGTGGTGGGGTTGCATGATACAGAGGAGTCGGCCCTTGATAAACACTTCAACCCCAAATTTTTGACAGCTAAAAATGGATCTAAAACTGTATAAAATTCATCAAACCAAGATTTCCCATTCGTATGATTTGATAAGAACAGAAGAGATGGTGATGATTTGATACCTGGAGGTCTGTCAGGCATATAGGTTGTAGGTTTGGGATTAAAGCAGACAGCCATGGCAGGTCCTTGCACAATTTATGCATGACAAAACAGAGAATCATAAGCAAAGAATTGGAACCAGGAAGGGAAATGGAAAAAAAAAATCATTGGAACAATGCTTATTTCATAAACAATACAGTGCTTTCACATCAATATAACAAATTGTATAAATGTATTTTATATTACATGAACTCAACTTTTAAGACAATTATTATGAGTATGTTGTCTTGATGAACATTAATAAAGTTAAAGGAAAATACTGTAAAAAGGGTAGGCGTGGCAAAAAGTAAAAGCTGTTTGCACTTTATTTGATTCTATCAGAAGTTTCCTGGAAGTGGGTTCAATATTTGTTCAGATTCCGACAGGTCTTTTGGTCTGGTCTGATAAACCAATAGTTTTTGTTTCTCTTCTCCTTTTATTATTTATTATATTATATTATCTTTGTTCAAGCAATTAGGTGATTATTGATATATTTTTTTTCTTTTGTTATGGTTTAATTAAACATGTGGGGTCATTGGCCTTTGGATTATGAGAATATTCACTTATATATGTGAATTGGATTAATTCACTTGATTTTAAGTCCCATTCATTTTTTGTTTTAGGCTTAATTGAATGATCCCTTTTTAAATTATATCATTTTTAGTTTTTTCTCTAATTTTTTTCTTGAATTAAATACTTAAATTATAATTTTGTGGTCATAATAGTCTTCAACCATCATTTCGAGAAATATATAAATTTCTTACCACGTGATCCCTTTTTAATTATTTAATGACATTTTAGTCATTTTTTTCGTAATAATGACACATCATTTTAGTAATTTTTTTATCTATAATTTTGAACACTAAACCTTAAATATCGAACCCCAAACTCGAATCCCGTTTAAAGTTTTGAGTTTCAAGATTCAGGGAAAAAATTATCAAAATTATATATCAATGAGATAAAAAATTTATTAAAATATTTTTAAATAATCAGAAAAAGACCATAAATAAAGTGATAAGAATGATTCATAAATTAATTACTAAAAAAATTATATCAACCAATCAAAAATTGAAAAAGGTGACATTTTATTATATAAAAAAATAAAATTTAAAATTATATTTTTCCTGTTAATCTTCTTCTCTTCGAATTCCTCCTTTTTTTTATTCCCCTTCCTCTCTCTCTCATCTTCATGTAATTTATAATTTAATTTTCATTTGCTTTAGAATAAGTTATTTTACTCAAATAAAAAAAAATCTCATAAATGACTTTGATTTAAAAATAATCATCTAAATAATTTGAGATGAGCAGTAAAATTGAGTTATGCAAAATAGATAACCAACACTACTATTTTTTCTATTAAAAAAATAACTTTTGGGGTTTCGGACACCAGATGATTGACACCCAAAATTTTTTTTAAAACTTTTTTTTGGTGCTAGCACACTATGGTTGTCACCCTTTTATCTTATTTTTATTTTTTTAGAGTGTCAGGTGCTGGCCAATAAAGGCTCGAACTCACCCAACAAAAAGGGATTAGACTACTTATCATGTTTGTTAATTATTATTACATCGTTGACATTATTATTAAATTTAAAATAATTTTTGAATTTAATATGCACAATTAAATTAATTTTTTTTTGATAAAATTAGAACTTGCTTTAATAGTTTTCATCTTTTATAATAATTCAAATAAATATTGTTTTAAATTTATAAATATATTACACGTCACTTTTATAGGTAACGTAATTAAATTTTTTGGGTTATTTAAGTAAAATAGTCCTTTAAAATCCAAATGAGAATTTTATTTATTTTCTTATTTATGTATTTTCACTTCTTTTCTTTAACATTTGTTTTTTCATTTTGGGTTTCGTTGAAGGCACATCTCCGGATTTGATTCATCCTGTTCTTTATTTTACTTTCAATTTTTGTTTTTATTTTTATAAAAACCATCAAAATGACCACAACCGTTGAATTCCCCAAATACAAACCCTAACCTTAGCCTTATTTAAACTTGAAACCACCATTAAAATCCAAGTGGAGGCCAATGATTTCGAGTTTACAAGATGTAGCAGTAGTTCATTGGGTCGGGTTTTTAGTCGATTGCCCAATCTACCGATTTAGACCTCGTCTGTTCTTGTATTCGGATGCTGAAACACTTATGACATATTAGTGACTCACACAACCAATTATGAATGGGTTGTGTAATCGAGTTTGAGCCTAGTTAAAATATTATTAAGTTCGAGCTTAAAATTTAGAGTTTGATATTTGATTTAAATTTAACCGAACATCTATTTTTGAGCTCGATCTCGGCTTGAGATATAATCGAGTTATTCGAGCTCGAGTTCAATTAATCTTGTTTATCAAATTTTATACTAAAGTTAGAACTCGTGTTCAACTCAATAATTAAGCTTGAGGTTAATAAAATATTAAGGGCAGTAACATAATTTAATAATATAAAAAATATGAAAAGCTCAATAAGACTCATGAGTCGTTCGAGTCAAGTATTACTAAGCTCGAATTCAGCTTGACCGATAGCTCAAACTCAAGCTCGGCTCTATAGTTACCGAATCGAATTTGAATTTTTTTCGAGTCAAATTCGAGTAGCTAAAGGGAGAGAGAGTTGAAGATGAAACTGAAGGAATTGGAAAAGAAGAAGATGAAAAGAGAAAATATAATATTGAATAATAGTTTATTTTTTATTTAAGATTTAATTTTTTTTATATAACCAAAATGACACGTATCAACCAGTGATTGACTCTATATTTTTTTTATGAAGGGTAACAGTTGTGGCTCATAATGGTTACAAAATTATAGTTTATGCACCTAATTCGACAAAAAAAAAGTTTAGATACCTAACTCAAAAAATAATATAGTTTAAGGACACATCAACGCAATTTCAAACAGTGTATCGACATGAAGCGCTAGATAATTTCTTTCTTCTTCTTGCTTGTCGATGTATAACCAGGTATCATGCAATAGAAAATTCCTCAAATTCCTAGAGGTATTGGCTTGAGCCTAGAAACGGAAGATCAGGTAACCCGTGAATCCAACGAGTTGGTTTATAATAATTCATGAAGAAAATTCTCATATTTCCGCAAGCCAATTAAAAGTGAAATCTAAAAATTGATTTTTTTTCATAGTTGTACAAGAAGTTTTGTTTTTTGTTGGAAGCCCTCTATTTTTTTTTAAAGAATTGCTTAGTCGTCTAGTAACAAATAAGAGTAGTCGATAGTATTAGATATAGATAAAAAAAAGAGCAAGGAATAAAAGAAAATTCTACGAATCAATATTTGTGAGGTGACCTATAACACCCTAAACCCGGCCTAGATGTTATGGCCGAGTCTGGCAATGTCACATGAAATGGGATTTGAAAACGAATTTTTCAAGTTAAAATTGTTTCATTTATTAGCTTTTATTTATCTTTCATTAATTTCAAAACTATTTTCTCGTTAATTTGATTCGTTTAAAACCTATTCTGTAGCGGAAGCTTTTAAAACCGTGATATTTAAAGAAAATCGTTCGCGTTTAGGAAAAACGTTATGTTTAATAAAACCAAGATTTTGTTGTAGTTCGAAAGTTTATGAAAACAATTAAAAATCAAAAATAAATGCAAACCGTCCAAAAGTCCCAAATTACATAAAAAATAACCCATAAATATAGAGAGTAAAACTATTAATGAAGTTTAACCAGTGTAATAAACATGTAGTCACTGTTGAGTCCTCCGCCGCGCCGGTCCATCTAAGTCTGGGGATTACCTGTACAGTTAAAACAGAAAGGGATGAGTTTACATAAACTTAGTGTGTAATCCTCACAGAGGACATGCATACAGTTAAACAATAGCCATCAGTCAAATGCAGTCCGGGCCTAAGCCCATTTCAGTTTCAGTAGCAGTTCAGGCCTTAGCCAATTTCAGTTTCAGTATCAGATATGCATTAGGGCCTAAGCCCATCACAGTAACAATATCTTATATACATTAATCAGTAAACAGAGTCCTATCCAACCAGCCTCTGCATACCATCTCCATTCATTCCTACACTTCATGTGGGGTTTAAAACACCCACCCATCCCTACACTCCAAGTAGTACCGAATGCGGCACATAATCAGTAAATTGCAGCTGAGTTGCCAGATAATAGGCTTAAGAGCCTTTCAATACACTTCCTTCAAATATCACTATCCCAACCCAATGCAATGCAACATATAGTATATGTCATGCTAATACATGAATATCAGTTATACATACAGTTTAGTATTCATTCATATAATCATCATGCTCAGTACATACATCATACATACAGTTCATGCATTTAAGGGTCTAAGTAGTGCTTGCCGACCCTACAGTCAGTTCACAGTCGACTTGGGCGACCCGTGCAACCTTAGAATACATTTCAGTTAACTGGGCTCACATGCCCATGTGGGCCCACACGCCTGTGTGGCTCATACGGCCCAATTTGGCCTTGGCCGTGTGGATCACACGGTCTGGCCTAGAATCTCACACGCTCGTGTGGACTACCTGTGTAGACTCACACGCTTGTGTGGCTCACACTACCCAAATAAGTTTAGCCCATGTGTCGCACACGGCCTACCTGGCCATTACACGGTCGTGTCTTGCACGCACGGCCTGACTTCATCCATCACACGCCTGTGTTATGGCACACAGCCTACCACAGGGCGACCACACACCCCTGTGGTGTTGACAGTTTGTGATTTTGGCTTCTACTGAATCCCATTTTCTGCGTTTTTGGGTACACACCTAGTATCGATTCGCTGTGAAAACTATCCCAAACCTTTCAGAACCTAAAATTGATAATACCAAGGTCCGAATTTATCAATTTTAACGAAACTCAAGTGGAAATACTTCATAATTATAGCCCTACAACATCACTAAATGCACTCGAATACTTATCGCTACCGAGCCAAAACCTCCAACCCTTAATTCGCTGCTGAATCCTCAACCAAAACTTGTCCTTCGCCTAAATCGACAGCAACATAAACAAGCCCTTCATCAAACACTTAACTAAGAACATCGAGATTAAATAGAATAGGACTTACCAAATGAAATCAACATGAAATTGCACCAAAAGAGAAACCAATTGAGACCAAAAAGGAAAAGGGGAAGAAAATCAAAAGAAAAAGATAGGGAAGATAGAAGCACAGAAACGTAACAAAAAGAAAAGAGTTATTGGGGTAAATAAAATAAAATAAAATAAAATAAAAATTTTGATATCCCCTAACTCCCCACTACTCAGGTTTATTGGAAAAACTAAAACTCTGTAAGCCAAATGAGCAAAAATATTAACAATCCCGCTTGTGCCAAGATTCGAAACAATATCTCCAACACACATCTTAACCACCAGACCAGCAAGCCCATTCTGATATGGTTTTACTAATAATCTAATATAAGCCCGCTGAACAAGTTTAAGGTTTAAGTCAGAAAAATACCAAAATTTGTCAAATGCAAGGCTTGAACTTGAGACCTCACACACACACCCAGAACACTTAACCACTACAATAGGTACACAGTTGTCACAAATTCACAAAAGCCGGAATAGAAATTTTGGGGAGTTATAACTCTACCCCTAAAAGAAATTTCGGCCTCGAAATTTACTTGATCAGAATAGATGAGGATACTGCTGATGATCGTATCCTCAAGCTCCCACATGACCTCCTCAGTGCTATGATTATACTACAGCACTTTCACTAAAGGGATAGACTTCCTTCGAAAAACCTTTACATATTGATCTAGAATCTAAACCGGTTCTTCCTAGAAGGTCAAATCTGGCCTAACTTCAATCTCTTCAATAAGGATAATATGAGTAGGATTAGAGCGGTAACACCTCAACATTGAGATGTGGAATACGTCATGAATACGGTCTAGCTCTAGAGGTAACTCCAATTGATAAGCGACCGGTCCCACTCGCTTTAGAATTCAGTAAGGCCCAATAAACCTGGGCTCAACTTGTCCTTGCGCCGAACCTCAAAACCTTCTTCCATGGCGAGATCTTAAGAAACACGAAATCCCCTATAGAATACTCAATTTCACACCTCTTCAGATCAACATAAGAATTTTGTCTATCATAAGTAGCCTTTAGATGATCCCGGAACCTTATTCTCAATCTCGGAAACCAATTCAGGACCCAAAACACATCGTTCACCTAACTCAGTCCAACATAGGGGAGTGCGACACTTAAGCCCATACAAAGCTTTGTAAGGTGCCATCTGAATGCTAGATTGGAAGTTGTTATTATAGGCGAACTCTGCTAGCGGTAGATAATCTTCCTAACTGCCTCGAAAATTAATAACACAACTCCCCAATATATCCTCCAGCAACTGAATCACCCTCTCAGATTGACTATCGGTCTGAGGATGGAATACATTACTGAAGTCCAATCTTGAACCTAGAGCCTCATGTAACTTTTTTCAGAACCGAAACGTGAAGCAATAATCCCTATCAGAAATGATTGAGACCGGTACCCCATGGAGTCTCACTATATTAGAAATGTAAAGTTTGGCTAACTTCTAAAGAGAATAGTCGATCCTAACTGGAATGAAGTGCGCAGACTTGGTCAATCGATCCACAATGAACCATACCGAATCCTTCTTAGTAGGTGTTAAGGGCAACTCACTAACGAAGTCTATCGTTACCCGCTTCCACTTTCATAACAGAATCTTAACTGGTTGTAGCAAACCCGAAGGTAACTGATGCTTAGCCTTAACCTGCTGGCATGTCAAACATTGTGCCACAAAATCAGTAACCTCACGTTTCAAACTTGACCACCAGTATAGTTCTTAGAGATCTCGGTACATCTTATTCTCACCGGGATGCATAGCATAAGGGCTACTATGTACCTCTCTCAGAATAGACTACCTCAGATCAGTATCATTCGGTACACAAATTTGGCCATGGAAACAGAGTACCCCATCATTATTCAACCCAAAATCCGTAGTGCTGCCACTCTTAACTCGACGAAACCAAAGACCCAATGATTCATCCTCTAATTGTCTACTCCGAATTTGTCCTATCCAAGTCGGTTTAACCCGTAGCTCAGCCAACAAACTCCCATCGTCGAACAAACTAAGTCGAGTGAACATCACTCTAAGATCAGTTATTGCCCTACAGCTTAACGCATCGGCCACCACATTGGCCTTGCTAGGATGATACTCAATAATACAATTATAGTCCTTAAGCATCTCAATCCATCTACGTTGCTTAAGATTCAACACATTCTGAGTCAGGAGGTATTTAAGGCTTTTGTAATCAGTGTAGATAATGCACTTCTCACCGTACAGATAGTGCCTCCAAATTTTCAAGGTAAAGACTACAGCGGCCAATTCAAAATCATGCGTCAGATAGTTTGCCTCATGCGTCTTCAGCTGACGAGACATATATGCTACTACCTTACCATCCTGCATCAGTATGCAACCCAAACCTATATGTGACGCGTCACTGTAAACCACAAACTCATTTACAGGTTCAGGCTGTATCGGAACAGGAGCCTCAGTCAGAACAATCTTGAGTTTCACAATACTCTCTTGCCGTGCATCAGTCCAGACGAAAGGGACACATTTACGCAGAAGCTTAGTCAAGTGAGCTGCAATCAAAGAGAATCCCTCAACAAACTGACAATAATAACTAGCCAAACCCAGAAAGCTACGGATCTCTAACACATTCTTAAGCTATTTCTAGTCTAGTATAGCCTCAATCTTACGAGGATCAACTCGAATCCCCTTAGCAAAAACTACATGTCCCAGAAGTGTCACTTCTCGTAACCAAAATTCGCACTTACTAAATTTAGCATAGAGTTGTTTTTCCCTTAAAATCTGAATGACCACTCTAAGGTGCTCGTCATGCTCATCCTCAATCTTAGAATAAACCAATATGTCGTCAACGAAATCTATGACGAACTGATTCAGGTAGGGCTGAAATACTCAATTCATCAGATCCATAAATGTGGCCGGTGTATTCGTCAACCCAAAAAGCATAACTAAGAACTTGTAATGTCCATAACGAGTCCTAAATGCCGTCTTAAGCACATCCACCTCTTTAACCCTCAACTGATGGCACCCTGAACGGAGACCGATCCTAGAGAATACCGAAGCCTCTCGAAACTGATCAAATAAGTCATCGATCCTCGGAAGTGGATACTTATTCTTAGTAGTCAGCTTATTCAAATGTCGATAATCTATACATATCCTCATGGTCTTATCCTTCTTCTTAACAAGCAGAACCGATGCTCCTCATGTAGACACACTGGGGCGGATGAAACCACAGTCCAATAGTTCTTGCAGTTGAGCTTTAAGCTCTGTAAGCTCTTTTGGTATCATACGGTAGGGAGCGATAGACACCGGAGCTATGCTAGGAAGAAGCTCAATCTCGAATTTCACTTCTTGATTCGAAAGTAAACCTGGTAACTCCTCAGGAAAGACATCCGGAAAATCCCTTACAGTTCTAATATCCTTTACAGTAGAGTCCCTAAAAATGGAAACACTAACATAAGCCAAAAACGTCTCACATCCCTTACGAACCAGTTTTTCAGCCACCAGTGCAAAGATTACATTAGTCAAATAATCCTGATGTTCTCCAATCACGATTACCTCATTATCCTCCTCAGTTCTCAAGACAACCCTTTTTGTCGCACAATCCAGAATGACACGGTGCTTAACCAACTAGTCTATTCCCAGAATCAGGTCGAACTCCCCAAACAGAAGCTCTATCAGATTAGCCAGAAATACCGACCCTTGAACCTTTAGCGGAACATCTCTATACAATTTGCTAACCCGAACCGATTGCCCCAGTGGACTCAGTACAGTCACCTTACTAGAAGTACTCTTAACCAAAATCCCAAAGTTTCCACACACAGTGTTAGCTGCATAGGAATGTGTGGAACCTATGTCTATCAAAGCAAAGTAAGATACATCATAAATTAAGAACTTACCAGTAATGACGTTTAGAGCATATCTGTCCTCTCGGTGACGAGCAACATAAACAAGAGCAGGCTGTCACGCCTCTGTCTGTCCAGTACCTCTGCCTGGTGCTTTCTGTCTAAGCCTATACCGTTACCACCACTGGTCTGACCACGGCCCCTCGGTGGCTGCTGAATTACCCTGTGTGGCTATCCAATACCAGAACCCAAAGCTTGTATCTGATCAACCCTGGGCAGATACTCCCGTATATGGCGCTCTAATGACCCACACTTCAAACAGACCTCAATCCTCCTCCAACACTTGCTCTGATAGCGTCTCTCACAGTCTCCACACAGCTGCAATCTAATAGGAGCAATAGGGGGCCCAATTCTAATCGGCCTATTAGTCTTGACCTTTTTCTTTAGCCTTTACACTGAACTCGAGGGTTCTGAATCCCTCTTGTTCTTACTCCTCTCACGCTCCCTGTTTTGGCGCTCAGCGCACTTAACCTCTTATGCGATCTTCACATTCTCTACCAGAACGGAGAACTCTCGCTCTCTCTATGGAGTTATCAGTACCCTCAGATTATCCCTAATGTCGTCCTTAAAATAGACACATCTCTCATATTCAAACGCCACCATACCTCGCGTATAGCGGCTCAATCTAAAAATCTCGGCCTCATACTCGGCCACTAATCGGTCTCCCTGTGTGAGGTTCAAAAACTCACACCTACGGGCATCAATATAAATAGCTCTCACATACTTCCCTTGAAAGGTAGACTTAAAGAACTCCCAAGACAGACAATCGGGCTGTGTGCCCTCCTTAATAGTTAGCCACTACTGATAGACCTCATCGCAAAGCAACGAGACTGTACCCTTCAATTTCTACTCAGGGGTACAGTCTAAATCATTCATTATCTTCTTAATAGCCTCCATCCAGTACTTAACCATATTAGGGGCGACTTCAGTGACACCCTTAAAAAGTTTAGCTCCATTGGACCGGAGTCGTTTCGTAACCAACCCTCGGCCCTAGATCTGATATTGGGCCCAACGATCCTCTCCAGTATCCTTAATATAGCCTGGGACAATGCGTCGTCCCCTGTCATGCGATTTTGAGACCTAGTCTCAGTAGCAGGTGATACCAACGTCTCAGTCGTATCTAGATTCGATATGCTGCCTAGATAAGAGGATTCAGCTCGAGCCCCTACAGCCTCTACCTCGGCCTCTAGTACCACGTCCACGGATACCTAGTGTGCTCATGTTTTATCTACATTACAAATTTTATAAATCAGTTACAGTTTCAGTATTTGTTAATAGGTGTTTTATGTAAAGTAGTATCATAAATTCAGAGTTTGTTCATCATAAACACAGTTTCTATTAGTTTTAGTTTCACTACGGTTTCAGTATAAACTATCTAGAGTGTTTTCATGACAAACTATCTTATAACATTATAACAGTTTATTAAAATACTTACAGAATCGGCACCGGAGACTCGGTGTACCACATTCTCAGTCAAATCACTTCAAATCATTTGAAAATCAGTTCTTAAAAACCAAGTTTTAAAACCAAAGTCCACAGTTGAGTTTTGCAACCTGGATCTGATACCACTAATTGTAACACCCCAAACTCAGCCTAGACGTTATGGCTGAATCTGGCAATGCCACATGAAATGGGATTTGAAAACGAATTTATCAAGTTAAAATTGTTTCCGTTTATTAGCTTTTATTTATCTTTCATTAATTTCAAAACTATTTTCTCGTTAATTTGTTTGTTTAAAACCTATTCTGTAGCGGAAGCTTTTAAAACCATGATATTTAAAGAAAATCGTTCTCGTTTAGGAAAAACGTTGTGTTTAATAAAACTGAGATTTCGTTATAGTTCAAAAGTTTATGAAAACATTTAAAAATCCAAAATAAATTCAAACCATCCAAAAGTCCCAAATTACATAAAAAAATAACCCATAAATATAGAGAATAAAACCATTAATGAAGTTTAGCCAATACAATAAACAGGTGGTCATCATTGAGTCCTCCATCGTGCCGGTCCATTTAAATCTGGGGATACAGTTAAAACAGAAAGGGGTGAGTTTACATAAACTCAGTGTGTAAGCTCCACAGAGGACATGCATATAGTCAAACAACAGTCATCAGTCAAATGCAGTCCGGGCCTAAGCCTATTTCAGTTTCAGTAGCAGTTAGGACTTTAGCCCATTTCAGTTTCAGTATCAGATATGCATTAGGGCCTAAGCTCATCACAATAACAATATCAGATATACATTAATTAGTAAACAGAGTCCTACCCAACCAGCCTCTACACACTATCTTCGTCTATCCCTACACTCCATATGATGTTTAAAACGCCCACCCATCCCTACACTCTAAGTAGTACCGAATGTGGCGCATAATCAGTAAATTGCAGCTGAGCTGTCAGATAATAGGCTTAAGAGTCTTTCAGTACACTTCCTCCAAATATCAACATTCCAACCCAATGCAATGCAACATATAGTATATGTCATGCTAATACATGAATATCAGTTATACATACAGTTCAGTATTTATTCATATAATCATCATGCTCAGTACATACATCATACATACAGTTCACGTATTTAAAGGTCTAAGTAGTGCTTACCGACCCTACAGTAGGTTCACAGTCGACTTGGGTGACCCGTGCAGCCTTAGAATACATTTTAGTTAAATGGGCTCACACGCCCATGTGGCTTACCCATGTGGGCCCACATTCCGTGTAGCCCATACGGCCCAATTTGGCCTTGGTCGTGTGGATCATATGACCTAGCCTAGAATTTTACATGCTCGTATGGACTACCCGTGTAGCTCACACGGCCCAAATCAATCTAACCTATGTGTCGCAAACGGCCTACCTGGCCATCACACGGCCATGTTTTGCGCGCACGGCCTGGCCTCGTCTATCACACGTCAGTGTTATAGCTCACGGCCTACCACACGAGCGACCACACGCCTGTGTTGCGTCAACAGTTTACGATTTTGGCTTTCGTCAAATCCCGTTTTCTGCTTTTTGGGTACACACCTAGCATCGATTCGCTGTGAAAACTATCCCGAGCCTTCCAGAACCTAAAATTAACAATATCAAGGTCCAAATTTATCAATTTTAACAAAAATCAAGCGGAAATACTTCACAATTATAGCCCTACAACATCACTAAACGCATTCGAATACTTACCGCTACCGAGCCGAAATCTCCAACCCTTAATTCGCTGCTGAATCCTCAGTCAAAACTTGTCCTTCACCTAAATCGAAAGCAACATAAACAAACCCCTCATCAAACACTTAACCAAGAACATCAAGATTAAACAGAATAGGACTTATCGAATGAAATCAACAGGAAATTGGGCCAAAAAGGAAACCAATTGAAATCGAAAAGGAAAAATGGAAGAAAATCAAAAGAATACAGATGGGGAAGATGGAAGCACAGAAACGTAACAAAAAGAAAAGAGCTATTGGGGAAAATAAAAAAAAAATAAACTTTGATATCCCCTAACTCCCCACTACTCAGGTTTTCTGGAAAAATTGAAACTCTATAAGCTAATGGAGCAAAAATATTAACAATTCCGCTTGTGCCAAGATTTAAACACAAGACCTCCAACACACCAACACACATCTTAACCACCAGACCAGCAAACCCATTCTAATATAGTTTTACCAATAATCTAATATAAGCTCGCTGAACAAGTTTAAGGCTTAAGTCAGAAAAATATCAAAATTTGTCAAATGTAAGGCTTGAACTTGAGACATCTCACACACAATCAGCACACTTAACCATTACAACAGGTACACAGTTGTCATAATTTCACAAAAGCCGAAATAGAAATTTTTGGGTGTTACATGACCTTTCTTGTATTCTTATATTAGATCCAAAGGTTTTTTTTTACCTAACTGTAAAGATGATGAATTGATTTTTTTTCTTTTCTACTCTTATCCTGTCGCTCTATTTTTGAATACCATTTATAATGATTGATGAAGCAAAAAAAATTCAATTGAACTTATTACTTCAATTGGCATTTTTGCTTATCCCCCTCTCGTTTAAAAATTGAAACTTAGATAAGCGCTTTATAAACATATGTATAAAAAGAACATATTTCATTTAGCTCATTCATACCTACCATAACTAGTTATTTTGGTTTTTTACTAGTGGCTTTAACTATAACTTCAGGTTTATTTATTGGTTTGAGTAAGGTAAGACTTATTTGAAAATTAATTCAATGAACGAACAATTCATAAAAAACAAAGCTTTCTGTCCTATTCCATATATTATATAACTCCTTACCGTGTTAATTATCAATTGTTAGGTATTGATATTCATGGGTAATAGAAATTAATATTTAGGGATAGATATTATCTTTCTTTTTCTCCTTTCAAATAAATTGAAATGATTGAAGTATCGATTTTAGATAGAGTTCTAGGGGTGTGCATTTTTCAGATGTAACCAAATTAACTAGTTGAGCTGAATTAATCCTGTTAATTGGTCAGCTACCAAATCTAATTTGATCGGGAGTCGGTTAAAGGTTTTTTGAAATTTTTGTCATTAGTTAATTCAATTCAAAATCATGTAATTAATCAAATTAATTGATTAATAAAATATTATAGGTCCAGTATATTAGATAGGTCCAATATAATCTAAAATATAAAATTTAATAGATTTATATATATTTTTACAATGAGCTTAAAAAGTATTATGAAAATTAAAATTATTTGAAAAATAAATAAAACTAAATAAACAAAAAGTAAAATTAAAAATAAAAGAAACATGTCAAAATTTTGGTTATTAGCCACCTAAATTAATTTGAAATCATTCATGTCTGTTAATAGGCTTCTAAAAAGTTTAGTTCAGTTAATGGTTAAGGATTTTAAAATTTTGGTTAATCCAGTTAATGGTAATTTAATTCGGGTATTAATTGAAATGGCCATTTGAACATCCTTAATCATTTCAATTCAAGTCATTCAAATTATTTGATTGATTCATTTTGAATTCAAATCAATTAAGATTTAGAGTGATGAAATCAGTCAGGGTCAAATTTTTTGAGCCAGCTTACCACTGATTAATTAAACAACTTTTATTTTCTTTTGGGACAAAATGAGAAAATCATCCAAAATATTGATATATAGTTGGTTTAGGGTTAATTTAATTTGGATTGGATGAATTCATATTTTAAAAAAATTAAATTATTTTAAGTTTGGATTTTTTCAAATATTTGTGTAGGTATTTTGAGTTGGGATAAAACTATGTTTAATCTTGAATTTTATAATTTTTTCAATTTGGTTTTTATTTTATTGGGTTCACATTAGTCTATAAACTTAACTTTTCTCAATTTGGTCTATGAACTTGGACTCTATTTGTCGGATTGATGATGTGGCACTTTGAGATTGTTCCATGTAATCATCTAAAAATTACAAAATTTTATATAAAATAAAAAAAAACACAAATTTTAAAAATTTTAAAAAAATTCTACAAAAAACATATTGGTGATGATGTGGTACAATCTAAGTGTGCCACAATATTATACATTAACAAAATCCAAGTTCAAGGATTAAATTGGAAAAAGCTGCCAAGTTTCAAAACTATGATAGATGAAAATGGTTCAAGGACTAAATGTTATTGCATCTCTTTTGAGTTCGAACCAATTCATGTCCAAATTGAATAGTTCAAACTGTTAACTTTTTATAATTAAGTCAAGTTGGATTGAGTTTAGATTTAAATTAATTGGATTAAATCTTTGAATTAGAGATAGAATCAATTGATTGCTTAGCACTTCTTTATTAACAAAATTTAGTTCAAATTTTGGTCAAACAACTTTTTTGGGGGGACAAAACAGAAAATTATCCAAAATATTGATACATAGTTTGGGCCCTGACCCTAAACCCAAACTCCCATTTACAAACTATTGTTCTTTGCAATCTTTCAATTACAACTGTCTCTGGCCAAAATTATAGGCTTTAAAACTATAACAATGTTGGGCCTAATAACAAAAAAAAAAGTCCTTCAGTATAATTTTATGGTCCAACTAAAGACAAAATAATGCTACATTATTTTTTCCACTTATAATAATATTAATTTGGATTAATATGTATCCAGGTATTTGAATTTAGCAATTTTCATCTACTTTGTATTTAAATTTTCTTAGGCTTAACTGGTATCTAATTTTAAAAATTGTAAGTCAGTTTAGAATTTTTTTAGTTACCTAATTAAGACTGTTAAAATATATTGATGTGACACTAACAACCAATAACATGGCGATACTTGACATGTGAAAAAAAGTAAAAAATATGTATTTAAAATTATAAAAAAATAAAATTTATACACATAGGGAATGTACATGGACTAAAATTTATCCAGATCTATTTAAATCAGGACAACTATTTGTCTTTATTCATTTTAGGCATTTTTTTTAGTATTTTTATATATTTTAAATTTTCTATAACATATCAGATTTTTATATTGTTATTTTAAATTTTAAAATATTTAAAATATAAATATTAAAGAAGTATAAATTTATAAAAAAAATTAGAAATATTATTTGACTCTAAAATGGACCTAGATAATTGGTTTTCTAGATATATTTGACCTACAATTATAAATTGTCTAGATGCATTCCAAATATTTTTTTAGTAATCTTATATTTTTTTTTATTTTTTCATAAATTATCATATTTTTACATTTTATTCAATTAAAAATACATAATTTTTTTTTACAAAATATGATGTTTTATACTTTTTTATATTTTTTACATAAAGAAAATTGTATAAATTTGGACAAATATGATTTATAAAATTTGATATTTTATAATTTTTATAAAATATGAAGTGAGATAATATATTTTATATATTTTTAATTTCATCGTAATAAAATAAAAATATAATATTTTATGAAAAAATAAAATATATAAAATTACTCAAAAACTGTTTGGAATGAATCTGGACATATGATTATTCAAGTTCAAATGTATCTGGATAAAACTTTGTCTAGATTCATTCTAGTGTCAAATAAAATTTCTAATTTTTTTTATAATTTTAAAAATTTAAAATTATTAAAAATTAAAAAAACAATACAGAATATAGGATATGTTATATAATATATATATGTATGTATATATATATTACTAAAAAAAATGTCTAAAATGAACTTAGGAAAACAATCATTTCTACAAGTTCATTTTTTATGAGTAAAAAATATATTTCTTTTTATAAATTTAACTTTATTTTTTTCATGTGTCAAAATTTGAGGCTACTATGTATCACCATGCTATTAGTTGTCAGTATCATATTAATGTATTTTAATGTTATTAGTTTGGTACCTAAAAACAATACAAAGTTGGATTCCAGTTTCCAAGTTCAAGTACTAGTTAGATTTAAAAAATGTTGAAGTATCAAGTAAGTATAAGTTACCAAGTTTAGGTACATTCGTATATATTGACCCTATTAAATTTATGACAAAACCATGATATTAGTGAAAAGAAATTATGTGAAGAACATATTTATAAAAAAATCATATAAAATACAAATGACTCTTTGTTTGAAATGATTAAGTTGAAGTTATAAATATCATAATATTTTATATTTAAATATCATTACTATAAAATTTATAAAAATATTTTATATAAGAATATAAAATGATAAAGATATCCTTGTATTGTTGTTTCTTGGTAAAGTAATTGTCTTTTAGTAATTTTTTAACCAAATTGATATAGATTGATTCGTGATGCCTGCTTTGTTATGAAATTTTTTAGGCATAATGATTTAATTTAGTCATCCATTTAATTTTTTGCCGCTTTCAGTCATTGAAATTGCATTGTTTGTCAAAATCATCCCAAAATGGATGAAAAATTAACATCTATCAACTTTGCTGACGTGGCATTTACATGTATGCCATGTTGACAATTAATTAATTTTTTAAAAATTAAAATATTTTTAATATTTTTTATTAAATTTAATAAATTTTAAATAACTTTTTAAAATTTTAAAATTAATTAATTGCTGATGTGGCATCTACATGGATTGTCACATTAGCACAGTTGATAGATGTTAAGTTTTTCATATATTTTTGGATGATTTGACAAACAACGTAAGTTTAAAGAATAAAAGGGAAGAAAAAAATAATGAAAGGGTAAAATAACTTTTTGTAAAATTGAATGACCAAATAAATTATTATGCTTTTTTTAAATAACAATTACGAGTTTAAATAATATTATAGATTATCGTAGACATGTTTTTATATATTAATAGATCTACATGGCATTCATATTACTTAAATATTTTGAGCCATTTAGGAATGTGATTATTACTAGAAATTTTATCATATGTGTATTTGTGTGGAAATTATGTACTTAAAACACAAGCATATGTTTAAAAATAACATATAATAACTAATGAAACGTAAGGCTTGATACTAATAATAATAACAATACATATACAATATATACAATATTAAAATAAAAAATTAACTTGTGACACCAATACAATTAGTGACATTATCTATATACCTTTTTATTTTATTTAGTCACGAAAACAAAAAGACCATCAAAATAATAATAATAATAATAATTTGATAAAATGATATATTAGTCCTTTCCTACCTGAGTTGGTATCCGGTTAATTCATAATACCAACTCAGTCAAAAAATTTGTTTATAGTATATATACACAAATTTGGATGAGAGAAAATATTTTAGATTTTAGAATGTAAAAAACTCTAGAACTTTTTCAAAAAAAGCAATTAAGTCTCTACTTTTTTTTGCACTCAATTGGGTACTTAAACTTTCAAAATGTATCAAAAAGGCCCTCAAACATTTTCAAAAAAAAAGTAATTAAGCTCTTACTTTTTTTTTCTTGCATTCAATTGGGTACTTGAACTGTCAAAATTGAATTTATAAATTATTTATAAATGCATTAAACACGAGTTTGATTTAATACCTAATTCTAGTGCTTTTATTTAAAAACTATACAAAAGTATGAAAAGACATAAAATAATCAAATCAATAATAGTAGTCATTTAATAAAAAATATATTAATTATTTTTTAATTAAGTTGATACTTAATTGAGGTGAAGTCGGGCTGGATTTGGGTTATACTTTATACTTACACAAGCCCAACTTGACCCGAAATATGGCTTAAAATTTTGTTCAAACCCGCCTATATTTGTAAAAGATGAATCTAAGCCCATTTTAGGCTGCCCATATTATTTTAATCTTTAATAATTTTATATATTTTTATTTATTGAAATTTTTTATATAATCATCTTAACATTATTTTAATGTTTACATTATAGTAATATTATATATTTAGTATAAGTTTATTTTTTAATGTGTTTTAAATTACATAATATAATATAAAGTATTATAAAATTAAAAACGGGTTGGGTAGGGCGGAACTTGGGCCTTGAATGTTCAAAATTGGGTTAGACTCATATTTTAAATGAGCCTATTTTTTTGCCAAAACCTATATTTTAGACATAATATTTTTACCCAAACCCTTTTAAATTTCGGGAAGATTTTCGGGCCTAAATAGATAATCTAGTTCATAAACAAGTGTACCCGTAAAACAAATTTAATAAATCTTTTTATTAATAATATAAATAATTTACGTGACCCGCATTAAATTCGAAAGCACGTTTTGTTGCTTTCAAAGTCTCCCAACTGCCAACCAACTTTCCCACCCACTTCACCTTCCAATTTTTAAACCACTATGACACAATGCACGTTTTATTGTCTTTTAAGGATGACTTTCAGTTCTTTTATTTTTATAATATCCCAGAAGGTATTTAGTTTGTGCTTTATGAAAAATTAATAAGTTAGTTTAATTGGGTAAAATGGATAAGTTTATTCAGATTTCTTTTTTCTAATTTTTTCATTATATTTTATATTAATATGATTCTACATTATAATTATCGAAATATGTATTTAAATTTATATATGAACTCTATTTGTACTTTTGAAAAAAAAAAACTTATAGCTACTAAATTAACAATAAATCAATCATTGATGTTTATATATTTACCAACAATTGAATTTACTTCTAAGTTTTTATGAGGTGAGAGTACTAAATATTATAAAATTAAAATAGAATTAGACCGTATGAATTATATTTGAGCTTGATTAACTCGACATCAAATTTATGTTGCTCAAACTTGACTCGAATAAAAATTTAATCTATTATATTGTAGAAACAATTAAACTTTTAAACAAGTCTAATATAAACTTGACTAGAAATTTTTACCCAAATCTTTTTAATTCTCCGTTAACTTTGTAAAACTAGTTTTTGATTTTACACATTTAAGTTTTAATTAATGTAATTATTTTTAATTTATTATTTAAATTGTTAACTATAATTAAAACATATTAACTTATTTAATATTTCAAATATAATCAAAATAAATTTTTAAATATCATATTAAAATACTAATATTGTGTAGATTAATAATTTTTTAATAATATTAAAAAATTTCAAATCATAATTAAAATATATGTACTATTTCTAACATATAATATAATTTTACTTTATGTAATTATTATTTAAAATAAAAACGAATAAACATTAGTTAATTTGATAATTTAAATATAATACTAATAAAAAATTCCTATCATTAAAGCATTTGTACTAACAATAAAAATTGATATATTGTAAAATAAACTTATCACTACTCAATTTTTTTAGTTTCTTAATAGTCAATAAATTGACTATAATAATTTGTAAATAATATATAATTAATATGTAGCAAAAAAATTATAAGTATAATTATTTGTAAATGATTGTAATTGTAAAATTTTAAGTCAACTTTTATTTTAATTATAATTATTTTAACTAAACTTTTTAAGTGATATTTATATTAAATATTTTTAAAAATATAAATATATTTAAATATATAATTATAACAATTTCTATTAAATTATAATTATTTTAAATGTATAATTATCATAAATTCTATTTTACATCAACTTTTTAATTAATAATAATTTTAAATTAAATATTATAATTATTTTTAAATGTCAATTTAGTAATATGTTAAAAAAGAAAATATATTTTCATTGGCTTAAAATTTTTTCTAAACTCGTGCTTATATATATATATATATTATAGATTATAGATCTATGCTATTAAATATTTTTAATTGAATTTGATTTCATGTTGGATAGTATTTATTAAATTAAAATTTGATCAAAGTTTTTAGGAAAACATATAAAAATAACAATATAAATGTTATTTAATATAGAATTAATATTTAGTACACTAGCAATGTTTTTATTATTATTTCATAAGCAATCTTAAAGAATTGTCATTTATATATATTTTAAAATATTTAAATATTTAATATTTCATTATTATACCTTTATAGGGCACTTATCAATTTCCTGACTTTACTTGTGTAGTCTAAAAACTTCATTACCAGTGTACCAAATATTATTCTTTTAAGTACAAGTAAACACACCGTTCATCAAACCCACCCTAAGTGTGAGATTACATTTTACTTCTTTTACTAAAAAAATGAGTAAAGTAATCATTGTACATTATATTTAAAAGTAAACTGACCATTTCTATTAAAATTTTATCTTATACATTATATTTACAATTACCGTATCTTGACTTTTTTAACTGTAAAAATGAAAGAAACTTTAAAAAAAAATTAATTTATTTTTTCATTTAATATATATTTTAGTAAAGAGACGAAACCGACACTTAAATCAAGAGTCTCTCTAATAGGTATACCCAAAAAGATCCTATATAGCATTTCTTTATAATTTTAAAACGATATTGTCGTCTAAAATATGCCAAAGACCTAAAATGTCACAACGATATTAACAACGCAATAAATAGCGTTCAACTCTCAAAGAACCAAGTCGTCAACTTTCACGGTGCAAGCCATTGCCCATGTTTCTTTTTCCTTACGGAAAAGCCCATAGCTTATAATTCACAACATCCTTTGCTAAGTCAAAGCTCATTAGCAAAAGATGGGGAAGAAGAGGGTTATGGTGCCGGCCAAGGACCTGGACTTGTCCACCGTCAAATACGAGCATGAAGTGATCAAAGGTAGTCATTTTTCATGAATTATATGTGCTTCAATGTGTTTTTCGATGTTTGATCCCCCCTTTTGCTTAGAATTTGATGATTTTGTGGTTTTGGGGTGCTTTGCAGCTCCTCATTTGACGGGTTCGATGCTGAAGTTGTTTGTGAGGATGGTTGAAGCTCCTGTTTTAGGCTCTTTGATCATGTCTTTTTTGAAAAAACAGAACAAAATGGTTGAGGTCCATTTTTCTTGCCCTCCTTTTGTTTGTTTTAATGTTCTTCATAGTTATTACTATGGGCATTTTCAAGAGAATTCAATGCTGATTTTCATGTTTTGGTTATTATGCAGATGTTGCAGAACACTGTGATACCAGAAGCACCCATGTTTAAACCTGAATTTCCTCCTCAAGGTTTAGTTTATTACCACTTCCTCACAATTTTTTTTTGTTTGATTTTATTTTTAGAAGAAACTTTTGTTCTTTTGATGAGGGTGAACACCATGCCTTTAATGTTAATAATCAGCACTGATTCTAGATGTTAAGAGTAACTTTTTTTATAGTTTTATATTTTAACCTAACTAACCATTTGTATGATATCAAACCAGATGCAGAACCTTCTGTAGTCATTGTGGATGAAGAAAGAAAACCTGAGGATCGAGTTGAACTGGCCTTGAAGTGTCTGCCTCATTATGATCCGGCCTGTTGCTGGAGTGGGGATTCGCTTCCATCATTCCGGTACTGGAAGATTCGTGATTATGCTTATGCTTATCGATCTAAACTTGTGACACCTTCTATGGTAAGTCAACATTAAACGCCAGAGAGTTGCTTTCACTCTAAATCTATTTCTAAGGAAATTTTTTAATTTTTGGTTTATAGGTTGCTGAAAAGATCATCTCGATAATTGAGGATTGTAACTATCATAAGCCCCCGACACCATTATTGATTTCATTTGATGCTGAGGATATAAGGAAGCAGGCTGCAGCTTCAACACAAAGGTTCGAGGAAGGTATACCATTGTATTATTTGTTCATGATGGTATTTCCTCTGTCTCATCCGCATATAATGGATAATAAAAAGTCCTAATACAAAAATCTCTTATAAATCAAAACAACTGAAAAAGAACTGTGGGTGTGAGTCATGTAGGAAACCCATTGTCAATCTTGGATGGAATTTTCATGGCAATCAAGGACGATATAGACTGCTATCCTCATCCATCTAAGGGTAAATTAATAAGCTTACCACTCATTCTATAAAGTAACGTTTCCTAGAAAACTCTCTTTGTAGTTGCAGAGAAGATAGATTATTTTGTTTTTGATGATAGGTGCAACAACTTGGATGCATGAGGTTCGCTCCGTTGAGAAGGACGCAGTTTGTGTGTCAAGATTGCGGAGCTGTGGTGTGATTCTTGTTGGGAAGGCCAACATGCATGAATTGGGCATGGGCACAACTGGAAACAATCCAAACTATGGGTAAATTTTTGGATTAGAAGATATTCAAAAGATGCATGTTTAGATATGGCTAGCATACTTGAACCATACTAAGTTTTTGGAACTGATCTCATTTATTTACTTAATTTATCCGTATATTGAGGTACAGAACAACCAGAAATCCTCATGCACTGGAAAGATATACAGGTGGATCCTCCTCTGGTCCAGCAGCAATTGTAGCTTCTGGACTATGTTCTGCTGCCCTTGGAACAGATGGTGGAGGTTGTAAAAGTTATTACCTTAGTTGGAAACTTGTTTATTTCATTCACAATATACTGATGCTATATGCTTAACTGAAAAAAAGGGCAGGTTCTGTCCGTATTCCTTCTTCCCTTTGCGGTGTTGTGGGCTTGAAAACAACTTATGGACGGACGAGCATGGAAGGGTAAACTCTTGTTCTATAGGCTTTATAACAGATTACTGATTTATATTTCTGGAAACATAACTCTTTTCCGTTTTTGTGGCAACCAAAATTCTACGAAGCTCAAGCAAGCCTCTTTAAGATGTTCAGGACTCACCTTTTCTTTTTTGGCAATGCTTCATCTCTACAGGTCTATATGTGATGCTGGGACTGTGGAAATCATTGGACCAATAGCATCAACAGTGGAAGATATCATATTAGTGTAAAAATCTCGCACTTGGGAATAGGTTTTTACAGAAACTGTAGTAGCAAGCAGTTTCTAAGCTGTTACTCGATGCATATTTTGCATTTTTTGGTAAACTGAGATGTAGAACTTTCCTGTAGTGGGGGAATGCTATGTTACCCCGACAGTTCGACTCTTCTTTTGTCTTGAAGTATCCTTGTTTGACATCCTTTTCTCGTACATATCTGGATATAAGTCGGAGATGTGATCCTCGAAGGACTCCAAAGTCCAAATACATGACAAACTTGGGGAAAAAGTAGCATACTAGTGTCGAACACATGCTCATATCTGACATTAACACTTGAGTCTGAATAACATAGTTGAAAAATGTTGGTAAAGTTGTCTTTTCTTAATATTGCTAACTCCGCTGAGACATTTTCAGGTATGCAGCAATTTTGGGTTCTTCTCCAGAGGACAGAATCAGTTTGAGACCGGTATCCTCGAGTACCTTAATAGTACTTGTCCAACGTTTTGAAATATTTACCTGTGCTGAATTTCTGTTCCTTAAAGTTTCTCTAAAGACTTTTATGAACCATGTGCACCTTTTCATGTTATCGAACCATATATATCTCTTTTCAAGTATCTAGTTGAATTAAGCTACTCTTGTATGTGGAGATGCAATTGAGTCGACCCAGTGCCAGGTTTGAGCTGGCTTGATTTGAAAATTTGAGTCTCAAAGCCTTGTTCGTGCTCAACCTAGCTTTGTTTTTCATACCCAAGCTCGGCTCATAACTTACTTGAGCTCAGCTTGATAAACTTAGTAAAATTGTAAAAACTGATATCAGACATTAGATTTTTGTCATTTACTTATATGTACATCTTAAATATATTAAACGTTAAAGGTTTGATTAGGCTCGCGAGCCTTCAAGTTCAGTATTAAATTACTTGAGCTGACTTGACTTGTTATTTGGGTAGTTGCAGTTTGAGCTAGACTTCATAACGAATGAGCCAAGCTCAAGTAGATTCAATCATTTACATTCCTTCTTTTCATCTTTCTTGAAGTACTTGTGTTCAAGCATATCTAGATGTGTCTTAAGGGGTTATGAGCCTCTAAGGACCCTTCACATACATGAAAAAAGTTAGAAAAAGAATATTATATCTATCTGACACATACACACCCCCTATGTTACATCTAAGTTTAAGTCACATATGACTGCACTTTACTTTTTGTTGTTGGCATCTCTATTATTTAATCATCATTGTATTGTATTTTTGCAGCCTCCCCCCTGTTTTCCAGATTTGTCATCACTTGAGAATGCAAACACTTTGGGATCATTACGACTGGGGAAGTATACGGAGGTAGTTCCCTTTCCTTTTCTCTAGACAATACATAGATTGTGTTAAAGTAAAATATATTCTTTCTTTTCTAAGTAAAATACTACTAAGTACGCAGTTTCCTCCTGCAGTGGTTTAATGATGTGCATTCAACTGATATCTCGGATGTCTGTGAAGATGTTCTTAAGCTTTTGTCAAAAAGCCATGGATGCGAAGTAATTTTGTCTTAGCAGTTATTTTTGCTGTCAATTCCCATTTTCAACTTTAGCATTTACGGTATTTCATGCTATATGGAACTTATGTTGTTATGTTTCAAGACAATAGAGATAGTAATACCAGAACTACATGAGATGCGCACTGCTCATGTTGTCTCAATTGGATCGGAAACACAATGCTCGTTAAATCCGGATTGTGAAGACGGGTATGCTTCTTTGCTTTAGAGTATCCAACCTAACTAAAACGGGTTATGACGGTGTAGTTGTCTACCTTCGATGCTTTATCAGATGGTTGACAGATAATGGCCTCATTTCTTTTGTAAATTCTGTAGGAAAGGTGTGAAATTGACATATGATACTCGCATAAGTATGGCACTTTTTCGATCATTCACTGCATCAGATTATGTAGCTGCCCAATGTCTTAGGTAAGGCAAAATACCAATGGTATGATTTACAACTCTGCTGCTTGATCTTGCGATCTATACCCATATGTCTGGAATGGGTTGCAAGCATCTTAAAATTAAGTAAAAATTGGTATATTATCTAGAACCGATAGTTGATTATCCTCACAAGTGGAAACTTGAATGCCATTCAATGGCCTGACTTGCTTTAGCCTTGCAGACGAAGGATAATGCACCATCACATGGAGATCTTCAAGAAGGTTGATGTCATAGTGACCCCAACAACTGGGTATGTATGTTTAAACCATTTTACTAAATGAAAATTTTATCAGTGGACTCATCATCATTTGCCTTGGTAATGATTTTTTAAGCCTATTCTTCAAAGTATTTAACTAAAAAGCATGCCATTCGTGGCTCAAGTAGTTAATTATAGCGTGAGGCTACAAAGAATTACCAAGGCATTAGAAAAGATTGGAAATGGTGAAAATTTAGCAGATACCATTCTTTGTAGTGCTTGAGGACTAAGTCTTAAGTTTCGCTGCTTGGTATTGATTTTTTACTCGCTTGCATGGTTTACACATGAGAATTTCCTTATGAAAATATTAGCACTAAATGATTATGCTCTTTTTTGCACCACAGCATGACAGCCCCAAAAATACCATCTAGTGCTTTGAAAGATGGTGAGACAGATATGCAGGTTACAGGTTTGTCATCTTCATTATACAAAAGTAACATATACATGTACTCTGCTTATTCTAGACTTGCCATCTTTTCTGATATGTAGTTCACTCTGTTTCAGCCTATCTCATGAGGTTCATTATTGCCGGTAATCTTCTTGGTCTTCCTGCCATTACCGTCCCTGTACGTTCTGCATTCTTTTCTCCCTAATGATGTAGTATTGAATGTAATAATTGACAAAAGAGAAAAGGGTCAAAACGCTAATTTACCACAGCTTTATCCGCAAAGAATTTGAGCATTTTACTTGCCTTGACTTGAGACAAGAGCCAGGAGATCTTGAGGTGATTTCCATTGCTACAGTAGACAGAGGATTGATTGCAAAGGGTCCAATGTCTCAGTGACCGAGCACTGTCTAATTACTTAAGGTCCCAAAACAGATATAAGAGTTGGACCCAATTATGCTTTGCCAAGTCTAGCCATGGAAGAACTACAGTGTCTGGGGGTCCATTTCTTCTATCTTATTGAATTTTGTTCATTGCTGGACCTGGAAACATAAATCAGCTTGAGGGGTTAAGTTTTACCCTGAGGAATACTGAAACTATTGCTGTTATTAAACCATTTCTACCCTTGTATTAGTTTTCTGACAGTCTATGGGTTCTTGTTATGCTGTTTCAGGTTGGTTATGACAAACAAGGCCTTCCAATAGGCTTGCAGCTCATTGGCCGTCCGTGGGGTGAAGAGACAATTTTACATTTGGCTTCTGCAGTTGAGGTACAAACAAGTTTTATATTGCTTTTAAGCAATATATTCTCAACTCTGTATGACTGTATGAGGTGGTGCATCACTAATGTTAAAACAATTCTCATGTTTGCAGGAACTTTGTGCTAAATCCAGGAAGAAACCTGCATCCTTCTATGACATTTTAAATATAAAATAAAAAGCCTTTTACAGCTCCAAGATGCATAGACTACATTTTACAGAAGACCTTCAACGACCCTCAACTGGCTCCTCCAGAATCTAGTATGATCTAATCCTGGAATGATGTTTCTTAATACATGTTTGAATAAGCTCTGTTCTCTGAACTGATGTTCTAATCGATTCTACTATAGCTTCTCCAAAACCTACCTGGTGTTGTTGTTTTCGGTTTTACCGTTCCTTGTACTCTTCCATGATTAGGAAGCTAAAGGAAAAGAAGTTCTAGAAGCAAATAGCTATCCAGTAAAAGATAAGCTGATATGAATGTCTACATTGAAATGTTACAGTAAAACATATAGATAGTTGAGATTTGAGGCACCTGTAACTTCTTCAGTCTTTGCAAACCAAAGGAATTCCAACAACCGGTTCTTTACAAAGTTCTTACAATCTATTTGTATATCAATTACCATGTTGAATTTCCTCATCCACATGCCAAAATCACCATATGAATATATAGTACCATAAGCCATACCTAATTATGAGTTTAGGCAGCGCTAAATCACAAGCATGAAACATAATGTTCAGAGGACAATTTGTATCAGGTCCTTTAGTCAGCCTTCTCATCGACAACATCACTTGGGAGATCCAATCCTGATGGAATCTTTCCAGGGTAATTGGTTGTCGAAGGATCAAATCCTATCATACTAGAGAAAAAAAAAGAACCAATAAGAACACGAACCAGCCAAATAGGAGTTTAAAATAAGCTGAACTGGCAACATGTTTGTGTTTTACATGAGCTTACCTTCTATCCACAATGACCATGGAACGAAGCTCGCAATTTGCAAAGCTGCAAGTACAAGGTAAAAGAGTTATTTCTTCTGGAGAAACGTAACACCTCCACTTAATTCTAGTTGATGAGATTTGTACTTAAGGCTCTTTGTTATTGTCATTTGACGGAAGTATTTAAACTAAGTTAACAGTGTTTGCTTATCATTCTCCTTTTAAGTCACTAAAAATCATTATGCACTTTCTTTTCGGCTGGATCAACACTCTACTCTTGTTCGAAAATACCTTACAATAAAGAAATTTTTACTGCCTTACAATGTTTTCGAGTATAACTGGAATTAGTCAAAAACACTAGAAGCATAAAAAGTAGTTTATCTGGAATTCATGCATCAAATGTGACTAGATGCAAAAGAAGGTTCTTTGCCTGCTCAAAAGCTAGTAGCCGTACAGTGAAAGGAGAGGCCTAAGAAGCAACTAATAAGCACGACAACATGCAGCAACAAGTATACAGGTAGAGTATGAACCTTTTTAAATCTTTCAGAGCCATACATATGCTACAGATGTGAAGTGTATTACATAATTAAAAGTTGCATTATATGGCAGTTTTCGATCAAGTTCATCTAGAACAGCCAGGGACATCCACTTGAAAAGATTTGATGAACAGAAACTGCACGCATTGGGTGCAACAGAAATTACCAACCTAATAGTCAGAGTTCTCTTCGGAAAACGAACCCTAGAGTCACAGGATTGACCAGCTATAGTAGAAGGCACCTAACATACTTACTGTTTGCAGATCTCTTTCTTCACCAATGGATGACAATCATTTCCAAGTGCACTTAATGTATGAAACAAGAACCCACTATGGGTAACAATGGCTATCTCCTTCTCTTTCCGTGTCCACAACCTGTGAAGTGAATATAAAGAAGCCTCAGAATCGTTACTATGTCTTGGGTCAAATTAAACATCTACATGCTCTCATTGTAGCTTTCCATTTATCTCCTCAAAGGACATGTCAAAAGATATCAAGAACTTTAAAGAGCTATCTTTATTAGAAGTTGTAAATTTCACAAAAAGAGTAAATCAAATAAAACAACAGAAAATGGGATCAATTAGAAAGACTTCCTTGATGCAGGACTTTTGAAATTGATTTTTGATGACAGTACTCGAAAAAGCCATATCAGAAATTTAGGTTGCAAGAAATTGTGTTATAATGCGGCAGCTATATTGTACCTTACCTTCCGGCAGAGGATCAATTCTGGTTATGCTACTCAGAAATCTAAGATGATTTCAAACAGTGCCAAAGATGTAGTTTCCATGTACTATCCGGTTAGGGTCTTCTTACACTCATGTGCAACTCATGTGCAACGATCTAAACATTAAAGGAGCAAAATGGTAAATGAAGAGCAAATAAGGTATTCACCAGTTCAGGAACTTCTGCCCCCTGGCTGCAACTTCCTCTGTTGTCTCCCTAACATCAGCCTTCCAACATGTATCCTCGTCACTTTCTATCTGAATAGCGGTTCAAAAGACATTCAACAACACCTTTGAAATGACAAAGCATCTAACACATTTGGTTCAGATAACAAAATTTGAAACAATAGCCCGTTTCAGGGGCATCCTAGAGATTGAAATCACTTGCCAGTGAGAAATCAACCGCAGGAAAAAGGAATTGATAGTCACTGATATTTCTCCTCTTATCGCAAGGATGTACTCCCTGCAAAAGGGAAAAAGGAAAACATTAAGAGAAGAGACTAAGCCTGAATATATTGCAGAAATGAAACCAATTTTAAAAGACCAAAGCCTAAAGATATAAAGTAAAAAATGAACCCTGGAACTGATTTGCACTAAGTGCTATCACAAATCTGAACTTGAGCTATCAAACACCTAGTACATCGTGAGAACCCTTGACCGTAAAAAAAAGAAAAAAAGATAAGAACAATGCACTGATAGATGCTAACAACCTTGCCTAGGTTATCTGGAAGCAGAATGAGTGTCAAATATGGGGTATGTCCGTATCTATCTGACATGGGTATCTAATTTATTTCTCCTATGCTTTTCCATATATTAGGTGGATCATATGATTCACACCCTCCATATCCATATCCAAATATGTCAAACACGTGTCAGTCATAGAACAATAAGAAAAACGAAGCAGCTGATTAGCATAGGTCCTCCTGGTTAACTACTATTATTCAAGCAATCTCAAGGTTGTCCGTGAACAATACATTGAGAGGGAACCTTTACAGCAAAAAAGTGACATGAGACTAACCAAATGTTCTCGGCAAAGTTCTACTGCAACGATCGGTGGGCAGTTTAGACTTGAAATTGCAGCACGACCACTATTTCCTGCATTTGCCACCATAAGTGGCACTACATCCATCCTATCTGTATAACCATCACCACCAAATACCCCAACAGCTGTTTGCAATGTCCTAGAACATAAAGCAACCATTGTCAATTAATACATGTCTGATGATTTAATCATGTTTTTTATAAACCAAATTTAACTTCAAAGAACATCAATGTTAAATTATGATTCTACACAATAAAATATCTTCACCAAATTAATATGGAGCTTTACTAAACTAAGCTTTTACCTATTCAAAGCAGACTAACATCTTTTACAAACCATAAGAAAACAGCTTTGTTGAAGATCAAATGACTTGGAATAAATAAATAAACAAGTCATAAGAACTAATAGTGATAATCCCAGCTTTGTTGAAAAGGTTTACTATTGAATTTGGAATCAAAATTTGTGTCAACGCTTACACAGATTAACGCTAAGGTAGCTTTTGATGCTTTCCCATATTATGATTCCAATGGAATGTGATTGTCGGAAAAGTTACTTTGCAATGTTTGATATACATTGAAAGGTATTGATTAAAATCCAAGAAAGTTATATTGTTCCGTTTGGTTTAATAAGTACTTTCCTAAAATGTAATGTTAATTTACGGATTTAGCCTTATTAAATAAAATATAATATTCATGTATTTAATTTTTATAATAAACTTTATACTTAACAAATATTTGGATTAAATATTTAATAAAATTTTTTAATTGATATTTTTAATTTTTTTAGTTTATAATGTACATTGTTTCAAATTTGTCCTACATATATTTTCTAAATATAATAATGCACATATAAAATCATGTATATATACAACTTGTTTCGGAATAAATTAAAAAAAAATATTTATATATAACACTTGCGAAGAATCCGTTGAAGTAATAGAGAAAATCAAGTAGTAGGACAAAGGAAGAAGACAAAAACTTCTCTTTCTTTTTTCTTTTTTACATTTATTAATAGACTAATACCCTAAACCAATATAAAATAGGGTTAATTTTCTCTTAATATCTTTTTTACTTTCCAATCTACGTGGGAAAGTAACTCTCTCACATTTTATATGGAAAATCACATTGCCATGTTTATGGGAAAGTGACTCTGAAGGAAAAGTTAGATTTTAAGGAAAGCAAATAAAATTTGACATACCAAACATTGGAAAGTGTTTCCAACAGATTAAATTTCCAGGGAAGTGACTACTTTCCATCATACCAAACGCTATCTAAAACTTAATATGAAACTCAGTGGTTCCATTAGCATTACTCCTGTCACATTCTGCTTCAATTAACAAAAGTTCCCTTAAAGCAATATTCTAGTAAGGAAATGTTCCACAAACCTATTGAGCATGAATTATCAATCATAAATGGATTGATCCAGAAAGTTAAAATTTCATAGGCAACATGATTTAATTCTCCAAAGGGGAGAATGCGGTTATTAGATCCCTAAGCTTCCCACTCTTTAGCTAACATAGATTGAAGAATTCAGCAAATTAGAAACCTGCACGATACATATAGGTCCGAACTCCATGCATACGATGGCATAAGAAGACATATATCAAGGAAAGATTCTTAAAAGGAGTACAAAATCCTGGCACCATTACCTTAGCAAAGGGGATGTAATCACCAAATCAATCCTCTTAGCAAGGCCACATTCATGGACATGCTTACGCAAATTATCCACCTGCAGAATTACCAAAAATAAGGCTTCATATAATATTCCTCTCATAAGTATGCTTTGGATTGCAAATAAGAACATGACTTGAATGAAAATAGATTCAAAATGCGCCCAGGGACATATATTACAACACAATGACTGCTACTCACCTGTTGCCAGCCAAGAGGGGTAATGTGTGCATCAAAATATTCTGGAGACATGTATGCTTTATAGTTCTTATCTCCATCTACATTGTGGATCCCCTGAGCATGCCTCACCTGGATGTATTGTTTTATAAGACCACATTGCCTTGTTTTGCGAGCAAAAGCCAAGAAAGAAGGCAATCTTGAATATCCTTCAAACCAAATATATAGCAGCTTCAAATCTGCAGTGGATGTACTGCATTAAAAGGAAAAATAAATTCAATACCAACCAAGTGAAGAGTTTTGCAGCGGTGCAAAGGGAACAAGCTCGGGCCAGCACTGGTATCCATATCTGCAACCAATATGTAAGCTATAAATCGAATGTATGACGGAAAAAGATTGTCTAAGGAAATTAAATACCTTAAAGAAGTTCAATTAGAACAAGGATTTCAGAACTGCATACGGTCAATAGTATAATTACTTCATCAGATCAAAATATTCGTGTACAACAGCAAAAATACATGCAAGTTCAAAAGCAAAGCTAACTCAAGAATGATGCATGGCGTAAGCAGTAACCAACGTAATCAAAGACAACAGGAATCAACAAGGATTCCAAAACTGCATATAAGCAAAGTATAATTATGTCAACAGATCAATACATTCAGTTACAAATAGCAAAAATGAAATGCAAGTTTAAAAGCAGAACTAGCTCAACAACGATGTATGGTGTATGGCAGAAACCTATGTAATGCACCATGGAAACAGGAACTAACATGGCGACTACTGATACCATTATATTGGGGGAGCTCAACTGAATCTGTAATTAACATTTTACAATAACCAAGTTTGAAAACACCAAGTCAAATCTAGCTTTTAGGTGTCGTATTGACACCTTAATATGTATTTATAATTATATTTTGTCAAAAAACCTCCAATTTCTAAGGTTTGCTTAATTCATGAATATCATAAAAAGAGATCCAAAATACTTGAAAAAACTAGAGATCCCATCTTGTAATAAGTTCAGTGACAACTAGAGAATTCAAAAGGCAAAGGAATTTGCCCCAGAATCAACTAACCCAGAAGCTAAAAAGCACTAAAAGTAATTCAAGCTGGTGTCTTTCAGAGAAAAACCACAGATTTCCAACAAACCCACTTTTTTTTTCTTCAAAAAGTCACCAAATCTGCACCTTCAGGCAAAACCCATAGAACAAATTTAAAAAAAGAAAAACATACTGAATCAAACAAGAAACATAGTAACATAAAACCCAAAACAAAACCCATAAAATTTAAGACTTTTGGATGCTAATCTAAATAAATAAAAAACTGAAAAAGGAAAAAAAAAGGTATGGACCAAGCTAGAAAACATCAAAAAGGTGGGAAGTTGATAGGTCTTGAGGGATCTAAGAAGTAACCAGATGGGTGTTGCGAGAGAAATTGAAGATGTTGACTGACTCCGACTGGGACCTTACTGCAAACAATAATAGAGGAAAGGGATGATGAAGAAGACACAAGAGTTGGAGAATTGGGTCGATGACGTGGAAAACAATGACTGCAGTTTACTCCGATAGACATGGTGCTGTGATGCTGTCTTGTACTGCTTCCTATACACCATTTTAATTTAAGAATAAAATAATATGTACCTAAGATTAAAAATGAGATTAATTATTATATTGGGTGAGATTTAATACTATAATACTTAGTGAGAATAAAAATGAAAATTATTATAGAATATATTAGTATAAAATTAAAATTATTTTTAATAAAATTTTAAATTGTTAAACCTTTATAAACGTAAGAAATAATTGAAAACTACTATAATTACATTTATATCAAATAATGACTTTATTAATAACTGGCTAAAAAATAATAAAAATGTTAGAAATATATTATTGACACATTATTTTAAATAAAATAATTACATAAATCTATTTTAGAAAAAAATCATTATTTATAATTAAAAAACACAAATAATATAATTATAAATGAAATATTTTTTTAAACTTATTACAATATAAAAAAGAATTTGTTTTTTTTATTCTGTCTACTTTTATAGCACGTTTTCCGTTTGTTTTTATAGCCTATATTTTCTTTGTTTTTTCTTCTTCTTGTAATTTTTTTTTTGGATTTTCTTCCATTATCTCATATATTTCTACAGGTTTTCATTTAGTTGTATAACGGAGAACAAGATAACATGGTTATCCATTGGAGGAAGCATGGCAGATCACGTTGGAGGGAAATGAAGTGGTTTCAAACACTGAGTTTTGTCTAGTAGGTAATTTCTTAACTATAAGTTTTATATATTTTCAATCCATAGGCAACACTATGGTGAATCTATGGTATCCCATGGGGGTATGGCGATTACTAACATTGGTGAGAAAATATTTCAATTTTGATTTTTCTATGAGGTGGATGTTGATAAAGTGGCGGATGGTGACTCTTGGACATTTGACAATCACCTTCTTGGGTGTCATAGGTTGTCTAATAGTGAGGATATCTCTTTTTGTTGATTTTTAAGTCCAAATTCATGATATTCCAAATGGCCTTATGTTTGGAACGATGGTTAAACAATTTGATTATTTCATTGGCTCTTATATTGATTATGATGCAAAGTCGATAACATGAGGGTATAGAAGTTGTACAAGGATTTGAGTAAAGGTAGATGTTCACTTTTTATTGAAACAAAAGAAGCAAATAGTCATTATAAGGGTCAAATTTTCGTTCGATTCTAATATGAGAGATTATCATTATTTTGTTTTTTTAGTGAAAGACTTGGTCATAGTGAGAATTTTTATCTGATTCGAATTTTTCAAGGAAAGAAAGATTTGGTGATGGAATGAGACCTTTCAATCGAAATTGCATCAATGAAGGCTAGTCGAGTTTCCTGTATTTGGTTGAGAGATGATGGTGATTCAAACTTCCCTAATTTTAGGGAGGATGACAAGGGAAAGGAGAATTAACAATCATCTTCTTGTGTGTCATATGTTGTCTAATGGTGAGGATCCTTCATAAGTTCTTTTATCTTTTTATTGATTTCTAAGTTCAAATTCATAATCTTCTAAATGGCCTTATGTTTGTAACTATGGCTAAGCAATTTGATAATTTCATTAACTTTTATATTGATTATGATGCTAAGTCGGTAACATGAGGCTATAGAAGTTGTACGAGGATTCGGGTTAAGGTGGATGTTCACTCTCTATTGAAATGAAAGAAGCAAATAGTCCTTCCTTATAAGGGTTAAATTTACGTTCGATTCTAGCATGAGTGGTTATCATTGTTTTGTTTTCTTAATGAAAGACTTGGTCATGGTGAGAATTTTATCTGATATGGATTTTTCAGAAAGATTTAGTGATGAAATGAGACATTTCAATCAAAGTTGCACCAATGAGGACTAGTCAAGTTTCCTATATTTGGTTGAGAGATGAGGGTGATTCAGACCTCCCTAATTTTAGGGAGGATGACAAAGGAAAGGAGAATTATTAGGGTAATTTTCAAAATGCAAATTTCATCAAGGAATTTGGCATTAATCTAAGAATAAATTTAGCATAAAAATTCAGTTTTAGGCAAGATGGGCTGACATCTTCGATGGTAGACAAGGAAGTAATTATTGATGATATGAGGTTAGATATGGAAGAAAGCTCGATTGAATTGGCGGATGGAAAGAAAATACCTAGAGTTGATTCGATTGTTTTTAGTGTTTCTAAACATAAGCCTTGAGACATAAGTTGTAATGACATTTTTTAACCCGAAATTAACGCTTCCAATAGCTTTATTTCACCCTTAACAAGCATAAATGTTCGTAAACTTATTTTTTAGTATAAATACTCTTCAAGAATACTTCCAAATATACGAGAACAATATCCAAATTTAAAGATCAAAAGAAAAATCTTCAAATCTTCATTTTTTTTCATTTCTCCAGTAAATATTTTTTGAAGAGATTAATGTCAAATTTTTTATCATTCACATATCCTTGCATTTAGAATTCAAAGTGGTAAACTTCCACCTTCCTAGAGGTTGTTGTTATTCGTTTTCCATTTTGCTATTTATAAATTGTGAGAGTTTTAGTTAAGTCATAAAAGCTAAAAAGGGTTTAATTTAGCCAATGAGAAATGGGAAAGGTTCTATATAAACTTTAAGAAAAGAAAAAAAAACTAGTCTTGTAAAGGTTATACCTTTTCCTCCTTAGTGGCAGTGTAACACCCCTAACTCGTATCCGTCGCCGGAGCAGGATTACGAGGTATTACCTATCAATACACATCACTTAACATACAAAACTCATACATTTATGCATTCATAATTAAATGCCATTTAACACAACCATATTGTCCCTTATAAGGATTTACGAGTCCTTAAATATGCTTTAGAAATGGTTCGAGACTAAACCGATAATATATGAAAAATTTGAAATTTTAGAAAAATTTCCAACATGTAGGGACCACACACGCCCGTGTGAACAGGCCGTGTGCCTCACATGGCTAGTAGACATGCCCGTGTTTTAGGCCATGTGGAAACAGGGCATACATATTGACTTGCATCACACGGCCAAAGACACGCCCGTGTGCCAGGCCGTATGAAAACTAGAGAGTATACTAACTTATGCAACACGGCTAAGTCACACGTTCGTGTGCTAGGCCGTGTGCCAAATTAGGGGTACATTGACTTGTATTGTAACATCCTAAACCCGGCCTAGGAGTTTAGACCGAACTCAGGATGCTACATTGATCACCGAAGTGATCATGGGAAATTTTTTTACAAAACCAGTCGACCTTCATTTCATTTCTGAAAACCATCCATATCTTTACGAAACAAAAACATTTAATCGTTTAAAGATCTTTCGATAAGGTTACCATTAAGTATGAAAAATAAATAGAATAAATGTATGAATGAAAATCTAAAGTGGAAACTGTACCACAATCTTAAAAACCTTACAGTTCAAAATTAACCAAATAACATAATCGTAGCAGAAAACAAAACTGTAAATTTAATGTTTACGATACTGCTCGAGACCTCTACATACTGAGTCCATCAACAGAATCCAAAACTGTACCTAAAAGGGGAACAGAAGAGGGGGTGAGCTACACGAGCTTAGTGTGACATCAAAACCGTTTAACTACAGAATCAGATACAAAAAGCCAAAAATCAGTTCAAAAGCAGAACATACTTACATCGCTATACAAATTCAGATGGTAGGCTCAAAACAGAAGTTCCGACAATTATTACAATTCGAGCCACAACAATTCACAAACAGTCACAAGTACTATCAGTTAGACAAAACATTAAGAGTTCACGAAGTACACACCGACATAGGTACTTTTCAGTCAATCGATACAGTTAGACCAATACATATGAATTCTGTTCAGTTATAAAACCCACCCGTCCAGCCAACACACCACCCCATCCCCCATCATTCCTCATAAGAGCTGTGTGAGCTCATCCAACAATCACACCACATAGGACCTCGTAAGGCTCATCCATCCCTGCACTCCAATAATGTCCACGACCCTTAGGGTATTGAGACTGCCCACGCCCCTTTGGGTATTGGGGCTATCAGTAAGTTGTACAATGCCATGCGGTAAACCGCGTTACAGACATGCAGTATGAACTACCAGATTAGATAGTGGTACGTAGCGTAGCTAACGTATATGCGGTATAGTGCAATGCGGTAATTCGCTGTACCGTTAGATTGCAGTAAAATTGCCAATTCTGTTAATGGTACGTAGTGTAGGTAATGTACATGCGGTACAGTACAATGTGGTAATTCGCTATACTGATATCAGTAAAGTCCACGACCCTCAGGGTATTAGGACTGCCCACGACCCTCTGGGTAATAGGGGCTATCAACCAGCAGATCAGCTGCCAGTTCAGTTCAGTCAATCTTCCTTCTCTTTAAAATCCCACCTAAAATACTTCATGCACATGAATGTGTGTATGCAGTCAAACATACAAAACGGAACAACAATTTCAAACAATCATTCAAAACCAGTCACTCACATCCTGTCAGTCAGTTACAGAATCAGATATGTGCACACTTATAATTCAAATTCAATATCAAGCTTATCACACAATCAATCACAAATACACACATATCAAGTTCAAATAAGAGTTATAATTACCCTCAGTAAAGCTCAGTCGAGGGTTGGAACACACAGAGTTGCGATTACACTTAAATTTGACCTAGAATCATTAATTGGCGAGTTAGGGTCACACGCCCGTGTGGAGCAATCCAGGCCGTGGGGTCCAAACTCCCGTGTGAAGGGTAGCACACGGCCGTATGAACAGGCCGTGTAACTCACTGTCCAATTTCGCTAAAATAATGTGCAGGGCAGACATGGCAGTGTGAGGATCTCACATGCCTGTGTGCCCACTAGACACGGCCATGTATCTTGAAACACACGCCTGTGTGAGATCTTTAAATCCCCAAACCAGTTACACGGCCGTGTGACACCAAAGCTCATAATCTCTAATTCCCAAACCCACATGTCTTATGCCCAAGGGACACGGGCGTGTGAGAAATGATAAAATCCCTGAGTCGGCCACACGACCGTGTGCACCCAATTTGGCCTGAAAACCCTAATATCCAATTTCACACGGCCATGTGGATTGACACACACCCGTGTGGCCGTCGGGGTAGTCATGAAACCACCCTAAAACAGCTCCAAAACCACTATTTCAGCCACCAGATTCATCCCCAACCTTTGCCTTATCAACATATATCAAAAAGTGACAATTTCTCATCACTTCCGTCGACTAAAAACATGAAACCAATGGTTTAGCCTATGGTCAAGAAAAACTGAACATAAACTTTGTAAAAAGAAAATAAAATAGTGTAGTAACAGTGTCAATCCCACACTTGAATCGACAATGAAGAAGACGACAGTTAAGCAGAAATCCCTGATGCTAAAATTAAAAAAAAAGGTAGAACAGAAAGAAAATAAAAACCCAGAAAAGAACGTCCAGCCAAAAGAGAATAAGCAGAATAAAATAAAAATCAAAATAACATAAAATATAATAATAATAATAATAATAATAATATAACATAATAGGTTATAAATTCTAACTAAAAACCAAATACTATTTAACAAAACAAAATTTATAATATCCCTCACAGAACGCATTCACAAGGACTCAAACCCAGAACCTTGTGGTATACTAACACTCCACTTACCCACCAGGCTAGTAGGCCCGTTTTGTCACTAAATTTCACAACTAAACACATATGTGTAGCCTTATCATTGTCCCTATGCTCAAATCCCAAAACTTCTAGGCCTAAAATTCGGGGCGTTACATGTACCACATGGACAGTCACACGTCTGTGTGTAAGACCGTGTGGAGCATATTGATTCATTTAATATCATTATCAGGGGACACACGGCTGTATAATATGACTGTGTATCACACACGGTTGAGACACACGCCCGTGTGGACAAAAATAGGCTATTTGCAAAGCCATTATGCCACCCTATTTTCACATGTATACACAAGCATAAATGGTAACACTTTTACAAACCAATTGGCAGCCATTCCATAATATTTCATACACAAATGATATCATTTTCTCATAGTATTCAAATACTTAGCTAATATCATACATTTCCCATTCATAAGCCTACCATATAACAAAACACATTTGCATATTTCCATTCCATTAACTAATTGCCAAAACATACCAAAACATAATAACAAGTTTAGCCAAATCACATGGCTTAGACTTATAACACAAAATGTACTAAAATCACAATCTCAAGTGACCATAATTATCACCATTATAATTAGCCTACACATGCCATATTTACATATAACCACAAGTTCAAAAGTACCAATTAGCAATTGGATAGTGTGATGTATAACTCCGACTTATCCGAAATGAGCAGCTATCGAACCTCTATAAAACATGGAAAAGAAACAGAGTAAGCTTTTTAGCTTAGTAAGCCCGTATAATTCAGAACTAAACTTACCATTTATACATAATCAAGGCAATAATTAAAGTGTATTCAATTCAATTACCAATTACCTAAACACACCATTCATCACAAGTTAGTCATCTAAACACATGAAATCATCCATATTCTCAATGTATATGCTCAATACATTGTATCGTATCAAATTTACATATATCATGAACATCATTTGTAACATTTTACTTTCAATCGTATAACAGTAATTCGTTCGTATAAACAATACTTTACCAAATCACAGAATTTATGCCCGTTAAACCTATTAGAATCTCGAGGGATACTCGGGTAAAATACAATACATATAAATCTGTCATCCGTCAATTCCTTATCATTTTCTGCTCTTTCGAGATATGAACAATAAGCTCCTCCTGAGCTGATGGATAGTAAGCTCCATTGAGCTGAAATAGTAAGCTCTAACGAGCTGAAATAGTAAGCTCATACGAGCTGGGAACAGTAAGCTCTTACGAGTTGATATATCAGTAAGCTCATACGAGCTGAGGTGAGTCCAGAACACATGCAGGATCTCAACCAAAATGGTAACCCTAGTGACATGTCACTCGTATCCTACAAATTCTTACGGTTCAAACGGGGCTCGGTAACAAATAAACTATATCGATAAGGCATTCACATTCTAAATATATCAACTACTCAATTATACACATTCATTACAATTATTTCAAGTATTTAAAAGTTTGATTTTAATTATATGAACTTACCTCAAGTTGTTCGAATAACAAATATCGGCTAAAACGATAGCAACACTCCTTTGATCTTAGGAATGCCCTTTTTAGCAACTGCTAAAACGATTATTGATGTTGGCACAAGTGAACTCACACTCCGTGTGGGAGATGAAACAATCACTCTTCAAGGTCGCAATTCTGGCAACACACTGAAAATTGAAGATGATCGTTTAACCTATTCTACTAAAACTGACAATATGGTACAACCTACTTTGCACGAAATAAGTCTGAAGGCAGCACATGAGCCATTTTCAAGTAATAGTAGAGGACTTGTTCATGAAGATCGAAGGTTACAAATTGAGGAGATAGATGAATGACGGACGCATAAACCGAGAACACACGATAAACTAAAACTACGCCAGAACGATCTCAATACCTTTCTAAATCAACTTAAGGTTGGAGATAAAGTCTTATTAGATGCCGCAGATCCTCACATTGTCACTACCACACCGAATGAAGAAATCCCTCTTGCGGTACTTAGCATTTTCCCATTCGGTACAGTCGAGGTGAGTCATCCCAAGTTCGGCACTTTCAAGGTAAACAACACCCGTCTAAAACTTTATTTTGATGAGAATGATAGCAGGAATGAGGAGTATAAACTCCTCAAACCACCATGATCATTTAATGGAGAGGTAAGTTGAGCTTAGACTATAAATAAGCGCTTCTCGGGAGGCAACCCGAGTACTAACTGTATTAACTTCTTTAAATTTAGTCTTCAACACCTAACTTACTAACGGAGCTCTTGAATACAAGTTTTCCACAGAGATACGACCAAGCACACGGGCGTGCTTAGGGCCGTGTAAAAATAGGGTAATAATTTTCCCAAAAATGGGCTACAATAAAACGCCACGATCGTGTGACATGGCGGTGGTCGAACTGCCAAAACAACATGGGCGTGCGACACACCTGTGTGGAAGAACCATGGGTGAACCTGTTAAAACAGCACGGGCGTGCTACACGCCCGTGTCTAGCACCCGTGGTCAAACCTGTTAGATTGACACGGGCATGGGTCTACATACACGGGCATGGGAGAAGGGAACAACGCCAGACACGGCCATGCGACATGACCGTGTGCACCTACACACCCAAGGAACACGGGCGTGTACTAAATGCCAGACGCGCCCAAACTCAAAATTCACGAATCACAAGGGCTGAAATTGGGGAACAAGGCGTATTACCTGGCCGTGTGCCCCAAAATCTATAAATAGGCTGCACTGTTCATTGTCTTCTTCACCCAAAAAACCCTAACCCTAGCCGCTGCAAGTCCACACGCCCTCCCCGCCACACCCGTGCGCTGTTTCCAACTTCATTCCTGACGCTTATTCTTCCATTTTTTAGCGTTTGTTCACTCTTTTACCTTTAACTCCACGCACTTTTAATGCTATAATCTTCATGTATCTCACACCATGCTATCGTTCAAGTTTCATTTCTTTTAAGATTAGTTATCATTCATTTCCCATGGCATATTTTTATGAAACTCTCATGCCTTATTCACCTATTCTAAATCAATATTCATAGTTTTCAATTGCTTTTTGTTATTTACCATTACAACTCATGCCATGTGCCAAATTTATGCTCTTTATATTTCTATGAAATTCGATGCCCATTCTCATGCCCTTACAATGCCAATGTCACAAAATTATGCTATCAAAATTATTATGTTGGCTGAGATTGGTTAGTATTAGTAATTTTGGCTGAAATTGTTAGTTCAAATACATAGCTTTTCAAATTCGTTTACCTGCTATTATTCTCTTTTATAGTTGCAGGTACCATGTCATCCTCACGTGGTAGAAAGGCCACTGTCCCTGTTTCAAAGAAAAGGAAGGGAGCGTCATCTTCCTCGGGTCCTACCGCGGAAGTTCGTCACCCTTTCCTGAGGTTCCCCATCGGGCCCCAAAAAGAACTATTCCAAATACTCCAGGCCCGACCTTTAACTGCGGGCCGCTGCATCGACTGGGCTGCAATAGAACAAGTTCAGTTGGCTAATGCGATTTGGGCCCTCCTAACCACTGACCTTTGGGAGCTTTTCTTTGGGATCATCGAGCTGACGTATCTCGAGTTTATGATGGAATTATGCTCCACATTTTATCTTCAGACCATGATGATGAACTACGATGATCCCGACACGGTGTAATTTTGCCTAGGCGGATTAATCCGCTAGCTCAGCGTACTAGAAATTGGTACTGCACTGGGTTTATATACATAGGAATTCAAGGAAGAGAATAACTTACATGCTCTCAACCGCCAAATCCATCGTTCTCTTTCACGATGCTGGGATGCACTAGTACCAGGTGGGGCCACCTACAATCTTAGCCGCTCCAAGGCATCGGCTTTCTCTCGGTCTCTGAGGTACCTACAAGCCATTTTGGCTCACACGATTACAGGATGGCGAGAGAGCACTAGCGTCATTAACACTCACGACACCTACTTTTTATGGTGTATGTTGCACGGGCACGTCATCGACCTTGCCTATTTCATCACCCTCACGATTCAGCACCAGACGGAGCGGCATAGGAAGGGGGTTATCTCCATTGGCCCCTATGTTACTCGGTTGGCTCGACACTTTAGGCTCCTTAGCACCGCAGCCCAAGAATCATCCTTAATCCTCATTGGCCAGATGTCTCCACAAAGCATCTCGAGCATGCTTAGCATGAGGATGATCAAAAAGCGTCGAGGAACCTACCCTCCTCAATATCGTCTAGCCCAATCTACCGAGGAGGAGGCCTACGAGGACATTCCTGATGATGTCCCACCACAGTATGAGGACCCACCGACTCAGCCACCACCACCCTCTCGTCCAGTTCATGCGGTGGCTTTATATGCTGACATCTCTGAGTGCCTCACTCGATTTGAGCAGCAGTGTTTTCAATGATTTGACAACATTGATGCTACTCTACAGCAGATTTGTCAACACCTCCACATTTCATCGCCAGTCCCACCTCGGGAACCATCCAGCAATGAAGATGTTTAAAAACATTTATTTATTATTTTATGTTTTTAATTTTCTCTGCTTTTGGCCCATTTCTCATTCCTTTCGCTTTCCTATACTCTCCTAACTATAAAACATGAAATTAAAGCATTAGGAGCATCAAATTCACCAATTCTAATGGGAAATCATCTATAAAATGCGTTAAACATGGGGTAAAAATATGTATAAATTACGGTTTATCAAATACCCCTACACTTAAGCATTTGCTTGTCCTTAAGCAAAATTCTCAACTCATAATCAAAATAAATTCTTCTCAACTTATAATTTTTATTGATAATATCTCAAATTAATCCATAGGTAATCATACATTGAGAATTCAACTAAAAGAAAATAAAAGTTTCAAACATTCGAAGTTGAGCATTTTATTTCGAAAACATAGGTGTCTCCCCTCATCTAAGTAATTATCTTCGATTTAAAATATCACAGAGTTTCACATCCTCACTAAAGAATCACTCAAATCACTCGAGGTGTTTAAGGACAATAAATGAAGCACTCAATAGTCAATAATGAAAGGTCATTACCATAGGCTTGCATGAGAATCAAATCTCCACCACTATAATTTAAGATGGTACATTAATCAAAAGGTCTTTAAAGGGTTGTAATGAGGCTTGGTTAGGGGGTGTGGTCACAAGTTGAAAGAAAGGGTTAGAATCGAGATTGAATTGGAAAATTGCCTAACTAGAAAAAGAGTTAATCATCACTTGCGTACAATAGGAATACATAAATTTTTTTTAAGAACAAGTTAAATAACATAGACTAACTATTAAGAACAATACATAGCTAAGCAACTTGTTCAACTCAAATCTCAACAAAAAAAGGGATTAATTTAGGGGATTTCAACAATAATGGGTTAAGGGTTAATATTAAGGGTAATATAAGAAATGGCTTGTTAGGCTCAAGGGGGTTTAATAAGGGTTAATCGTGGAGGTAGGCTTTTCATGGCATGAGTGGGTTAATCCTAAGTGCCTTAATCATTTTGACATATCAAATCAAATGGTGTGGTCTCGACATGCATAATCAAACAAGTTCTAGAATAACAGTTCAATATTGACGCACTCTAAGCAATAATAAAAGTGAGCATGAAAGAATCAATAGATTCTCAAAAGGCTCAAAAATCTCACAAAAATTATGGCTTTTTGATGTTTAAAACTTGTAAATTCCAACTCAAAGTAATACCTAAACTTTGGGGAAACAACCTAAGATTTTAAATTCTTAAAAATCAACTTATCATGCTTGATTCTCTAATGTCTTGAAGTTTAAACAATCAATGCATAAATGCCTATGTTTTAATTCAAGATATATCAACAAAAATCATAAATAGGTAATTTACTCGAATCATCAGACTTAATCTGAAGAATCTCACTGTTTTGACATTTCAATTCGATAGTCTTTCGTCTACAATTCACAATTGCATAATGCATTGTTAACCAGTCCATACCCAGAATCACATGAAACTCATCGAATGGTAAAAGCATCAAGTCAGCCCAAAAATAGTAACCCCGAGTCATCAAAGGACAATTCTTACAAATTTTATCAACTAAAACAGACTTGCCTAAAAGGTTCGATACTTTAATTATAAACTCTATAGACTCGACATGTAAACTCTTTTTAAATACTAAATTCATACAGAGATATGAATGAGTTGATCCAGGATCTATCAACGTAACTATATCAGTATCAAAAAGAGAAAAAAGTACTAGTAATAACGTCTAGCGATGATGCCTTCTCCCATGCACAGATAGTATAAACTCGGGCAGGTGCTCGTTCCTCAGATCTCACAGCAGAATCTCTCATAGCACGTCAGCTGCCACTTGTATTTCCAGTGTTTCGGGGTGGTCTACCTCTAGTAGCCGTATTACTTACTTTCACCGGTTGATCTCTTTCAGTTGTAAACTTTTCTGGACTGTCCCGGAGATAATGATCAAGAGATCCACATTTAAAACAAGCTCCGCCCACTAATCTACATTCACCGTAATGTCACTTATTGCAGTGCTTACATTTAGATCCAGCATTTTTAACACTACCCACACTAGCAACTAATGTCGTCTGAGGTTTAGAGCTGAAATGTCTGACATCTCTGTTTCTAATTGAAATCCCCACAGAAACTATAGAACAAGGATGATATTTTCTAGATTTCTTTGATGCTGACTGATGTGATTTACCCGCAAATCCTTTTTTAAAATCTCTAGCTTCAGAATCAAGTTTTCTTTTTTCTTTGCAAAACTCTTCAGCTTTATAAGCTCTGTCAAACAGAACAACAAACTCTTTCAGCTCAAGAATTCCAACTATAGTCTAATTTCTTCATTCAATCCATCATCGAACCTTTTACACATTATAGCTTCAGAAGAAATACATCCACGAGCATATTTGCTGAGTCGTACAAACTCTCTTTCGTATTCTGTTACTGACATATGACCCTGCTTCAATTCAAGAAATTATTTTCTTTTCTGATCAATGAAACTTTGGCTGATGTATTTCTTTCTGAATTCAACTTAAAAGAACTTCCAAGTAACTCTTTCTCGCAGGACTACGGATATCAAGGTATTCTACTACTGATATGCAGTGTCTCTCAACAATGATAAAACACATTTTAAGCATTCTTCAGGTGTGCAAGATAATTCATCAAATACCCGAATCGTGTTCTCAAGCCAAAACTTGGCTCTCTCAAGGTCATCATTAACAGTGGCTCTAAATTCCTTAACTCCTATTTCCGTATCTTATCAACATGTGGTTTATTCAGTCGTAGAAGATCCATACCTTGAGGAACTACAGGGATCAGTTAGGGAATAGGTAGGGATGGAGGTTGCTGAACAACTAGGTTTGTACGAATATACTGTGTAAACCACTCGTTCATTATTTGAAAAAAGGCTTCTTTAGCCTCACCCACGTGACTACTTGTCACGGGTCTAGATTCAGGCCCTTGGGCGAGAGCTGGTGCGTTACTCTCTACATAATCTGCTACAGCTTGTTCGGGATCTATTACTATATAAAAACACATTTGAAAATGTCAGGAGTCATCACACTATCACAGTTTTAGATATGACATGTATAGCTAGACTCACATACGCCACGTTTATCCTAAAATCGACTAAACTGTAGCTCTGATACCAATAAATGTAAACCCCTAACCCGTATCCGTCACCAGAGTAGGGTTACGAGGTATTACCTGTCAATACACATCGCTTAAAATGCAAAACTCATACATTTATGCATTCATAATTAAATACCATTCAACACAATCATTTGTCCTTTATAAGGATTAATGAGTCCTTAAACATGCTTTAGAAATGGTTCGGGACTAAACCAACAACATATGAAAATTTTGGTATCTTAGAAAAATTTCCAACATATAGGGACCACACGCCCGTGTGAGCAAGCCATGTGCCTCACACGGCTAGTAGACACGCCTGTGTCTTAGGCAATGTGGAAACAGGGCATACATACTGACTTGCATCACACGGTCGAAGACAAGTCCGTATGCCAGGCTATGTGAAAACTGGAGAGTATACTGACTTATGCAACACGGTCAAGTCACACGCTAGTGTGCTAGGCCGTGTGCCAAATTAAGGGTATATTGACTTGTACCACATAGCCAGTCACACGTCTGTGTGTGAGACCGTGTGGAGCATACTGACTTCATTTAATATCATCATCAGGGGACACACGGCCGTGTAACATGATTCTGTATCACACACGGCTGAGACATACGCCCGTGTGGACAAAAATAGGCTATTTGCAAAGCCATTGTGCCACCCTATTTTCATATGTATACAGAATCATAAATGGTAACATTTTTACAACTCAATTGGCGGCCATTCTATAATATTTCATACACATATGACATCATTTCGTCATAGTATTCAAATACTTAGCTAATGTCATACATTTCCCATTCATAAGCCTACCATATAACAAAACACATTTGCATATTTCCATTGCATCAACTAATTGCCAAAACATACCAAAACATAATAACAAGTTTAGCCAAATCACATAGCTTAGACTTATAACACAAAATGTACTAAAATTACAATCTCAAGTGACCATAATTATCACCATTATAACTAGCCTATACATGTCATATTTACATATAACCACAAGTTCAAAAGTACCAATTAGTAATTAGATAGTGTGATGTATAACTCCGACTTGTCTGAAACGAGTGAGCTATCGAACCTCTATAAAACATGGAAAAGAAATGGAGTAAGCTTTTTAGCTTAGTAAGCCCGTATAATTCAGAATTAAAGTTACCATTTATACATAATCAAAGCAATAATTAAAGTGTATTCAATTCAATTACCAACTACTTAAACACAAACATTTATCACAAGTTAGTCATCTAAATACATGAAATCATCCATATTCTCAATGTAAATGCTCAATACATTATATCGTATCAAATTCACATATATCGTGAACATCATTTGTAACATTTTACTTTCAATCGTATAACAGTAATTCGTTCGTATAAACAATACTTTACCAAATCATAGAATTTATGCCCGTTAAACCTATTAGAATCTCAAGGGATACTCGGGTAAAATACAGTACATATAAATTTGTAATCCATCAATTCCTTATCATTTTCTGCTCTTTCGAGATATGAACAATAAGCTCCTCCTGAGCTGATGGACAGTAAGCTCCATTGAGCTGAAACAGTAAGCTCTAACGAGCTGAAACAGTAAGCTCATGCGAGATGAGAACAGTAAGCTATTACGAGTTGATATATCGGTAAGCTCATACGAGCTGAGGTGAGTCCGCAACACATGCAGGATTTCAACCAAAACGGTAACCCTAGTGATATGTCACTCGTATCCTACAAATTCTTACGGTTCAAACGGGGCTCGGTAACAAATAAACTATATCGATAAGGCATTCACATTCCAAATATATCAACTACTCAATTATACAAATTCATTACAATTATTTCAAGTATTTAAAAGTTTGATTTTAATTATACGACTTACCTCGAGTTGCTCGGATAGCAAATATCGGCTAATCGTCAACTTTTCCTTTTCTTCGATCTAAACTCGATCTCGGTTTATCTTGATCTATATAATATCAAATTCAGCTTATTTAATAAACTATTTATGCAATTTAGTCCAAAACACATATTAGGGCTATTTACACATTTGCCCCAAGACTTTCACATTTTTATAATTTAGACATTTTCACATAAAATTGCAATTTCATGCAATTTAGTACATTTACATGCTTAGCCGAATTTACCACATGTTACTACTAGCCCATATTTTCAATTTATTCAAACTTTTACCGACCTAATTTTACATTTTCTCAATTTAACCCATTTTTGACATTTTTGTCAAAAATCACTTTACAAAACTAGTAAATCTATCAACAAAACTTCATAATATATCATAAATCATCAAATTACTCAAGTATTAAATAATGGAAACATGTTAAATCTTCAGAAATTTCAAAATCTAAGGTACGGACTAGCTAGAATACGAAGCAACGATCTCAAAAACGTAAAAATTATTAAAAACCGAGTCAAAATACTCACCTAATTGAAGAATTTATGATTGCCGAATGAAGAACCCTATATTAGATTCTTCTACCTTCAATTTTGTTGGTAAATAAAGATGAACACCATCTTTTTATTTTTTAGTTTTTATTTATCTTATGTTAATAACCAATTTACAATTATTCCCTTAATTAATAACCATTTAAAACATCTAAAATGTGTCCATATATGTCCATTAATGTTTCAAGTGGTTTAATTACCATTTAAGGCCATCATATTTAAAGTTCAAAGCTATTTGACACCTTTAATTAATAGAACATGCATTTTGCATTTTACACGATTTAGTCCTTTTTATCTAATTAAGCATTCAAATAGTAAAATTTCTTTACGAAACTTTCACATAATAATTCTATCATACTGTAAACTTTAATAAAATAATAAAATAAATATTTTGACCTCAGATTCGTGGTTCTAAAACCACTGTTCTGATTTGACTAAAAAACGGGCTGTTACAGGTAGGTAGTTAGTGGAGGTAGGTAATTAGGGCCAAACCATTATAAATTCATTGTGTCAAGATATTCTCCCTTGATATTATCATTTAGAATAGTTTGTAAGAAATTTTAAAAATACCAATTCACCCCCACTTGGTATTTTCGGGCTTAACATATATAATTATCCTAAAAAGATACATATAATTACTAAATATTAACTAAAATAATAATATGGGCAAATCTAAACAAGATTGGGTTAGTCATTTATAGATATGAGTGAGTCCAACAAAAATTTAAGGCGTATATTTGAATCAGGCTTGGATATATAGTATTGATATGACGCAAGTATCGGGTTCAGGAACACCTCGTGTAATATTTTGGCATAATATAGAGAGCAAAGACTAAACCTAGAACTTAAGCATAGTACAAGACGCGTAGCAGAACTTGAATTAATGAATTTAATTGCTACCATTTTGGCTAAGGTTGAATTTTTCTTAATTTGAAAAGCATAAGAACTAAACCCATAATTTATGCATACTATAAGAGCTAATAACAAAATTTGACCTAAAATAAAATATCCCTCTATTTATATTTTTTGGGGAATAATAACATAATTATTATAAAACTAAGAAAATTATAGTAAAAGCAAGAGGGAAGAGTAGACACAAAAGTGAAGGATAATTTTACTTTTACTTAGAATACTATAAGCTTATATATACCCTCTATTTAGAGGGTCTTAATTCCATGCGTTACAAAACATAAATAGGAGAGCTGAGGCACCCTATAAATTCTTTAGGGGTTACAAGAGAATAATTATTTTTGGGTGTTATGAAAATTGTATGAACATTCATTTATCAACGGGTTTATAACACTTCCCCTTAGATGCTCATCAACGAAAATGTGTCTCGTTAAAATTTGTTAGAAAAATCTAGAATCTAAAACTAATAGATAAGCTTTATTTTTAATTTTTTTAAAAGAAAATGAGGTATTCAAATAATCATATTTTATTTTTTATCCAAAACAATCCAAATAACATAAATTATTTTTGTTTTATCAAATAATTTTAACATAAGTTCTACACTTATAAAATTCAAGGATAAAAATTCAACAATAAAACTTTTTAGCTTATTAAATAACACCTAATGTAGCTATTAGAATTGAGTGACTCGAATCCTTATTTAAAAAAAATATAGTGGTAAAATAAAATAAAAGTAAAATCCATATAGAACTGCACTTCTTTTATTTTATTTTAGAATAAAGTTTTTTTAAACCTTATTAATCTCCATCTATTTGATATTGATTAGAATAAGGTATTTCAATATTACCACACTTCTATTAGAATATGTTTTTACAAGCTTATAGATAGATATAGTCTACTCCTCTTGTAATTATTCGAATTTGACATAGTGAATTTTCTTCTCCTTTGCACGTGGTTTTTTTCCCAAAAGGGATTTCATGTAAAAATCTATGTGTTATTTATTTTTTTCTTTCCCTTTTCTTTGTGGTATATTGTCATTCTATTTTTTACAAATTGGCATTCGAGCTTCCGGGTTGTTCATCTCAATCACGGTAATGGCGTCTTGGAAGTATAAAATTTCGTTGTTGGATCACTACACCAGTTTCACATTGTGGCATATAAACATGCAGACAGTTCTTGCACAAATGGACTTAGAGGATGCCCTACTAGGGATAGATAAGATGCCTTCAATATTGATGGAGAAAGAGAAGAAGCGTAATGATCAAAAGGCGTTAACACAGTTACATCTGCATTTGTCTAACAAAATTTTGCAGGATGTGATGAAGGAGGAGGTTGCCGCTACATTATGGAAGAAGCTGAAACAAATATATATGTCGAAAAATCTAACAAGCAAGTTGCATATGAAGCAACATCTTTATGTTCATCATTTTGAGGAAAGTGCGTCTGTGTATGAACACTTAACAGTGTTTAAAGAAATTCTCTCAAACTTGAAGCCATAGAGGTTCAGTATGATAAGGAAGATCTAGGGTTGTTTCTACTTTGTTCGTTGCCTCTATCTTATTCAACCTTTAGAGACACGATTTTATATAGCCGCGAGTCTCTTACAATTGATGAGGTTTATAATTCTTTGACCTCGTATGATAAGATAAAGCATTTTGTGGTTAAACCCGACTCTTAGGGAGAGGCTCTCATTGTTCATGAGAAATAAGATCGGAATGCTGATGATGATCATGGAATGACACATGAATGGAATCCTCGCGGTAAATCTAAAGGTAGATCAAAGTCTTTAAACAGAGATAAAACTTGTAAGTTCTGTAAGAAGAAATGGCACATTAAATTCGAGTGCTATAAGCTACAAAATAAGATAAAAAAGGAGGCTGCGAATCAAAAGGGAAAACAATCAGAAAATTTTGGTGAAACTCATATTGTAGAAGACTACAGCGATGGTGAAATTCTAGTTACTTCTATTAACAATTCTAAAGTGAGCGAAGAGTGGATCCTTGATTCGAGCTATACCTTCCACATGATTGCTAATCGGGATTGGTTTACAACTTACGAAACAGTGTCTAAAGGTGTTGTTTTGGTGGAAAATAATGTTTCATGTAAAATCGCAGGTGTTGGAACAATTAAAGTTAAGATATTTGATGGAGTTGTCAAAACACTCAGTGACGTACGAAATATTTCAAAATTGAAGAGAACTTTAATTTCGTTGAGTACTCTTGATTCAAAAGGGTACAAATACACAGTTGAAAGTGGGGTTTTGAAGAATTCCAAAGGTTCCCTCGTTGTGATGAAAGGGCAAAGAAAGACTGCCAAGTTATATGTTCTGCAGGGTTTTACTGTTACTAGTGCTGCAGCTGCCGCTTCCTTTTCCTTTTCAGATGATGATATTACTAAATTTTGGCATATGTGCCTAGGGTATATAAGTGAGAATGACATGGCAGAATTGAGCAAAAGAAGACTTCTTGATCTTCAAGGAATTTGCAAATTGAAGTTCTGTGAGCACTGCATTTTTGGGAAGCAAAAGAGAGTTCGAGTCACCAGAGGAATCCATAACATGAAGGGAATGTTGGAGTATATTCATTCTAATTTGTGGGGGTCATCCAAAATGCCTTCGAGAGGTGGAGCTAATTATATGCTAACTTTTATTTATGATTTTTCCAAAAAAGTTTGGGTGTTCTTCTTGAAGTAGAAAAGCGATGTGTTTTTCACATTTAAGTCTTGGAAAACTATGATTGAAAAACAGACGAGAAAATAAATAAAATACCTTCGTACAGACAAAGGGTTAGAGTTCTGTTCTGATGAGTTTAATAAACTGTGCAAGTCAAAAGGGATCGTGAGACACTTGACAGTTCATCATACTCCACAGCAAAACAACGTTGCAGAACGAATGAACAGAATGATCATAGAGAAGGTTCGATATATATTGTTAAATGCCAACTTAACAAATTCATTTTGGGCCAAAACAGCCTCTACTGCATGTTCTTTGATCAACTGATCTCCATCCATTTCCATTGAGAAAAAGACTCCATAGGAGGTATGTTCTAGTAATCCTGCTGACAATTCTGATTTAAAGATCTTTGGGTGTCCTTCGTATACTCATATTGATAATGGAAACTTGGAACCGAGATCCATTAAATGTATTTTTCTTGGTTATATAGCTGGTGTAAAAGGGTATAAGTTATGGTGTCCTGGAAATAGAAAAGTTATGATTAACAGAGATGTTGTTTTTGATGAAACTACTATGCTACCTAACTTATCTCTTAAAGAATCATTCAATAAAGAAAATCAAAAGCAGGTGGATAATCATATTAATCTAGAATCTAAAACAGAGTCGAGTCCTCAAGCTAGGAAAAAAATTCAGAATAGAGATGTTTTTTCACTACAATACTCTATCGCCAAAAACAGATTTAGAAGAGAAATTAAACCTCCAAAGAAATATGTCGAGGCTGATCTAGTTACTTATGCTTTAAATGTGGCTGAAGATATAGATGCAAACCAAGAACCATCTAATTATTCTGAGGTGGTTAGCTGTGAAAACTTAGAAAAGTAGATGTTTGCTATGCAAGAGGAGATGGAATCACTTTACAAAAATATAACAAGGGATCTTGTGAAACTTTCTAAAGGAAAAAAGGCTGTTCATTGTAAATGGATGTTTAAAAAGAAGGAAGGCACTCAGGATTTGAAGAACTTAGATATAAAGCAAAGCTTGTTGCAAAGGGTTACAGTCAAATTCCAGGAGTGGATTTTACAGATGTGTTCTCCCCATTTGTGAAGCATAGTTCAATTCGAGCTTTGCTTGGTATTGTGGCCATACATGATTTGGAGCTTGAGTAGTTAGATGTAAAAACGGTATTTTTGCATGGAGAACTTGAGGAGGATATTTACATGCAACAATCAGAAGTTTTTACAGTCTTAGAAAAAGAGGACTATGTTTGCTTACTAAAAAAGTCCCTTTATGATTTAAAACAGTCACCAAGACAGTGGTACAAGAGGTTTGATTCCTTTATGACTTCTTATGATTTCAAAAGAAGTAGTTTTGACAGTTATGTTTACTTTAAGAAAAAAATGATGGCTTTTTTGTGTATCTACTCCTTTATGTTGATAAGATGTTGATAGCAGAAAAAGATAAATGAGAGATAAGAAAGGTTAAAGCCCAACTAAGTGAAGAATTTGAGATGAAAGATTTGGGACCAGCAAAGAAGATATTTGGTATGGATATTCTTAGAGATGGAAAAACAAGTAAATTGTAACTAAGTCAGAAAGGGTACATTGAGAAAGTTCTTTGAAAGTTCAATATGCAGAGTGCTAAACCTGTTAGTACTCATTCAGCAGCCCACTTTAGACATTCATTAGCTTTGTCTCTACAATCAGATGATGAGATTGAGTACATGTCACATGTTCCATATTCTAGTGCAGTGGGATCTATCATGTATGCTATGGTTTGATCATCTCCAGATTTATCATATGTATTCAATGTAGTTAGTAGATACATGGAGAATCCTGGTAAAGAACACTGAAAAGTAGTTTAGTGGATTTTAAGATACTTACGAGGAACTACTAATGTTTGCTTATAGTTTGGAAGAACTAGAAATGTAGTCATTGGGTATGTTGATGCTGATTTTGCTAAAGACCTTGATAGAAGAAGATCTCTCACAGGTTATGTCTTTACAATCAGAGTTTGTGCAATTAGCTAGAAAGCCACTTTGTAAACTTGTAACGACCCAAGAGTTAGGGGTGTCAGGAAATATACTTCCAGGACCCCGTCTTTGTGAGTGTCAAGTTTTAAAAAATAATATATATATTAATATTAAAAATTTTAGGAATTTCTTTAGAAGAAATTGAATATTAAATTGATAATTTAAGTTGTAAAGACTAAATTAATTAGAAGAAAGAAATAGTTACAAGGATTATTTAAGTAAATAGTCCATTTTGATTTTAGTCAAATTGAGTTAGTGGGTGTATATGAGACTAATATATGTGTATAGGTGATATCATTACTATGGATAATAGGATAACTATAATTGTAAGAGAAATAAAAAAAATAAAAAAAATAAAGTGATAATAATAATAGATAAATGAGAAGGTAGGTACAAAGAAGATAGAAAGGGAAAGCGAAAAATTTTCTCTGCTCTTGCACTCGAATTTTTGAAGAAGAAAAGGGGAAGAGTGTTCAACTAGAGGGGTTTAATGCATGCCTAAATTGATAAGTGATACTTAGTTTTTTTGATATAAAAATGATATTTTTAGTGTTTTAATATGAATTAGGTTGCCCATCTTGAAATTTTGTGAAAGAATAAAAATGATGGAAATTTTCATGGATGAGAAATACAAAGTTTTGTAGACTAAAATAGGCAAATTGTATGGTGATTTGTGAGTAATAACTTCTAAGGACTTGAAAGTCATAGATTCAAAGTGACATAGTTAAATGGTTAAGTTTTAGATAGATTATATTTAGTTGGAATTCTTGTAAGTTACATATAGATGTTAATGATTTAATGTGGTTAAATTCTATGTTTAGTATTGAGGATTAAATTGAACAAGTGGTTAAACGTTGGGATAATTTTCTAATATATAGTAGAATGATGTGAATGTATAAATATAATTATTAAATTGATGAAATAGCATTAATTGAATGAAATTATGAACTTCGGTTAAGGAACGAATCAATTAGAAATGAATCGTGGAAAAACGAAGGTAACGGAGTAACTATCGACCTCACTGTTACGACTATTTTGTTAAGGTAAGTTCGTGGACTCGAGCTTAATTTTACTTTTAATTATTATTTAAATTGATTAATGCTAAATTAACTCTTGATATAAAATGTATGCATATTATGGAATTAATGATAAGAAAATAAATACGGAAATTATGGAAGTAAATAATCATACAATTGTCGATATAATTCGACTAGCGCTAGGCCCAATCCTTGTCAGCTTGTCTGACTAGTGCTGGGCACACAACCGTTGGTTTATCCGATTAGCACTGGGTGCAATCACCATTGGTTTATCCAACTAGGCTGGGCTCACAATAATTATCATCGGTTAATCCAACTAGCACTGGGTGCAAATATTGTTGTTATCCAACTAGAGCTGGGCTCACATTTATTAGTGTCGTTTAATCCAACTAGCGTTGGGCCCAACCTTTTCTGCGGTTTACCACTAGGCACTGGGTGCCACGTTGTTAATCGATTTACGATAAAGTACTTGAATTATTGAGAGAATCGAAATCTTATTTGACTATGTTATAATTTCATATTAATGGAGATTGAAATTGTGTTTAGTTAATAAATGGAACCTATTAATGAAAAATTGATTTACATGTTGCAGGTTAGATAAATAGTAGAATTGGACTTGGCATCCTGAAGGAATCTTGTACTCAATGTTGATGACATTTTCTTTTTGTGTTTAGCATGTACCTAGGATGCAAATTCAATGATAGTGTCCTTCTTGTTTAGTGAGCTCTAGGGTACTATTTTTTTTTTGTAAATGCATATAATTGTAAATACCTTGTCGACATCTTATACTATATCGAAAGTAATGTTGTATAAATGAATTGGTCATTTTAGTGATATATCTAGATTGCCTACTTGATAGCATCTTTGATGAATGTATATATATAAGACTTGGCAATTGCTTGATATGTGTGTATGCTTGAACTTGTTGAATTGGTATATCAAGTATAAATATGTTTAAGCAAGTATGTGATAAAATGAGCAAGTTGAGTATTTTTATAAATGTTATGACATATCATGCATAAAACTTGGTACTGGCATTCATTTGAGAGTTCTAAATTGGCTTGTATATGTGCTTGGATGTTGTGTTGGTGAAAGACCTATTGGGTGAGAAATGTGGCCTAAAAATGGCCTATTTTTCGTTCACATGGGCAGAGACACGGGTGTGTGTCTCAGCTGTGTGTGACATACGGCTATGCACACAGGCGTGTGGTTTGGCCTTGTGTCCCTTGCATCTAAAACTCGAAAATTAAATTGTTCACACGGGCGTATGGCTGGCCGTGTGACCCAAGTCAGAGAGTTACACAGGTAAGGACACGAGCGAGGATACGAACGTATGCCTCATTTCAAACGCCCACATGGACCAAGGCACACGACCTAGCTACACGGTCGTGTGTCTCTGCTTCTTTGAAAAATTTATATATTTTTCGAAAAATTTCTTAAGTACCCGGTTTAGCCTCGAACAAAATTTAATGATTATTTTAGGCCTTAAGGGTGTAACACCCCTAACCAGTATCCGTTACCGGAATAGGATTATGAGGCATTACCGAACTTATACACTAGTATTTGTACAAAACTGAGTCACAAATTTGCATTCCAAATAAAAACTTTTCAAATTTCACCATAAAGTCCCTAATATGGGCCTACATAGACCAATACATGCTTTGGAAGTGGTTCGGGACTAAACTGGGAACTTTAAAAATTTATCCTTGAAGATAGGGGCACATGCTCGTGTGGCTTAGGACATGGCCGTGTGGTCAGCCCGTGGGGATCCCATGGCCGTGTGGCCAGCCCGTATGGAATTCTGACTTGCCAATTCTTGAGTATCAAAGGGGCACAAGGCCTAGGCACACGCCTATGTGGCTAGGACGTGTGGTCAATTGATTTTTCACCATTTTAAGCCATTTTCACATGTTTTGACACACGACCATGCTTGAAACTCGTGTCCTTTACACGACCAAGGCACACGGCCGTGTCTTTTGCCCGTGTACTATCTTGACTTCACATTTAAGGATGTAGGGGACACACGGTCATCTCACACGCCCGTGGGCTTACCGTGTGTCACACACGGCATAGACACATGTCTGTGTGTAATACTTGTGTGGACGAAATAAGGCCATTCCTAGCCTCATTTCTCACCCCAAACCAAATCATTTACCTGCATGAAATCTTACAAGTATATACCAACCCATTCAACCAATTACCAATATTCAAATCAACATGTTTCTATAATATTTCACAGCATATCCATCTCAAATATGCATTACTAACCACTTTTATGACTTAATTACAACCCAAAATATTAATTTATCATTTGGCCACAAAAACTTATACATGCCATTATAACCACAATTGTTATACCTTTTCTACCAAATTGGAACGATGGATAGTGTAAGTGATCTCCGCAAAGCTTCCGATCCAACAAGCTTCCGATTTACTATAAAATAAGGAAAAATAAAATGGAGTAAGCATATAATGCTTAATAAGTTCGTATAACTTGGTAATCAACTTACCAACCACTCTTACTCAAATTAAACATGCAAGGCACAATTATACCATTTGTTCTCAAGCCCTATCACACATTCTCATCACCCATGTTAGTCATATGATTCATGTAAACCACAATAAACACATATACAAGCTCATCCATATTCGAATTTTCATACACATACGTTTTTCCACCTCATGTATTCATATAACATGTATGTCAATTATTTTTATGTATTTCAGATACATTTCATATCATTTCATCTCAATTTCCAGTATATTTCTTGTCAGAACTTTTTTCAATAACCGATTGAAGTACTGATAATCACTCGGATGATATGCTCAAAGTGTAGCATTATATTTTCATGGATGAATGTATTCATCAAACCGTTCATATTCACACATAAACATCTCATATCTACATATTCTATTTCATGTAACATTATTTCATATTTTCCAAGAGAACACATGTAATAATCTCTTTTCTTTTCTTGTCACGATTTTACCCGTTGAATCATTGAAAACATCAATGGATATTTCCTTTTCCAGTAGTACACTTAAGGTGTACATTTCCTTTTCAAATGGTATACTTTGTGCACATTTCCTTTTCAAATGGTACACACAAAGTATACCTTTTCTTTTCAAATGTGTTTCAAATGGTACACAAAGTATGCCGTTTCAAGTGTACACACAAAGTGTACATAGCCTTTTCATGTGGTATACACAAAGTATACCTTTCCTTTTCACATTCGATAGCCGAAGTTATCCCTTCTCACATGGTACACAAAAGGTGCACATTTCCTTTTCATAATGAGATCAAAAGATTACCCTTTCGGGACAACCTTTCTGCAACACATGCAAGATCTCATTTCATATCGGTAATCACCTTTATCTATCGACTTTCATTTATTCAAATGGGATTTAGCATTTATCAATAAATTTTTGGATATATGTCCAATCTCATAATTTTACGCATTTATGTAATTTACATTTCACATTTAATTCAAGCTCAACAATGACATTTTAGTCATTGATCACTTTACGAGTATTATCATTTATTTCAAACATTATCAATCATCGGGCTTTATCGGATATATAATCATTTCACATGTACATTTATAAAATCACAATTACAATTCAAATCAAGCACAAAGACATGCATAGCTAAGTTATACAAACTTACCTCAATAGATGTTCGTATACATAAAGTCTATTTATCCGACATTTTCTCTTTTCCTCGTTCTAACTCTACATTCAATTTATTCTGATCTACATGAGTAAATTTGACATCAATTTAATGCAATTCAACATTGATCCAATTTACACTTTAGGCAAAATTACCATTTTGCCCCTAAACTTTTAATAAATGACGATTTCGTCCCTAAGCTCGGAAAATGAAATTTATGTAATTTACTCCTTATTCCAAGTCTAATCAAAATTTCCATATAACTTTTACAGCACATGAATTTCAGAAATTTTAGAATTTTTCCAAGAATTTCACTACTTTTCAATTTAGTCCCTACACATGTTTTCATTAAAAATCACTTTGTAAAAGTGATTTCTCTATCAATAACCTTTTATTTTCTATCATAAACTTTCAATTTACAACATATTAATCCATGGGTAATTTTCTAAACTTTATTTTCCTTTCAATTTAATTCCCCAAATAGAGAAATTAAGCTTTCCCGATCATAAAAAATATGAAAATCATTAAAAACGGGACATAGAACTTACCTAATTTGGCCATGAAAGCTTTCTTTCTCTTTTCTAGGGTTTCCATGGAATTTTTGGGGAAGAAGATGATAAAATAATATCTTTTTCATTTAATTTAATTAATATCATTTAACTTGTCCACTTTCCAACTTAGTCCTTTACCTTTTTCTATTTTTCCATGGATGATTCACTAAAATATCTACATGTTTTTCATCAATGGTATAATTGCTATATAAGAACCTCTCATTTTGAATTCCATTGCTATTTGATCCTTATAGCTTCTAGAATTCAACTTTGACATTTTATTCAATTTAGTCCTCTTTGCAATTAGACACATAATCGATAAAATTTTTCTATAAAAATTTTCATTCCATATTTCTATCACATTATCTACCATTTTATGTAATTTAAATAATTTCATTTTTCGGGCTCTGTAACGATCCGAACTTCAAAGTTATAGGAAAAATATATTTTCGGGTCTCTGTTTCTGAAAAATAGATTAGAAAATATTTATGAAAAATAATTACGAAGTTAATTGAGTAATTAACTAGGCTTTAATTAAGTGAATTTAGCTTAATTAAGAGGAATTAGGAAAAATGACTAAATTGAATAAATAATGAAAGTTGAATTGCAGATTAAAAGAAAGTAAAAAGGATTAAAATGAGAATTAAGCCATTGGCAATAGATGAGGCGGCAAATGGAAGAAAAATCAAGATTTTTCTTGAATTATGTATATTAAATGTTATAATTGTTATTATTATAGTTTTATATTAAACTATTATTATTTAATAGGTGTTATTATTAAATAAATTAAAAGAAATACAAGTGTATGGTAAAAATAAAATACATGTGTAATAAATATTGTACATACATTTGTAAAATATTTATGTATTTACTTATTATTTAAGTAAATAATTAATGTATTTGTTATCATTAAATTAATATTATATGATGAATAAATTAAATAAAGACAAATGTGTGGATATGATTTGATACAAGTGTATAAATAAAAATATATACATTTGTAATATATGTATTTAATCATTAATATATATTTATTATTTATAAAATATATTTACTAATTAAATGATCATATTATAAGATTTTTATGAAATAAATATACTAAATTATGACAAATGTATGGTTATAAATGGATACAAATGTATTAATAATATACACATGAATAAATAAATAATACTTACTATTTAAGTATAAATACATATATTTATACAGATATATATATAACAAAGTAAATAAAAGAATAGAAAAGAGAATAGAAGCAGACGAAACAGAGAGCAGGGGAAAGAAAGAAAGAAAAAGAGAAAAGAAAGATGAAAAGGGAAAATTAAGGTTTGAAGCTTGAAGTTTTAATAGGTAAGTCAATTTAGCCCTTTTTACTTAATTTTGATGTTTTGGAAGCTTTGGGACAAGGTTTTGATGAAATTAAGTGAATATTTTGAAAGTTATTAGATTTCTAAATATTGTTCATGTTGAATAAAAAGATGAATTAGGGGTTAGATTGATAGAAATTCAAGTTAGAAATGAAATAAGGATTGAATTGTAAAGTAATTTCATAAGTTTTATGTTATAGGGACTAAATTGATGAAATTTTGAAATTAGGAAAATATGCTGGAAATTTAATAGTTAAGTATGAGTTTGGACAAAATTTGAATAGAAATGAAGTATGAATTGAGATAGAAAAGTAAGTGAATTTAGTTAAGATTAAATTGAAATTAAAGTAGAAATTGAATAGAAATTGTATTAATTAGATATAAATTAGTAGTGAATTAACAAATATGAATTGTTTTAATTCCCATAGCTAACGTTGTCTCGGGAAATCTCAGCTAAGTAAGGAAAAATGGCAAAGACAACGGGAGTTAGCTCGAGAAAATACGGTTTGTATTTCTATAATTCGAACCTAGTTATTAATTGTTATATTTTTTATTCAATGCAATTAATAAATGTTGAAGTGAGAATTATTGTGTTTATAATGGAAATGGATTAATTTGGTATGTGATGAATTCATATTGATTGAATTAAATTGAATTATATATTATAAATATATATATATATGTGTGCATGAGATATTGTGCAATTATGATAATTGAATTTTGGATAAATATTATGATAAATAATTAAGATGGGAATTATTTGTATTGTGTCTTTATAATTGAAATGAATTGATTTAGTGTGTGATAAATTTATATTGAATTGATTTATGAATATATATGAATGTTTGAATTGAAATGAATATTGATGTGGAAATTGAATAATAAATATTTGTTATATTGGAAAATATATGTAGTTGGAAGTGTGATGAAATTGATAGAAAATTGTGATTATTGTGAAATTGAATATTTATTAGTGAAAAGTAATGGAATTATATTGAATTGAAAATATATAGTTAATTAATTAAAATATGAATTAATTAAAAACTGGAAAGTGAATTAAATACCTTATTAACTAGTCGGGCTAGTCGGATATAGTTGGCATGCCATAGGATACGAAAGAATACGGGTTTTGCCGGCTTACTGATCAGGCACTTATGTACCGACTACTGTTACTGTTACCGTTACTGTTACCGATTCGGCACTTTGTGTGTCGGATGTTGTTATTGTTACCGTTACTGTTACTGTTTCGAATTTTTTCCGATGAGGTACTCTGTGTACCGTACTGTTACTGTTCCAGATTTGTTTCGATGAGGTACTCTGTGTACCGTACTGTTATTGTTACTGCTCCGGCTTCGGCCGATGAGGCACTATGTGCCGTACTGGTGTGTTGGTTGGATCTGTGTATCCGTCTAGGTCCGAGTCATGTTAATAGGGGTAAATAAAGGAATTGGAAAGATCGACTGTTACTGAATAATTTAATTGTTACTGTATATTTTATTTTTACTGAATAGTTGACTGTTACTGGATAACCGATCAATTGATTGATACTGAATAACTGATTATTATTGAATAATTGATTGTTACCGAATAACTGACTATTACTAACTAAATAATTGTTTTGATTGACTATCGTTAATGAATATTACTGATTTATTAATTGCTATTGAAAAATAATAAATGATTTTGAATTTAAAGTAGACCAAAACATTAGTTGGAATTGAATGTTTCAATACTCATTGAGTTTGAAAAGTTCAATATATATAAATTAATATGTTTTATAATTGTTTAAGTGTTCGGATTATAGAAATACCACTGAGTGTATACTCAGCGTACGGTTTGTTTTCGTGCGCAGGTTAAGGCTAGACCGTTGAATCAGCATTCCAGGCCGATCCCGAATTCAATGAGGTAAAGTATGTTGAGTATTGGTAATGGCATGTACCTAGGATGTCTTATGAGAGTCATTTAGGTTGTGAAAGTATTGATAAAATAAGTAAATTATGGTTGGCAATGGTATATAGTATGAATTTAAAATTTGAAAGAAAAATTCGTAGTAATTCTCATTTAGTCCCAAATTGATTTTACTGTTCATATTGGACCGCGAGGGCCCATTAAAGGGACGTCACCTTAAAATTATGATGAGTCTGAACGTTTATATTTAATTAATGTCTGTATTGTACTATACTGATTGGTAATGTCTCATAACCCTGTTCCAGCGACGGTATGGGGTTAGGGATCATTACAAGCTCGAATTTGTGGTCCCGAAACCACTGTTCCAATTTTTACCGAAAATGGGCTATTACAAAGGGCTCATATTAGAGACCATATGAATGTTTGTTAATGGTTTTTGAATTGATTGAGAAATGTACATGAAATGTTTGATTGATTGAGTTATAAGTCTGGTAATGCTCCGTAACCCTGTTCAAGTGATGAATACGGGTTTAGGGTGTTACAAAACTACAGTCGCTTTGTCTACCACTGAAGCTAAGTACATGGTGATTACTAAGGCTTGTAAAGAAGCCATTTGGTTGAAGGGACTTTTTAGTTAACTCAATGAAGACCTTCAAATCAATACAGTATTTTGTGACAATCAGAGTGTCATCTTTCTTACAAAAGATCAAATGTTTCATGAGAGAACAAAAAACATTGATGTTCGGTATCATTTTTGTAATAGCCTGAAATAGGGCCTAGTTGAAACAGTAGTTACGAGACCACAAATCCGAATAGAAATATTTATTTTATAATACTCTATAGTCCATGATATGTTTGAGTGATTGTGTGTAAATTTTGTTAAGTAAATTTTATTGATAAAGTGCCAAATTTTATTATTGGGATTAAATAGCATTAATTGCAAAATATGAGTTCTTGAATATAAGTACTTGTTTGAAATGGGGGTTTAAACTAGAGGTCTTTAAATGGCAAATAAACCACCATATTTTGGTATGGACAAAACTAGACATGGAAGGGTAACAATTGAAGGGTTAGTAAAAAGGGCATTTTGGTCATTTGGGTGTTTTAAGGCATAAAAGACAAAATAAAACCCAAAAAAAAATTTGCTCATCTTCTTCATATGGCTGCCGAAATTTACATGACTCCATTGGGGTTTCAAGCTTTTCAAAGCTCAATTATCAAGGAAATCGAGATTCGGGCTTAATTCGGGAAAATACAAGGTTATGGACTAATGGTAAAATTACCGTTTTCGTATTCGAGGTAAGTCCGTGTGATTAAATAAGCATATTATTAATGTTATTATTGTTAGACTTGAAAATATTCTTGCTATTATTCTATTGAATTATTTGTTAGTGCTAGGGTGTATGAGAAAATGTTATACCCCTATGAAATAATCGAAAACTTAATATGTCGATTTCACTTGGTGTATTTATGAAATATTGGAAATTCGATGAAATAAGACAACTTGTTGAGATGAGTAAATTATAGGATGATGAAATGAAATGAAAGTTCTTATGGTGACGAATCTTGTGAATTGTATGATCAATTCTTCGAACGAGCTTGGCTATGATGTGACCCTTGAGAAATCCCGGTTGGACCTTTAGAAATACCTAGGATACGGGTATCGAGACACTGCTGTTATGTGAGCTAGTGTAAGACCATGTCTGGGACATGGCATCAGCTTGATATGTGTCAGTGTAAGATCATGCCTGGGACATGGCATCGGCACCGACAGATGAGAGCTAGTGTAAGACATGTCTGGGACATGGAATTAGCTTGATATGTGTCAGTGTAAGACCATGTCTGGGACATGGCATTGGCTTGATATGTGTCAGTGTATGACCATGTCTGGGACATGGCATCGGCACCAACAGATGAGAGCTAGTGTATGACCATGTCTAGGACATGGCATCAGCCTCGATATATGAGAGCCAGTGTAAGACCATATCTGGAATATGACATCGGCATCGATATGTATAAGATTTCCCGATTATCCTTTGGAATTCCAAGTGGTTCAGCGGATATTTCAAAGCTTGTGATGAAAGCGAGAAGGTAAATATATGAGCATGTTGAAATGGTACAGGTATGTATTTGAAGCTCAAGTGCTATTGAAAACATGAAATGATGCACCTTTGGTAAAGATACAAATAAGTAAGTTATGCCTATGAAAATGAAATTTGTGATGACCTTGTGATTATGGTTTTATGTCTATGATGTACAAATATGTATTCTTATCATGATGGTTGAAATGTGATTGATGAATTTGTGTGAGGCTTTGAGGCCACATTAAATTGAAACGTGAAATGTATATTCCGTTACTTGGTGGCCTAATGAACATGAAAGGAGAAATGGATTGGCATAAATGCCCATTTAAAAATGATCATGAAAGAGTGAAATGTAATAATAAAACAGTTTCAGTCAGCAGCAGTAGTCCGACTTTGAAAATACACCAAAAATTGTAGAAATTGAGTTAGAGGCTGAATAAAATATGAAATTAAATCCTAATGAGTCTAGTTTCACATAGAAGAAATTTTGTAAGCAAAAGAGTTTCATACTATGAAATATTTTAGTTGTTGTGAGACAGAGTCAGAATGACTTCGAAATCCCCTGTTCTGATTTGAAAAAATCATTGAAAATTGTAAAAAAATATTTATGAGTTATAATTTATATTATTAGAACTCTTAATGAGTCTATTTTCAATATAAATAGATGAGAACATCATCCGAGTCCCTTATTATGAGATAATACATTTTTAGTGAAGAGAGGTCAGAACTGTCAGACAGTGAAAAAGGGTAAATTTAAGGAATAAACTGTACTAATTGGCTAAACAAAAAATTCTAAAAATTTTATGGTAAGAAGATATGTGAGTCTAGGTTTATGAAAAATTAGCAGAACTTAATTTGGAGTTTTTTAGCTCCAGATATAAATAATTTAGTGACTATGACTCGAGAAGACAGCTTGACTGGAATATGAGTAAAAATGCAAATAGGGTTGTATTACCATGAGAAGCAAGTTGATAAGTCGCTTATTATTTTCATACGGTCTTACTAAGCTATAAAGCTTACTCCCTTCCTTTTTTTTTTCCTTTAGTGTTTTCAGATTAGCTCGGGGTTGGAGATCGTCGGAGGCAACATCACACCATCAAGTTGCTACCTTTGAAAAAAAATAAAGTATATATTAGAAATTTTCAAGTGAGTGGCATGTATAGGGATTTAGTTAATTGACATGCATTATTTTGCTTTGGCCAAATGTGTTGGCTTCTATTAAGTTATATGCATATGGCCACGAGATATGGCTCATATTGATTATGGCTTGTAAGCCTAGCTATTCATGTCATGTCTAATGTTTATAATGTGATTATGTTTGTTTGCCATGCATGGTTAGTAATATGACATGTGTGTTGGATGTATGCTCTATGACCAACTGAGGTGGTCATAGCCATATAGTAATTGTACGTTATAAACACAACGTGATAATGATTGAACATGAGTGCTTGATGAATAAGTTGGTAACCATACTATAATGATAAAAGAAGACATGTTAATGTTAAGGATATGTCTTAATAATGAGTGTTTAATCACTAAAATGCCATGATTTGCGATTTTGATGTGCATAAGGTTGTAAAAGATTATGGGTAACATGAAGGCTTGGAAAATAGTCTAAGTGTTGGCCACACGAGCTGAGACACAGACGTGTGTCTCAACCGTGTGAGAGACACGGCCTGGAGACACGGGCGTGTGGCCTAGTCGTGTGGTTCGATATGCATGTTGATGTCATTAACAGAGAGTTACACGGTCTAAGGACACGGGCGTGCCAAAGGCATACGGGCGTGTCCCTATGTTTACACGGGCATGTGACCCTATTTCATGGGAAATTTTTCTAAGTTTTCCTGAAACTTCTTAAAGTTCTCAGTTTAGTCCCGAATCAATTCCGATGAATGTTTTGGGCTTCGTAGACCCAAATAAGGGACAACAGCATGTGTTTGAAAGGTTTTGAATTAAAAGAGATTTTATGGCCCGATTTTTGCATGAATGTATATGTTTAAGTCATGTAATGCCTCATATCCTGTTCCGACATCGGACATGGGTAAGGGGTGTTACAATTTTGTTCGTGATATTATTGCTCATGGTGATATTGTTGTGAGCAAAATTAGTACTTATGAAAATCCTGCAGATATGATGACTAAGTCACTTCCTATAACGAAGTTTGAGTATTACTTAGACTTGGTTAGTGTTCATTATTGAAGTTAAATCATTAAGGGGTTTTATGGAAAAGGTGGAGAACTTGTTCGTTGAGTGTTCACGATGAAGAATTTGTTCGTTGAATGTTCACGATGAAGAACTTGTTCATTGGGAATTCATGTCAAGGTGGAGATTATTAGAATTGAGCGACCCGAATCCTTATTTAAATAAAATACAGTGGTAAAATAAAATAAAAGTAAAACCCACATAGAACTACACTTCTTTTATTTTATTTTAGAATAAGGTTTTTTTTAAACCTTATTAAACTCCATCTATTTGATATTGATTAGAATAAGGTGTTTCAATATTACTACACTCCTATTAGAATATGTTTTTACAAGCCTATAAATAGACATAATCTACTCCTCTTGTAATTATTCGAATTCGACATAGTGAATTTTTTTTCCTCTGCCCGTGAGTTTTTTTCTCAAATGGGTTTCCACATAAAAATCTGTGTTCTTTCTTTTTTTTTCTTTCCCTTTTTTTGCTATATATTGTCATTACGAACATTCTATTTTTTACAGTAACGAGTTTAACACTTACCTTTGGATCAATTAAAATTTCAAAGAGTAAAATGTTTATAAATTACCAAATTAGAACATAAAGACTAAATTCACAACTTTTACATAATATAGGGGCTAATAACAAAATTTAACCTTATTAATATTTACTAAATAGATGCAAAGTTGAAAGAAAGTAAAAAAGATACCATACAAATTCACACACTTTATTAAGTGGGATTACATTCCAAAAATAGTAGAATATTTATGAAGGAACTATTTAACATATGGAGAAGAGGGTTAAGAAGGAATATTGTAACCGGAATCCTCCAGCTCCTTAGCAAGTTGAGAGGATGATTGGGGAGTTTTGTCAACAAAAGGTTTCCAGGCAGCAATTCTAGAATATTTATCCTCCAGCTCCTTAGCAAGTTGAGAAGATGATTGGGGAGTTTTGTCAACAAAAGGTTTCCAGGCAGCAATTCTAGAATATTTATCCTCCAGCTCCTTAGCAAGTTGATCAGAAGACAACTTAGTACTTTTGTCCACCAACACAGAAAAACTAGAATATATATCCCCCAGTTGCTTAGCAACTTGAGAAGATGACTCCTCAGCTGCAGGATGTGCTATATTAGAAACAAGAGAATATTTATCCTCCACCTTTCTAACAAGTTGAGCATCCCCTTGTTTTTCCCTCAAATTCTTCACACCATGTATCCCACTGCCACACTGTATAAGAGTTTTAATTACTTTAAATGCACAGCTTTCACTAAAACACAGTATTATATATAATATAAAATGGTAAGCAAAGAAACTGCCGATTATACCATCAAAAGTAGAAGCTGAAACCAAAGAGCCATAGTGCATGGAAGACCCATCTTCTTCCTTCCTTGCTTTCTTCTTCTTCTTTCTTTTTTTAGAACTATTTGTTTAAAACTATTTTAAACATATTTTCAGCTTTGAAGAAGGCTACGATGCCCTTTTATAGGCAAAGGAAAAGCCTTTGTTGTGGCTTAATTGATAATTTTAAAATTCTATTTCAGATAAACATATTTATATTCATCTATTATTGAGATACATTTGTATGTATGTAATATAAATATGAAAATATTTTTGTAAAAAAAATACAAATAAACCTAAAATGGTATATCTAAAATGATACATCCATTAATACCATACAAGTTATCTTAATTAAACAAAATTAAATTAAATTATTAATTTTGGAAGAGGCTAAAAAAATATTCTTTTTTCATTTAACAAAGGAGAAAAAAAAATTAATTTAAGTTATTTAAATTTAAAAAGAACTAATCAATTGAGTTTTAGTTTGATTGGTATCGATATTATTGTCAATGCAAGAGGTTGTAGCTAGGGGTGAGCGTTCGATCGAATCGAATGAAAAAATTTCGAGTTAATTGAGTTGACGAATTATATTTTATCATTCTAACTCGATTTAAAATTTTCTCGAATCGAGTTGAGTGAGATGGAATTCGAATTGAATTGAATATATTTATTTGAGTTAAATTTTAAAAAATAATTTTGGGTCATTGTAACTACTGTCACTCACCGTAATCAAATTTGTTATTAACTTTCATCACCTTATAATTTATTTATTTATTAATCTTTTATATATGAGTTAGCTTCTTTACTTACTTAGTTGCTTCAATTATCTTCTGATTATGTATTTTGAAATTAAAAAATATATTAAATGCAAAAATGTGATTTTTTTAATAGAAGTTATTTTAGAGATAAAATGTGAAATTGATACCAATATAAAATTTTAACAAAAATATTTTATGATATTATTAATAATTCAATTTTAATATAAATATTCAATATGTTAAACAATTCAATAATTTAAATAATACAAAATGTGAAATTTAATTTAATAATATAAATAGTATATATAAATAGAATTATTATTATTTAATTTAGAGATTTTTTTGGATGATTTTGATTTTTTATTTGGAGATAAAAGGTGAGAAGTAAAAGTTTATGAAGGAAATAAAAAGTTTTGGGGAGTAAAATTTTGAGGGAAAGTAAATAAGGAAAGTAAAATTTTAGAGAGAAAATATTAAAAAAAATGGGGGGAGGGGATGGGATGGGTTTGGGGTAGATGGACGGTGAGATGAGAGGGGAGTAAAAATTTTAGGGAAAAATAAAAAGTTTTGAGAGTTTTTGGGAGTAAATTTTTTAGAGAGAGTAAATGGGAGAGTAAAATTTTGGAAGGAAAATATTAACAAAAAAAATGGTGGGAAATGAATTTGAGGTAGATGGGGGGTTGGGATGGGAGGGGAGTAAAAATTTTGAGGGAAAAGTGAAAATGAGTAAAAGCTTTGGGGGAAAAGAAAAAATGTTTGAGGGTTTGGGGTAGAAATGTAAAATATTATAATGTAAAATTCAACTCGATCCGAACTCGAAATTTGAAAAAAATTCAAGTTGACTCGAATAACTCGAATAACTTGAACTCGAAATTTGAAAAAAATTTAAGTTGACTTGAATAACTCGAATAACTTGAATAACTCAGTTCGTTTAACTCGAAATTAGAATTTTTCTTTGATTTTTTCGAGTCGAATCTAATTTTGCTCACTCCTAATTGTAGGTTTGAATGTGTTGAAGCACATTACTATTTTATATTTCCTTTTAATATTTTATTAAAAACTGTACTTAAATGGACTTATTTAATAAAAAAAAAGATATACACCCTACATTATTATAATTTTTAATCTGCTATAAAAAGGAAAAGGTATATGAATTAAATTTTAAATCATTTATATAATAAATAATACATAAATTTTTATACATGTAATATAAATGGTAACATTATTTATTTCAAATTTACTTATGATTTGGTATTATTATAAATACTACTAAAAATTATCATATTTTAATAATAAAAAGTTGCTTAAACTTTTATTTTTATTTTAGTAACTATATTTCACTACTTTATTTTTATTAGTTTTGTTTGCATTAAGAGTCTGATTTTGATTGAAGGATGATAATGATTATTTTATTGTTTGTGAATTTGGATATTGCAGATTCAATTAATATTTAAATTTAAATATTTTAATTACTATTCAAAATAAATTTGGAGTGGATATATAAAAATTATTAAATACTTATTATTTGAATCTAATTTACTGTTCCGCATAATAGATTCTTGTTTATAAAAGATTATACTTCAATGTTTTAGTAACAACTAAGTTGAGACTAAAAGGTTAGTGTAATGTACATTAATGGGTTTCCTTTATGCGTGATATATCGTGATGACTGAATTCTTTTATTTTTGGAGTAAATTACTTAATTAACAACACCTATATTTAGTCAAGTTCAGAATCTTTTTAAAATTATTTTTGGCTAAAAGCTATATTTAACCAAAATCTAGATTTATTAAATCATTTTTAAACTATTTTTGACTAACTAGTAACACATATATTTAGCCAACTTAAAAATAGCTTAACCGATTGAAGCTATATTTAAGTAAATTTGTTTAACATTGCTCTAAACTATTTTTGTCCGGGTCAAATCCATTTAGCGGTTTTGAGCCAATAAAAATCTTATATATATATATATATATATATCATGGTTCACTTTCACTTAAAACACACCTTAAAAACTCTATTTTTCTCCTATGGTTTATCGTTTAATCTTTTTGAGATTATTGAGTATCTTTCTATTGTAACATATTGTTGATTCTTACTCTCGTTTTCTAATAAAAGAATTTGTTAAATCTTGAAAAATATATTATATAGTGAAATATATTTAAAATTAACACAATCAAGCTATTTCAACTCTTATTCCTAATTCGTTAACTTAGTCTAATATTTACTAACAAGAATAATGGATACACATAATGCAATCACATCATGCAATCTCCATGAATCTTCACCGATTGATATAAATGGATACACATGCATTCATACTGATGGAAATATATAAAAAGATATTGAAAGAGTGAAAGATGGAGTAACTGTACCAATATGCCCTATCAATAATGAACTCAATTATTGCAAATATGGGTTTGCAGCTGCTTCCCATATCAAATTACCAAAGAATAGATAACATTGTCTCTTTTCTTTTTCCCATTTATAATAAATAAATAATAGATGGGTGGAGGTATGTTAGTTGGATAATAAATAGCACATGTCTGATCACCCTTCTTTTTTCGTTGTCGATATTTCTCTGTGCGATCTATTATGATAGGGAATGGGCCTGAGCTCCACTGTTTTTAACTCGTAGGTTAGTTTAGTAATGTTTTTAAAAAATATTTTTGAGTAATAATTTTTTGAAAAAGATTTAAATTTTTTATTTATTTGGTTAATTTTTGGTGTTTAAAAAATATTTTTTTCTCGTAAAAATGTCTTGTTTCAGAATATTTTTATCTCAAAAGTACTTTTTATCCCAAAAAGTTTATTTGTTAAACTAGCCTTACATCTTAATACTTCTCCATTTGATGTTCTTTAAAACTACTTTTTATTTAAATAATTGAATCTCTTTTTTGGTTATCAAAATAGATTTTTCAATCTCCTCCCTTTTTTTAAATAATATTTTATAATATATTAAATTTACAAAATTAAATAAAAATATATATTATAAGACTTTATAAAATCAAGAAATTATAATGAAATATACAAAATGATATTTGTAAAATTAAAAATAGTGTTATCAATCTTCATAAAATTATGAATTATAATAAAATTGTAATAAAATAGTTGTAAAATTAAAAGAGGAAATGGGGTTGGGTGGGTTTCTGTTGAATCCAATTCTAACTTGATCCTGAAAGTTTTAATGAAAAAATCAATCCATTTAGCTTTGAAACCAAATTTTTAAAATTAAAAAAGCTTGCCTCTTTTAAATCATCGACTCTAATTTGTGCCCTCATAAGGTAGCTTGTTCAAGTTTTTGGACTCCTCAAAGATTGTCAGCTTTGCTTCCCAAGATTTAAGAAGACTATTTAGCATATTTTTCACCAACTCCTTGTTTGGATAAGCCTTACCAAGAGCATCGAGACCATTGACGATGTTGGTGAAGCAATCAAACATCTCCTTAAGTCCCTCATCTGCATGGCCTTGAAATACTTATAATTCAATGTAAACAAACTTATCTTGGATTTCTTGACTTACTTGTGCCATTATAAGTCATTTCAAGTTTGTCTCAAATCTTCTTGGCATTGTCACTCAAAGAGCATAAAATAATGTATGCATGGCTTTGACATTTAGTTGAGCCACCTTCACAGCCACTTCGTCCCATTTATCTTCTTCTCTGGGCATTATGATGTCTTTTATTCTCTTCTTAGGGATTGATGGCCCATTGTGATCACCCTTCATACTTCATAACCGTCAGCTTGGATGAGCAACTTTATTCTTTTCCTCTAATAAGAATAGATGGAACCGTTGAAAAGTGGAGATCTCATAGTTGAATGACATTCTTTCAATATTATTCCATTTTTCTCAAATGCCATTAAGCACATGTTGTGGATGCAGGTAGAGAAAATAAAATAGAAACAGAAAAAAGATAGTAGATTGAGAATTGAAAAATTTCCAAGTATTTTTGATGGATTTTCCTTTACAGACTAGTCTTATTTATATGCTAAGTCTATTAGAAACGGACAAAATCTGTTAAGGCCTTAGGTGCCTTCCTCTCTCTCATGCTCCTGCGTAATTCATGGGTAGTCTGGTTAACCGTTCTTGGGTTGTTACTCCCCTCTCCAAGTGTATCATCAACATCCCTTGCCACTGCCTCAGTCCCTTCTGTAACAGGTCCCCCTCTTGGAAAAATGACCTTGTCCTCAAGGTTGACAGATTCGGAGATTGGTAAGACATCCTTGAGCAACAATGGCAGTGGAGTGATTTGTTGCATCGGTTGACCCTTGCAGGACCTGAGTTGAGACACATGAAAAACAAGATGTATACGAGTCGAATTCGGTAAATCCAATTTGTATGCCACAGACCCAATGCGTTTTAAAATGCAGTAAGGGCCAAAGAATCTTGGGCCAAGTTTGTCGTGTTTCCTTAGGCGTAAAGATAGTTGCCGATAAGGTTGGAGCCGCACATAGACCCATGCACCTTCTTCGAATTCTAATTCGCGACGATGTTTATCTGCTTGATTCTTCATGCGGCTTTGTACTTGAACCAAATTGTGCTTCAACACACGGAGTAAGTCATCTCTATCCTTCAAGGCTTGATCGACTTGAGTATTCGAAGCGCTACCTTCCAAATACGATAGAAGCGTGGGGGGATCTCGTCCATAAAGTGCACGAAATGGAGTCATTCTCGCAGATGTGTGATAAGCAGTGTTGTACCAATACTCTGGCCAGGCCAAATATAAGTCCCATTTAGTCGGGTTGTCACCAGCCATACAACGGAGATACATTTCTAGGCAACGGTTCAGCGCTTCAGTTTGACCATCTGTTTGTGGGTGGTAAGCAGAGCTCAAACATAATTCTGTTCCCTGAAGCTTGGCCATTTCAGTCCACATATCACTAAGAAAAATTCGATCACGATCGCTAACTATCATACGTGGAATACCATGCAATTTTACAAGCCCTTGAACTAAAATTTGCGCCACATATTTGCTGTCATAGTGTCGAGGAAGAGTGAAGAAATGACCGTATTTGGTCAGGCGATCAACCATAACCAAAATAGTTTCTTTCCCTTTTGAATTTGGCAGTCCTACAATAAAGTCTAAAGAAATGTCTTCGAATACCTGTTCGGGGATGGGAAGAAGCTGCAAAAGCCCAGCTGGTACCAAGCTGTCGCTTTTCATGCGTTGACAAGTTTGGCATTCGGTAAGGAACCGTCGAACTGCCTTGCGCATACCCAACCAGTAGAAGTTGGCAGCCAAACGTTGAAAAGTCCGAGTGATTCCAGAATGTCCCCCAACCACAGAACTATGAAACTCACACAGGAGCAAGGATCGAAGGGCAGCTTCGTTGGGCACAAGAATTTTACCCCGAAATAACAACAATCCATCATGGTCCGTGTAATCAGTATAATCTGAATGTCCCTCGCGGATAGCTGTTCGAATAGTTACCAAGGCAGGATCGTGGGCGGTGGCTGTGCGAATATTGTCTAATACTCCAAATATTGGGCGAAAAATGGCCATGAGAGAAACATCATTTGTACGGGAAAGAGCATCTGCCATATTATTAAGCTTGCCGGGTCGATAACGAATTTCAAAGTCGTATCCCATTAACTTCGATAACCAGCGTTGTTGCTCTGGAGTTTGAATAGTTTTCTGATTTAATTCCCGTAAGGAGCGCTGATCTGTGAGAATAATGAATCGACGACCCACCAGATATTGACGCCATTTACCGACAGCTTGAGTGATAGCAAATATTTCTCTACTGTATGTCGACGCACTCTGCATTCTTGGGCTAAGTTTTTGGCTGAAGTAGGCGAGAGGCTTACCATCTTGTGTCAAGACAGCCCCTATTCCCGATCCAGAAGCATCCGTTTCAATTTGAAATTCTTTATCAAACTGTGGAAGACTAAGAATTGGGGGAGAGCAAAGACGATGTTTGAGCTGATCCATCGCTTGCTGAGCTGCTGGAGTCCATGCAAAAGTTTGTCTGTTGCGTAACAAATCGGAAATCGGTGACGCCAAGGAAGCAAAGCCCTTGATAAATCTACGGTAATAACCTGCAATGCCCCAAAATCCTCAAACGTCCTTGAGGTTAGTGGGAACTGGCCAATTACGGATGGCGTCGACCTTGGTGGGATCTACGGTGAGACCTTCCGGAGAGACAATATGACCCAAGTATTCAACGGATTGCTGGCCAACAGTGCATTTACTACGTTTAGCGACAAACCCATTGTCTCGCAACGTCTACAAAACCAACCGAACATGAACCAATGTTCGTGCCAATGCTGACTGTAAACAAGAATATCATCCAGAAAAATGAAAACAAATTTACGAAGAAAAGGCCGAAAAAGATCATTCATTGTTGCCTGAAATGTGGAGGGTGCGTTGGTTAAACCGAACGGTATGACAAGGAATTCATAATGTCCTTCGTGAGTCCGAAATGCAGTTTTGTGAACGTCGTCGGCTTTAACTCGAATCTGATGGTAGCCGGCCAATAAGTCTAACTTAAAGAAATCCTGAGATGTGCCTAATTCATCAAACAACTCATCCGCCGTGGGAATCAGAAATTTATCTTTGATTGTAACTGCATTCAAGGCCCTGTAATCGACACAAAAGCGCCATGTGCCGTCTTTCTTTTTGACAAGGAGCACTGGAGAGGAAAATGGACTGGTGCTCTTGCGAATCAGATTATTGTCTAACATTTGTTGAACCTGGCGTTCCACTTCTGCCTTTTGAAAATAAGGATACCGATAAGGCCGAACGTTGATTGGTGTACTCATGAGCTGCAGATGTATATGTTGGAGCTAAGTGCAACAAATAGCAAGGTTCAACAAAAAGCTTGCCGAGCAAGAATCGAGACTTGCGGCAGAAACAAAGAAGAAAAATGAAATAAATTTTAAGCAAAGCTAAAATAGAGAGTATATGGATGAAATCTTGATTGAATTCATTCATTTTTTTTTAAAATGGCATAAAGCCTATTTATACAAGCTTACAACTTGACAACTTAGTTGGAATACAACTAAGTTTCATCATTACATCCACTTAAAATAAATCACCACCTACTACCACTAACAAACTTAGTTGGAATACAACTAAGTTTCATCATTACATCCACTTAAAATAAATCACCACCTACTACCACTAACAAACTTAGTTGGAATACAACTAAGTTACATCATTACATCCAAATAATAATAATAATAATAATAATAAAACATGTGATTGCTACATGCTAACCATTGCTTCAATACTCCTCCTTGGTTTGCATGGAGCAAACACCTAGCTTCCTTCTTAGACATTCGAACCTTGTGACATTAAGGGCTTTAGTCAAAATGTCTGCAAGTTGATCCTCAGAATTACAATGGATCAGCTTCACTTCCTGAGCTTGCTCCATTTCTCGAACAACATGCAACTTGATGCTGAAATGCTTTGTTCTTCCATGGAACACTGGATTTTTAGCAATTGCAACTGAAGATTGGTTGTCACTGAAGATCTGAGTAGCTTCCTTTTGATGCACTTTCAAATCAGCTAAGATTTTCCTTAGCCAAATGGCTTGGTTGACAGCACTTGCAGCTGCCACATATTCTGCTTCAGCAGTAGATTGAGCCACCAGACTTTGCTTCTTCGAGCTCCAGCAAAACATGGCTGAACCAAGGTTGAAAGCATACCCTGAGGTGCTTTTCATGTCATCTATCGAGCCAGCCCGGTCACTATCAGTGTAGCCAACCAGCTTCAGATTTCCTTCCTTGCTGTACCTTAAACCATAGCTCAAAGTACATTTGACATATCTAAGCACTCTCTTAGCAGCTTGTAAATGCTTTTTATTGCAACAATGCAAGAACCTTGAGAGCAATCCTACAGCATACATTATGTCTGGTCTAGTGGCAGTTAAATATAACAGACAACCAACTAGACTTCTGTAGGTTGTTTCACAAACCTTCTCAAAATCACCTTGGCTCGATAGTTTTTCTCCAACAGCAACAGGTGTTTTAGTTGCTTTACTGTTTTGCATGGAGAACTTGGTCAGAATCTTTGTGGCAAAGTTTCTCTGACTTAGAAATATCCCATTTTGTGCTTGAGTCACCTCCATTCCAAGGAAATAAGACATTTCCCCTAGATCAGACATTTCAAATACTTCTTGCATCTTGGTCTTGAAATCGACCAGCACTGCTCGATCTCCTCCTGTCACCAGCAGGTCATCAACATATAGGGATACAATGAGCTGTGTTTGTGTCCCTTGCTTCTTGACATACAGTGTTGGCTCACTCTTGCTTCGATCGAATCCCAAATTAGTCAAGTAGCCATCGATTCTGCTGTACCAGGCCCTTGGAGCCTGTTTTAAGCCATATAGGGCCTTCTTCAGTTTGTAGACCATATGCTCTCTGCCAGCTATCTCAAACCCTTGTGGTTGTTCAACATAGATCTCTTCATCTAAGAAACTATTCAGAAAGGCTGATTTCACATCGAGTTGATGGATCTTCCACTCGAGCTGTGCTGCTAAGGCAATCAGTAATCTGATGGTGTCTAGCCTGGCCACTGGTGCAAAGGTCTCCAGGTAGTCCAGGCCATACCTCTGACTGAACCCCTTGACAACTAGCCTTGCTTTCAGTTTGTTCAAGGTACCATCAGCATTTTGCTTGGCTTTGTACACCCATTTCACCCCAATTATCTTTCTTTTGACTGGCCTTTCAACTAATTCCCAGGTCTGGTTCTTCTCAATCATGCTAATCTCCTCAGCCATTGCCTGCTTCCACTCTTGCTGAGCTTTAGCCTCTTCAAAATTGCTTGGTTCAGCTATGGCTACATGAGCTCTTTCATAAATCTCAGTCAATGGTCTTGTTCCTCTAACTGGTTCATCATCAATGTCCATTTCAGGAACATTTTGATCTGGCTCAGCTTGATCTGCTGCAAGTCCTTCTAAAACTTCCTCAGGTTCATGTTTTTCCCATTTCCAACATGACTTTTCATCAAATACCACATCCCTACTGACTGACACTTTCTTTGTTGAAGGATCCAATATCCTATAGCCCTTCTTAACAGTGCTGTAGCCCACCAAAATACCAGGTCGAGCCCTTTTAGACAATTTGTCCCTTTTGACAGCAGGTACATGAGCATAACAGATGCATCCAAAGACTTTCAGATGAGCCAGTGATGGCTTGAATCCAAACCAGGCTTCGAATGGAGTCTTCTGATCCAAGGCCTTGGTTGGAAGCCTATTTTGAATGTAGTTTGCAGTGTTAACTGCCTCTGCCCATAGTGCTTTAGGCAGATTCTTCTGAATCATCAAGCACCTGGCCATATCCATCAAACTCCTATTCTTCCTTTCACTTACACCATTTTGCTGAGGTGTATATGTGTTGGTAAGTTGATGTTTGATGCCTGCCTTATCACAGAAGGCTTGGAACTGAGCTGAGGTGTACTCAGTCCCATTATCAGACCTTATGGACTTCAGCTTGCAACCTGTTTCAGTCTCAGCAGCAGTCTTGAACTTCCAAAACACTGAGGCCGCCTCTGATTTCTGTTTTAGGAAGTAAAGCCAGCAATATCTTGAAAAATCATCAATGAACAGTATGAAGCACCTGTTTCCACTTAATGACTCAGTCCTCATAGGGCCACACACATCAGTGTGCACCAGTTGGAGTTTTTCAAAGGCTCTCCAGGCTTGATTCGAGGGAAATGGGAGTCTGGCCTGCTTTCCTAGCTGACACACTTCACACACATCATCATGATCCACTGAGTTGATGAAGTTTTCAGCCAAGTCCTCTCTGACCATTCGAGCCATCGATCTGAAGTTGGCATGTCCCAGTCTTTGATGCCAAAGCTTGGATTCATCTGATGTGACTGTGTAGGCAATGTCTGACTCCCTGGTCCAGTCAACTACAAAGCTCTTATTAGCCATAGGAACTGCCATCAGCTTGGATCCACTTGGATCATTGATTTGGCATTGGTTGTCTTTGAACACAACAGAATAACCTTTCTCCAGCAACTGAGCTATGCTGAGCAGGTTTCTGTCAATTTCAGGCACCAAAAGTACATTTGAAATCACTTTGGCACCTGTGGGGGTGCATATCAGCACATCACCTTTGCCTTCAGCTTGAATAAAATGTCCATTTCCTATCTTGACTTTAGTTCTGCAGCTTCTGTCTAAAGACTTGAAGATTGCAGCATCAGGTGTCATGTGGTTGGTGCATCCACTGTCTAGAAGCCAACCAAATGAGAACCTTTCTTGAGCAGCTGAGCATAACACAGCAAAGACTTGCTCCTCTTGGTCACTGTCCTCCTTAGCTACTCGAGCCTCAGCTTTCTTCTGTTGAAATTGACTCTGCCTTGATTTGGCCTTGCTCTTGCAGACTCTCTCAACATGACCCTTCTTTTTACAATGCTAACATACAGCATCTGGATTGAACCAGCATTTTTCTTTTGGATGACCAGCCCTTCTGCAGTGCTTGCAAGTCTGACCCTCTTTTCTTGCAACATCAGTCCTTGGCTTGTCTCTCCAAGCCTTCTTGCCTTTGTAGGCAGTGTTTGTTCTTGCCTGAAAGGCACCTTCTTGATGCTCCTCCAGTCTGCTTGCTCTTCTTTGCTCTTGAGAATATAAAGCATTGATCAACTCTGTCAGGGAGATGGTGTACAGGTCCCTTGAGTCCTCGAGAGATGAGATTTTTGCCTCATACCTCTCGGGCAGAGTTGCAATAACCTTCTCCACTATCCTAGCTTCCTTGAGCTGCTCTCCAAGGAGCCTTATGCTGTTAACCACAGCCATAATCCTGTCAGAGTACTGCTTGATAGTTTCTTCTTCCTTCATCTTCAAATTCTCGAAATCTCTCCTTAAGTTCAGCAACTGTTGCTGCCTTGTCCTCTCTGTCCCTTGAAACTCCTCTTGCAACTTGTCCCAGGCTTGTTTTGGTGATTCACAGGCCATAATCCTTGTGAAAATCACATCTGACACTGAGTTCTGGATGCAAGACATGGCTTTGTGCCTCTTGGTCCTCTCATCAGCATGCTGCCTGATTTGAGCCACTGTTGGATTGCCTCTAAGTGGCTCTGGTTCAACATCTGAGTTGACTACCTCCCACAGATCGAAAGCTTGTAGGTAGGTCTTCATTTTAACCACCCATATGTGGTAGCCTTCTCTATTGAAGATTTGAGGTACAGCTGGTGAAAAGCTTGATGAAGCCATGAATTTGTATAACAGATCCCTTAAGAAATAGGCTATTGATACCAATTGTTGGAGCTAAGTGCAACAAATAGCAAGGTTCAACAAAAAGCTTACCGAGCAAGAATCGAGACTTGCGGCAGAAACAAAGAAGAAAAATGAAATAAATTTTAAGCAAAGCTAAAATAGAGAGTATATGGATGAAATCTTGATTGAATTCATTCATTTTTTTTAAAATGGCATAAAGCCTATTTATACAAGCTTACAACTTGACAACTTAGTTGGAATACAACTAAGTTTCATCATTACATCCACTTAAAATAAATCACCACCTACTACCACTAACAAACTTAGTTGGAATACAACTAAGTTTCATCATTACATCCACTTAAAATAAATCACCACCTACTACCACTAACAAACTTAGTTGGAATACAACTAAGTTACATCATTACATCCAAATAATAATAATAATAATAATAATAATAATAATAATAATAATAAAACATGTGATTGCTACATGCTAACCATTGCTTCAATAGTATAGCATGGTCAGTGTCGCGCGGGGGTGGGAGTCCCTACGGAGGCACAAACACAGTTGCAAACTTAGTCAGTAAGTCTTGCATCTCAGCAGAATCAAGTACCAGTGCTTCCACTGGTGGTGTTTCCAAATGTAAGCAGTAACAAGCGGCCAAGGCATTAGTTGCGAACATTCGACGGAAGGACTGAAAGTGAACTTCGGAAGGAGCGAGACCCGATTCTCCTTGCCAATGATGATCCGTAGTTCCCAATCGAAACTGAAATTGAAGTTTCGCAAAGTCCATTGTTACAGGCCCGAGAGTGGCCATCCATGCTACTCCTAAAACCATTTCGGTGCCTTCCAAGGGAAGCACATAAAAATCAGTTACCAGCTGTGTTCCTTGTACTGTTAATTGAAGGTCACAGACGCATCCTTCATTCTTCAATTTGTCCTCGTTACCCACTAACACTCGAAAATTAGGTGCAGATGTTATGGGTAATCCTAAATATTTGGCGACTCGGGATTGAACAAAATTGTGGGTACTACCACCATCAATCAAGATTCACACTGCCTTCCCCTGAATTTCACCGGTAACTCGAAGCGTATTGAGGGTGAAGCACCCAGCGAAGGCATTAAAAGAAACCAAAGACTGTTCTCGCACCACTTCATCAGAACCGTCAGTTTTATTTGGAACCATTGTCGAGATTTGGGATTCTTCTTCAGCTTCATCGTCGAGAAGAAAGAGTTGTGGATCTTTACCCTTGTGACCAGGAACAAATTTTGCGTCGCAATAGTAGCAGAGTCCTTTTTCACGGCGTGCGTGAGCCTTAGCTGTTGAGATACGACGAGGTTGTAAAGTAGGAGGAGAGTGAGAATGGGATTCTAAAGGGGGTGGTCTTCCTGGTTGTGTACGTGGCCCAAATGTATTAGCAGTAGGAGATGGTAATAGTGGAGGTAACTTGGGTCTAAAAAAATGGCCCACCGATTTTTTCTTCACCGAGACGGGCCTCATGAAATCGTGCTAGGGACAAAATCTCATTCATGGAAGTTGAGCGGTGACGCAACACGTTATTTTTTATATCAGGGCATAATCCAGAGACAAATCACTGAGTGAGAAATTCATCGGACAGATTGGATGTTCGTAGGGCCAAGTCCTCGAAACGAGTTTGATAGTCTTCCACCGTTGTGGTTTGAACCAATTTTGATATTTGTCCTTCAGGTGATTCTAGTTTTAGCACCGCGAAACGCCATCTGATAGCTCTAACCAAATGATTCCAGCCAGCTAACTGTCGTTGGCGTTGCATCTAACGAAACCATTTTTTTTGCAATTCTTTCCATTCAAAAGGAAGCCATAGTGACTCGATGATGGTCTTCGGTTCCATAAAATTCAAAGAAATCATTTGCAGATGCCAGCCATTCTTCTGGGTCATTCCCGTAAAATACTGGTAACTCAACTTGCACCGGTCTCGGGGCAAACAGAAAAATATCATCAGAATCGTAGCATACCTTTGCCTTTTCCTCGAGTGATCACACTATCGATCGTGAGTTTGCCGCAGGTAGATGTCGTTGCTGAAATACCCAACTGGTGTGAAATAGCTTGTAATTGACGAGTCATTTCTTGGAGAGTGGACTGAGTATTGGTATTCCACTGTTCTTGGTTCGAAACATGGGCTTGGAGCGAGGAGAGGATTTGGTCATGGCGGCCAGTTGTATCCTGAAAGGATTTGATGGCTTCTGTGTTATTTACCATATTGGTAAGATCAATGAAAGCACTAAATGTTGTGGATGCAGGTAGAGAAAATAAAATAGAAACAGAGAAAATATAGTAGATTGAGAATTGAAAAATTTCCAAGGATTTTTTATGGATTTTCCTTTACAGACTAGTCTTATTTATATGCTAAGTCTATTAGAAACGGAAAAAATCTGTTAAGGCCTTAGGTGCCTTCCTTTCTCTCATGCTCCTGCGTAATTCATGGGTGGTCTAGTTAACCGTTCTTGGGTTGTTACTCCCCTCTCCAGGTGTATCATCAACATCCCTTGCCACTGCCTCAGTCCCTTCTGTAACAGCACACCTCCTCTATAGTAGAAACTTCTTGGTGATTAATCACTACAATTGTATAAATTGAGCTTCTCTTGGATATTTATCTCTTGGTGGTTAAACTTTCATTAAAAAACTAGCTCAAATATGATTGTTATCCTCAAAATGTATCGAGAAAGGGGTGAATTGATGTTTAAAAAAATAAAGAAAATGAAGCTAAAAAATATGTGCAATGATTTCAAAGTGGTTTGTCCTCAATTGCCTACCTCTACTAATTTAACTTTTCTCAATTAAGGATTTTATCCGATTCACTAACTGGTACCTTTCAAGGAGAAAGTATAACATTTACAATATTATCTTTTATAAGGTAAGATAGTGTTGGATCGCCAGTACGCCCCGTGGCACAGCAGAAAAATTATTCCGGCAATCATCAATCATGGATGAATGTACGAGGAACGAATTGGATTGAAAAAATGGTCAAAAATATACCTTTCGAAACTTAAAAGTGACAAATAATGTTGTTGATAGGATCCCTTTCGAAGATGTCGATTCCAAGCCACAACAATAATGTCTCGGCCTCTACGTAATCCACCTAGTCAAAAAACGAACAACAACACTCTTTTGAACTTTTCAGAGAGTATTTTTTAAAAACGGTTGCTAGACCTTTTTTTTGATAACCATAATATACATTAAGGGATTATATTCCTTTTATTTTCTTTAATATCACATATCAAGAAAAAAAAAGATTATTCCCTTACTATGAGAGAAACAAATGGAAAGTCAGAAAAAGAAATTATATTCTTTACTAAAGAATATCAATTTCTATGTGTTTTATATTTTGACCAGAATTAATTATTATAACTGTTTATATTAATAATTTCGGTAAACTATATAAAATTGATATTTTGTATGAATCAAATTCATATATTAATTTTATCTATGTTCTCTATTTGTGTACAACAAGTTTGTATATATAATGTGTTCAATATTTAACTATCAAATTAAATTAATTCAATAATTAATTTAATTCACGTGATAGCTAAGTATAATACAAAACGTATTTAGATTTTGTTCGCTTCAACTATAGGGTGTGACTCTATAGGCTCTTATAACGTTAGTAGTAATATTAGAACGATTCTAATATTACAAGCAATGAGTAACATCTAGCAACGCATCATTGCTACCCAAGTTACAAGAAGTCGTGATTCGACATAACCTTTTTGTGATAATTTTTCATGTATTATATCATTTTATCCTTAATATTTAGATTAGACACAAGTCATGGAATAGTTACAATTTTATAGTCCAGTCTCATATTTCTTGATATTTTGAGTAGACTGAAAAAAATGTGATATCTCATATCAACTTATTTGACTATGGCCATGCATTTCTAGTCTTACTCTGTCAAGAGGCCTAACATATTGCTCTCATTATGTAGAGGAAAAAATCCTATCTTGATCAATCATATCTCACTACATAGATTGTGGCATACCCATCATCAATCTTTATAGTATAACTTGTTTTGGTAGACATTTGACTGTGTCAAAATATATGACTTATGATGTTGGGACAATCATAATCTCAAGTCAGAGGATCATATACATAGTTATCACTATGAGTAATATTGTGAGTATTACATAATAATCTAAGAAACATAATCATAGCGTCAGTCCAGTATGTTGTTCTCTACCACATACTCATGTATTGATTTTAACTGTAACACCCCAAACCTGGCCTAGACGTTATCACTGAATCTGGCGATGTTACATGGTAGTGTTTTTCGAAAAAGTGAGTTGTTGTCAAAAACCTTTTTTCTATTTAACCTCTTTACAATATTTTAAGTTAATTCTAGGACATGTCATTCATTCTCGAAATGTAATTCATTATCATAAAGTTATACTCTTTCAAAACATTATTAATTTTTAAAACGTCATTTATTGCGGAAGCATTTTAAAATAGTTGCGTATTTGAGTGAATTTTGTTAAAACGTTTGATTCTTTTGAAAACTCGATTATCCCTACTACTAGCAGTTATAAATCAAGCAATAAAAATCCCAAATTAAAAATTTAAATCTAAAAAAAGGCCATTATTACAATAAAATACCCCAAGTAAAACTTTACGAAAAAATCTAATTAAGTAAGAAATAGTAAAAAGGGTCGTGTGGCCACCGCTGAGTCCTCCGCCACTCCGATCCGCCTAAGTCTGGGGATTACCTGTACAGATAAAACAGAAGGGGTGAGTTTACGTAAACTCAGTGTGCAATCCCTATGTAAACAAACAAATAGCATACATATAATCACAGTTTGGGCCTAAGCCCTTTTTCGGTAACAGTATCAGTCCAATTTGGGCCTTAGCCCATCTCAGTACAACAACAGTAACAGATATGCAGTCACAAAAATCCTACCCAACCAGCCTCTACACTTCAACCCTACATTCCATGTGGGGATATAATCAACCCACCCATCCCTACACTCTAAGTAGTACCGAATACAGCACTAGACAGTAGTTTGCAGTTGAGCTGCTAGTAAATTAGGCTCGAAGCCTTTTAGTGCACTTCCTCTGAACATCATAAACCCCCAAACGCAATGCAATACAATATACCAATATGTCATGCCAAATCATAGTATTATATAAATATTTAGTACAGTTTTAACGGCATGCTCAATATACAGTCATACAGATATCTATATCATATATGGATATAATAGTTATTCAGTCAATCAGGGGTTTAAGTACGCTTACCGACCCTACAGTAGGTTCACAGTCGTCTCGGGCGACCCGTGCAACCTTAGCATCAAAATAGTGAAAATCAGCCTACATACCCATGTTGTCAGCCCGTGTGGTTTGCCTGTGTGGTTCACCCATATAGGCCCACACGCCCGTGTGGCCCATAGGGCCCAATTTGGCCTGGCCCATGCATCGCACACGGCCTGCCTCATCGATCACATACCCGTGTTCGGTCACACGGCCTCCCACACGAGCTGCCACACGCCCGCATAGTGTCGACAGCCTCACCTTTTGGCTTTTTGCTGATTCCAGTTTTTAGCATTGTGGTTACACACTTAATTTCGTTTTGAAGTTAAACCGCACTCCAAGTACTCCAACCTAGATTCAACCCAAAACATCATTTAGTTAACTACTTACTCGATTTTAATCAGAGCCTAACGAAGTTAAAAATCGATCAACGACCGAACCCCCTTACCGAAAACAACTGAAATCGCTCTCTTAGTTCCTTGAAGACGTATCGACCAACTCTTGGTCTCCATCTAAATGAGAGTCACAAACCCTTTTCATTAAACTTTTAATCAAATTTCACTGTAAACTTCAATTAAATCATACTTACTGGTCAATCACAACCCTTCATTTAGTATCTTATAAAATGAGACAACAAAACACCTAAATCACTTACCCTACTGACGATAGAGCAGAGTGCAATTCGACAACACAAGAGAGAACGAATCGAAAAGGGGAATCAAAGACTAGCAATATTCGACCAAGAAGAAGAGCAAGATGATGCACGGTCGGCTTGAGGGGAAAAGAAACTAGCGCAAAAAATTTGAGAACAGAAAAGGGAAACCAAATTTTGAAAAAAAAACGGCAGCAACTGGGGATTTTTCGGCTAACACAAAAAGGAGAAAGAAAAGAAGAAGAGTAAAAAATTGGCAAAACACAAAAAGAAAAAAGGAAGAAAACCCTTCAGTCAACAATTCTATTCTGGTCGATATTCCTCAAGATAATACCCATATCCCCTAAAACACTCCGCTCAATCCACAATCCACAAAACCTCTCCTTAAAATCCTCACTACTCACCCACCACAATCTCCTCAACAACTGAAATCACCCTCATTAGCATCCTAAAAATCGGCCACAACAACCCCGCACTCCTTAAATACTCAGAATTTCGGTCAAACTACAATACTCACACGACACTAATAGCAAAAATAAATCCCCTTGATCACGCAGAGATTTAAACTTCAGACCTCCACTAATGTGGTCTGGCCCGGGTGGTTGAGTAGAATTCACTTGATTGCCCGATTGTAGACGAGAGAGTCGTTTGGCCTCGTATTCGAGAAATGGAAGTGAATGGGTAAGTTGGGATAAGCGGAAGGTTTCAAAGAAGGGTAAGATTAGTAATAGGTTCGGCTATGGGTAGCAAAGATGTTGTCGGATAGTTGGCTCGGTTTGGTGATAACAAGAAAAAAAATTCAAAGAATAGGGATGGAAAACGAGCTTAGCGTCACGAATGATTCAATACTAGATAGTGTCACCCCAATTCCTATATTGTTAAGGTGAAAAAGATGAATAGATGGATAGGTGAACGCCACACCAAGATTGGTGATAAGTTCAAACAAGGACGATTGACGCCAGTAGCACAAGCTAGATAAGTCTTTCGAAACTTGTACAAGATATGAGAGAAAGCAACCTCACAAGAACAATGTTCATTAAACAAATTGGCAAAAGTCCTTTTACAATGAAATGAACAAACTATTTATAGACTATCATGTAGTAGCCGAATGGACAAACTAGCTAGCTTAAAGACTAATCAAATTCAGTCATGAACTAACTAGAATGTTCTAGCATGAAAACATTAATTAACTAGTCTTGATTCGGCTGATGGGAATGTGTTTGGACAGCTTCATGTATGAGCTTTAATCACTTGAATGAATGTGAACCTTTGGAAGCTCAATGAGTGTCTAGGTTCGGCCATGGGGTGCATGAAGCTTCCAAGAAGTGTCTCTTAGCCGAATAGGTGTTTAAAAACTCCAAGGGTCCTCCCACATGCATTCGGCTGTACATGGAACTTGGAAGGAAGCTTAAACCTAGCTGTACATGAACTTGCATTAATTATCCTCCATTCATGCATGTGTACCGTCCAAAGGGGATGTATTTTTCAATATCCATTGCATGTAATTAATCCTCCATGTACATGAATGTAAGACCTCCAAACATTGAACCGAACCATGCATGAATCTTCCCATTCAATGAACATTCCCGTACATGCACCTTGCCATTAATGAACCTCCACATTCGGCTGAACCTACATGATTAAATAACATATTTAAATAAAACACAACTATTCATATAATCATAATTAAAAATATTAACTAGACAACTTAATGACACTAACTAAATTCAGAAATATTAATTATAAGTCAACTAGCATATTTAATTCAACTAGCTCAAATAATTCAAAAACACTTAGTGAGCTAAGTTGAGCTAGGGAATTCGGCATGAGCTGTAGCAAACTTAATTAAAAATAAATTTAAACTTAGTTTATTGTAAAGAAAAAGGAATCAGCTGAAACGAGCTAAAATCAAGCTCAAACGAGCTGAAACAAGCTCAGGTGAGCTGATTAGAGCTGAATGGCGCATGGGGAGTTGGAGAGGAGCTGAGATCGGATTGCAAAAGAGTGCATTGAGTCTTCAAGGAGTTGTCCTTAGCTCATCCAATGTCATGGACCTTGTTATCATCCCAAAATGCACAACACCAAGGCTGATAAAGCGTCTTGAATTTGCTTGGTTCGAGCTCGAGTCATGGGCCTTTTGGAAGCTTGATTAGTTCTTCATTTGCATTCGAGGATGCCCCAGGCGTGCTTACATCATTCCCTCCGTCTTCAAAGTGACTTGTCCTCAAGTCGAGCCACCGGTTAATTTTGAAACAGGGATGCCTACTTGTTCATTTTTGTATAAGTATGTTTAATCGCCGCATCATGCCTTTCTGAAAATCGTCTTAGAACTTGCAACCAATCGAGAATCAATATAGAGCACAAACTTATTCAAATAGTCATTGAAGCAAGTCATCTTATACTTAAGACATTCACAACAAGACAGTAGCAATATCTCATTTTCACTATTAAATAGACTTGTTTCATTACAACTCAAAAATTTAACGAACAAGGGTTTTAATAACATAATATCCGTAATTCGCTTGGGCATCTCAAATTGTATTCGAAAAGCATAGTGACTTCGACAAGAATTCATGCGACATTTCAAAAACTGCATACATCCGTCATAAACAAACAATGGAAAAGAAAGATTTAATTCATATTTTTTTGTACTTAAACAACGCAATTTGGACAGCAAATATCCGTCAAACTCAATAATTTCACGCATATCAAGAATATTTTGTCCATCAACCAAAACAGTTATATCTTCATCGTTATTGTTTTCTTCATTAATCGAATTGGACAAAGATGTAATAGAAATTCCAGAAACCATACCTTAAGCAGGTAAACAAGGATTAGTTTTACCTTTTCCTACCATTACAAACCTTCGCTCTTCGGGAATATATTGCAACCGCAACAAAGGATTTGAGTCAACCTGAAAAGAATTAGAAACAAGAAAACTTTGGTTAATCAAAACTCTTTTCTTTTCTTCGCTCATGTTTCTTTGAACTTCCTTTTCTCTCACTTTGGTCTTATTTTTATCACAATTCTTTTTCTTTTCTCTTTCATTTTCACTTTCTTTTTCCACTCTCATACGCTCCAAAGATTGTTTCAATCGTTGTTGATCCTCCACAACTTGTTTTGGTGTCAACGGTGCCAAAGTAAAGTTGCAGCCATGATACTTGAAAGTATATTGATTTGCGAACCCGTCGTGCTTCACTCTTCGGTCAAATTGCCATAGTCTCCCAAGCAGTATATGGTCCGCATGCATGGGCACCACATCACAAAGAACTTCATCTTCATATTTTTCAATTGCAAATAGAACAAGAACCTTCTTGGTTACCTTTAACTCAACTCCATCATTAAGCCATTGTAGCTTGTAAGGACTCGGATGCACATTTGTTGGTAGATCAAGCTTTTCAACTAGGAGGGTGCTCGCAATATTTGTACAACTTCCTCCATCAATCACTAAGCTACATACATTTCCTCGGACAAAACAACGGGTATGAAAAAGGTTCTTTCGTTGCGGATCGATTTCGGTACCTTGCGCACCTAAGCTCTTCTTAACAACAAGCATCTCTCTTTCGACCGCATACTCCAATTCTTCCTCGGCATCAGAAGGGTTTTCGGTATCATTTTCAACTCTTTCATCTTCCTCCTCCTCTGATTCAATATCGCCATTGGATCGAATCACCATGGCGCTCTAATTCGAACATTGGCTCGTAATATGCCCTCTTCCAAGGCACTTAAAACATTTAATGTCCCTCGATCGATTTTGGGTACCTTCAACAGCCTTGCCTTTACTATTTTCACCCATAGGCTTAGTAGTCTTGGCGGGTGCCATAGGATCTTTTGTTTGGCTCGCCGAAGCACTCTTGCTTGTGCCTTGGCTTCATCTGGGCACGTTAGTAATTGAATAACCTTGGGAAGCACCTTTCTTCTTAAGTTGTTTCTCAATCTTGATGGCCATGTGGACCATATCAACTATCTCCACATAGTGTTGTAGTTCCACGATGTTTACGATTTCCCGATTAAGTCCAGACAGGAACCTAGCCATAGTTGCTTCTCGATCCTCATCCACGTTTGCACGGATCATAGCAACTTCCATCTCTTTGTAACAGTCCTCGACACTCTTCGTACCTTGGGAAAGGTTTTGGAGCCTTTGGTAGAGTTCTCGGTGGTAGTGCGTTGGAATGAACCTCTGGCGCATAGCAGCTTTCATTTTGGCCCAAGTGTTAATGGGTCGCTCGCCATTTCGCCTCCAGGTCGAGGTAACTTGGTCCCACCAAATCATTGCACAGTCGATGAATTTTATAGCAGCCAACTTAACTTTCTTTGCCTCCGAGTAATTATGGCACTCAAAAATGAGTTCGATCTTTTTCTCCCACTCCAAATATGCCTCGGGGTCCTACGGCCTTGAAATGGAGGAATTGATAACTTAATGCTCTTCAAGTCATCATCGAACCTTTCTCGCTCTCATTGGCCACGATGACGTTGGCCTCTCTCCCGGTTGCTAATGTTCGAACCAGCTTCGCTTTCGGCTTCACTTGGTTCGAAAATCTCATCATCCCGAACTTGCCTTCGACCACGTTCTCTAGGCGGACTTATTGAGGTCCTTGCTCGTCGACCTCTTCCCTCCACTTGGTCGAGTCTTTCTTGTATTGGCTCCAATTTACGATCAAATAGCCGCTCGACTTCACGAAGCAAGGCTTGTAAGTTCAAGTCCGGTACATTCCGAACGGGTCGTCTTTCCTCCACATTTCGTTCCATGTTGATTTTCAATAATAGTTAAAACCTCACTACAAACCTCACTAGTTCACTCGAAAAGAAAATAATTGATGAACACTCTGTTCGTGTTTGCACTCGTTTTAGGCTTTTTCAAACTATCAAATGCTCTCACACTCTCTAGCCTTTTACCACTCAAACTTACTCTCGTAACCTCGTAGTTTATTTCTCTTGACTCGTCTTGGTGCTTTGGGGTCGGTTTCAAAAATGGTTACAAGGGATAAGATGTATGGATTACGTGTAGGCTAAAAGAAATTTTTAATGTATAATGCGGCGTTTTGGGAATTGGGGGGGTTAAAATTTGGTGAAAAGAATATTTTGACAATCGGAACAAAATATAAACAAAAGAAAATAACTTGATCACTTCTTTTTTTTTTTTAATTTTGAACTTTTTTCTTCTTTTTTTCTTTGAAATTTCGTACTTTTTTTTAATACCTCACAATACCACTATTATAATAGAGAAAAACAAAAATTACAACTTGAAAATTTTTTTTCACAACGAACCTATTTTGATCTTGATACGAACGTCGGCGCCTCTCGTTTTACAAGCTCTGATACCAAATGATGTGATTCGGCCTGGGTGGTTGAGTCGGATTCACTTGATTTCCCGATCTTAGATAAGAGAATCATCCGTGCCTCGTATTCGAGAAATAGAAGTGAATGGGTAAGTTGGGATAAGCGGAAGGTTTCAAAGAATGGTAAGATTAGTAATAGGTTCGGCTATGGGTAGCAAAGATGTTATCGGATAGTTGGCTCGGTTTGGTGATAACAAGAAAGAAATTCAAAGAATGGGGATGGAAAACGAGCTTAACGTCAGGAATGATTCAACACTAGATAGTGTCACCCCGATTCCTATTTTGTTAAGGTGAAAAGGATGAATAGATGGATAGCTGAACGCCTCACCAAGATTAGTGATAAGTTCAAACAAGGACGATTAACGCCACTAGCACAAGCTAGATAAGTCTTTTGAAACTTGTACGAGATATGAGAGGAAGCAACCTCACAAGAACAATGTTCATTAAACAAATTGGCAAAAGTCCTTTTACAATGAAATGAACAAACTATTTATAGACTATCATGTAATAGCCGAATGGACAAACTAGCTAGCTTAAAGACTAATCAAATTCGGTCATGAACTAAATAGAATGTTCTAGAATGAAAACATTAATTAACTAGTCTTGATTCGGCTAATGGGAATGTGTTTGGACAGCTTCATGTATGAGCTTTAATCACTTGAATGAATGTGAAACTTTGGAAGCTCAATGAGTGTCTAGGTTCGGCCATGGGGTGCATGAAGCTTCCAAGAGGTGTCTCTTGGCTGAATAGGTGCTTAAAAACTCCAAGGGTCATCCCACATACATTCAGCTGTACATGGAACTTGGAAGGAAGCTTAAACCTAGCCGTATATGAACTTGCATTAATTATCCTCCATTCATGCATGTGTACCGTCCAAAGGGGATGTATTCTTCAATATCTATTACATGCAATTAATCCTCCATGTACATGAATGTAAGACCTCCAAACATTGAACCGAACCATGCATGAATCTTCCCATTCAATGAACATTCCCGTACATGCACCTTGCCATTAATGAACCTCCACATTCGGCTGAACCTACATGATTAAATAACATATTTAAATAAAACACAACTATTCATATAATCATAATTAAAAATATTAACTAGACAACTTAATGACACTAACTAAATTCAGACATATTAATTATAAGTCAACTAGCATATTTAATTCGGCTAGCTCAAATAATTCAAAAACACTTAGTGAGCTAAGTTAAGCTAAGGAATTCAGCATGAGCTGTAGCAAACTTAATTAAAAACAAATTTAGACTTAGTTTATTGTAAATAAAAAGGAATGAGCTGAAACGAGCTAAAATCAAGCTCAAACAAGCTGAAACGAGCTCAAGTGAGTTGATTAGAGCTGAATGGCGCATGGGGAGTTAGAGAGGAGCTGAGATCGGATTGCAAAAGAGTACATTGAGTCTTCAAGGAGTTGTTCTTAGCTCCTCCAACGTTATGGACCTTGTTATCATCCCAAATGCGCAACACCAAGGCTGATAAAGCGTCTTGAATTTGCTTGGTTCGAGCTCGAGTCATGGGGCCTTTTGGAAGCTCGATTAGTTCTTGATTTGCATTCGAGGATGTCCCGAGCGTGCTTACATCATTCCTCTTAACACTCCACTTAACCACTAGACCAGCAGACCCATTCTAACATATTTTCCAACATTTATTTATAAGCTTACTGATTAGAGATAAGGGTTTATTTATTTAAAAACAAAAATTTGCCCAAGCTAAGGCTTGAACTTGAGACCTCTTACACACACCCAAAACACTTAACCACTGAAGCAGATACATAGTTATGTATCACAAACATACAAAAATAAATATAAAGGATTTTTTTGGGGCGTTACATTAACATTCCTATGTCAATAACAACACTTTGTCATCAATCAACTACACATTAACCTCAATGCATTATCATTGTCCAAGCCCATAATAATAATTGACTAAAGACTTTCAAGAATAATCATAGTATTCTCAGGACTTTTTTATTAGCCAACTTATTTATACACACAGAAAAAGAAATTGAAATAACAATGGCAATGCCTTATATTAACAAACAAGGTAAAACGAGTATATGATTACAATCATCTCATGATTGGTCATTAAGCATATTTTAAATAACCTTTCAAATAAGAAAAATGAAATCAGAAGAATATAAAACCTTTTAAAGGTGAATGTACAATGATTTAGCTCTTACAAATACAATAAAACACTTATATAATGAATTAATTACAAATAAAAATGACAAGTGTTTTTAAAGGAAAATGAGTATAACAAATGAAAGATGAGATTTTTGCACTTTAATATTTGAAAGCTTGTTTCTTGTCTGCATTTAAGTGTTCTTGGATCCTATTTATACTCTCTCATTGATTTATAGTCATTCAGGGTTGTTGGAGGGAGTTTCTAACCATTGGGAGCATTAATTCTGCACAACAAAAGACAGTTTGCAAGTAGGGGTATTGATATCGAGAAGAAAACTAACAGTTAGAAGTGCTTGGGTATCAATAATGATACCTCATAAGAGGGTATTAATACCATATACTTCTAAATAGTGTTGCAACAACTGGCTTCCAATGTATCAGTACCTTCCAAACATGTATTTATACTTAGAGGCTAGGTATCAATAGGGGTGAGCATTCGATCGAATCAAGTCGAATTAAGTGAAAAAATTTGAGTTAATTGAGTTGTCGAGTCCAATTTTATTATCCTAACTCGATTTGAAATTTTTTTCGAATCGAGTAAAATGAAATGAAATTCGAGTCTAGTCGAATCAAGTGAAATTATTCGGGTTAAATTAAAAAAATTAAACATGTCAAATTAAGATCTTGTTATACTATAACTAATTTCATGTTAAAGTACATAAATTTGAAACCATATATATTTAAAAACATTTTCAAAACAAAAAAAATACTTTAGTACGATAAACTTAAATCATTAATTAACTAATTTAGGTCTCCAAAATTATTATTCTATAAATTTTTAAATTTTTTAACTTTCTTTATATATTTTTTAGAATTTAAAAAAATTTAGAATTTTTAAAAAAATATATAAATTTTGGAATTTTTATAAATATTTTGAATTTTAAAAATTATTTTAAATTTTTGAAAATTATTTTAAATTATTTTATAATTTTTGTTAAGAGAGACAAATTTGCTCATTTTCAAACTTGACAAGGACTAAAAGGGTATTTACATCAATCTGTTATTCGAATTATAAAATTCAACTCGATTCGAACTCGAAACTTAAATTACTTATTCGAGTTGACTCAAATAATTTGAATAGCTCGATTTGATTAACTCGAAATTCGAATTCTTTTTCGATTTTTTTGAATCTAATTGAGTTTTTCTCATCCATAAGTGTCAATACCTTTTTGCTGGGTATCAATACCATATCCCTCTAGAAAGTGTTGCTAACACTATTTAAAGGGGTATTGATACCTATATGTAGGGGTGAGTATTCGGTTGAGTCGAGTCGAATCGAGTCGAAAAAATTTGAGATAGTTGAGCTGACGAATCATATTTTAGCAACCGAACTCAATTTGAATTTTTTTCGAATTCAATCGAATCGAGTGAAAAAATTTCGAGTTAAGTCAAGTCGAGTTAACGAATCATATTATTTATACTCAATGTTGCGTTTACATTGACCGATTATTTAACTAGTAGACGAAGTACAAGATTATTTAACTACATAAACAATATAATTGTTTTACATTTTAACTTAATGAGAAAATATTTATCGAAACAACGTAGTTTTGTCTTTTAACTTAATAGTTTTGACTTTTAACTTTAGAAAAGGTAAACATTTATCAAAACGATGTAGTTTTGCATTTTCTTATTCGGATTTTTGAATAACTTAAATTGTGTAATTCATGTTCGAGTTAAATAAAAAAATTATTTTTTATTCGAGTTGATCCGAATAACTTGATTAACTCAAATAACTTGAACTATTTAATTCAAGATTTGAATTTTTTATCGAGTTTTTCGAATCGAATCGGATTTTGCTCACCCCTACTTATATGGTTAAAAATGACTTATCATACTTGATCAAATAACATATTTATGTTCTTTAAACAAAAACTCACATGAAATTCATGAAAAACTTATCATACTTTAATTTCTTATGATCAAACCCTAGTTATTATTTTACCTCTCCTCCAGGAAAACTATAGATACACTTCTCATGAAACTAAGATAGCTATTAGGTTTCTCCTTTAATTTCCCTAAAGATTCATGAAAAAAATTGGAGGAATAAAACTTGAAAGGCTTGAAATTGGTGAAAAAGCCATACTTGAAAAAAAATGAAAATTGTAAAGATGGAGAAAAAAAATAAAAATTGTAAAGATGGAGAAAAGAGAGTGGCGTGAGAATAGGGAAAAGAGGAATGAATTTCATCATTTTTCTAGACTATTCTAAAATAATATCTATTAATTTAATAATTATAAATATTAAATATTAAAATATTCCACCAATCATACTTTTACACCAATTTAGACTTTAACTATTATTCTATTCATAATTATCTAAATTAAGTATTGACCATTTAATTACTCAACTTTCTCTACAACACCATTCATGAGTCATATTTCTTTTCGTAAAAGTTCACTTCTAGTCCCTTCTACATTTTACTTTAATTCAATTTAATCATTCCAACTTTTAATTTTTTTTCACTTTTGTCCCTGTACTTTTTACTCCTTACAATTAAGTCGATACATTAGATTTATTTCTCACAATATACGAGCCTTTTTAATTACCTTTAGTCTCCATCTTCTCTCTCTACTAACATTGATAATTTCTAATTTATAACCTTCTAAAAACGTTATTGTTACATTGCTTCCAAAGACACCAACAAAGTGCCCTGAACATACACTCCCAATTGTCAAGATCAATTGCAAATTGTTCAATATTAGTAATATTATCAATTAACCATTCCTCTATTGACGTACTGAAAAAACTATTCGGGTTGCACAAATTCAAACTACTTCCTAAACAGGTGTTTAGATACAAGTTTGAACAAACAATAAACAAAAACTAAAATAGAGAAAGTAATGAGAGATTTGCACACAATTGTTTGTTAGCGCAGTTTGGAAACAATCTTATTGTACTTAGCCTCGCTCAGTGAATGGTTCCATACCACAATTAATCCAACCACCTATTGGCTAAAGCCTAATCTACCTTTACACAAAGAAGCAATTGCAGCCCCAATATCTAATCCCAACTTGTTACAACCACTTACCCAAAACCTCACATAAAAAGGTTCAATCTCTCACAAGGAATATTAATCTTTCAATTGGTTTGCTCATTTCTGATTAGACTAAAGATATGTTTAAGTTCGTCTACAAATATAAGTTGTCTTTCCATATTACAATACGACCACGTAATACCACTTAATATTAGTTTAAACATTAAACAACCAATGAGCAACATTTGCTTCTATTTTGCTTTGTGTGCAAAAACCATATGAGGACAATCATACAAAGTATAATAATATAATTAATGAATTTGTTTTATTAACCAATTTGTTTGAAAAAGTTACAACTTTACAAACGAATATACTACACTCAGGGCACCGGATTCAACACTTATGACAATAAACATTCTTTGCTAGCTAAATTGCCATACCTTGGTTCCACCTTTCTCATCACGACTCATTGGCACAACACATTGTCATTAATGAGTATCCAAGATACATATGCAATCGAAAAAAGAAACCAATAAAGTATTACTATTGTTAAGAGAATTCAAGCCAAGAGTAAAGTTGTAATCATCTAAATGAATTACCTCAAAGTCTTCGTTTCCTTTCCACAAAACAATCTGTAGCTCAACTCCTTATGCTGCTCCCATAGTTGGGACCTCTTTGGAATTTACAGTTTTGATCTTCTTAGTTGATTTGCTAAGTAAGAGCCTAAGTTTACCCACGACTTTCTCCAATATGAACAAATCGGATGCCCTTGTATCAACAAGAGAACTTTTCCTTCGGCTTGCAATGTTGGTGTCCACAAATATCAACCCTTTTTACTTACGAGCCTTTTTTGCTTTCACAGAATTAAGTATCATTGATCTAAGCATTAATACCCTTTCCTCATCAGGCTCTGCTTTGTCATTTTTAATGGTCCTAGACAACTTGGATCGTTCTGGATAGTCTCGTATCCTATGCAGACCACAACACAAGAACCATTTCACTGACTTCTTTTCATTCTCTTTAACCCTCAGATGATTGTTGGGTTTCTTTTTCCCATTCTATGGTTTCTCATTACCACCATTCTTACCATTGTCACTATTGCCATTGTTACCTTATTCTTCCTCATGGTCTCCCCCACCATTCCTTATCTTTTTAGGTTGGGAAGGCTCAAACTTGTCTTTTCTTGGACCAAGCTCAACGAAGGACTCCGCCTCGACCTTGGCTACAATAAGTTCAATGATGCCTTGTCGGTGCAACTCCTACTTCGCCCAAGGCTTCAACCGATCTTGAACTAGTAGAATGCCTCATTCTCACTCAAATCAAGGATTTGGAGTAACAAATCAGTGAACTTCCAAACATATTCTTAAATAGTGCCTTGTTGCGTAAGTCGACACAACTTAGCTCAAGCCTTCTCCTCGACATATAGTACGTAAAATTGCTTCTTAAATTCATTTTGGAACTCCACCCAAATCTCAATACAACCTCATCTCTTATTTGTGGACCTACAACACCACCATAACAGAGCTATATGAGTAAAATAAATTGAAGCAGTGTTTACCTTAGTGACATCATTCTCAATACGCATCACACGAAAGTTTTATTCCATCCCCTAGAGAAAATTGTCCTCATCCCTTGCAAACCTCGCCCTCTTAAACTCTTTCGATTTAGGAACATCTATTTTTTGTTTCTATGAAACCACATCCAACATTCCATTACCCACAGCAACCTTGTAGATAGTGAGCTCCCCCTTGAGCTCATCAATCTGCTCCTTCAAGGTTGTCATCGTGGCTCCGAGAGCATCATCTCTCACTGTTAGCTTATCCACAGTGGAATTGAGCATCTCTTGCATCGCTTTCACATTGTAACTAATAGATTCTATCACAAATTCTTTGAGTTGCTCGATCATTGAGTCTAGCTCATCGATGCATCCTTCAACTGCCTTAAGTGTGTCCTTCATATCCTCCATGGGTTCTTCAAGATTGATCACTCGACTTTTCAAAGTCAACAACATATCCTTCAATTTTCTAGCTTTTCTGGCCCTCCCACAGGTCTTTATAGGTTTAATCTAATTGTTTACTCATTTCTTCATTTCGACTAGCACCTTCGAACTTTAACTCGGATACCAACTATAACAGGGCTAGAACTTTAGTCTAGCAAACCACTCAACCTTAGGCCATTTTTTTATTTCAAATCTGCCTAAGTTAGCCTAACTCTTGAAAAATGAGAATTCACAAGGGAAATTCTCTAAGGTAGCAAAATAAAGTGGAAGCAAACTCAAAAGACAAAGAAACTTGAATCAAATAGAAAAGCCATACGAAAATAATAGTACACTAAGTGTTTGAGTAAATGCTCTAAAATATTTTAATAAATTTGAATGTAATAGAATAGATGATTACAAATGAGAGGGAGGAAGGCCTCTATTTATAGGTGAACTCTCCTAAATCCAATGATATAGTTTAAATTACTTCGACGGTCATGATTAAAGTTTATCTACAAGATGGGAGTCTTAAGGGATTTAAACTCTATAGAATCTTATCTCTTAGGATTTACAATATTCACTATGATAACTTTAGTTTAGTTGGAGTGTTTAATTAGACCACCAAGATTTCAAATAGATGGGTTTCTTTTTATGTTCCACGAATGGAGTCAGTTTAAGTGGATTAAATGAGCTCCATTTGATTAGTTGATCTCTATGGGACGATTTGTATACATTCACCATAGATTTTGGTTTGCAGCCCGTGAAAGGTCCATTGCGGTATTTATATTTTTTGTCCATTCCGATACATAAACTTAATAACTAAGTCCTTTTTAATCCTTCAACTTGACAAATAAAAAGTTTTGATGACATGACATTTGAGATTGTTTTAAGATTGTGTTATGCTACTTTGATACATATATTTTAATTTTTAGGTGGTGATAAAATCAAGTTCACACACTGAAATTAACTTAATTAGTTGAAATATTAAAATAAACTAAGAAAAAGCATACTTAATTTTCAAATAAAGGAACAAAAGTAATACTAGGAGAAAGAAAAACCTTTTTCAACACAAATACAATTATACAAACACGCACCCGCCATCCAAGTAAAATTCAGCCTTAATATCAACAGAAGTTTGTAGGAGGGGAGAATTCACAAAAGAAAAGAAAAAGATGGTTCTTCGATACACTTATCCAGTCCTGTTATGTCTATTGATTTTAATGGTAATTTATCTTCTTCTTCTTCTTCTTTTGGTCAAGTTAACTGTACTTCAGAAACTAACGACTATGGTCTCTTTAAATGTGTGCATCCATACAGCATGGCCGCTGGGGATATGCAGTGAAGGACGAAATTTTCCTGGAAAATGAAACGAAAATTTCCCATCACATTAGAAGCGCAGAGGTTGGGTTATTCACCATGGATGAACTCCTTAATTTTCACGTTGGTCAAAAACTCCCCATCTTCTTCCCCATCAGAAACCTCTCACTGTACCCACCTTTCTTTTTGCCCCCAAAATACCAAAATATCATCCCTTTCATAAAACCCGCCGCCATGTTCAACCTCTTCAAGGTCCCACCGTCTTCCCCAAAAGGTAAAGCCTTTTTGGGTACTTTATACTCATGCGATTCCATCAATGGCGAAACCACCAAAATCTGCGCCACCTCTTTGGACTCCATGCTCGGTTTCGTTAAAAAAGCTTTCGGGCCCGACGTTGATTTCAAGTTCATCACCACGACCCACCCGACGTTAACGACTCCGGTGTTCCAGAACTACACCGTTTTGGGACCTCCGGGGAGATTGTTTCGGTGAAGAATGTTTCGGTGAAGAAAGTGCCTTGCCATCCGTTCCCCTTTTTTTATGCCGTTTATTTTTGCCATACGGATTTAAACTATGAAACCAGAGCTTTTAGACTCCGGCTTGTCGGCGACGGCAGTGAGGACGAAGTGGAGGCTGTCGTCGTTTGTCATTTGGATTCCAAGAATTTGAGCTCTGATCATTTGGTGTTTCGAATGTTGGGTGTCGAGAAAGGGAGCTCTTATTGCCATGTTTTTCGACAAGGTGATATTGTTTGGATTCAGCAGCAAACCTCCGGTGGTGGTGTCTCTGCCGTGTAATGAACTTTCCGGTGACTGTTTTACTTTTGTGGTGTCGTTGTTTTGTGTTCTTTGGTTTAATAATAATTATGTTGTAAATCTGATTTAGTAGGTTTGTTTTATGATGGGTGTTTCCTTAATAGAGTTTTGTTCTTTTTTTTTAATTGATTTGAGCATTCACGAGAGATTGGGTAGTCAAATCTTTAACTCAAATTTCCAAAATAAAAAATTATTAGGATGAGTGATTTTTTTTCTTTTTTAGTAACCATGCAAAATTCATCACTATAAATAGGATAATAGTACCCTCACAATTAATTATTTCATTTATGAATTTTATAATAATAAAAATACATGTCCTACTAAAATAGAAATTGTAACTTGTTATCCTCTTACTTAGCGGGCAAGGATTTATCTCCGTGAAAAAGATGATTCATTCAGATTCATATGCAAGCCCAACTTCATTGCATTGCCAGAATTCGTGTTGTATATTTGAAAGAGGTTGACCTCCTTGGCTGATTGAAAATGAGATATGTGGGATGACATTTCTGACCATATTTACTAAAAAATTACTTTCTTTACCACATGTTTGCTAAAAAATTACTCTCTTTGCCACATGTATCTATTTCTTAAATATTCATGTACTCTTAATTTATTTTTAATTTACTTGTGTAAAATAATTTCTTATGTAACTTTATATTAATTGAAATATGCTACTTGACAAATTTATTCAGAGTGTGACATATCTATCATTAATTTACATACTAAGAACATGGTATAATTATTACTAAGAATATAGTTTACAATTATATTAATACACCATTAATATTTATCAATTTTTACAAGGTTAATATTTACAAATAAGGAACTTAAAAAATATGTTTATTCAAAATTTAAAAAATATTCACTAATTAATTTACATAATTGATGTTTTAATTCTTTGGTATTAGTGTTTTATTTCAATAATTTTATTCAATAAAGACGACTTTTTTACCTTAATAATATTAAAAAAATAATTAAATACCAAAATAGTATGAAATGAACAATGCCGAGGGGTGGTGCCTGACAAGGTGGCAGCACCACCCATTTTTTTGCCCAATCATATAGCCATCATTAGCATATAATTTATTTAAAAATAATAATATTTAAATGGTAGAAAGGTCATATACGGTGGCACCGGTATCATGCACTTATACCGAGCAAAATATGGGTTTCCAATACGGGCTTCTACGGGTAAAAAAGGGTGGAGGGGCATTCACTGGCAGCACCAAGGTTGGAGGGCACATGTCAGGCGGCACCAGTAGAAGGAGGGACACTATCAGGTGGCACCGGACCATTATAACTTTGAGTTGAATGATTGTAACAATTTGTGTGTTTTCTTGAATTGTTGTAGTAATTTTTGTGTTTTGTTGAATGGTTGTAATAGCTAACTGATAGGAAGAAAGTAAAGGAAATTTTTTTGTTGAAGAGGAAAAAACAAATAAGAAAAGTCAAAAAAATTTGTAAGATTTGTACAGTGATTAATTTTTGTTATTATATTTTGTTTTTCAAATAACTATAGAGAAATTTAATTATGTTTAATTATTTTTATAGATTTAGTATTAAAAATGGATAATCAATTCTTCGTATGTGTTTATTTCAATAGAGTAATTTTAACAAAAATTGGTTGTATATTTAAATGTCGCCAACAAATTGTAATGAGATTTAATAGAAATGTGTTGATTGATGATATGAAAGAAAAGATTAGTCCAAAAATTGTTAAACATTGTGAGAGGAGGATCTTAAAACTATTCTACAAATTCTCAGTTTCATCAAATCTCATTAAATTCACTGAGATGGAACTAGTAGACAATGAAGACGTGGAGACAATGGTTGCACTTTATTGCCAGAATCAGAGTGGTCATACTGAATTGATTCAATTATTTGTTAAGTTAGCTGATGTGGAGCCAGCTAAAGATTTCACTCCATTAAGTGAACAACATGGAGTTCAAGATATGTGTACAGAGCTTCCAAAAGCGTCTATTGATAGATGATCGTCTGTACGTGGGTTCGACATCGATCTTAATGCTCCACTTGTGTTTGAGAACCTTAACCCAGGTCCTTGTTTACAAATACATCTGGTGATGATTGAGATCGATGCAAATAGTGAAGATGAATATGATAATAACGGTCCTTCTGACTGCGAGGTTAAAGATTATAGTAATTTCGATCTAGATGAGGTATCGAATGATATCGATGATGAAGGTGCGAATGACAATGAAAATGTTACGCATCTTTAGTTAGGAACCTGAGTCGAGGAATTATCATACACAATGAACTTGGGGCCCACATGTCGATCGTAGATCTCGATGTGTCGCATGCATCCAAGTTCCCTAAGTATCCCGATATACTACCTACTCACCAACTGACCACAGATCCCAAATGTGAGAAGTTGTTCGTGGGCCAAAAATTCACGACAAAAGATATTGTGTATTTGCCATTGTTGAGTTGGAGAACATGGAATCATGAGAATTATTCCTAACAAACTTTCGGATGTATGTTGTTAGAGACAATAATATTTGTATCATATCTGATAGATTGATAGGACTAACTGGCGCAATTAGGTGTTCCGATGTTCCGTGGAGATCGCTTTACTGCATTCGGCATATCGCTGCCAACTTCTATTACAAAAATGCAGACTAGCAAAAACAAGTAGTGAACATGGGTAAATTTTGGCTTCAACATATTTTTTAAATATTCTTAATACTTCCACAAATTAATTCGAAAAGGTAATGTGTATTTTTGGAATACATACGCAGCGTACGAGCTAAAACAACACCGTTTCAGGCAAAACTTGACCAGGCTTGAGGGTGATATGCACGATGAAACAAATACGTCTTTTTGAGAATAGTTGGGTACCATGGACTCGTGGCAATGAGCTTAGAGTTTCAATGACGAGTCTCATTATGGTCATTTGACCACCAACTTGGCAGATGCGGTTAACTCCATCTTGAAGCAAACACAATATCTTCCTATTTCATCTGTTTTTTTAGTTACGTTTTACAGGCTGGCAACCTTGGTGCCAAGTATGGGGCCGAAACAAGTAATCCAGATAAAGGCAGGATAAGTGCTTGTCGAGGAGGTCAGGAAGGGAATAGATGTGAACAATCAAAGAGCGAGGTTGATGAATGTAGAAATATATTCTCAACAAATAGAAACTTTTCGAGTTACGGAGTTCATCGATCGTCGACCCGATATCCCACTTAGGTCCTACGGAGTTGATTTTTGAAACAAACAGTGCGATTGCGGGAAGTTCCAGACACTTTATTACCTTTGTACACATATCATTGCAGCTTGTGCTCGTGTCTCAATCAATGTTAAATAATATATTGATGAGATGTACACTTTGGAATGCACATTACATATTTGGGGAAACGAGTTCCCCATCTTGCGTAATTTGTCTACATGGAAAGTGCTTTCGTCGACTTTCGAACTTGTCCCAGACAAGGGGTTACATAGGAAGTCGAAAAGTCACCTGCAAGTAACCAGAATCCATGGTGAAATGATATGAGGGAGAAAACTGACCCCTAAGCTTTATGGTCTGTACAGAATAGTTGTTCATAATCAAACTAAATGCCCGCATCGAACCTGCCACATTAGACAACTGTCTTGATCGAGTGGAATATGAATTAATGTACTCCATGTTCAAATGTATGTGAAATGTTGTTATCAATTGAAGTAATATTTCATTTTACAATTTGTGTATACTTTTAGTTTTATTAAAATTTTTTTAATTATGATAGAATTTTGTTATTGCTTAAACATGTTCAACTATAAAATAAAAAGATTGCACTTCAATGAATATTAATTGGAATACGGAGAAAATGTTTGAGCTATATATTATACAAACTTGAAAATTTGAATTACGGTTACAAAACACATGCAATAAAGATAATGTTACACGTGCTAAAATTAATGGTTTGATGGTGTTGTCCGTGGGGTAAACCTTTTTGGTGCCCAACGTTGGCGTCGAGGGTACTCGCGACGGTCATTGTTACCCTCACCTGACACATCATTCATAGCATTCATCAGAGAAACTTGGGGTGTGCTAAACATACTCGAAAAATCAAATGTCCCAAAGGTTTTCCTAGGAGGGGTGGAGTACTGGGGTGATAATGGGCTGAAGATATCAAACTTCATTGATGATCTCGGATCCGGATGATCAGAACTGGAACCGAGAATCTCTGACCCATATGCGTGGTTAGACGACCCCAAAAAATAATTATCTATCCCCAAATTTGAATGATAAGAACTACCCCCATACTGTGTATAAGACAGCTTAGGTTTGGGCTCGGGTTGCAGTGCAAGAGGCAGATGACCTCATCAATGGTGTTGGTGCATTCGTCGATGCATGTGTGGAGAGACTACCATCAATTGCCCACCATATAAAAACGGTTTCCCATTTTTGATGTACCAAAGTTGGTACTTGACTGAGGGTCACAAATTAAGATCAAAATCCATATGAGGTCTTTGCTCTATCCAGGCGTTCCACAATGTAAGATATTGTTGATACTCTAATACCCAATGTAACAGCCTGTTTTTGGTCAAATCGGAACAGTGGTTTTGGGACCATAAATCTGAGGTCAAAATATTTATTTCATTATTATTTTAATTTTTATAACATGGTATGATGATTATGTGAAAATTTCGTTAAGAAATTTTATCGTTTAAATGGTCAATTTGAGAAAAAAGACTAAATCGCGTAATGTGTAAAAGTGAAGTTCTATTAGCTAAAAGTATCTAATAGCTATAGAACCTTAAAGTAAAGGTCCTTATATTGTAATTAGACCATTAATAGCATCATTGGACATCTATGGACATATATTAAGGTGTTTTAAAAGGTTTTATAATAAGGTTAATATAATAATTTATAAAATAAAGGTTAATTAATAAAACAAAAACATGAATATGAGTTTCATTCATCTTTCTTAACCGTACATAGCAAGGAAGAAAGCCATTTTAGGGCTTGAAACATTCAGCTACTTCAAGTTTCAATTGTAAGTCTTTTTTTGTCCTGTTTTTGATTATTTCTATATTTTTGTAATCGTTGCATCTAGTACTAGCTAGCCTAGGGACTATTTTGCAAAACTGTTAAAGATTTTGAATGATTCTATTGATGAATATATGTTTGTTTTGATGTTTGATGATAGATTATGAATATTTGTTATGAGTTATACAAGCTTTGTTAAGTGATTTTTAGTGAAAATGCAAAATAGGGATTACATTGAGAAATGTTGAAAATATGTGGTTAAAATGTAAATTAAATGAAAAATATGGGCTGATAAGGGCATAATAGTAATTTGGCTAGCATGTGTTTATTTTTAATTTCATTTTATTTTGAATTTCATTAATTTGTGATTTTTATGAAATAAGGACTAGATTGTGAAAAATGTGAAATATTAGGGGCAAAAGTGTAAATGTGCTTTAAAGTGTGTTTTGGACTAAATTGAATAGAGAGATTATTAAATGAGTTAATTTTAAATATATTTAGATCAAGAAAATCAGAATCTAGATCTAGATCTGGGGAAAGATAAAGTACTCGATTAATCGACCAATTTCATCGTTTTTGAACCCGAAATAAGTTCGTATGTGATAAATTTCATTATAAGTGTATTTTAAATGCTTTGATATTGTACAAGTTGTGAATATGAGACTTTAGATAAGTTCGACATTAACTCAATGGAAATTTGGCATTTGAAATCCTGGTTGAACCTTAGGAATAGTTTAGGATACTAGTGACTGATCGTGATTTTGTGTGATAAGCTTTATAAATTTATAATAAATCATTCTTGAAACTAACTATTATCACGATGAAGGCAAGTGTACCTATCGAACAGTAGTATAATTTTAGCAAGATCGGATTGTCAAACCCTAAGGAACTAAAAGTACTAGTAATGACTGTATCTTTATTATCTAGCCTAAGAATAATGGGGTTTGTTTTAACTAACTAATTAACTAAATTAAGAATTTACAGGAAATAGAATTGGGAATTACTTTTGGAAAAACGATTGAATTAAGACAATACCTAAGGAAAAATTCACCTAGACTTCACTTATTATTTGACTCTGAATCGGACGATTTATTCATTTGACTTGATCCATAGAAATCCTAAGTTATATTATTATCTCTCTCGAGACTAACAACGTCAACCCTAGGTTGAATAATTGAAATCTCTTTCTAATTAACTTCCTAAGGTTGCATTAACTCAATCTATTGATCCCTTTATTAGGTTTCACCCTAATCCGGTAAAATCTTGTCACCCTATCTCTAGCCTTGCAATTAACTCCGCTTAATTATGATTTAACTCCGCTTAATTATGATAATTGTACTCTTAGACAGGGTCTGTTCCTCCTCTGAATAAGAGCTTAACTTGAATCAATATCCTGGAATATCAAAAAAAGAATTAAGAACACATAATTAAGAACAAGTCAAATATTTATCATACAATTCAGAAAATAATAACAAGATTCGTCTAGGTTTCATTCCCCTTAGGTATTTAGGGAATTTAGTTCATAACTAAAAAGGAAAACATTTCAGAAGAATAATGAATACAAAACATAAAGAAAACCTAAAACTCCTGAAGGGAAATTGAGGGGAGATCTTCAGTCTTGATGATGAATCTGACTTCTGAGATGGATCAATCGGCTTCCTTCGAGTAATTCATTCCTTCCTCCTTGTGCCTCCCCCCTTTTCCTCCTCATTTAAGATGTATTTATAGGTTTTGGAATGCCTAAGAACCCTCAAAATTGGCCTTTTCCGAATTGGACTCAACTTGGGCTCGACAAGGACATGCCCGTGTGACACGCCCGTGTGCGATTAATTTAGGCTGTGCTCGAGCCTGTTAGAATGGCACAGGCGTGTGTTTTACCCGTATGAGTCATGCTTCAATTCTGCCAAATTGACACGACCGTGTGGTCTGCCCGTGTGAGGAAGTCCAGGCCGTGTTGATTTCGTACATTGGTCAATTTTCTCCGTTTTTGGTCCGTTTCTCGTTCCTTTCGCTCTCCTATGCTCACCTAAGTATAAAACATGAAATTAAGGCATTAGGAGCATCAAATTCACCAATTCTAAGGAAAAAATCCATAAAATATGTTAAGCAAGGGGTAAAAATATGTATAAATTACGGTTAATCAGTGACATGTTATTAAGAGCTTCATTGATTTGGCTTCGGGCCATGATATTAGCACTTTGGGTGTAAGATATACCGATGTGGATTCGGGCTATGAATATCGGCTGATTTGGCTTCGGGCCATGATATCAGTATTTCGGATATAAGCTACCTTGATTTGGCTTCGAGCTATGGTATATGTGCTTATTGTGCGAGACTCTTCAATATTCGACTTCTATTCTGAATGGTTCAATGGGTAAACGAAAGAGGTGAATGTGTATGAGTTTGATGTTAAATGATACAGGTATGTACATGTGAGTTTGATGTTAAATGATACAGGTACGTACATGAATTATATAAGTTTCAAATCGAAAAAACTTGTGAAGGTAGTGTATAATTTCACAATAGAGTATTCGAAAAGTTTGTTTGCTAATGTAAGCTACATGTTGGTGTATTCAAATTATTGAATTATATTTATGTGGTTGCAATAAAGTTATTTCATACGAGCTTACTAAGCTATAAAGCTTACTTAGTGTATTTCTCTGTGTTTTATAGTTTTCAAAGCTAGCTCAGACATAGGGATCGTTGGAGATCGCATCACACTATCCACTTATCTCTTAGTACCTATGAACTTTGGTATTTTAAGTATATAGCATGTATAGGTATTTTGAGTCATTTTGATTATGGGTTGATAATGATTTTGGTAATTTTTAATGTCTTGTAAATGTATATGCTTTGATTTGTAAATATATCCATGAGAGTTGGCTTAATTTGGTGGATTTAGTTATATGCACATATGGTTGGTATGGTGAGTTCATGGATGGATATGTGAATGACTTATATTCTGATACTTGTGGATATTGATATGGTAGATGTTGATTAATTGATGCTAGATATGAATCATGCTTGTGATTTGGTGCAAAATGATATATGTTTGAGAAAGGTTTAGTTAGTTGAATTATATGTGAAATTTTAGTACAAATGGTATGATATATTTTAAGATTTGTGTATTAAGAAATTTGGTTTAGATCATGCATGAACTAGGCTTGAATTGATTGTTTTAAAATGCCTATTGATGCTATATATTGGTGTCATTGAGTTGATGTAGGTGAGCATAAGTTTGGGTGGCAAATTGGCTTGGTAAATAGCCTATTTTTGTCCACACGGGCGTGTGTCTCAGCCATGTGTGACACACGGTTAAGTACACAGCTGGGTGTCCCCTGGTGTTAAATTTGAAATCAAGTCAGTATATTCCACACGACCTCACACACTGGCGTGTGACTTGGCCGTGTGGTATAAGTCAGTATACCTACAAGTTTGGCACGACCTAGCACACGGCCTAGCACACGGGCGTGTATGGCTACTTCGAAGGGCACACAAGCTATACACACGGGCGTGTGGTTGGCAGTGTAACCCAAGTCAGTAAGCTTACTTGTTTGGACATGGGATAGGACACGGGCTAGGACACGACCATGTGCTCCCATTTCGAATGTCCACACGGCCTGTGACACGGGCGTGTCTGGTAGCCGTGTGAGACACACTGCCTGGCCATACGAGCGTGTGTCCCCTATTTGAAGAAAAATTTTCAAAGTTTCGTAAAAGTTTCTTATGTTATCGATTTAGTCCCAAACTATTCCCAAAGCATGTTTAGGGCCTCGTAAGCTCGTATTAGGGACAAATTGATTGAGATTGAATAATGATTGTATGAATTGATTTAAATGTATGTGAAAAGTATGTATAAATGTGTTATAAGTTTAGTAATGCTCCGTAACCCTATTTCGGTGTTGAATACGGGTGAGGGGTGTTACACCTAATTATTTTATTCTTTCCCCCTTTTGTTAATTCCATGGACACTGTCAAAATTCTGTAGAACATTCGGATCATCTTGTTTGCACCTGAACTGTCGCAGAACTTGATCCCTGTTGTACCACTCTACTATTGAGAAATTCAAAAAGGGTGCGTTAGTGCACCACAAGTGTGAGTGGATACAAGTAGATGGAGGAATAACAACCGCAATGTCTGGGGCGAAATATGACATCTAGACGAACTGCACAATTAATAATATGGTCATAATAACATGAGTCAAATAACATAAATAAAGTAATTATCTGACATGAATATTAGGAAAATTTACCCATTCCTCGGCGTGTGTTTTAATCATCTATCAGTAAATCGCAAGCGTATAGGACATCTAGATACCGGGACAAGTATACCATCTACAACAAAATTAAACTTGTTAGAACAAATTTTCATAAAACAAAACAAAATTCTTTATGTAATGCTACAATTTTATTACCTATTTACAAATGGGAAGACATGAGTTTGGTGACTAACTGATGCCAAAAATGACATCTTGTACAATGCCTAGGACTGCAACAATATCAGGCACCCACCTATGTCTTGTGTTATGTGCTTTGTTGCCCGACAAAGCTCACGATACAATGTTGCTAATATTGTTGAGCCATAACTATACAAACAAGTGAGCATCAAATTAGATAACACGGGCAAATACATCAAGTGGACCTTATTTTTATTTGCATCTGGCATGAATATACCTTCTATCATATGCATGATATATGCTCAAGTAGCACACATCATCTCCTGCTCAGTGGCACTATTTGGTAAAGTTTCGGCACTACTTGGTAAAGTTTCGAAATTTGCATTCAACCATGAAAATCTCAAACTCGTAAAATCATCTCCAGCATCATCAGGCGAGCATCCTAGTAAGTGACAGCAAAGTGTCACCGGTTTGGACACTTTACTCATACCCGTGACTGCACTACTGTCGATTGAGAGCCCGAATTATAGTTCCACATCTTTCAGAGTGATGGTGCACTCCCAACAGGGTAAATGAAATGTGTGGGTCTTCGGGCACCACTGCTCAACCAAAGCAAATATCAAGTCAACCCTCAAATTGAACATGTAGATCAATGCTATTGATCCGAATTCGGATTCCTCCAAGTATAGCATAATACGTTCACCTGGCCGATAGTTCAAACCGTTGACACGGACCCTCAACACACGGTACTCACATTAACCATATTAAAATACCACATTAGTTAAAATCTCCTAATTAAATAAAAAATGACATGCAACTTTATAAGGGGACCCGTGAATAATAAATAACAATTCTTTTACCAGCTTATTAATCATATTTGGTGTGTGATTGTCTTCTCTAATCAAAGAACCCATTTGGATATCTGCAGTTTTAAAAATAAAATTTAATCATCAACTAAACAGATAAACAATATACAAATAACGAAAAACATTTTCTACCATTTATAATTTATTTGTAATTTAACAACCAACATAAAATTAGTTAAAATCTCTAATTACATAAAAAAAACATTTCCACTCATTAACAACGAATATATAAAGATGATATATCACAAAAATGCATACAAGAGCATGCATGTACATATATAGTTTTTTTTTTTAATAAAGAACTTAAAATTGTTTATTCTGAAACAACTTTTTTATCTTAATAATAACAATAAATTAATTACAAATGCAAAGCATGTAGATGTACATATATAAGTCAAAATTTCAAAATAATATATAAACACATACCTATTTACTGATAATTCCTTTCAACTCAAACTTTTCTCCCAAAAATAATAAATTATTTTTTTCACAAAAAAAAATTATTATATAGATCAAAATTATTATTTTATTATACATAAAAAATTAACATCAAATAACATATATCTCAAACAATATATCTTTAAATATATTTCTTTCAATATATATCTCTAATGCATTCAAATAACATCACACAATAAGTTTTCAACACAAAAAATATTTAAAATACATAAAAATTAATGCTGCAAAACTCAAATAAGTAAAAATTAAAAAAAAACCCCTAAAAACCTCAAACATACTATTTTAGTATTTAATTAATTTTTTTATAATAATTAAGTAAGAAGCATACAGATAAATAATAATACAAAAAAAATTCTCAAATATATCATTTCAGTATTTATTTAGTTTTTTTATACTAATTAAGTGACAAACATACAAATAAATAATACTACAAAAAAAATTAAAACCCTAAACACACCTTCTGTCTCCTCTTCTTTTCAACCTTAACAATTTTTTTTTCCTTCCTCAAACAATAATTGGTCCCCAATCCATCCCATCTTGTTTTATATAGGAATAACCGGCGGGGAGGGGAATGAAAATGGAGTTTGGGGTCCCGTGAGTGAGAATTAGAAAAGAGATCCCTCATGATTGTCCGGTCACGGGGGTCTCTAATGAACCATCTTCCATCGATTAAAAAATTATTTTTTTACCCCGTATAAAACCATATTTTGACATTGTTTATCTCATTGAATCATATCGATGCCGCTGTAAAGACCTCTCCACCATTTAAATATTATTTTTTTTAAAAAAAATTATGGGTTCAGAAAAAATAGATGGTGCCGCCATTTTGTGAGGCACCACCCCTCGACATTGTTCATTTCATACCATTTTGGTAAATAATGTTATGGGGTATCATTTTGATATTTAATTTTTTTTTAGTATTATTAGGGTAAAAAAGCCAATAAAGACTAAAGTATTATAAATAAATAAATACTTAACAATAAAATTTATCATGCCCTTATTTGTCATTTTACACATATCAACTTTCAATTATCAACTAAGTTTTACCAAATACTTTTAAATAAACAGTTAATAGAATCAGTTGGTCAAACCAATCACTGCAATCAACTATTAGCTAATTGCCAAACAGAACCATTGTGAAAAAACATTCCGAGAAGCTACAACAGACTGAATGATGGTAATGGTACTGGGCCTATTGACACTTGAGATCATTTATGTTTATTTATCATGCTTTTTAGAAGCTGAAGTCAACCGTGGGTAGCTCGTAATTACATCCATGATTAAGGTTCAAATTTTCGTCATTAAACTGAATTGATTCATGATGTTAACTTAATGAGGTGTTTAATATCTAATATTAACTTACAATAAGAAAAATCGATGAATAAGTCTCAACAATAAAATAAAAAATTAATTCCAATCATATTATTCAAATCAATTTTGGTTCAAGTGTGTAATTCACAAATTTAAAAATCTTAATTTTTCAAAAAAAAATTCTATTTTTTTCTTTTCTTTTCTTTCTTGTTTTTATTCATATTTTTCTACCTTCCTCCCACTAACCCTCTCTTTCTTTGTTCTCCTTGTTCACTCCGCCTTCATTTTAGGGATATATTCACTATCTTAACAAGTTATGAAGGATAGATAATGAAACCTGTTGTAGCTAAACCTCTACCGACAACTAACAATTTCTCTTGGAAGGTGGGTTGGTCGTAAATACTCAGAATGGTGGCTTTTCATTGACTTTTTAATTTATTTCTATTTTGAGAATATTTTATAATAATAAATAATTTTATGAGTTTTTTTGGACCGTGTTGTTTTAAGTATTATATGTTTTTTTGTTTATTTTACATTGTTTACTAATACTTCACTTTTGAAAATTTTTATCTTATTTTGTACAAGTTTTTTAATATTGCTTATGCATGTAGTCTTACTTCTGCAAATGATTTTAGAGATGGCTTTGTTGTCGTCCTCTCTAATTTGGTGAATATTTGGTTCTATTGCGGATTTTGTCTATCGCTTTGGACCATCTGAGTTGATTTTCTTGTCGTGTTAAGTGTTTGCAATCACTCCGGATATGTCGTATTTGAGTTGTGACAGAGCTAGTTGTTAGCGTACCATAATGTTCTTTTCATACTAAAGCTGAAGCCTTTGTTGTGTTGATGGAGCTTGTCCTTCACTGTCGGGTGTTTTTTTTCTCAAATTATATGTTCTCATTCATTGAACGAATTAATAAATTTTCCATTAAAAATCCTAATTATTCTAATAAAATTGAATAAATTTATTTAACTTATAATAAATTTTATTTTTTATAACATAAAGTAAATATTTTTATATCTGGAAAAAATTTAAATACTAATAAAAATATAGGGTAATCTACATTTTAGATCATTAAATTACATCATTCAAATTAAGTCATTTATACAATCACCATTAAATATTTTTAACCAAAAATATGAGTCAACACTTTCACAAACCGTTAAGAAGACACTTTTTTTAATTTTCTCAAAGCAATCACTATATAAACCCTGGAAATTCATATGTTGAGGGAATGTTTGATAAAAATATATGTGCAATATTTTAGTCACTAATTAGTGCTAAACTGAGATATGATCTGCTCCTGATTGTTCCTAATCTCTGTTGATGGTCAATGATTTTCTTTAGTTTTCTCTACACTAATATCACAATTAAAGGATGACTGAAAATTGTTGCTTAATTCTTCACTGGTTGGTTTAGACTAAATTATAAAATATGAAAAACCAAAATGGAAGAATCTTAGGTCACATATATTTTCTTTTTGCCTTATTAACCTCCATGAATGAAGGTTTCATTTGATTTCCACTTGATATTTCTCAAGTTCACAGTTTTTCCATACATAGAATCACCAGATTGGGCCATAATAATAATAATAATAATAAAAGTTCTACTGTAACTAACAAACACTGATGATTCTACAAATAAATAACTCTGGAGAAAATGCTTTACTGCATCTAGAAAATTATCAGCTATTTATGTTGTATATAGATCATGTTTAAGTTAATGCTGACCAAACTTGAAACAGTAAAACTTATTCTATATATAGTTTATGGCTCAATTTGTCTAGGAAAATGATCTTCAATTGCAGCCTCTCATTTGCCTGTCGGAATATGAAAAATTCAGGATCAGATTCACCATTATGTAAATTGTTTTTTAATCACATTTATTTGCCAAAAACATTACCAAGAACCTCTTACCAGTTTCATCAACACAAAATCATATCATTAGATTGATTTGAATAGCTCAGTTATTAATTAAATAAAAGGACAACTAGGTTAGTTCTTGAACAACACTACCTGTGAAGCAGATTATGATAGAACAGAGAGAAACAAACTTGGAGCTTTACAGATAGTAGCAGGAGGGATGGGAAAACCCCAACTCTCCAATGGATTTTAAAACTTTTTTGTTTCTTTTTTTAAGACGGGTATGGAGTATTTCTATCAATTAGCTTACCCTATACAATAAAATTTAAAATATTTAAGTGAAATATTTATAAATTTTTCTCTGTCAAATGCACACAAAACTTTTTAGAAAGAGCTAATAAATCAAATGGATGGGGTGGAGTGGTTATAGATGTAACCAAAATCCATGGAATTGGTAGCAACAATCAATTTTAAACACTCACCAAAGCAGGGGGCAAAACATGCCAATAGTGGAGCGGTGGTAGATTTGGCAATATCTACCCCCGTCCTGCCCCACTCCATTGCCTTCCCTTTCCTTTCTTCTTTTACTATCAAAAACATTTTGGTTCGTTCTTTTTCCAAACTTTAACTTGCATATTGGTACTTGAGAAAAACAGGGAGTGCAAGTCAAATGCTAAACTACTTACCGTAGTTTTGCTGCACCATTGTGAATTTGTAAATTGCCTTAATTAGTGACCCATATTTCATAGACTTCAAGGGTCCCATATGTCTGCAAAAGAGAATGACAAGAAATACATAACTCAGTGCATTATAGCAGATTTATTCACACGAAAAAAGGGTCTAAAGTATGGCGGTTACTGTTAACTTTCAGCTCTTAACAAAGTGGAATCTACGCAAACACTACATCGGCAATCAGCACTCAAGACAGAATTTTGAAAATTCTCTAAGCGTGAATTAGCTTTTGCTGTGTGGTATACAGAAGAATGGACCATTTAGAAAGTTGTAAAGTCTTTCATCAGAATCCCGAATTATCACCTTTGGCAGATGACGAAACAACAAGGTATTTTCCTTGATTCTGAAGAATTTAGGTCAAGAGAATACTCACTGAATCTCGGTATATCGAATTCTCCAGGCAGGGAAACCTAAGTGGCACCTGGCAGGTCCATATACTAATAAAAGATCAGGTTCTGGCCCGTTGCCGCCTACTTGAAGAGAAATCAATTACCAAAAGTCAAATTAACATAGCAAGCAAGACTGATGATAATGAATACCGAGTAGATCAGACAAGTAACACAAACCAACGGTTTTGAGTGCCTCCCCCATTTGAGATTCGGTGAAGATTTGCTCTCCCTGATATGAGCTGGTGGAACCTGATTTCAAGTACTTCATAAAAAGTACATTAGCTGCTTTTGCCACCGCTTCTTTCCCATCGGAAAACGATGCAAACTCCAGAGTCATAAGTGGTTGATCTAGTAGCACATCATTTTCCTGAGCAAAAGTTTGCTAGTAGTTTAGCACATTCGATACCGTTCTACTTGTATCAATTTACGTCACAAAAATAATCCAATGACTCAACACATAATTGGACCCTAAGCGGAGATATGGTGCATAGAATAGCTCCATACACTAAGGTTTTGTGAAAAAACAAAACAAAATAAAACATGTACAAGCAGTCGAGAATGAGACCAATACATTGTATCATACTTTTTATAGGAGTCTCAAGGTTTAGTAATGTAAATACAATATTTGATTGCATACTACCATAAAGAGCCTTAAATTATAAAAGATCAAATTCGATGCAGAGCCACATGATAGTTTGATTTTGGCTACTGACAGCCTTTTAGCCAATTTCTATCCGAGTATATGACGTTATCTAGTCACGGTGAACTATGAAAAACTCTAATTCGGCCACAAGCAGAAAGGATAGTACCTGAAACAATGTTGCACCATCGAACTTCTCCAAGATGAAGTCCTTTGATTTCTTCAGTATTCCTACAACAGAAAAACCAGTATCCAATACCACAAAAAATGCGGATACATCTTCACCCAATCAATCTAGCAACAGTTTGAATCCAGAATTCTTACCTTCCTTATCATAAAGGCAAACATGTTTGACACCAAGATCTGCCAGCCATTGCAAAAGCTCGATAACATTCGAAGTTCGGCAATCTTCGCTTTCTATCACAATAGCCAGATACTGAAGCTTGGATATATGGAGGGATTTGTATCTCCTAAGTAATCCCTTGGATATAAGATGGCTTTCGAGCGCATTTGCAATATTGATCGCAAAGTAGAATAAGTGGATAGTAAAATGTAAGAGATGCCAGGTTAACCGAAGTAGGATATTCACAATCTGCACAAAACCTTAAACCCAAAATGAAAATCTAATTTAATTCAAAGAGATAAACTTCACTCACCACATCAGCCATGATAATTCAACAGCAAATCCATCACTAGTAATCTTTAAAACCCTTAGTTAAAAATTAAATTCCACTGAAAAAAAACATTAATTCACTAAATTATTCGGTCTCTTTATTCTTCCAACAAATGGATATAGGGATATGAACTCTAGAAATCCTCTGAAAACTTTAAGAAATCTAACCATATGTTTATACATAAATACCTCTAAGTCTCATCTATCACATCCTCCATATACCATGTCGCCACCTATAAGTAATAAGGCATAATAGCAAGAGGCGCACTTAAAGAAAGAGAGGACCCACCCTTCTCTCACTTTCCAACATGGAAGAACCCCATTTTTGGGATTTCATGAACACCAAAACGAACCCATCTTCTCCTACAAACTTCACCCCTTTTCCACCATACTTCCAACACTATTCGGTCTTATGGCCCTGAACCGTCCCCAAACTCCTAACTCCAAACTAGTATAAACACCATACCCCATTGGACACTTACAGTCAGTCCGAGCAGAGCTAAAATCCCATCCAACGTAAACAATTCATAACATTAAACAATTAGAAAGTATTGGGTATTCAACAATCCACGAGTAATTATTGCATATAAATTATTTACTGAAAATTCAAGAGTGAAACATTTTCAAAAGAAAAGAAAAACCCAACATCAGACATCACGTACTTGATGAATCCAGTAACACAACATCCGCTTTAGCTTGGCGAAATCCATTGATCTCTGAAAACGAAGAAAACCCAATCAGTAAACAAAAAGAAAAGAAAAGAAAAAGAAAAGTAAATTGTTTGATAGGGAAGGGAACCGCTTGAGGAAGTGGAATAACAACTTACATTTAAACATAATCGAGAAAAAAGGGGTTTCGAGAAATTAAAAAAAGAAAAAGAAAAAAAGAAGAAGAACAGATTAAAATAAATTTTGGAGATCGGAAAAGAGGACGGAAAGTAGAGAGGAAGCAGTTTAAAAACTGTGACTTGGTGAACAGAAACGTGTAAGAAAGAACTAATGAAAAACATTGTTTTTGCCTTGGTGTTCTTTATTTTATTTTATTTTTTGTTAAAATATACTATAGGTAAATCTTCTCCATCTAGTTTTTCTTAAAATTAAATATGTATTATATATGAAAACTATTATTCAATTAGCTTACGAATATATATTATATACATAAATAATTCTATTCAGTTTAATATAAAATTAAATATTTGTATTTATTTTTTACACATTACAAAAATAATTATTATCAAAGTGAATTTTTAAAATTTATATATAATTTTTAATCTTTATTTTATATTAAAAATGACTAAATTAAAATAGATTCATTAATAACAAAATTAAACTTAAAAAATATTATTCCAAATTGAACTACATTGGTCACACTTAATGAATCAGATTGAATGACTCAAGAATAAATCTAGATTAGACCTGTTCATAGATTAAGCTATCTATTTAGACTTGAAGGCTTGTTCGAAATTTAGAAGAGTTTAAACAAAAATATTAGACTCGAAAAATAAGTTTGGGCAAAACTATTAAGCCTATTTAAAATATGAGTTGGTTTCGGACTTGAACATTACCGCTTTAAGTTTATAATACTATATATTGTGTTATTTTTATATATTATGTAATTTAGAATACATTAAAAAAAGATTATACTAAATATATAATATTTCTCTAATATAAACATTAAAATAATGTTAAGATGATTATATAAAAAAATTTTAATAACTAAAAATTGTATAAAATTATTAAATATTAAAATAAAATAAAATGTGTGGGCTTAAAATGAGTTTAGATTAATCTTTTGTAAACATGAGTGAATTTGAACAAAATTTTAAGCTTATATTTGAAATTGAGCAAAACTTGGACAAATATAAAGCAATCAATATCATGCTTAAGTCTAATTAGGCCTATGATCACCTTTAATCTAGATGATGTATTATCGTAACTATAAATTTTCTGTGTTACTTTTAATTATTTTTAAATTAAATGATTAAACTAGATAGTAATTTAGTCTCTTTCTCTTTTTGATAAAATAAAAGGTGGCATGTCACAAGGAAAGGAGAAAATAATCTTGCAACTTAAAACAGTAGGGGAAGTGGGGAACAGTTGACCAACAGTTAAAAGAAATTATATATATATATAATTGTGCCAGTTTACAATTTAATTTTTTTAAATTTTAATGAAGTCTTTTTTTTAGTATCTTAAATTTAAATTCTATCAGGTTTTTTTTTCAAATTATTTTGAGTTTAAAATTTTAAAATATAAAAGGGTAAATATATTTTTATAAATATATTTTTACTTTTTAGAAAATATTGATTTTTAGTCTTTTATTAATCAAGTTAGTGTTTTATAATTTGTAACACTAACTCAATTAAATATTTTATATAATAAGATAAATAAATATTTAAGATAGTTTATTCTCTAAAATAAAATTCGATTCAACTCAATTCTGAATTTGATCAAAGCTTTTATTATGAGAAACATATTATATATATATATATATCATATATATTATATAAAAGAAGGTACGAAAATATATATAAAAATTTTCAGTTGTAAGATAGTTTTTTAATGTTCTAAAATATTTAATTTTTTAATTACATTTAAAGTGAGTCTCGTATTTTAAATTAAATTTTAAATATAATTTTCTTTAGTAATAATATTTTAAATAATAAATATATTTAAACATTACGCATTAAATTATAATTTAAATTTAAAAATAAAATCTTATCATAAATCGTAAAATAATATAATCACAACTAGCGATCATATACAATAATCTATTTTTTCTTAAAAAATTCTTATAAAAATATCTTTTAAATATAAATATTATATATATATATTTAAACGATATCATCAACTATAGTTAAAGTTGAAAATAATCCACCAAATTTAAATATTTTAAATAATTTATTAAAACTATAATGATTGTCTGAATAGTGTCTAAATTTTATATTTTATATAATATTTTAATTTATTTAAGCATTATTTGACTGAAATTAAATAATTTTCTAATATAGAACTTATATTATTAATTTTTGGCTTAAACTTTATATAAATTTATTTATTTTATAACTTATATATATTATTAGTACAAAAAAGAATTTAATGCTATTTAAATTTTAGTATATTTATAAATTTTACATGAAAATTAAAAAATATATATTATTTTTTACAATACTTTCTTAACTTTAATAATTTTATCACACATTAAATAATTTTTAATATATATTTATATTTTTATTAAAATATTAATAAAAATTAAATATATTTTAATTAACATACATGATCATCTCATATAAAATAGTTTTTAATACTATTTAAATTTTAATATTTTTCCGTATTATTTCAAATAATTTATTTAAATAGTAATAATTACCCCCAATAAATAAATAATTTGTACAGATTTTTTTTCTTTTATATTCTCTTTTCTTTATTAATTTTTTGAAGTCTAAAGTGAGTCAATAAGCAATTAAGCATACCAGTCCCACATTTTTCTTTTTAACTTTTCCTTTTCCTCTCTTTAACAAAACATGATTTTACTACAAGTTTACTGTTAACTTTTGGGATTAATTACGTCAAACAATCCTAAACTATTTTTTGAAATTTTCAATTGGTTTTAAAGCTTCAAAACATTATAATTAAGTCCTTAGAGAATCAATATTATATCAATAATGTTCTTTCGTCAACCTAACCATCAGTTCAGATGTTAAATATCAATTTGAATATGATGTGAAACATTTTTAAAATACGTGAATCAAATTATTGTAACACATGTATATCTATTCTATAGATGGATAAAATGTAACTTGTTAAAAATTAGACATTATTATTAAAATATAAGAGGAGTATTTCTTTTTATTTTAACATATCATATTTAAACAGTATATAAGTACATACATGTTTACAGTTTGATTTGATATTTCAAAGTTTGGTGACTAATTTAGAATTTAAGCATGTTTAAGGACTTACAGTTAAATTAACCCTTTGTTCTTTACTTAATATAATTATAATTCTCAATCAGTCTTCCAAGAAAGAAGAGCTTGATTCTTTACTCCAGCTCCAGCTTTCATTGTTGTCAGTAAAAAAAGGAACAGACAAACAAAACAAAAAGCAGAACAAACAGAGTCAAATGTGTGGGTTTTCAGGCTATCAGCCATAGCACAGGCTCCTTCACTCTCAGCTCCTTTCTTTAACTCTGGGAAATCACAATATCTTTGCCCTGCATTTTGGCCACTGATGGGTGAGAGCCCCATGATATCATTGTGTTCAATTTGGTACATTTTTTCCCCTACAATGTGTGCTTATTTTGGATGTTTTCTTACATGGGTTTGGCTCATTTTCTCATGTTCCTTTTTTGCAGTTGTTGATTTCTTTTGGCATCTTTACCTGGAACTATACCTACACTGCTCCTCAGAGTAACTTTATGTAAGTTTACTTGGTAGATTACTCTATTATTACATCATTTTAAGTTCAGGTCAATTCTGATTTGAGTTGCTGGCTTGTCATGATCAAATCAAGTAGTGTCAAGGTCGGATTCAAGTTTATCAATTCAGGTTTTCAGGTTCCAGTCAAAATTGACATGTCTAATTTGCTAAGGAGTCTGGGTTTCTAACTTGGGGATTGTATATATATTTTTAGACTAATTATTATTTTGGTTGTTGCATTCAACTAAGTATTTTAATACTACGTTGCTGGGACTTGGGTGTGAGTGTCGGATATGAGTCTATAATTTGAATTTTGTAAGGATTTTCAGGTATTTTAAGGATCCTTGAAAGCATATTTCCGTATCCATATGCTGGATATGAATGTTGGACACGAATACTTCAAGAAAAATAAAAAGTTTGTGCAACATAGTTTTAATATCTCGATGAGAGATTATTGGATCCTATTGAACAAGTATTCTACAACGAGACTGAATTTTATGAACTAAAATCCCTTTTGCAAATGTGTAACTATCTGTGCATAATATATGTGTGATCCTATATTGATCTTTCGCAGGCTGGAGATAGGTATTAACTGAGTTTTTCCGGTATCATTGATGATGAAACCAAAGAACGGCAGTCACTCGATTAAGTCTCTTCGGTCTCGGAATCCAGCCGCTAACTTTTGCATGTTTCCGAAAGTAAAGTCCGCGGGCTGCAGTTCGTGTGAAGCTCCGGTTTACCTAAATGTCTATGACTTGACAAATGCTAATGGCTATGTTTATTGGGCAGGTCTTGGTATATTTCACTCTGGAGTGGAAGGTTAGATGAGTTTCTTTCCTTGAGAGCAATTTTCATGAAAATCGAAGCACATTTGACAGTTCATTGCATTGCTTTACAGTTCATGGTGTAGAGTATGCCTTTGGAGCTCATGACTACCCAACAAGCGGTGTCTTTGAGGTCGAACCTCGACGGTGCCCTGGCTTCAAGTTTAGGAAATCAATTTTCATGGGGATTACATGCTTGGACCCTGCCCAGCTAAGAGAGTTCATAGAACGGCAATCTGGGAGTTACAATGGTGATACATACCACTTGATTTTTAAGAACTGCAACCATTTCTGCGAGGATATATGTTACAAGTTAACCGGGAACCGGATGCCAAAATGGGTCAATCGACTTGCAAGAATTGGTATTATAGCCCATATGTGCTTTATTGAGCTTAAAGTTCTTTTAGGTCTAGCTTTTCTTGGATTCCTAAGTATCGATGTCATTTAGTTCATCACTGTCCCTAACTTCACTTCCGATGCTTTAAGACACGCACTGAAGTACTGAACGCTACTTCAACGCCCATTTATCTTCTTTGTAGGTTCATTATGTAACTGCATACTTCCGGAGGCACTCAAAGCTACTGCGGTCCGCCATGATCCCAACTTCCAAGCTGATAATGAAAAGAAGAGGCTGAGAAGTGCGTTTAGTTGCCTATCGTCGATCTCAATACCTCAGAGGGAAGTATCAATGTCTTCACTCTTTTTGCACTCTCACTATAAAGGCTGTTTACCGCCATGGGAACTGAAGCGATCGAAAAGCTGCACGTTGAAGCAACTGTAAGACAGGCTTATAACTTCATTATCTCTTTTCCACGGTGAAAACGTAATGTTGTTTGTCCCCTTCATGGTGTTGAAGCACCGGATCATCCAAGTCGCTTGAAGGGGCAAAATCTTTACAAGTTTGCTCTTTTCCTTCCCTGCATTCTTAACTACGCTTGTGGAGTAGCTTGTTGTTGATGTTAATGTATTTATTATGTCTGATTGATTCTGGTGTTGCAGATGTTGCCCATGCAAAGTCTGTACGGAAACAACTGAGCCACCGGACTTTTTCCGGTTAATTGTTTAGAAGGCATTGAGCAATTTTCATAATTTACGAGAAAGTTAATCCAATTGGATAACACTATTAATCGCAAAACTTAAAATCAACAGCTTAATAATTTATGTAGTAGAACCAACAGTTCTCTAATTTATATGGAATGTATTAGCAAAAATAGCTAAAGTTCATCTGTTTACTAATGACTAAATTAGCTGATTAATTTTAATAAATTATAATATAGTGAGCAGCTTCTTAGTTTTTGTAAAATATAAGAATTGAAATTCATAATTATACTTAATTATTTTAAAATTTATATTTCCATATAAATATATTCATAGATACTTGATATATATATTTATGATATTTTATTATTTTCTACCAAAATATTTTATTAAAAAAATTAGTATATAAAATATAAAAAATTTAAACTAAACAACGAAATTAGAAGTATTAATGTGTCGAGGGATCTGTACAACTAGGTTAGTCTAGCCTACGTTGAGCTGGATTTTGACTTATTTTTTAACATCAGGCCAACTCAATTTATTGTTCAAAATAATAAAAATATTTTTTATTTAAATAATAGAATTTTAACCAACTATATAATTGAGTTGAAGTTTAATTTAACTGTATTAAAAATAAATATTATTAATTATTAATAATAGAAAAAATCTTATTAATAACAATTTTTATTTTTCACATAAAATTTTTTATTAGATTCAACACTACACAATTAAGTATGTTAATTAATTATTAGTATATATTATTTTAAATTAATTTTCATTTAATTAGTGTTACAATTATATACCAATTAAAATTAAGATTTATTATTATAAATAGCATTGAACACCAATTTTTTTTAAATGGAGCTGTGGCTGAACTAATCAGGCTATTGGTTTATTGGTCCAACCAGTCTGATTAAAAAATATTAAATTTTTTGAAAATAAAAAAAAAAATTACAAACCAATAGCCTAGTTCAACCGATTTTTGTCCAGTTCAATCAGTCCAACTAACTAGTCCGATTCAAACAATATTGTTCGGCACTAAAGAATTTTCAAACAACTAGCATCTAAATAATACTACAAAAAATAGAGATTATTAAGTATTGGTTTCTCAAAGAGGAATTTTCAAGTTATATTCAGAGGACAACATTATCGAAAAATATAAAAGATCATTTTAATCGATGACAAAGTAAAATTACGATATTCTTTTCTCATAAATTTATTTAGTTTATTAAACATATTATGCTAAATTTATTTTAAATTTAGCCTTATTCACTTTTCTTATTGTAAGTTGTAATTAATTTTACTTTTTGTTTCTTTATTTATTTATTTTTACTTTTCTAAGATAACCACTAAAGTGAGTTTAATGATTAATCATTTGTATTTGGTAAATCCATTAAAAAGGTAGATACTAATTATAAATTTTAAAATTATTCTAGAGCGAATATCGAACCATCAACCAAATGTTTGAATTGACATGAACTTGTATTTACCATTGAATTCGAGAAATATTTTTTAACCCAAATCATAATTTCAATTTCGATGGTAAACGCTTTTTAACCGTTGTAAAATCAAGTTTCGACCGAGGGATCCGATTCGGACCATATACATCTATAACGTACTTCAAGGGCCGGCTCGCTCAGTGGGGAATACTAGTGTGATATTACATAGTAGATACCTTGAGTCTCCCAAATCCTCAGTCATTTCAACTCTAAAACCCTAATCCCCAAAAATGGGCAAATTTTGGGTGATTTTTGTTGCTTCGATCTCGATCCTTCTTCCATTTCTATGCAATTCTTTCTCTCCCGAGACTCCTACCGATCGCCGAGTCCTGGTTCTCCTCGACGATTTCGCCGTCAAGTCGTCCCACTCCTCATACTTCAACTCTCTCAAATTACGCGGCTTTGACCTTGACTTCAAACTCGCCGACGATCCTAAGATCGCCTTGCAGCGCTACGGCCAGTATCTCTACGATGCCTTGATCCTATTCTGCCCCTCTGTTGAACGTCAGTTATTTCACATTTTAAATGAATTATTGTCATTTGCTCTTCTTTGTTTTGTTAACGCGTTTTTCGTTGAAGTAGTAATTAATATTGTTTTGTTTTAAATAGGATTTGGAGGATCTGTTGATGTTGCTGCCATTATCAATTTTGTTGATTCTGGTCATGATTTAATTATTGCGGCGGATGTTAATGCTTCTGATTTGATCCGGGAAGTTGCCACCGAATGTGGAGTTGATTTCGATGAGGTCAGATGTTGTTTGTATTCTCTAATTTGATGCTTTCGTGTTATGTTATTGCTTAACTTTATTGTGTATAGAATCTTTCCTTGTTCGATGAGTAGGATCCTTCGGCTATGGTTATCGATCACACTGGCTATGCAGTTTCGGAAACAGAAGGAGATCATACTTTGATTGCATCTGATGATTTTATTAAATCTGATGTGATTATAGGAAGCAAGAAAATTGAGGTAAGTATTAATGCCTGCATTTTCAGTCTTACTCTGCTCATTAGGGTATTGGTCTTGATCTGCTAATTCGAGGTTGTTCTGATCATTATAAGGTAGTACATATCAGTTCACTTTTCTTTAGCCGTTTTTTAGGTTGTAATACTTGTTATTTCTCTGATATATGAGCTAGCCACACATTTTACTGGCTTATATTGAATTCTGATAAGTTGTTCGAAGCTCAATGTATGTTATTCAGTGGTTGTGATTACAGTGACAATAGTTTTAATAAATTTGCCACAGGTTCCTGTACTTTTCCAGGGCATTGGCCATTCACTGAATCCTGTCAATAGCTTGGTAAGCTGCCTGCATCCGGTTTCAAAGAATTTAAGGAACATGTATTTCAATTATTAAAACCAGAAGCTTCTTTTTGATCCCTTTAAAATGTGCCCTATGTTTAGGTGTTAAAGGTTCTCTCAGCTTCTCCATCTGCCTATTCAGCTAATCCCTTATCCAAGCTGTCAACTCCAGCATCATTGACGGGTTCTGCAATCTCCTTGGTTTCAGTTGTCCAGGTACAAACAACTGTTCATATATCTTCTGCACGTCCAGATCATGTACCTCTGTCTGTTCCATCTTATTTTAAATTAGTTTTGCATGAATAAAAGAATCTTATTTTTCTGTGATGGCTTTTCTTTTTTCTTTTTTTTTAATTTTATTTTGTAGGCAAGGAACAATGCACGAATTCTGATTACTGGTTCACTAAGTATGTTCAGCAATCGGTATGTGGTATATTAACATTTCAAGTTAACCGAGCTTCCTTGATGAATTTGTTTCCTTTTGTTTTTAAACTTTATAAACATGTCACATGTCTTGATAAATTGTTAAAATATTTTCAGATTTTTTAGATCTGGTGTCCAGAAATCTGGGAGCTCAACCAAGTGAGTGAAATTCTAACTCTCTAAACTTCCCTTTCAATATAAGACCTTGGAAATGTTAAAACAAGTCAGCAGCAACTGATTTTCAATACATAGAAGGAAACAGCTAAAGCTAAACAAGTTTTTAGGTCCTGAAACCATCAACTGAAGTCCATGTTAAACCTTTATCCTTTATATGTATCTTCTTATTCCTTGAAGGAGGGAACCAGATGCATTTCCAAGTTTATACGCAATTTTATGCCTTTGCCCTTGCACTTAAGTGCATGCTAGTTGTTGTTTACTAACTGACGTGCTTGTGAAAAATGTTCTTTCTGATGGCAGATATGAGAAATCAGGTAATGAGCAATTTTTGACCGAACTTAGCAAATGGATTTTCCATGAAAGAGGTCATCTTAAGGTAGGCATATTGATCAACTTTGTCATTGTAAATATCTGTTTCTTGTAAAAAAATTATGGGTATATGTGGTGCTGATTTAACTCATTTTGACTTTAGGCTGTGAATGTAAAACACCACAAAGTCGTAGAAACAGATGAACCTGCTTTGTACAGGATTAATGATGAGTTGGTAATTCTTCCTCCCTGTATGTTTTGTTTAATGTAAAAACCATTTTGCAGAAATTTAACTGAAAAGAAATGGATGTGATTTTATGAAGGAATACTCAGTTGAGATCTATGAGTGGTCTGGAACTAGCTGGGAGCCATACATTACTGACGATGTCCAAGTCCAGTTTTACATGATGAGCCCCTATATTTTGAAAACTTTGTCGAATGACAAAAAGGTTTTTTATTTGCCTCTTTAGATTATGTAGTTTGTGAAATCACCCTTCTCTTAGTAAGAAGTCATCCACATAAAATACTGGTCCATTCTTGTACTGCAGGGTCTCTATTCTGCGTCATTTAAGGTTCCAGATGTTTATGGTGTTTTCCAGTTCAAGGTTGAGTACCAAAAGCTTGGGTATACAAGCTTATCCCTTTCAAAGCAGGTATTGTATTTTGTTTCTCATGATTCTGGATACGATTTCTCCTTTGAGACTTCTCTTACTAGTTATCTGGAAGAAACTTGCAATAGAAATAGTTCTCAAAAATCAGTATAGGAGAGTGACTGATAGTGATTTATGTCTAGTTATTTTCATCTAACTAATATTGTTTTTTGTAATTGCTTTTGGGGTTTATCACATCTCATGGAATTTTTTATTTACAAATAAACTATCAAAACTTTGAATTTTGCAGATTCCAGTCAGACCATATAGACACAATGAATATGAAAGATTCATACCAACTGCTTATCCCTACTACGGAGCTGCATTTTCTACGGTAAGACTCTTACACTCTCCTTTCAAACTTCTTCTATATGATCCGGATTCAAAAAATAAGTGTCAAATATGGATATATGTCCGTCATAGATATGCCTACTTTTTTGTTTTTTTAAGTTCTTCCATGTATTAGGAGGATCATACTTAATGGTCTGGGTATCTAAATATGTGATGGAGATGAAGCATCAAACATGAGTGCTTTAAGAAAAATGAAGAGTCTTTGGGGTTTCCTCCCTTGAAAGAAATGGCGGGTGATATATTTTAACTTATTGGTATGGGTTTTTGATGCAGATGGCAGGATTCTTCATCTTTTCTTTTGTTCATCTATATAACAAGTAAAGTGTGGCATATCTAGTATGCTTTGCCTTGGACGGTGGGATTACAATTTCTAGCCAACAATGGTAGTCATAAATGTATCGTAGAAATGTTAAGACTTTGAGTTTTAGTTTCAATGATGAAAATCAAACCCTAACAGATCTCCAAAAATGGATTTTGATGCACTATGATTTTGAGTGGATATAGAAGGTGCCTTCGCAGTTACATCTACTTTATTTTAACCCTGGATGTATTTGACTTTACTACAGGGTCTGGGCAAAAGAAATATAAGAAATATAAGGTACTGTTGTTTCATTGAAAATAATTTTCGTAAAATGATTTTTGGAAAATAACTTTCGTAAAATGATTTTTGGAAAATGATTTGTTTTTCTGAAAATTTTAATATTTTTTGGTGTTTGAATGAATCTGTGTAAAATATTTTTTGTTGTTTGATAAATTTATTAAAAATATTTCATAAAAGTTGTTTTTAATTAAATAAATATATATTTGAGATTTTCTTATGTTTTTATTGTTTAATTGAATTTATTTTTATCTGTAATTTTAGTTTTTACATTGTTTTTGCATATATAAAAAATATTATGTTAAATTCAGATTTATTACGTCATTTTTTAATTACATGACTATTAAGTGTGAATTTTTTATTTAAAAATGTGACATTAACAAAATTGACAAAAAAATTTAACGATGTTAATAATTAGACTTGATTTTCAAATTTGAAAATTAAATGGATTAAATTCTTGAAAATAAAAATAAGAAGATTAAATTATAAATCTGTGAAGTATACATAAACTTATAATATATTTTAACTTTTATATTACAAAATATTTATTATTAATATAGTTATAATTGTAATAAATATTTATTATTAAAATATTAATATTGAATATTTTTGAATAATATTATTTAAAATTATTATTTTTAAAATTTATTATTAAAATAAAATTGAAATATTAAATAATTTATTATATGACTAAATATAAATAATTAAATATGTATGTTTAATAATATTAAAAAATATAGTATTTTAAATATTTTTAAAAATAAAAATAAAATTTATTATCAATATAATAATATTAAGTTTGATTTAATTTAATTTTTATATAAAAATAAATTTATCTATTGATGAGTTCTTTTTCGAAAAATGACTTACGTTTTTCAAAAGGTTAAGTCATTTTACAGAAAAATGAGCTTATTTTATCTTGACCTGTAAGTCATTTTCCGTTGGTCAAATTTCTGTTAAACAAACACAGAAAAATGTAGAAAATATTTTTTGTAAATTTTTTTACGTGTAAACAAACGGACTTTAAAATTAAAAAAAAATTTAACAGCTCTTTTCTTTTTTCTTTTTTTGAAAAACAATAGTAATTAAAAAATGTAAATAAGTCTATTGATTTGATTTTGGTTGTGTTAGTCACTCAAAGTTCAAATAATTAGGAGAATTTATTTTATTTTATTTCTAAAATGAATTAAGTTACCTTTTTAATGTATTACTTATGCTTTAAAAGTTGTGTACATATTTTTAATTGAGTTCATATTCGGTTGTAAAAGGAAGCAATATGCAATTAAGACGTAATTAGGAAGTGATGGTGGGTTTTTGAAAATCTGTTACCATAGAGAAGGATGGTGCCATCAACTTAAAAAGGAGCTTTGTGATGGCATCGATTTATCCTTTTTCTACTGAAAACTTATTGACATATTTTGATATATTAGAAAAATATTTAATATATGTTCATAAAATATCTTTAAACAAGTCAGAAATATTTATTTCTTGTTTTATTGTTATTAACTTTATTTCTTTTATTATTTATTAAGGGAGTATATTGCACTAGGGATCCGAGGGGGCGCAGAGTGGTCATTCTTGTTAAGTATGACTCTTATTTCAGTCAAATTTGAGAAATAATATTCTAGTTAACCTTTGTTTATTTGTTCCAATCAAACACTAATTAGTTTAGATTATTTCATTATTATTTGACCTATGAATTTAGTCTATAAATAAGCTCTTTTACAACTTTAGAAAATACACCCATTAGATATTAGAACTCATAATACATTTAGAGAATTTTGTGTTTACGTTTTGATGGTTCTTTATTTTTGGATTTTCGGAGTTTAGTTTTTCTCTCCATATTTTGTATTGTTAGTTCTTTTTCTATTATAGTAAAATTATTTTTATCTGTGGTTTTTTTTCCTCTTTAGAGGGATTTTTTCACGTTAAATTTATGTGTTCAATTTCTTAATTTATTCCGCTATTTTTTTTACTTGTTGTTTAATCTGGTCGATCCCAACAAGTGGTATCAGAGCTAGTTCAATTTTCATATATCAGCCCGTTCAAAGATGACAGCAATAATGTTTGAAATTGAGAAGTTCGATGGTGAGACAAATTTCGATATATGGCAAGTTCGGATGATGGCAATTCTAGTTCAAACTGGCTTGAAAAGGTTGTTACCGGGAAAAAACCTGAGAATCTAAATCAAACAAAAAGGGAAGAGCTTGATGAAAAGGCCTTGTCTACAATCCAATTGTGCCTCGCCAATACGGTATTGCAGGAGGTATTGATGAAGAAGACCTCATCCGCCTTGTGGAAAAGGTTAGAAACTCTTTATTCGACTAAGTCTCTGGATAACCGTTTAGTGTTGAAACAACGTCTATTTACGTTTCGCATGAACGAAGGTGAGCTTCTTAAAGATCACATCAGTCAATTCATTACTCTTTTAAATGATTTAAAGAATATTAAGGTTCATATTGACGATGAAGATCAAGCTATGCTATTATTGTGCTATTTACCCCCTTCATACAAGTCTTTTAGGGAGACCCTAATTTATGGCAGAGACAAACACTCATTCGAAGATGTGAAGGGTCATTTGTTAAGTAGAGACAAACTTGACAATGAGTTTCGTTTGGATAGCAAGGCAGATAGGCAAGTTTCTGTTTTGCTAGTATCAAAGAAACGAGACAAAAGGTGTCGCTATTGTAAAAAGTTAGGTCATTTTAAAACAAATTATTATAAACTGCGAAATACTGCTGAGAGTAGTGAAAAAGATGTAGCTGGTGCTAATTTGGCCGATGAAAGTGGTAATGATTTCTTGTTAGTGTCAATGAGCGATAACTCCAAGCTCACATCCGAGTGGATCCTAAATTCGGGATGTTCTTTCCATATGTGTCACAATAGAGAATGGTTCTCTACATACAGTTTGGTTGAAGGTGGAGTTGTACGCATGGGAAACGATTCATCTAGTAAGGTAATTGGTATTGGTACTGTTAAAATTAGAATATACAATGGGACGATTAGGACACTCTTAGATGTCAAGTATGTACCTGATTTACGAAAGAATCTTATCTCCTTGAGTATTTTAGACTTGAAAGGATGCGGAATCAACATCGAATCGAGCAACATTAAAGTATCTCGTGAAGCTCTCGTTTTGTTAAAAGGTAAAAGAACCGGCAGTTGTTATATTCTGGAAGGTTCTATAGTGATAAGTGAAATTGGACGTCCTTCATCCATTACGGAGTTAAATTCAACTCATTTAAAGCGGAGGCAACTTGGTCATAGGAGGCAAAAAGGTATGACCATTTCGTTGAAGAAAGATTCTCTTTTGGATGCAGGTTTTGAAAAGTTAGGGCATTGTGTTCGTGAAAATCAAATCCAAGTTAGTTTTGATTTGGCAATGTACAAGTCGAAAGCTAGAAGTCTTCCAGTTTCTAAGCACAGATTCGACTTAGTTAATTTCCTGCATAGTTCAAGATAGGCTCGTGGCAGGCTTTGGCAAATATGACGTTGTAGAAATATGAGTCAAGGTAGAGATTTGTTAAGTATGATTCCTATTTCAGTCAAATTTGAGAAATAATCTTCTAGTTAAACTTTATTTATTTGTTTCAATCAAACACTGATTAGTTTAGATTATTTTATTCTTATTTGACCTATAAATTTAGCCTGTAAATAGGCTCTTTTACAACATTAGAAAATACACATGTTAGATATTAGAACTCATAACACATTTAGAGAATTTTGTGTTTACGTTTTGAGGGTTCTTTGTTTTGGGTTTTCGAGGTTTAGTTTTTATCTCCATTTTTTATACTATTCATTCTTTTGCTATTATAGTAAAATTATGCCCGTGGTTTTTTATCCTCTTTGGAAGGGTTTTTTCACGTTAAACTTGTGTGTTCAATTTATCAATTTATTCCGCTTTCTTTTTTTACTTGTTGCTTAATTGGGTCGATCCCAACAATCCTTTTGAAATTTTTAGATTTTTGAAATTTATATATAAATTATTCTAAAAATTTTGTGCCTACATTGTATAACATTCTCCCCCTGGTCAAATTGTATTTTATATAATTTGTCCCATTAAGTCATAAAGTTATACTTTATATTAACAAAGTATTTTTCAATTTTTAATTATATAACTTTAATAATAATCAAATATTAATATATGATGGGCCTTAAAAGACTAAACTTAGAGGTCTAATATGGACTTTAAAGCCAAATTCCAAAGTTAATTGATTTGGCACATAGTCATACATATTAGGTTAGTGACTTTCTTATATTTTGATTTGTATGTCTTGCTAAGAAATTATCTTCATCTGGTACGATATTGACACAGTCGAGAGAAAAAAAACAGAGTTTGATGCCGAGACTGAGAGCACAGAGTAAAAAAAATACAAATTATCTCCCTTTTGACTCCTTATGCAAAAGATCTCTCAATAAATAATTTTATATAAAGTATGTTCTTTATTTATTTGACTTATTTTTTTCTTTTTCCTATTATGTTATTGTTTAATATATTATTACAATCCTCAGGTTTCAATTAAATTATGGTCAATAAAAAAATCGAATATTTTTTTCAAGAAAAGGGTGTTAGAAAGCAATAATGATCAATTGGTTCCTCAACCTTCTATTATTGGTGGAGAAAAATCAAATACCGGATCTTTTTAATCTCTTGAACAAGATATCAGGTATTCTAAATCCCAAGCTCCTGAACGCGACATCGAGTCTTCCCAAACTCTTGAATGAGATAACAAGTCTTCTTAATCTCAAGATCCTAAACGAGATACCGAGTCTTCCCAAGCTCCTGAATAAGATATCGAGTCTTCTTAAGTTACTAAACATCCTCGTAAGGTGTTAAGAGTCGAAACAAAGGAATTTGATGCTTCTTCTTTAAAGCATGATCTGAGACTTTGAAAATCTATTTGGGATTACCCTCCAAATCAGTAGGACGAAGTCCGTTGTAACACCCCTTAACCCTAATCCGTCGCTAGAATAGGATTACGGAGTATTACCGAACATTTCAGAACAAATACGAATAATCATATAATAATATAATATACATATAATAATTTAGGGCTAGTTTGGCAATATTTTTGAAAAGTGCTGTGGAAAAAATACTTTTGAGAAGTGCTTTTGAAAAGTTTGGTTTAATATTTGAGTGTTTAGCATTGTTGTCAAAAAGTGCTTTTGAGAAATAAAATGTCCATTTTAGGCATGTTATTATCAAGTAATAAATAAGCATTTAAATAATATTTAAATTAGTTAATATTATTATATTTTAGTAAGAATATAAAAAAATTATTATAACTTGTTGTTAATATTTTAATATATGAAATATAAATTTTAAATATTTTTAAGTAATAAATATTAATTATTCATAAAATTTCATTAGAATATATAAACTATATTTTAAATATTTAAATATAACCATTAAATATTTTTAATTATTATTTTAAAAATATTTTTTTATTTTTAATTAATGAATTTAACACATTTGTAATTAAGCACCAAGAAAAAAAAGGAAAGTACTATGTTATTGGAGGGGTGAAAATTTAATTAAGCACTAAAAGTGCTTTTAGGAGAGGAAAAGCTAAAAATTTTAGCTTCTCCTTTTCAGAAGTCCTTTTGAAAAACACTTCTAAAAAGTAAAAAATTTCAACCAAAAGCAGCTTGTTTCACACAACTTTTCTTCCAAAAATACTTTTGAAGCCAGAAGTGGTTTTTTTAAGCACTACAGAAGAGGCCCTTAATCATAATGTCTCTTTATTGAGCTCTCGAAACCCAAATCACATGTCTAAAACAAATCTGGACTCAATCGGAAACTCAGAGAATTTTTCGTGAAATCTTAAAATTTTTCCTAGGTGTAGGGCACACACGCCCAAGTATAAGCCGTGTGTCTCACACGGTCTGGTCACATGCCTGTGTGCTAGGTCGTGTGGACTCAAAATGAGCCTTATACATCAAGTTTACCAACACTGCAAATCTTGAATAACAAACAATTCAAAAACCAATCATTCAACTAATCCAAAACACATACAAATACATGCAAAACATGTCAAATTAATCATTCTAAGTACTTAACCAATATACTCTTATAGGTAATTCACATATAATATCTAAACAATTCAATTAAACATCATTTAAACTATTCCTAAATTTATGCCAATTTCAACCAAAACACATCACTTAATTTCTTAAACATAGAATATATGTTCACATATATATATTTTCAACTCTTATCATATTATAACAACATTTACATCCATATCCCAAAATGACAAATTCAACATCCTACGTACATGCCATTTACCAAAAAGAAATGTACTTCACCACAATGAGTTCGGGATCGGCCTTGGATGTTGATTCAACGTTTAAACTTTAACCTAGCCTGCGCACGGAAAACTAATCGTACACTGAGTATAAACTCAATCGTACTTTTATAATCCGAATACTTTAAATAAATAACATTGTATAAAATATACACTTTAACCATACATAAACATTAACTAATCAATAAATCAATTCATCTATTATTGCTTTCATTTTTCATCAATAGCTTTCTCACTTTGAATTCATATATCAATTGGCAATAACAATTCTCTTTTCATGAACCTTGGTTCATGCATTTCTTTTGCACAATTCAATTCAATATCAATTTTCAAATTCACATCCAATATCAATCTTATTACCAACTCATTTATTTACCCCTATTAACACGACTCGGACTTTGGCGGATACATGGATCCAACCAAAACACATCAGTATGGCACCCAGTGCCTCATTGCATAATTCGAAATAATAGAGTGACACTTAGTGTCTCATCGGCTCGTGGTCATAGTATCCCTAAACACTTCCCATCCTATGACATGCCAACTATATCTGACTCAGCCCGATACAATTAATAGGGTTCTTCAATTCACTTTTCAATTTCAATCAAAATCTACACCAATCATAAATTCACATACATTCAATTCAATATCAAATAATCACATATACTCATGAATTTAATTCAACTCAATTCAATACCATAATATCAAGTACTCACCTCAATTCACTTACCATACACATTAAATAATAATTACAGCAATTAATTATTAGATTCGGATTATAGAAATACAAACCGTAATCTCCCGAGTTACTCCTCGTCAACTTTTTCCTTTCCTTTCTTAGCCGAGGTCTCCGGCTCAACGTTAGCTATGAAAATCGAAACAATTAAAATTTATCAATACAACACAATTCTACATTCAATATTTCAATTTATACACAACTTTTACCTAAATTCCAATTTAATCCCTAACCAATACTAACTTTATTTTCTCAAAACTAATTCCATATTTTCATTCAATTCTCACTTTAAACTAATTTCAACTCCCTAATTTCATCACAAAATCCTAATTTTGAAATTCTTTCAATTTAGTCCCTACTACTTAAAACTTATGACTGGTGTACGGGCCCAAATTTGTCCAGCCTACCAGAAGACCCAAACACATAAATAAATAAAAAATCCCCATGTATAAAAGTCCAAATTACAAAATTGATACCCAATTACACTAGCCCAATGCCCAAACTAGTCTCAGCTAGCAGGAAACCCTAGTTTCCCCTAGCGCCGCACACCCTAAGTGCCTCCTCGGCACACACGACGCCCAAGATTCGGCCCTCGTTGCACCAAAACGACCATCTACAACCCACATGACCCAACCCGCATCCACGGGAACCCGCATCCGCGCATTTTTAACCTAATGGTCTATTTGCGCAATAGATCCCTCCGCTTTTGTAGCGTGTTTCATTGGGGTCCCATGTTACCTTTTATTTTGATTTTTGCCCCAGGATTTTATCTTTGTTTCAATTTGGTCCTCGGACCATTTGAAGAGGCAGACGAGCAAAACGCAGTGTATAAGGGCTAGGAATATCTTCCCATTCGATCCCTTAGTTTTCAAGCACGTTTCATTTCGATCCTTGATAGTTTTTTTTATTTACAACTCGTACCTTAAATTTTAACTCGATTTCGGCCTAGTCCTAATCTGTTAATTAATTAATTTATTTATTTATTCAGTTTTTTTTAGGAATTGTTTTAGTTTTATTTTTTTAAGTTTGTTTTCATATACTGTTTATTTTAAATCACTTCATTATTATGCATTTTGAGTTAGTTTTGCACATTTTAAAGTATTATTCTTTTAAATTTTTTATGTATTATTTATTTTAAATTATCATACGTATTATAATTTGAAGTTTTATACATATACCATTTATTCTACACTAATTTATATATAATACTTGTTTTAAGTTTCCTATATGTCATTTAATCACATTATTTCACCTGCTAATTATTTTAATTGTTTTATTAGGTATTGTAAACCTCTTTATTATTATTTATTCTAAGATTTCATATATTACTTATATTAAATTGTTTATATATATATTATTTATTTTAAATTTACTTTTCATATATTATTTATGTAAAATTCCTTCATGTTATTTTCAAATGTTTTATAAATTATTTATTTTAAGTTGACCTATATATTATTTTGTTATCTTGAATATTAATGATTTTTAATTGTTTTACCCCCATTTATTTTAAATCGTTTTTTTATAGTATCTATTTTAAACTAGTTTTCCCTACCTATTATCCATTTAGAATTGTACCTATTATCCATTTAGAATTGTTTTATCATTCATTTCATTTCTGTTTGATTGTTAATGTTGGTGTCAAAATTACTTGTGTTGTATGATTATTGCCATTGTGTTTTAATTCTTTATTCATATTTTCATGCTTTTATGATTCACTATTGTAATGTTTATTCTCAAATTATTATGCCATGTTCGATATCGTCATTCATTTTCATTTCATTAAAATCACTTCAAAGACCATATATTTATCCAACATAGATCATTTCATTTTACTCCAAACAAAATAAACGCACATTGCTAAATGTTGCATTTGTTTTATTCGAAGTAAGACAATATTTCGCGTTTCGAGAATTCAAGAAATCGTACCCTAACTTACTGGGCTTCGATTTTCTTGTTAAATCGAAAAAGCCGAATATCCTTTTAGATTTCAAAATACACAAACTTTCGATAAAGATTTAAGGCAAACTTGCTCCTGAAGATTTAAATGTTGCGTCCTAACTTACTGGATGTGATACCTTACTATCTCAAAACGAGTAAGTCTTTGATGCTTGTTTCAACATAATTCAGGCATTTTTAAAGTTAGCATTCATTAGAATGGATCATATTTTAAAATTTATTTTAAAATCTTTTCAGCTTTCGACATTAAGACGTTAATTAATCGATTAGGTACCAATTTTTGGCGTTACGAAGGTGTTAATCCTTCCTCGTAGTAACCAACTCCTGAACCCGCTTTCTCGAATTTCGTAGACCAAAATCGCTATTTTAGTAAAACAAAACATTTTAAAACAATCAAATTACGAGGTGATCTGATCACACCTAAACAAAAAGGATTGGTGGCGACTCTCACATCCATTTTTGTTTTTAAATAAGTCGACACCCTTTATAAAAAAAATGGTTTCGACAGCATGATGACTCCACTGGGGACTTTGAGAGTCGAGCCATAAATTGATTAATTTTTGTCCTTTGTCGAAATTTGAAAATTTGTTTTAAATTTACGATCCCTTCATTGCATTTCATTTTTGTGGTTTTCGTCATTTTGTATGATTGGCTTATGGTTCGAGTTTCTTAGTATACTTTCGCGCATCATATTACATAATTGGACGATTTTACCCTTTTAAGTGGGTGTGAGAAGCTATTCCTTCGTGAGGTCTTCACTTCCGTATAGGATAGTGGATCACTGTCGGGATACATCTGTACCTACGTCTTCGTGAGATTTTCATCTCCGTATAGCCATAGGGAAATGTATTCCCCTGAATCAAACTTGGTCCGTATGAGCCTATAAAGAGTGAGGATCAAGGAATCTGCCAGTTCAGATACCTTTGCTTTAAAACCAAACCACATGTATTAACCCACAGGAGCCCACCCTAGATAGAGCCACGCCAAACCCTAGCGATTACCTGAATAGGTGCTTAATTATTTCCTGCTTACTTTGAGGTTCTATTTTTTGTATATAATACTGACTTGTTTTGTTTTCCTATTATTGCATGGCATTACATTATAAAAAGGTGTTGATTCATGTTTGGTTAAAAGCTTAGCATGGAAAAAGGGTTTCTTGATAGAGTGAAAGAAAATACGACCGTTCGAATATGGTCTGAAAAGACGCAGTAAGAGAAATGTGATAGTTTGACTGAGGGATACGAGTCAGAATTATGGGATTTTACTCGCATCAGTATGACTCAGAATAACCTGCAAGAATTAAAAGAGATATGGAATGGTTGGAAAGACGAGATTAAGCAGTTATTTTATCATAATTACGGAGACTTACCCTATTTACTCGAGGTGAAAGTAGAAAAACGCTTATTCCAAGCTGTCGCCCAATTTTGGAACCCCACCTACAGCTGCTTCACTTTTGGGAGAGTTGATTTGGTACCTACCGTGGAAGAGTATATGGCATTACTTCGCTGCCCAAAGGTTAAAGTTGACAAAGCCTATTCCAGAGCTTCTAACGTCCCGTCCTTTGTAAAAAGACTGATGAATATCACAGGGATAAGCGAACAATGGGTTGTAGCTCGGACTAAGCAAAAGGGAGACAGTACTTGTATTCCTTAGAAGAACTTGAGAGATCTAATTTTGGCACACCCGGATATGAAGAAAAGGGTTGATATTTTCACTTTGAGTATTTACGGTTTGGTCGTCTTTCTCAAGGCATTAGGACACGTAGATGAAGCAATCTCAGACCTGTTTGATCGACTTGTTAAAGGGGTCACACGCGTCTTTGCGATCTTGGCCGAAACGTTTAGATCATTGAATGCTTGCCGGAAAGTGAGTGGAGGCAGATTTATAGGATGTGCGCAACTTTTGTTATTGTGGCTCCATTTCCACTTTTGGAGGGTAGAAAAAGTCTTATATCGAGTTTTTTCTGAGAATTACTCTCCATTGAATGAATTAGTGGCTACGTCAAGGCGGGATGACCTTTCCGAAGAGAAATAGATAGCGATTCTCCAGAATTTGCAAGTTAAAGATGTTGAATGGATGGCCCCATGGATGATCCCCAATGAGATTTTATATCGGTGTGGTGACTTTGACTGGGTCCCTCTGCTTGGGATATGGGGAGCCATTGGATACGCTCCACTACTTGTGTTAAGATAGTATCGATCAAGGCAGTTCATACCGGCAACATAAGGGTTGGCTCAATGCGAGTTCTCATACAAGGACAATAATTATAGGAAGAGAGTCCGTGAGATATCGAATGCTTGGAACCAAATTCGTAGGATGAGAGGATTCGCTGTAGGTCCAATGACGACCCCCGAGTATGACTAGTGGTGGGGTAAAAGAATCAACGACAATATCCTAATGCCAAGTCAAGAAAACGCTCGATCGATATAGGAGCATTTACAAGTAGTCTCGTCCGAGTTAGAGATTATCAAGCAAGATTTTGAAAAAAGGAGCTCGGAGTTGGGAATGAAGATAGAGCAGTTAGAAGAGGAGAAGAGGAAGTTGGGACTAGACGCCGATATCCACAAGCAAGAGGCCGAAAAATTGAGGAAGGGAAAAAGTAAGGCAGAGAAAAATTTGGATAGTCTGAAAATTGATTACAAGAAGCTGCGTATGTCGATAAGAACTGCAGGTTTGGGTAAAACGTCAGAGTAGTGGCGTCAGGAAATTAAAGAACAAAATACCAGAGTCGATCATTAGGAGAAGAAGTTTCAAAATGTTCGAATGCGGGAGGACACTTTGAAAAAAGTTTATTGGAAAGCCAAAGCGAAAAAAAGAGGTTACGAGCTCGGGTGGTCGAATTGGAAAAATCACTACATCAGCATCGTAGCCGTAAGTCCGTAATTAAATTGAAGGCCAGTCTAGGCAAGATCAAAGAGTTGAAAAGGAAAATCGAGAACTCGAGACTGCACTACAAGATGGCAAAATTCGAGTGGAACTCCTTGAGGCAAACAATGAACATTGCAAAGAACAACTTCACCGCTCTCAAGATCAGATCAGAAATAGAGATTATGTCATGGGCGAAGCTGTGGCTCAAGTTCGAGAGGTAGCTGATTATTTGCAAACCTTGGCAGTTTAAGCTGACGTATTAAGCTTAAAGTACGAATCAGAATCAGATCAAGGCCAAGACTTAGCTTGGCTTCTTAGGAAGGTTAAGGCTTTGGGCATTAGGGCAAAGTCGTATATGCAATCATCCGCTCTATGTAAATAAATTTTTCTTCTAGTAAAGTTGTTCTAATGAAATTGAATCAGAATCAACGCCTCTTTTTGCATTCATTTCATTTATCTGCATCACATTTCATCATATGCATTAAGTTTCATGAAGAAACCCTAATTAAACCAAATTATTTCAGTTAACCTGGAAACCAACAAGAGTCAACCAACCGAATACCGCTACAATACCCGTCACAAAACTAAAGCAATGGATCAGAGATTAGAAAGACTAGAACAAATGCAAAGGGATATGCAAGAGCAATTGTAAGCGCAGATGCAAGAACAATTAGCTAAAATACAACAAGATATGTGGGAACAAATGCAAAAGTCCCAAAATAATATGATAAGCCAATTGGCGCAGGTACTGGTCAGAGAACGTGAAAAAGGGAAAAGTACTGCGAACGGAAATGAGGATCCTATTTACCTCTCAGACTTTACTCCAATCAATGTCCAGACACCACCAGAAGTGTACCCACGAGGGGTACCCGTTACTATCAGGCCTCAACAGCATCAAACTGATACCTCAGCATCGATGAACTATCAAACAAGCTCGGGCTCTAATCCTGGAGATAACGCAACCAATCCCGTTGTTCCTGATCTCGATAATGTAGTTGAGATGGAGAAAACAAAAGTGAGATCGCCAAAGCAGTAGAGGATCGATACAGATGGCTGGAAGAAAAACTCAGAGCAATGGAGAATACTGATTACCATTGCGGAATAGACGCCAATGACCTAAGTTTGATCCTGGATTTAGTGCTCCCTCCTAAGTTCAAAACCCCATATTTTGAAAAATACAATAGAACTAGTTGCCCAGAAGCTCACATCACCATGTTCTGTCGAAGAATGGCAGGGTACATTCACAATGATCAACTGTTGATCCATTACTTCTAAGACAGTTTGGTTGGGTCTGTAGCCAAATAGTACAACCAACTAAGCCGTACTCAAATCCATTCATGGAAAGACTTGGCACAAGCTTTCATGAAGCAATACGACCAATTACGTTACAAAACATGGAAAAGAAACAAAATGAGAGCTTTGAGCAATACGCCCAAAGATAGAGAGAGGTGGCGACGCAAGTCTAACCACCTCTTTTGGAAAAAAAATGACCATGCTCTTTATCAATACTCTGAAGGCTCCATTCATCAACCACATGCTGGGAAGCGCTACTAAGAGCTTCTTAGACATAGTAAAGTCTGGGAGATGATAGAAAATGCGATAAGATGCAGGAAGATTGAAACAGGGGAAAGTGCCAAGAAATCAGCTCCAAGAAGGAAAGAAAATGAGGTGAACAACGCGAACGTATACAATAAGAGTTATTCCAAGCCAGTCACCGTAAGCAAGCCGAAGACTGTGACTACTAGCCATCAAAGCTCTCTAAGGCAAGAGTCCAACCCAAGACCAAATACAGAGAAGCTCCAGTTTACGCCTATCCCAATGTCATACAGGGGGTTGTATCAGAGCTTATTCGATACCCATGTGGTGTCACCTTACTACTTGAAGCCTATGCGACCCCCGTTCCCACAATGGTATGATGAAAATGCCCAATGTGAGTACCACACAGGGTTAACAGGACACTCGATTGAGAACTGCACTATGTTTAAAAAGTTGGTAGAAAGATTTATCAAAATGGGTATCATAAAGTTCGACGACCCATCAGGACCCAACATAGTAGAAAATCTGTTGCCCGATCATGCTAATAAAGGGGTAAACGCAACAGTCGAGAGAGGGAGAAAAAGAATCAAGGTCGACGTGGTAGAAGTAAAAACCCCATTGAGTTGGGTTTGGAAACAAATGATTGATGGAGGTTCGATCACACAACACTTAGGGGAAAGGCCTAGAGAAGCGGGAAAATACTGTGAGTTTCATGCCAATGAGGGCATGACATCCAAGAGTGCAATGAGTTTAGAGCCATAGTGCAAAATCTGATTGACAATAAAGAAATAGAATTTTATGAAGAAGTCAAAAGATCAGAAGAAGGAGAGGTTTACGCTTCAGAGGAGGGAACAACAGAATGGGTCCAAAGAGTTAATCACCTTATGGTGATTATTTCGCGACCAAAGAACAATGAAGCATGAATACAAATGGTGCCGAGAGTCATAATTCAGAAACCCATATCCTTTCCTTACAAGGATAGCAAAAGGGTTCACTGGAACTATGACTGTAACGTGATAATCCCGAGAAAGAAGAATCCGGCTAGTGCTTCAGGGAAGAGCCAAGAGGTAGGTTTCTATACACGCAGTGGCAGACGTTATGATTCTGCGGGTACAAGAACCGAAGTTGTTAAAGAAAAGGCCCCAGTAGTCGAGTAAAGGAAGGAGAAAACGGTCAAGCTCGAATCGCTAGTTAACGAGCCAGTGACTAAAAAAGAAGCTAGAGAATTCTTGAAATTCTTAAAGCACAGCGAATATAGTATTGTAGAATAGCTACATAAGTAGTTGGCTCGTATTTCAGTGCTAGCTTTACTTTTGAGCTCGGAGACACATCGGAGCGCGCTAATGAAAGTGCTAAACGAAACCTATGTCGCAGACGACATCTCTGTCAACAAGCTGGACCGTCTTGTCAATAATATAAGTGCTAAAAATTTCATATTTTTCAACGAAGACGAAATACCACCAGGGGAAATGGGATCCACGAAGGCTCTGCACATCACCACCCGTTATAAAGGATACACATTGACAGGGGTATTGATTGATAATGAATCGGTACTAAACATCCTGCCCCTATCCACACTAAATAGGTTGCCAGTAGATAGTTCTCATATGAAGACATGCCAAAATGTAGTGAAGGTATTTGACGGCACCGAAAGAAAAGTAATGGGAAGGATTAAAATACCCCTTTTAATTGGTCCAAGCACGTATGAGGTGGATTTCTTGGTGATGGATATCAAGCCCTCTTATAATTGTTTATTGGGGAGGCCATGGATTCACTTAGCGGGGGCAGTAACGTCATCGTTACATCAAAAGGTCAAATTTATAGCTGAAGGCCGATTGGCGACTATAAACGCGGAAGAAGATATCATTGCATTCGTTACCAGAGATGTGCCATATGTGGCGACAGATGATGAAGCAATAGAATGTTCCTTTCGATCGTTAGAATTTATAAATGCGACCTTCATTCTCGTAGGAAATAAGGTCCCCACGCTCAAAATCTCCAAGACTACAAGGATGGGCCTACAACTGACAGTTGGGAAAGGAGCTGTGCCCGGGAGGGGGCTTGGAAGAAGCTTACAAGGAAGGATCGGGGCACCCATGCTCATGGACAAATGAGACCGCTTTGACTTAGGTTTCAAGCCAGATGTAAAGCAAAAGAAAAATGAGCAATAGAAGAAATAAGAAAGGAGAAGAACGCATTTGAGCGAGGAAGAGGTTAAATGGGAGCCAATGACCTTTCCTCACATATCCAAAACATTCGCGTCGGGAGGGACTATTTACTACAAAGGAAGATCGATAAGGAAAGGGTCTGCTGAAGAAATGTCGGAAAATTTAAGCATTAACGCCATATCCGAGGAAGAAAAGAGAGAAGAGGATCAATTAGACATTTGCCCATACGTGCCTAGGAGCATTTTGAACAATTTAACTGCAGAGGATATCCCTGTAACTTTTAAAATTAATTCAGAGTAATATCCAAAACAAGCTTATTGCTCTAAGCCTAGGGGCAATAAGAATCCTTTTGTGAAATAGGCTCTTGTCCAATATCGTTATTCCAATAAAAATGCATCTTTGCGTATCATCTTGAGCAAATATTCTTTTATTCTTTCCATTTCATTCATAATCATACCACTAATAAATATTCTTAGATTCTTTTTTTTTGGACTTTTCCTCATCTCTATAACAGGTCTTCAGATATCAATGATATGAGTAACGCTGCTATTGACTCAAAGTCTCCTTTTGAGCAAGATATGTATATGGAGGATTCTTAGGATTTTGAAGATGACTGAAACTATAACTTATCTCCTGATTTGTTAAGGATGGTAGAACAAGATGTGAAATAAATCTTACCTCACAAGGAGTCAATGGAAATTGTGGGCTTAGTAGAGGCAAAAGAGGTGAAGGTTGGAGCTTGTATTACCACAGAAACAAAGCTAGACCTCATTGAGTTACTACAAGAATTCAACGATGTCTTCGCATGGTCATATCAAGACATGCCTGGGTTGAATACTAATATGTGGTACACCGACTCCCTATAAAGGAAGAGTGCAAGCCAATTCAACAGAAACTCTAAAGGATGAGACCTGATGTTCTATTAAAGATAAAAGAAGAGGTCAAGAAGTAATTCGATGCCGATTTCTTACAGGTGGTCAAGTACTCAGAATGGGTAGCTAATATAGTTTTCGTTCTTAAAAAAGATAGAAAAGTGCGAACGTGCATGGACTACAGGGATTTGAACAAAGCCAGCCCAAAAGACAATTTCCTGTTGCCTCATATTGATACATTAGTGGATAACACGACAGATTATTCACTTTTCTCCTTCATGGATGGCTTCTCGAGATACAACCAAATAAAGATGCATCTTGAAGATATGGAAAAGACCACATTCGTGACCATATGGGGAACGTTTTGTTATAAGGTGATGCCATTTGGATTGAAAAACGCAAGAGCAACATATCAGAGAGTCATGGTAACTCTATTCCATGATATGATGCACAAGGAGATCAAAGTTTACGTCGGTGATATGATTGCGAAATCCAGAATAGAAAATGAGCACGTACAAGTCTTGAGAAAACTATTCTTAAGGTTAAGAAAGTTCCAGCTAAAGCTCAATCTCGCAAAATGTACCTTCAGGGCCAGGTCAGGAAAGCTGTTAGGATTCGTAGTCAGTGAAAAGAGGATTGGGATTGACTCAGATAAAGTCAAAGCCATACAAGAATTACCTCTTCCACGCACTCAAAAAGCAGTTTGAGGTTTCCTAGGAAGACTAAATTACATCGCTCGGTTCATTTCACAACTAACGGAGAAATGTGACTCGATATTCCGCCTCCTTAAGAAGCACAACCCAGGTGTATAGGATGAGGAGTGCCAGAGAACTTTTGATAAGGTCAAGCATTACCTGTCCAATGCCCCAGTGCTGATGCCATGTTACCTAGATAAACCACTGATACTGTATTTGGCAGTGTTCGAAAACTCCATGGGATGCGTGTTAGGCCAACATGATGAGTCGAGAAGAAAAGAAAAAGCGATATACTATCTTAGTAAGAAATTCACTGAATGTGAGACAAGATATTCGCCGATCAAGAAATTGTGTTGTGCTTTGATTTGGAAAACCTGAAGACTGAGACAGTACATGTTGTACCACACAACTTGGCTCATCTCGAAACTGGACCCTCTGAAGTACATGATAGAGTCAAATGCTTTGAACGAAAGAATGGCTCGTTGGAAAATTTTATTTTTTGAGTTTGACATAGTCTACGTGAACCAGAAGGCTATAAAAAGGAGTGCCATAACAGATTTTTTGGCCAGTAGGGCTCTAGAAGATTATGAGCCTTTGAGCTTTTATTTTCCAAATGAAGATCTAATGTATGTTGCAACCATTGAAGAAGACTCTCAAGAAGATCATCCTTGGATCCTAAATTTTGACGGAGCCTCAAATGCTGTGGGTAATGGAATCAAGGCAGTTCTAGGATCCCCAAATGGAGATCATTATCCCTTTACTAGTAAATTGGATTTTTATTGCACAAATAACATGGAAGAGTATGAAGCATGCATCATGGGTATCCGTGCGACCATTGAATGTAAAATCAAAGTGCTAGAAGTATATGAGGATTCTGCACTGGTGATCTATCAACTTAAAGGTGAATAGGATATGAGAGACCCCAAGTTGATCAATTACCGAAAGTTGGTTTTGGAGTTAATTGAAAATTTTGATGACATCACTTTCTGTTATCTTCCACAAGACGAAAATCAAATGGCTGACGCTTTGGCCACTTTGGCTTCTATGATCAAAGTAAACAAGTAAGAGGATGTGAAGCCTATCCAGATGAGTATCTATGAGACTCCGGCTCATTGTTACAACATCGAAGAAGAAGAAGAAAAAGACGATCACCCTTGGTATTAAGATATATTACGATATGTGAGGAATCGTGAATACCTAGACCAAGCGACAGAGAATGATAAAAGGATATTGAGAAGGCTAACTAGTGACTATGTCTTAGATAGAGAGATCCTATATAGAAGAAGGAAGGATCAGGTGCTCTTAAGATGTGTGGACACTGTCGAGGCTAAGCAAATCTTGGAAGAGGTCCATGAAGGTGTCTGCGGAACACACGCTACGATTTCACAATGGCCAGACAAATCATGAGACTCGGATATTATTGGTTCACTATAGAAGGGGATTGCATCAACTATGCCAAGAAGTGTCATAAATGCCAAATTTACGGAGATAAGATTCATGTACAGCCTTCACATTTTCATGTCATGACTTTTCCATGGTCTTTTTCTATGTCTGGCATGGATGTCATTGGGCCGATCTTGCCAAAAGTATCTAACAAGCACCGATTCATCTTTGTGGTCATCGATTACTTCACCAAGTGGGTAGAGGTCACTTCTTATGCCAACGTCACGAAATCAGCAGTCAGCAAGTTCTTAAAGAAAGAGATCATATATCGATATGGGATGCCTAAGAGGATCATATCAGACAATACACTGAACTTAAAGAACAGCACGATAACGGAGGTCTGTAGCCAATTCAAGATCAAACACCATAACTCGTCACCATATTGCCCAAAAATGAATGGCGTGGTGGAAGCAGCCAATAAGAATATCAAGAAGATCGTGGGAAAAATGACTGAGACTTATAAATATTGGCATGAGAAATTACCATTCGACCTCTACGCTTACCAAACGTCAGTCAGAACTTTTATCGGGGCAACACATTTCTCTTTGGTTTATAGAATGAAGGCGGTCCTAACTATTGAGGTTGAAATTCCTTCTCTACAAGTGCTGTCAGAACTAAAGTTAGATGAAGCAGAATGGATCTAGTCGCGGTACGATCAGCTGAACTTAATTGAATAAAATAGGCTGAAAGTTATTTGCCATGGTCAAATGTACCAAAAGCAAATGATATGGGGCCTACAATAAGAAGGTTCGCCCTAGAGAATTCTATGAAGGAGACCTTGTTTTGAAAAAGATCCTTCCCATACAAAAGGACTTCAGAGAAAAATGGATGCCAAATTGGGAGGGACCTTATATGGTGAAGAAGGCCTTCTCTAGAGGAGCTCTGATCTTGACTGAGATGGATGAAAAAAGCCTGCCTAATCCCGTGAATTCGAATTTGGTCAAGAGATACTTTACCTAAAAAAAAAAAGAGAGGCCAAGGCGAAAACCCAAAAAATGGCGCTTTGAGACCAAAGGGGTTTTGAGTTGAAAACCCAAGAATGGGCAATTCAAATCGAAGATAGGGCATGTGGTAGTCTTGTCTTCTCTGAATTAACAAGAAGGAGGGATGGAACATCTTGGGGCATCAATAAAGTACTATTAGTCTTCCAAACATATTTCAAGTTCAAAGGGTCCTTAAGAAGTTTTGTGCAGAGAAACTCATGCTGTGATATCTGGGGCACCTATTTTCATTTTATATTTTAGCAAAATTTATTATCTTGATTATCTTATTCATTTCGAGCTTTGCTCTCAATAAAGTCTCATCTTGTCCATTGCAAGAATCTTTTTCAAGCATTTTTTCATTAAAATGATGATTAATGGACTAATGATATTCAAAAAAAGAGTTCTGCATATTACTCTGAAATACTTCTAAATGATACAAGGACCCGAAACATGACTAATTAGTTTGAATTACCCAAACTCAAAGGTTAGAAATATTGGGGAAAGAATGGCCCAAATTGTAATTATTTCTTCGAGTTTTCTGCCAAAGATACTAGCTGAAGAAAAATGATAGAGTAATACGCCAATGATAAAACCTCGACGAATGACGAGTAATGCCAACATAAAAATTAAAAGAACATCATGCTAAAATTAGCATTTTTGCATTCATGCAAACATCATTCATATACATCTAGTTAGGAGCATTTGATTCATTCCGATCATGACATCTTAACCATTTGGCATAAACATAGGCCCATGAAATCGATGTTACAGATCATATCCCTAGAGGATGGTGTAGCAACATCGGTAAATTCTCAAATCCTATCTCCCTAAGCAGTAGTGGAGTAGGCTGAAGATTGTAGATCTTGTCTCCCTAAGCAGTAGTGGAACAGATCGAAGATGGCGAATCTCATCTCCCTAAGCAGTAGCAGAGCAGATTTAAGCCACCATCCTATCTACCTAAGCAGTAGTGGAGTAGGCTGAAAATTGTAGATCTTGTCTCCCTAAGAAGTAGTGGAGCAGATCGAAGATGGCGAATCTTATCTCCCTAAGTAGTAGTGGAGCAGATTTAAGCCACCATATTATCTCCTTAAGCAGTAGTGGAGTAGGCTGAAGATTGTAGATCTTGCCTCCCTAAGTAGTAGTGGAGCAGATCGAAGATGGCGAATCTTATCTCCCTAAGCAGTAGTGGAGCAGATTTAAGCCACCATCTTATCTCCCTAAGAAGTAGTGGAGTATGCTGAAGATTGTAGATCTTGTCTCCCTAAGCAGTAGTGGAGCAGATCGAAGATGGCGAATCTTATCTCCCTAAGTAGTAGTGGAGCAGATTTAAGCCACCATCCTATCTCCCTAAGCAGTAGTGGAGTAGGTTGAAGATTGTAGATCTTGTATCTTTAGGCATTAGTGGAGCAGATCGAAAATGACAAATCTTGTCTTCCTAATTTGCAATGGAGCAGACTAAAGCCACAAACCTCATCTCCCTGAAGTTGCAGTGGGGCAGGTTAAAATTACAAGTCTTATCTCCTTGAAGTTGCAATGGAGCAGACTGAAGACACCGATCTTATCTCCCTGAAGTTGCAGTAGAGTAGATTAAAGTTACAGACCTTATTTCCCTAAAATTGAAGTGGGACAGGTTGAAAATGTTTCAGTGGAGTGAATCAAAGCAATAATTCCTATACCCCTGAAGATGCAGTAGGATGGAACGAGGCTACGCGAAGAGAAGAAGCACTAAGGAGATCAAGATTCTATAAAACCAGACAAATTTGGCCCTTTTTAAAGTCTTTGCTTCATTCCCGTTACACGACAATGAGCAAAGAGGGGCAGTTGTATGGGCCCAAATTTGTCCAGCCCACCAGAAGACCCCAAACACATAAATAAATAAAAAGTCCCCATGTATAAAAGTCCAAATTACAAAATTGATACCCAATTACACTAGCCCAATTAACCCAATCCATGAAGGCCCGCTATGCCCAATGCCCAAACTAGTCTCAGCTAGCAGGAAACCCTAGTTTCCCCTAGCGCCGCACACCCCACGTGCCTCTTCGGCACGCACGACGCCCAAGATTTGACCCCCGTTGCACCAAAACCACCATCTACAACCACGTGACCCGGCCCGTATCCGCGGAGGATCCGTGTATTTTTTACCTAATGGTCTATTTGCACAATGGATCCCTCCGCTTTTGTAGCGTGTTTCATTGGGGTCTCATGTTACCTTTTATTTTGATTTTTTTCCCCAGGATTTTATCTCTGTTTCAATGTGGTCCTCAGACCATTTGAAGAGGCAGACGAGCGAAGCGCAATGTATAAGGGCTGGGAATATTTTCCCATTCGGTCCCTCAGTTTTCAAGCGCGTTTTATTTCGATCCTTGATAGCTTTTTTTATTTACAATTTGTACCTTAAATTTTAAATCGATTTCGGCCTAGTCCTAATCTGTTAATTTATTTATTTATTCATTTTTTTAGGAACTATTTTAGTTTTATTTATTTTAAGTTTGTTTTCATATATTGTTTATTTTAAATCACTACATTATTATGCATTTTGAGTTAGTTTTGCATATTTTAAAGTATTATTCTTTTAATTTTTTTATGTATTATTTATTTTAAACTATCAAACGTATTATTATTTGAAGTTTTATACATACTCCTTTTATTTTACACTATTTTATATATAATACTTGTTTTAAGTTTCCTATATGTCATTTAATCACATTATTTCACCTGCTAATTATTTTAAATTGTTTTATTAGGTATTGTAAACCTCTTTATTATTATTTATTCTAAGATTTCATATATTACTTATATTAAATTGTTTATATATATATTATTTATTTTAAATTTACTTTTCATATATTATTTATGTAAAATTCCTTCATGTTATTTTCAAATGTTTTATAAATTATTTATTTTAAGTTGACCTATATATTATTTTGTTATCTTGAATATTAATGATTTTTAATTGTTTTACCCCCATTTACTTTAAATCGTTTTTTTGTAGTATCTATTTTAAACTAGTTTTCCCTACCTATTATCCATTTAGAATTGTCCCTATTATCCATTTAGAATTGTTTTATCATTCATTTCATTTCTCTTTGATTGTTAATGTTAGTGTCAAAATTACTTGTGTTGTATGATTATTGCCATTGTGTTTTAATTCTTTATTCATATTTTCATGCTTTTATGATTCACTATTGTAATGTTTATTCGCAAATTATTATGCCATGTTCGATATCGTCACTCATTTTCATTTCATTAAAGTCACTTCAAAGACCATATATTTATCCAACATAGATAATTTCATTTTACTCCAAACAAAATAAACGCACATTGCTAAATGTTGCATTTGTTTTATTCAAAGTAAGACAATATTTCGCGTTTCGGGAATTCAAGAAATCGTACCCTAACTTACTGGGCTTCTATTTTCTTGTTAAACCTAAAAAGCCAAATATCCTTTTAGATTTCAAAATACACAAACTTTCGATAAAGATTTAAGGCAAACTTGCTCCCGAAGATTTAAATGTCGCGTCCTAACTTACTGGATGTGTTACCTCACTATCTCGGGATGAGTAAGTCTTTGATGCTCGTTTCAACGTAATTCAGGCGTTTTTAAAATTAGCATTTATGAGAAGGGATCGTATTTTAAAATTTATTTTAAAATCTTTTCAGCTTTCGACATTAAGACGTTAATTAATCGATTAGGTACCAATTTTGGGTGTTACAAGGTGCTAATCCTTCCTCGTACGTAACCGACTCCTGAACCCGCTTTCTCGAATTTCGTAGACCAAAATCACTGTTTTAGTAAAACAAAACATTTTAAAACAATCAAATTACGAGGTGATCCGATCACACCTAAACAAAAAGGATTGGTCGCGACTCTCACATCTATTTTCGTTTTTAAATAAGTCGACACCCTTTATCAAAAAAATGGTTTCGACAATTGGTTTTACCATTCAATCCTTTTCTCAATTCTAACTTGAAATTCTATCAATTTAACCCCTAATTCTTCAATTATTTCAACATGAACAACATCTAAAAATCAACTAACTTCCAAAATTTCAACATAAATTAAGTAATATTTTGTTTTAGTATTCTAAAAACATCAAAATCATAAGAAAATAGACTAAATTGACTTACGCTTGAACTTGGAACCTTTAAAACCCTAATTTCCCTTTTTATTTTCTTTCTTTCTTTTTCTCCTTTCTTTCCCCTGTTTTCGTTTCAATTCTTTTTCTTTGTTCTTTGTTTCTTTTTTTATGTTTTATTTTATTTTATATTTTATTTTAATAATGTAATATAATAATAATTTAATAATAAAATAATGTTTACTTATATAATAACTAAATAAGTAATTATTACTATTTTATGTATTTTATTTTTTATCATGTGTCTTACTATTACCACACACTTGGAACTTATGGTTTAAATCCTAATTTAGTCCCTTAAATTTCCTCTAGTCTATAATTAAACTTTTACACTATTATCAATCTAGTCTTTATATCTAATTAACCTTAATTCAAGTTAATTCACCTAGCTAAAACCTAATTAACCACACAACTAATCTTCGTAAATATTTATTATAAATATTTATGAATTCATTTTTCAAAAACAAAGACCCGAAAATATACTTTTCAATAACCGTAAATTTCAAGTCGTTACATCTATCGAGCTTACATTAAGTTTGGGCCATATCAACTAATTACTCCAAGTGAGGCTCTAACATCTCCTCAATATTAATAAGAATGGACGTCGATTTCTTCTATCTTGGTACAAGTTATTCCCAGATTGGCTCGAGTTTTCACCAAGAACGACGCATATTGCCTTCCTTGTTTTCTCTTCAACAAGCCATTTGGGCGTCATGGAAATACTTTTATAAGCCAATGATTTTGATCACAGAAGAAGGTCAATGAAGGATCTAAATGCTCTTTTGTTACTCATGTGGGTAAGGATGTAAATTCTTTATGTAAGAATGCTATGAAAAATTATCTCGATCTTCATAATTCCTTGCAAAATATTGAGGGGATTATTGAGAAACAAAATTTTGAACAAGTTTCAAGAAATCGACTATAGCTGAAGGTGTAAATAGATGTTGTCAAGTAGCTTGTATTTCAAGGTTGTGCCTTTAGGGGACGCGATAAAGCACAAGATTCAAAAAATCGAGGTATCTTTCTTAATCTAATAAAACTCCTAGCTTCTTATAATGAAGATTTGGAGGCAATTGTCTTAAAGGGAGAGAGAGAGAGAGAGGATAATTATCTTATACACTGTCAGTGGAGTAAAGAAACTCTACAAACGCGTTTGGGCTGATGCCATTTATTTTTAGGGTATAATAAAATAATATATATTTAAACTAGAGTTGTCCATGTGCTGGACCGAATTGAGGCTTGATTTCAGAAAAATTTCATGTCGATACCCATTTTTTGGCAGGACTGACCTGACCAATAAGCCCATTTTACTATTCAAAACTTAATAAAATATTAAAAAAAAATTTTAATTGATATTTTATAATTAAATTTAAAATTTTAAAAATATTTTTTATTATTATTTAAATTGAACTTGGGCCAACACGATGTACAAAAATCCTTGCCCAAGCCTGACCCAAGTCAGGTCAGGCCTATCGAGTCGACAGGCTACCCAGCCCTTGGCAAGTCTAATTCACACTATGAATATTCAAAGGCCTTAATATATCATTTGGTACTTAAATTTGACAATTTTTTATTTTCTTTATTCAATATCGTACATGTATTTGACAAAATTCAAGAAAACTAACACAATATGCTCAGCCGCTTGGAATAGAAGAAATTCCATTCTTATTTTTACAAACATACAATTTATGAGGAAATAAAGACATAAATCAAATAAAGTGTTCATATGTCACCTCTTCTCAAAAATATAAAAATATTACTTTAGGTATAAAATATATTAAGTATATAATTGATTAGATATATAATGCATATTTTATTTATATACTATTCTATATGATATTCAATTATTAATATTATATATTTTGATAATAAAAGGTAAAAGTAATAAAATTTTAATGTTTACTTTGAGTTATATGATTGATTTGATGAAATTTAATTGATAAAATTAGTAGGTTTGAATTTTCGTGATTTTGTTAATATAGTAAATTTAGTGTTAATTATGAATTTATTTAATCTTTTGTTTAATTTATTAGATACAATTTGATGGTTGTGATTTATTTTTCAAGTTCTAGGTTTGATATGATGAAAGTTAATTATTAATATTATTATTTAATCATGATTTTTTATCAAATCAATCTTAAAACTCGAATTAAGCGCTAAAAAGTTAACACCTTTACTTTCAGTCACCAAAATGTATAACTTTTACCAAATACATATATCAAGCGGCAAAGGCAGAAAATTTTTTTAGGATGGCTGAAATTAAATTCTAACTTTTAATAGCTTATATCTTTATAATTTTTAAAGGATTAAATTAAAATTTTATTATTTTTAAGGGGGCCAAAGTGTAATTTTACCTTTATTAATTTAAAGTTTTAAAATTTCTAAATGGTCTAAATGGACAATTTTTCATTTTAGGGGGACTAAAGCCCCTGCTAGCCCCACTAAATACACCACTATATGTATCATGTTGTACCAAAAATAATACACATACAACGTTAGAATAAAATGTCAAACTCATATACTAAATAGTGTATTAAGCTTATTTAAAGATATTGTACGAAAAAACAAATTAGGTAGGTCGAATACTCAATTTTCATGCATAACATCTCAACATAATAGAGTTAGAAAAAAAATTAAATTTTGTTATTAGTATAAACTATACATATAAGTTGTGGATTTAGTCCATATATTTTAATTTGATCATTTTTAGCCCATGTACTTTTTAAATTTTGAAATTTCAGTCATAACCAAATAGTAGTTAAATTCATTAAAGTTCCTATCACACGTATAATGTCTTCTTAGCTCGATATTTCACATAATACTCATATAAAATTGACATTATTTTAATTAATGGATTTAACAATTATCATTTGAGTTAAGATAAAAATTTCAAAATTTTAAAAGCATGTGAACTAAAAACAATCAAATATGAGAAAATCCACAACATACGAGATCAATAACAATATTTTTCTTAATGGATTTAATTGCTACTATTTGGTTGAGGATTGAATTTAAAATTTTGAAAAATATAAGGACTAAAATCAATGTAATTTAATTAATTGATTTAACGATTATTCTTTAGAACGGGGAGAAAACATGATCAAATTAAAGAACATGGACTAAACCCACAACTTATGATACTAATAATAAATTTTTTCCCAATGAATTTGACTACTAAAATTTGGTTTAAGAGTGGAATTTAAAAATTCGAAAAAACTAAAATCAGCCAATTAGAGGACTGAAATTAAAATTATTCAAATTATACAAAAACTTACGTATGATTATTGTAGAATTTGAATAAAAACAACCAACAAAATACAAAACACCAACACACACAAAAACAAATTGCATAACACAAACAATAACAACAACAAAACAAAAGAAATAATTAGTTAATCATTCAACGCAAGGAAATTAGTGGGTTTTTTCATTTTAATCCTACATCTAGCAATTGAAAGATTTGGCCAAATTGCATTGCACGGGCAGGTTCTTAGCTCGATTGAAATCGATTCCATAATCGTTCATCCACTTGGAATTCTTGAAGAAACAAAGGCATGTGAGGTCGGCTTCGTCTAAAGCCATGCAACATGCAGCCGACGGTGGCGGAGGGCTGGGGTTCCCGGCAGTCACGCTCGGCTGGCATGCCTTGAAACCTTCTTTGTTCATGCCACAAACTTTCTGACCATTTGCCACCATGGGTCCGGACCCAAGGGCTAAACCAGCTACCACCATTGTCACGATCATAAGCTTAGCGTATCCCTCCATTTCTTTTTGAGCTTAAACAACACTTGTAATTTGCTTGGAATGGCTTTGATAGAGAAAGAGAGTTAGGCCTTTATATAGAAAACTAGGACTTGAATGAAAGTGGGTTGGATATTTGTAATTCCAATTCGCATGTTTATTTTAAAACTTCAATATATTTATTATTTATATTAAATTTAAGTTTCATTATTTAAATTTGAATTAATTAAATTATTTTTTGAATATTTTAGTAGGTACAATAAATTTTTAAAAAAATTTAAAAGAGAAAAATGAATTTAAATATATGTTATCTGCAAAGATAACATAGATTTAAATCATGAATATTTAATAATAAGATACATAACTATATTATTCCTTTACTTCGAATCTATAATAAATAATAATTAAAATTCTCAACAAATATCTAAATCCGCATTTACTAAACTCAAGTTGACTTGGAATCAAACCACTACACCATTTTCCAAAAGGACAGCTTGGTATTTGGTGATGAATTCAATAGCACACATATAGTATATATGGGATTGATGAATTAGTAGAAGATGCTATAAGGCTCTCGTGACATATAAGAGTTGGCAAATTGGCATTACTATACATAATTAATTAAAATGTACGTATACTTATATGTGGATCACGGGCAAACATTGGAGGTGCAAAGGGTCGGTTTGGTGTGGGAAAAATTAATCAAGCTTTGTATAGTTTAAATAATAGGAAGAAGCTAGCTAGCATGTGATTGCAAATATTATAAAAAAAAAAGGGTAACAATGTCAAATTTTGGCTCTTTCTCGATGGATATATGGGTGTAGGTGACTCCATCACTTCAATAAAAATTAGATGCAAAAGTATATTTAAATTTATTGATATGTATATTTAAATTTATTGATATAGTGAAATTTTTGAATCTTATGATTCTGAAGATGAGATGTTAGAAAAGTTATGTATGTGTTGTAGACCATAACCTTAATATATAATTTTTGTACATTAACTTTAATTTCTAATTAGTCCATAATCAAGTAGAAATTAGTTGCTAGAGTATCTAAACATATTTAGCATGTACTTTATTTAATAATTGAAGCCCAATAAGTCTTAATCATATTAGATCACTTTTTAATTTGGCTAACATTTTATGATAATAAATAATAACATGTAATTATTTTTATTATATATGTGACATCCATATAATCCAACAATCTCCCACTTGGGCTATATATATATACTAATTACCTTATAATTACATGTCATTTTATAATCTTATAAGTTCAAAATATTATTATCATGTTCAAAAAGAATTCCGAATAATCTCATCCATTAATTATGTTAACATAAAACCAATATGACTTTCATTACATATATTCTAACTAAATCCATCCCTAATAACTTATACTGTCACAACCAAATGGTATAGATCAAGTATGGATGTATGACATGGAAATTATATGCAATGTGATCTAAACATGTCTATTTCCAATTGGTCATCCTTATACCTTAGTAAGATCAAACCTTATCAAAATTAGAGTGCTAATAAATCAAATAAAGTTTATTTTTGAAGAAAATAACCTTAAGATATCTGTGAATTGAAATAACAAAAAATGCATCTATAATAGAAAAGCATTTAAAATTACGAAGTCTCACTAAAACCGAATACCCTTGAAAGTCAGTACATTAATATCAACAGTGTGCTCGTGAAAAACCTTGAGTGATAGTTCCTTAGTAAGTAGCCCTACAACCATGGAGTCTATATCGATATGCTCAATAGACTTATGACCACTTTGAACTCTTTCTTTAACAATTAAGAACTTGAAGTCCATATGCTTCGACTTTGATGCGCTCCTATTCTTATTGGAGTAAAGGGTTGCAGATTTATTGTCACTAAACAACTTAGTTTTTCTATTCCATCCACAATTCGTAGCCCAATAATAAAATTTTGCATCCACATTCTATGGTTAGGTGTCCCGTAATATGCTATAATCTCAGCTGCCATGATCAAAAGAGCTGCGGCTAGTTGCTTAACACTCTTCCAAGAGACAACTCCTACAGCAAGCATATTGATATAGCTTGTCTTAGATTTCATACAATCTTGGCATCCAACAAAGACGATCTTTAACTTATCAGATATTTGAGCATGTAATGTTTTTTTTTAAGATATATTGTATGACTCGTTTGGTTGCTTCCCAATGATCCATACTTAAATTTGAATTGATACGATAATTGAATTAAAACAATAAAAGAGAAGTAGATTGTATGAATTATTATCCACGTTAAATACATTTTCTTGGAAGGAACAATAGATGACTTAAAATTTAATTTAATTTCTTTAATAGATTGTAATTGAATAATTGAGTTGGAAGAGAAAATTAAATTAATTAAGTCATTATAATTTTAATGAATAGGATAGTTAAATTTATTAATTTATTGATTCTAATATGGTAAAATTGTCATGATTTTGCAAGAATTAGAATTGAGTAAACAAAATAATTTAATTAAATAAAATAATGTTTGGGGAATACAAACAAGTTATTAAGTTGAATAATTGTATGAACTTATTTTAATTAAAATTAAAATTAAATTGCACATATAATTGTATCCAATATATGAATGGCACAATGAGCCTATGTTTTACTGGGGGTAGACAACACGCTGTGCCCACCACATAGAGTTGCAAGGGGACTCTGGGTTCTCTATTAAATATTATTTCCCCCATGTTCTACTAGACTCTTGATTTCTTTCCTATATAGAGAGATTATGGGGTAGCCGAAAATACACATCAGTTATACGTGGATATTCTGTCAAAATTTAGGGAAAATGTTTTTAGCCTCAAATAAATTATATTTTATGAATACTCATGAGAAAGATTTTGGTTTTGATTCCTCATAAAGAAAGTGAATTGTTCACTCTGGAAAGTTATGGTTTTCATCCTGTGTTCGGTTTTAAATAAAAGTCCACTTTTTTAGCAATCGAAGGTTCGAAAATAGCAGAGAATACCATTTGGTCAAAAACTAAGATTTGGCAGGCTCAAAAACACATGTACTAAATTTTTAAAAAAATATTTTCATAAATAACACAACAAGGATTCAATTTTATGAATTTTTTTAAAATTTCACTGTGAAACAAAATGTTGATCATAAACAATTTTTCCAATACAAACGTGACAATTGGTACAATTCTTCTTTTTATGACCTATCGCATCACAAGAGAAACAAACATCCTTACTTGGTTTCATTTTATGACCTATCCACAACATCCTTATTTTTCTTTGTATACCACATTGAATTTAAATTTGTCAAGAATGTATTAATTTCAATTAATTTGTCAAGAATGTATTAGTTTCAACCTTTTTTAATTTTTGAAAAACTTTTTTTACAATGTCAGCCATAAATTCTTTAACTATGGTAATCTTACTTGATATAGCTCCATTGAATGTTTCTAGAAGTTTTCTACATGATCATTATATAGATGCAATTTGATCTCTCCCAACTTTCCATCTCCCTCTTTTGGTCAAAGGTACTCTCATACATAAGCAATGGAAGAGTATAACCCTTAACGCAAAGTCGAGATTCATGACTTCAGAAGCTATCATAAGATTCTTTTATATCGTGGTTTAAAGTTTGTACCATTTAACATGAGAATATAATCAATGCATGCGGTGATGCTGCTGTGCATAATAATAGCTAAATCAAATAAAACAAACTCAAATAAAACTTCAAATATAAGCCAAAATAATAAATTCAATAAAAGGTAAAGCTCACCTTAAGATGTCAGACACTCTATTAATATTTCATATTTGAACAAACTATTAACTTATAAGTGATATTTTGATGTAGTAATCAAAGATTGACAATAAAAACACGTTAAACAATAAATTTTCTTTTGGGTCAATTTCTTGGTTACATGTAAAACCGAGCAATCATCACTGTTTATTACTACAATTGTACATATAATTTTGATAAATATTAACATTCCTTTAGATCAATCAATATTAACACAACTTAAACTTCATTCACACAATCTTTTATACTTTAAAACAAAATAATTTCCATGATAACAGATATATATATATCGATTAAATTATTTTTTAAAATATATATCTATATATAAATTTAAAATTTAATAGCAGAAATCAATAAATATCTTTATATATATTTCCATAGCAAGTCGTCCGGATGTCCCTTATTAAAACAGTAAAATTTTAATATATAAAATTTAATAAATTAAGAGTTGTAATGTCAGAAATGAAAAATAAATGTGAGTTAAAAAAGCGTACCTAAAACTATTGATATGTTGAAATATTCAAGACTTGCGATTTTTATTTTTTAAATTAGTCATAATTTTAGAGAAAATAACTCACTATTTTGAAGAAAGTGGCATGTTTAGAAAAATCACGGATGTTTAATTTGGGAACTATAACTCTAATATATGATTTTTGCATATTAACCTTAATTTTTAGTTAGTTCAACATCAATTATAAATTAAATTACTAGAGTATCTTCACATATTTGTCTCATATTTTATCTAATAACTAAAACCTAAAAAATTTTAATCATATTAGATCACTTTCAATTCAGACCAATTTTTTTATGATAATAAATAATATATAATTATTCTTCTTATATGTATGACGTGGATATATAGAGGTGAATCACTTGCTACAAATAACATCTTCCACAATAAACCCCAATTGTCATTATTACATGATAAAACAGACACACCATACCAAAGGAACCAATCCCATGCACCTATGCCAATTTAGCTTGCAAGTAAAGCATATAAAAGTTCTACAAGGCAACCTATGAAATTGGATTTTTGGATCCCTAAAATAGTGTTAGTTATAAAGTTATAATTACAACATTCATGATTATTTATCCAATTAGTTTTTATTATTATAGAAAATCCATAAATTTGTTTTTTATAATTAAAGTATCATTCATTTTTATTTTATGATTTATGAAAATTAAATTTTTTCAGAGTTTGTGACTATCCTATCAATAATGTTATCTTCATTTAATAGTGAATCTAAAATTCACATGATTATTGCCTTTTAAATATATTGAACCTTATTATATTTCAACTAAATTATCGATATTATATTTTATACAAGTTGGGATGGATAGGTGACGGTTCTTATCGTTCGCTAAAACTCTATCGGTCACCAGTAGTTTTTCTTGGAAAGTGGGTGGCTCTTCGTCAACTTCTTAATTTGTTTCTAGTTTGAGAGTATTTCAAAATAATAAATGATTTCACGTGTCAATTTGGAACCGTGTTGTCTTAAGTTTTATATATTTTTTGTTTGTTTTTCCATTGTTCAATAAGTCTTCAGTTTTAGAAGTTTTTGTCTGCTTTTTGTAGCATGTTTTTTAGTCTTACTTATGCATGTAATATTAGTTTTACAACTAATTTTAGGGATGATTTTGTTGTTATACTCTCTAGTTTGGTGAACGCTTGATTCTTTTGTCGATTTTTGCTCGCCGCTTTGGACCATCCAGGGCTAATTTCCTTATCGTATTAAGTGCTTACAAGCACTCCAGATTTGTCGTGCTTGAGTTGTGATAAAGTCAATTGTCAACGTGTCATAATGTTCTATTGACGCTGAGGCTAAAGCCTTTGTGGTATGGAGCTTGTCCTTCACCATTTATGACGAGTGTTTGCTATTTTTTTCTCTAAATTGTATGGTTCCATTTATTAAATGAATTAATGAATTAACCTTTCAAAAAAAATATTTTTATTTACTAAAAAAATCTAGGTTAAAATATGCTACTTCATGCCCCTATACTCTTCATGTATTTAGAATTTAGTGTCTCTACTTTTCAATTTTAAAAATTCAAGTCCAATTATTAACACCGTTAAAATTCTTAGTTAAATTCGATGATGTGATATTTTAAAATAAGGCAATACTTACTTGTTAGCCATGAAACAAAAAGAATAATGTTATAATAAACCTAAATTTAACAAAAGAATTTTATCAGTGTTGACAATTGAATTTAGATTTTAAATATGAAAAGTAAAAAAAAAAAACTAAACTCCCGGAAATATAAGTAGAAGGACTAAATTCCAAATGTACAAAGAATATAGGGAATTTAAAATATTTTAACCAAAAATCTAATTTAACATACAATATATGAAGCAGAGAAAGAAAATAAAAACAATGAATCAATAAACTGAAAAAATAATAAGTAGATTGGGATTTGTCTTTAATATTATGCATTTAATTGTTTCTAAAAATTCAATTTTTGCATGAGAAAGTGAAAACTCATGAAAAGCATAGATACTTTGTGACGCCACGACATTGAATCCAACTAATTAAATGACTTGACCAACCAGCAAAAGGGACAAACCAAATGGGGGAAAACCTAAAACCCACCTAAATTTAGTTTTTTAAAATATAAATTTTAGGTCTAATTTTTTTAATTTAAGTTTTAATTTATTTATTTATACGATTTAAAAATTAAAATTTCAATTGATTATTACATTATTAATTTATTTTTGTTAAAATTTGAAAATGTGTTATCAATTGACGTTTAAGTTTTAAATCAAACAAGTAGAAGGATTAAATTTGAGAAAGTAAAAGCATAATGATTAAATTTCAAAAGTCTAAAAAGCACAGGGGTCGGTGGCAAAATTAAACCTTTTTTTTTAAACCTGGCATTTAACTTGAAGAAAGAAAATAGGAAATTCGGTACTTATCATTAGGGATTAAATTAAAACATGTGCAAAAATCGTGTCAAATTATTCGATCCAATGATTTGATTTAATTTTATCTTATTAGTACACCAATATAACACGTTTCAAATTTGACCAAATTCATTTAAAAACATCATGTATCTCTTTTACTATAAAGGAAAGATCAAACCTTTTGTTAAGAAGGATCAATCCCTATATACAAAAGGATCAAAATGTAAAGATTTTCATGATTCGGGTTAAAACTTGATTCTAAAAACTTCCAGGTCTGAGCTCGGCCTGCCTAGAATGTCCATTTTATCATCTAAAACTTAATTAAAAATATTTTTAAAAATTTAAATATAAAAAATATAAAAATTAAATTATTATATATTTATTATTTATAAACAATAAATCGAACCAATCCGAGGTTGAAAAACGTAAAGTGAGCCAGATCAACTAACGGACCACCAATCTATAAACACCTCTAGATCAAAGCATAAAAATAATAAATTATTTAAAAAAACTAAATTGTACTATTATTTTGTCCAAATTTATTTTTTAACCCAATATATCTTTTTTTAGATATATAAGATAAAAAAACCCTAGACTTTGTTATTTTATTTAAATAAGTCCCTGCAATGTAGAGGTGCTCATGAGCCGAGGCGACCCTAAGCATGATATTAACATGCTTTAGTTTGCCTAAGCTCGGCCCGTCATGAAATATAGGCCTAAAATTTTGCCTACACCTACCTAGAGGTGTTCATGGGTCAGGCTGGGCCGGGTTCGGGTAAGCTCAACTAAAAAATCATGCCCATTTATTGGGCTCGGGCCTAGCCGGGCCTGAAATTTTTTCCAAGCTTGACCCGAATAAAAATACTAAAACCCAATCCCGGCCCGGCCCGCCTGTGTTAATTTTTTATATTATTTTTAAATATATATAATACATCAAAAATACTAAAAATATCAAAATAAATATTTTCCAACAAATTGAAAATAAATTGTAAAAAATATGTAGACTTAAATAACACTAAGATAAATGCAACTTAACAAGCAAATGCCTTTAAAATAATAAGAAAATTAACAATAAAATAAGTTTTATACAATATCCAAACAATAACAACAAAATAATAGCAACATAATAATAAAATTGTAACAACACAGGGAGAAAACAATAAAAAAATAACATTAAAAAATATAAAAAAATTGCAGATCTTTTTTGTCCTTTAGTGAATTCAGGCTGAGCCGGGGCTAAAAATACCTTACTCGAGGCCCGCCCCATTTTTTAAACGGGCCTTATTTTTTGTCCAATCCTATTTTTCAAGCTTATATTTTTGTCCAAACCCTCCCACATTTTGGGCAGGCCTTCGGGCCGGGTAGCCCGACCCATGAACACCTCTACACCTACCCATATTTGCAAAAGACTAACCTAAGCCTATTTTAGGCCCACTCGTATTATTTTTTATTATGTTTTAAAAATTTATATTATATTATTTTAATATTTAATAAAATTTTATATATTTTTTTATTTATTAAAAGTTTTTATATAGTCATTGTTGGACTCAATTTTTACCCGGCCCAAAATACAATTCATTAAACACAACTCCCAAACCAAAAAGCCAAACAGTCCAGTTTTGAGCCCAAAATACAAAAAATAGACTAAACCTTAGCGCAAGCTTTTAGCCCAATAACTTAAACTTTTTTCCAGCAAAGTGAAAACCCCAGGCAATCTGCTGCTGGTGCCTCCGCCGCACGTCGCGCGCCTCCTCCGAGTCGTACGCCCCTTCACCAAGCCATGTCAGAGGCGTACCCGCCTAGGAACCTACAAACGTGTAGAATAGATTGTAAAAGAGTCGGCTATAAAACCGAAACAAAGCAATTGTAAAATGGACGTTTTTTTTCCTTCACGGCAGAATACACAAGCAATAGAACATCAACAAAAGTCCATTTACAGTCTTAAGAGGTGTTTTTTTGTTTCTTTTCTTTGGATTTTCGGTTAATGTTTGTTTTTTCCTCTCTATCGATTTTATAAACTGTTTTTTTTTTAAAAAGAAGAGAAAAGGAGACTCACCCTGGTTCACGCCGTGATCGGCGTCGGAGACGGAGGCATAGAAATGCCGATGACCCTCCATTTGCGACGCACCAAGATAGGGTTGAAACCCTAGCAGAGATTTGGGAGGGAAGGGGCTGTTAGTCTTTCTTGAAAAAATGGCAGAACAAATGGATTTTGGCCAAAAAAATTGGTTTTATATAGCACCTGGAACGACACTGTTTCATACCTAGGGAATTTTTGTTTTCAAATCCCTGCATATTTGCACGCATATCAATTTAGCCCTTAATTTTGTTTTCATGTTCTATTCTACCCTCTTTAGTTTAATTTTATTTCAATTTAGTTTGTTTTATATTTCATGGTTAAATTTCTCATTTTTATTTACTTAACATTCATTTTCTTTAAAAATTATTTAAATATATATGGTGAATTACTTTAATTTTTTTTACCTCATTTTAATTTGGAATTTAATTCATATTTGGGGCAAATTACCAATAAAAGCCCCGTTTTTTTAAAATTTACCGAAATGGGCCAGGTCAGAAATTGTTAACCGGAATGGGCCAGTTTTTACAAAACGCGTCCACGTCAGCGTGTTGTCAGGGGAAAAAGCAGGAAAACGCTTCCTCAAGGAAGCGCTTTGCCTGTGTTTTTATTAGGGTTTTCTGCAATTAGGGTTAGGGTTTGAGAATTTTAAGTTTTTAAATTTTAGGGTTTTAAGGAAAAAAATTAAATAAATTAAGGTTTAGTGTTTTTAATTAAATTAATTACTAATTTTAAAAAATAGATTATGGTTTAGTGTTTATGGTTTTAAGGAAAAAATCAAATAAATTAGGGTTTAGGGTTACTTGAGTAAATTAATTATAAATTTAAAAAAAAATAGATTAGGAGTTTAGGGTTTAGGGTTTTAGGGTATTTAAGAAAAAAATCAAATAAATGAGGGTTTGGGGTTTAGAGTAACTTAATTAAATTATTTGTTAATCTAAAAAAGCTTCTACGTGGACGCTCTTTTGCTGCAGTAGTCTCTGAAAAAATAAATTTGAGAAGACGTGTCTGCGCAAATAGTGTCAAAAACGCTTCAAGCAGGATGCATTGTCAGCAAAAGTACTGAAAGAAGCTCCCACGTGGACGCTCTTTTGCTACAGTAGTATCTGAAAAAATAATTTTGAGAAGACGTGTCTGTGCAAATAGTGTAAAAAACGCTTCAAGCATGATGCATTGTTAGCAAAAGTACTGAAAGAAACTTCTACGTGGACGCTCTTTTGCTACAGTAGTCTCTAAAAAAATAATTTTGAGAAGACGTGTCTGCTCAAATAGTGGTAAAAACGCTTCAAGTAGGATGCATTTTCAGCAAAATTACTAGAAGAAGCTCCCACGTGGATGCTCTTTTGCTACAGTGGTCTCTGAAAAAATAATTTTGAGAAGACGTGTCTGCATAAATAGTGTAAAAAACGCTTCAAGTAGGATGCATTTTCAGCAAAAGTACTGAAAGAAGCTCCCACGTGGACGCTCTTTTGCTACAGTGGTTTTTGAAATAACTTGGGCTATAAATGAACCAAATTTTGTTCTCAGGTTGCATAACTTACAGCAAAAAAAAAATAGAGAGGCTAAGAAGGATAAAAATTAAAGATGAGTGAACGCATTAGTGTTGTTATTTACTATAATGGTGAGGTTCGTCACACCAAGAACGGTATTGTTTTTTTTCGGAGAATACAATACGACTGGTTTTTAACCAGAACATAGATTTAGTAGAACTTCATAAAAGGATTAGGCGTAAAATATTCAGAACGACGCCAATGAAAGTGTTGTCTATTAGGTATCGATTTTGTGCTTCTATTGATCCAGTAACATATGACTCGTTCGACATCAAAGGTGCTCATAGCTTGGAGGCAATGGTGCAGACTCATCTTGCTAGTGGAGCACCATATATTGAGTTATATGTACAATTTGCATCACCAAATGATACATTTGCGGCTGCTGTTCGAGAGGAATACACAACCCCTGCCCGACACTCCGTTAGTGGGTTACATAACACGGAACCGCCAGTTTTTGGTAGCGGTATGGAATACACAACCCCTGCACAACACTCTGTTAGTGGATGGTACATGCACCTAGGTGGGTCGATGTTTGATGCTAGAAATACGTACTGGGGAACGACATCAACTTATAGTGCTTGGCAATCTACATCCAATTGGGGACGTTATGAAACGCCCAGAAGAAGGGATGATGTACTCCTCATGACATCCACTGGTGAGGGGACCTCATACGTCACAGATGATGGTGGGTTAGATGATGAGTCCGATGTGGATCCACCTCGAGAGCCCGGCCGCGATGGTACAGAAGTTGGATTATTTTCTGAACCGGAGCCTATTCCAACTGAACCTGAAGATGTTGAAGGGGGTTCAGATGAAGAAGAAGATCCACGATTCAAGGCATACTCGCCTCCAGCCCACATGCATAATGTCGATCTATCTGCATATGATATATTAGAGTTTCCAGATCTACCATACAGAACACATGATCATACAAGTTCGTTATTGGATTCGAGTGAATTTGAAGTTGGTAAGGAGTTTTCCAATAAGGATAGTTTTCTTGGTGTATTGAAACAACATAACATCAATAACGGTGTTAACTACCACGTGGTTATATCTAAATCCGATAAGCTTGAGGCGAAGTGTGCAATGCAAGATGGAAGTTGTTCATGGAAAATCTATGCCTCGTTAAGGAAAACGACAGGGTTATAGGAGATAAAAAAGTATAAAGGTTCACATACATGTGCTGCAGGTACAGTATTTAAGGTTTTTGAATAATACTGTTATTATGTAATGTTACATTATTTAACGTACTTCGTTGACAGGTATTTCACAAGATCATTCCAAGATGGATTCAGCTATGTTAGCTAGCTTAATACTACCTACGGTGAAGGCAAATCCTAGGACTTCAGTGCCAGTCTTAATTGTCAATATTCGTAACCAAATAGGGTACACGCCCTCTTACCGTAAGGCTTGGATAGCTAAGCAGAAGGCTTTGGAGAAGATGCATAGTGGGTGGGACGCTTCATATAATGAAATATGGCAGTAGTGTCAAGTGCTAGAGAGATACATCCCAGGTTGCATAACAGAACTTCAAACAGAACCTGCATACTACAACGACCGATTGCTCCGTGGATGCCAAGTATTTAAGCGTCTCTTCTGGAGCTTTAAGCAATACCAAGACGCATTTGCATATTGTAAGCCATTGGTACAAATTGACGGTACCTTTATGTACGGTAGATATACCCATCGGCTATTGCTAGCAGTGGCACAGGATGGTAGTGGAAGAATCCTTCCAATTGCGTTTGCAATAACACCGGGGGAGTCAGCTGATGATTGGGATTTTTTTCTTTCTAGGTTAAAGATGCATGTTTGCCCCCAACCTGATATATGCATTATATCGGATCGAGGCAGCGAAATACTAGCTACAATTAAGCGACAGGGAAGCCTATGGCATCGCACACACCATCGGTACTGCCTAAGGCACATTGCTTCCAACTACTACAAGCAATATCCATCTAAAGGTGAACGACGGTAAGTGGCCAACATGGGTATTTAACTTTATCTCTATTAATATAATTTCGTTTGGAATATTGAATTTATTTTAAATGGAAAAGTGGTATGTAATTTTCGCTATCAACTTATATTGGCAAGCTATGAGATAAGTAAGGACCGTTTTCATGAGATGTTGGCAGTTTTCCATTTAGTTAACAAAGAGGGCCATGACTACCTATGTAATATACCTTTCGAACAGTGGACACAAGCATACGACGGCGGCTTACGATATGGTCACATGACCTCAAACCTGGCCGAATGTACAAATTCTGTTCTGAAAGGAACACATTATTTACCGATAACATCAGTTGTGCGAGAGACATATTTTCGTTTAGCGGCACTATTTTCGAAACGAGCAGCGAGTTATCCAGGCCAAATGCAGGGAGGCCATGTATGGTGCGCAAAGGTATTGCAAGAAATTAACAAGGCGAAGGCATGGGCGAACACTATGCACTCAGTGTGTCACGATTGAGACAACTTATGGTTTCATGTGACAGAGTTTGACAAACCGCACCAAGGTATTACTGGCGGGCAATATCGTGTACACTTAAGAAATAGGACTTGCGATTGTGGGAGGTTTGACGCACTTCGTTATCCCTGCGCTCATGTAATTGCAGCTTGTCAAAATCTTCGTCTGGATCCCATGAGCTATGTCGACGACGTGTACAAATTGGAATACATGTACAACGTGTGGAGACACATATTCCCACCGGTCGCAGATGAGCGTAAGTGGCCCTCTGTATCGCTTGCTCCGTTTAAGCTGTTACTGGATAGAGAGTTGCGGTATAAACCAAAGGGTCGACCTTGCTCGACTAGAATACGCAACAATATGGATATCCGAGAAACAACCAATCAACAGAAGTTATGTGGATAGTGTAGGAACCCAGGCCATACAAGTAGATCATGTCCAAATTGCAATAGTTGATAGTTGTTGTAATTGTCAATATGTTGTATTATTTATATTTTATTACATTAAATAATATAAAAATATTCAAAATATTGCTTTATTTAAAATAATGTTTATTTTATTAAAAATATAAAAGTAAATTATAATTACTTTATTTAAAACAACATTTTATATTATCACATGAAATAATATAAAAATATTCAAAATGTTGCCTTATTTAAAATAATTTCCATTTTATTAAAAATATAAAAGTAAATTATAATTACTTTATTTAAAACAACCTTTTATCTAATTACATGAAATAATATAAAAATATTCAAAATGTTGCCTTATTTAAAATAATTTCCATTTTATTAAAAAATATAAAAGTAAATTACAATTACTTTATTTAAAACAACATTTTATCTAATTACATGAAATAATATAAAAAGATTCAAAATGTTTGTACAAATATATTAAAATAAAAATCAATGTCCGTGCCGGTCGGATTCAGTGCCACATGGAGGTCGTCGACGGTTACGCGTTTGATTCCTCCTTTGTCCAGCTTCTGGTGGGGGTTGTGCTTGCTCCGGCGAGGATTCTGGTTGTGGGTGTTGGGAGGATGACCCGCCTTGATAGAATAGTGACTGTGGAGGTGTTTGCATCATTAATGACGGAGGTGTTTGAAACCCATAAGGTGACGGGGATTGGTAAAAAGAAGAGCTCCCCGACGGCCCCTCCTGCGATCCCTCGTGCGACGGCTGCCTATAGATCAGCCGTTCACTTGGAGTAATCGGAAATAGAGATGAATCGGGCCATGCATTCCAACCTGCCATAGGACTAGAAAAAGGAAACATATAAGGGCTAGAATACATAAAAGGGCTAGGATACGTACCTGGCATCATCTGAAGAGGCTGTGCTGTGGGTGTCAGCGGTTGAACTTTGGGCCCGGTGACTGTGTAGGTCCTGTTGCTGGGCGGGGTGATTATGTGGGATCTGTTGATGGGCCTGCGTCGTCGTCCCTTCTTCTAGGATTTAAAGGGTCACGTCGTTCCCTTTGGACACACAATTGCTACTGCCTCTCCTCTTCTGACAGTAAATATGGCTTGCCATGGATCCTCAACCATGGCATGTATTTCGACACGCACGCCAACTCTAAAACGATGATCGGTTCCTGAGTAGGTATATAATCATACCGATCTTCCCACATTTGGATATAGTGTAACCAGAATCTCGGTCAATCTGTATGCAATTGCCGTAAGTCGATTTTTTGATGATCATCCAACACCTCAGGTGCCACAGGAATCGGTTGTCGGAATCCAAATTGCCGTAATACTCTGTCTGATTGGTGCATCTCCACAATAGCAAAGTTGACCAATGGGACCTTCACGTGTCAAGCGTTCGGATTTTGCAAGTATTCATCCAGAATTACTGCCCGAATTGCCAGATCCTCGTATGGTGTCTGTTGACACTATTTTTCGGATAAAAACAGGGTCGACTTGGGTTTTGAAAAAAATGAAACAGGAGTCGCCACCAATCTTTTTTTATAAGGTGTGATTGGATCACCTCGAAAAGCGGTTGTTTTTAATAAACGGTTTGATTTTATTAAAACAACAAGTTTGGTCCGCGAAATTCAGAAAACGGGTTCGGGAGTCGGTTACGCACGAGGAAGGATTAGCACCCTCGATACGCCCAAAATTGGTACCTTAGTTGATTACTTAATGTCTTAATGTCGAAAATTGAAAAACTTAGAAGAATTTAAAAAAATACGATCCTTGTATTAAAACGTTGAAAATTTTCAAGAAAAAAAGGGCATATTTCACGTTATTCGAGAAGGAGAATCATATCCAATGAGTTAGGACACAATGTCTCGAATTTTCGATACGCGAATGAATGCCGAAATTTTATTTATTTGAAAGATATTTTATTATCCCAGGTTTAGGAAAGGGGTCGTGCCCAGTAAGTTAGGACACGATCTTTTCTTAATTCCGGAGATCATTTAAAAAAACTTGAGTTTGAAAAGATTCGTATATTTAGATTTATTGTGAAAATCGAAACCCAGTAAGTTAGGGTACGATATTCTCGAATCTAAACACGAAATTTTGTTTACTCAAAAAGTTATAATTCATACATCGAATGAAATATTTTTCACAAAACAGTAAAAATACGATAAGATGTTAATATGCGTAACTAAATAAATATGAATACGATGATGTAAAAACAATGCAAGTAATAGCAACGAAAATAAGAAAAATAAAAAATACAGACTAATAACATACGAAATAGCAATGTATACAAGCAAATAAAATTAGACCATTCGTTCAAAATAATAATGAAAATGTAAATAAATAAATGAATAAAATTATAAAAAATGTAAAGATATATATATGTAAGTATACATCAAAATTTGAAAATAATAATAGCAAATAAAAAATAAATAAAAAAATAAATAGCGATATTTATATATATGTTTAAAATATATTAAAATATAGATGTAAATAGGTATGCACGAATTAGAAAGTATATAAAAATATAAGTATGCACATATAAATATATTTATAAAAATTAGAAAATATAGATATAAGTGTATGTATATACAAATTATAAAATATACGAAAATATGATTTTGTATGTATATATTAAATAAGTCAAAAGGATACATATACATATACATATATACGCAATTTTATAATAATATAATATATCACCTATTATCTAAGATTTATATAAGTAAATATGGGTATAAATATAATGATAGTAATAATAATAGTAGTAATAATACTAACAATAATAGTAAAGATAATAATAGTAAATAATAATAATAATAATAAAATAAACAAAATAATAAAGTGGCTAAAAAAGGGCTAAATCGAAATAAAAAAGAAAATACTGGGCGAATTTGGAATAAAAAGGACGGAAAGGACCAAAATGTGACTCGCGCGAAAGGACGGAGGGTCAAAACGGAAAATATTCCCACGTGGACCAAACGACGTCGTTCTAACAAAGCCTGAGCAGACGGTCGATGGACCAAATCGCAAGAAAGATGGAAATTTAGGGCAAAATTAAAGCAAGTAATAAGAGGGAATGGGACCCAATTGTAAACGGCCTCAAAAGCGGAAGGACTGAGGGCGCAAATAACCCCTCTGGTCCAAAAACACGCGGATCCCAGGCGGTACGGGTCGGGTCTCGGGTCAGGAGCTAAAGCAAAACGACGCCGTTTTGGGCGTTATGGAGCTGAGCCAAAACGGCGTCGTTTCACACGCCTATATATTCAAAAATTTTCCCAAAAAATTTCATTTCCTCTTTCTTTTTCAAAAAAAAAACCAAAACCTCTCAACCCTCCCCTTTTCTCTCTGAGCACCGGCCAAGGGTCCGGCCGAGGGCCACCGCACCGGCCGCCGCCCTCCGGCGCCGGCGCCACCGTGTACGGCGACGGGGAGACCAAAAGTCTCCTTTTTTCTCTCCGATGACTCTTCTCGACCTCCTGAACGCTCCGGTGACGGCAAAAAAGGGTAAAAATGCCTCCTTTTTTTATTTTTGTTGCGAAATAAAATAAAATAAAATAAACGGAAAAGAAAAAAAACAACCCTTTTTTTTATTTCTGTTTTCTTCAAATCTTGCAAAAAGTGTTTTTTTTTACAAAAATCGGAGAGCCCCCCCTTAAGATGATATTCGGCCTCTTTTTTATAACCGATTTTGCTTCTACTTTTCTCTGTTATTGCTGCTTGCGTGTTTGCTTCTTTGTTGCAGGGGCTGATGGTGGAGTTGGTGGCGGTAGATGGCGATGGGACGTGCGGCTGACAGAGAGCAGCGGCAAGTAGGATACTAGGGTTTCGGTTTCTGAAACCCTAGTCTGATGTGGGCTTGGCTGTTGGGCCAGGGTGCTGGGCCTTTTATTTCTTTCTTGGGCCCGGGCAAATGGGCCTGCAACAGCTGCCCCTCTTTGCTCGTTGTCGAGTAACGATAACAGAGCAAAGACTAAGAAAGGCCCATTTTGCCCGGTCTCACCGAGTCTTGACTTGTTCTGGTACTTCTCCATTTCAAGTAGTTTCATTCCAATCCACTAGGTCTTGTTGCTTCGATCCATTCCACTGCATTTTAGAGAGATGCGTCCTGTAGCCTTTATCTTCTTCGTAGCAACTTCAGGGGGACGAGGTTTGTGGTTTTCAATCTATTCCACTGCATCTTTAGGGAAATAAGACTTGATGCGACCTACTCTGCTGTAACCTCAGAGAGATAAGATCCTTTATTTTAACCCACTCCACTGTAACTTCAGGGAGATATGATAGTGTCTTCGATCTGCTCCGCTGTAATCTCGGGGAGATAAGATCTCTGGCTTCAATCTGCTCCACTGTAACTTCAGGGGACAAGATCTGTAATTTCCAATCTATTCCACTACAGGTCAGGGATATAGGACTTGTGGTTTGAATCCGCTTCCTTACACTTGGAGATAAGATTTGCTGTCTTTGATCTGCTCCGCTACGACTTAGGGAGACAAAATCTGTAACCTTTAACCAGCTCCAATGCAACCGATGGAGGCAAGGCTTTGTTTTTGATCTGCTTTGCTGTTAATGCAGGAAGGCAAGATCTGCTTCTTTAACTAGCTCTACTGCAATCGATGGATGCAAGGCTTTGTTTTCGATCTGCTTCGCTGTTAATGTAGGAAGGCAAGATCTTTTGTCTTCAACCAGCTCTATCACAACCGAAAGAGGCAAGGTTTGTGTCTTTGATCTGCTTCGCTGTCAATGCAGAAAGGCAAGATCTTTTGTCTTCAACCAGCTCTATCACAACCGAAAGAGGCAAGGTTTGTGTCTTCGATCTGCTTCGCTGTCAATGCAGAAAAGCAAGATGTTTTGTCTTCAACCAGCTCCATCACAACTGAAAGAGGCAAGGTTTGTGTCTTGCCTCCATCGGATACGTATATACGCAATTTTATAATAATATAATATATCACCTATTATCTAAGATTTATATAAGTAAATATGGGTATAAATATAATGATAGTAATAATAATAGTAGTAATAATACTAACAATAATAGTAAAGATAATAATAGTAAATAATAATAATAATAATAATAATAAAATAAACAAAATAATAAAGTGGCTAAAAAAGGGCTAAATCGAAATAAAAAAGAAAATACTGGGCGAATTTGGAATAAAAAGGACGGAAAGGACCAAAATGTGACTCGCGCGAAAGGACGGAGGGTCAAAACGGAAAATATTCCCACGTGGACCAAACGACGTCGTTCTAACAAAGCCTGAGCAGACGGTCGATGGACCAAATCGCAAGAAAGATGGAAATTTAGGGCAAAATTAAAGCAAGTAATAAGAGGGAATGGGACCCAATTGTAAACGGCCTCAAAAGCGGAAGGACTGAGGGCGCAAATAACCCCTCTGGTCCAAAAACACGCGGATCCCAGGCGGTACGGGTCGGGTCTCGGGTCAGGAGCTAAAGCAAAACGACGCCGTTTTGGGCGTTATGGAGCTGGGCCAAAACGGCGTCGTTTCACACGCCTATATATTCAAAAATTTTCCCAAAAAATTTCATTTCCTCTTTCTTTTTTCAAAAAAAAAAACCAAAACCTCTCAACCCTCCCCTTTTCTCTCTGAGCGCCGGCCAAGGGTCCGGCCGAGGGCCACCGCACCGGCCGCCGCCCTCCGGCGCCGGCGCCACCGTGTACGGCGACGGGGAGACCAAAAGTCTCCTTTTTTCTCTCCGATGACTCTTCTCGACCTCCTGAACGCTCCGGTGACGGCAAAAAAGGGTAAAAATGCCTCCTTTTTTTATTTTTGTTGCGAAATAAAATAAAATAAAATAAACGGAAAAGAAAAAAAACAACCCTTTTTTTTATTTCTGTTTCTTCAAATCTTGCAAAAAGTGTTTTTTTTACAAAAATCGGAGAGCCCCCCCTTAAGATGATATTCGGCCTCTTTTTTATAACCGATTTTGCTTCTACTTTTCTCTGTTATTGCTGCTTGCGTGTTTGCTTCTTTGTTGCAGGGGCTGATGGTGGAGTTGGTGGCGGTAGATGGCGATGGGACGTGCGGCTGACAGAGAGCAGCGGCAAGTAGGATACTAGGGTTTCGGTTTCTGAAACCCTAGTCTGATGTGGGCTTGGCTGTTGGGCCAGGGTGCTGGGCCTTTTATTTCTTTCTTGGGCCCGGGCAAATGGGCCTGCAACAGCTGCCCCTCTTTGCTCGTTGTCGAGTAACGATAACAGAGCAAAGACTAAGAAAGGCCCATTTTGCCCGGTCTCGCCGAGTCTTGACTTGTTCTGGTACTTCTCCATTTCAAGTAGTTTCATTCCAATCCACTAGGTCTTGTTGCTTCGATCCATTCCACTGCATTTTAGAGAGATGCGTCCTGTAGCCTTTATCTTCTTCGTAGCAACTTCAGGGGGACGAGGTTTGTGGTTTTCAATCTATTCCACTGCATCTTTAGGGAAATAAGACTTGATGCGACCTACTCTGCTGTAACCTCAGAGAGATAAGATCCTTTATTTTAACCCACTCCACTGTAACTTCAGGGAGATATGATAGTGTCTTCGATCTGCTCCGCTGTAATCTCGGGGAGATAAGATCTCTGGCTTCAATCTGCTCCACTGTAACTTCAGGGGGACAAGATCTGTAATTTCCAATCTATTCCACTACAGGTCAGGGATATAGGACTTGTGGTTTGAATCCGCTTCCTTACACTTGGAGATAAGATTTGCTGTCTTTGATCTGCTCCGCTACGACTTAGGGAGACAAAATCTGTAACCTTTAACCAGCTCCAATGCAACCGATGGAGGCAAGGCTTTGTTTTTGATCTGCTTTGCTGTTAATGCAGGAAGGCAAGATCTGCTTCTTTAACTAGCTCTACTGCAATCGATGGATGCAAGGCTTTGTTTTCGATCTGCTTCGCTGTTAATGTAGGAAGGCAAGATCTTTTGTCTTCAACCAGCTCTATCACAACTGAAAGAGGCAAGGTTTGTGTCTTCGATCTGCTTCGCTGTCAATGCAGAAAGGCAAGATCTTTTGTCTTCAACCAGCTCTATCACAACCGAAAGAGGCAAGGTTTGTGTCTTCGATCTGCTTCGCTGTCAATGCAGAAAAGCAAGATGTTTTGTCTTCAACCAGCTCCATCACAACTGAAAGAGGCAAGGTTTGTGTCTTCGATCTGCTTCGCTGTCAATGTAGGAAGGCAAGATCTTTTGTCTTCAACCAGCTCCATCACAACCGAAAGAGGCAAGGTTTGTGTCTTCGATCTGCTTCGCTGTCAATGTAGGAAGGCAAGATCTTTTGTCTTCAACCAGCTCTATCACAACCGAAAGAGGCAAGGTTTATGTCTTCGACCTGCTTCACTATCAATGCAGGAAGGCAAGATCTTTAACTTCAACCAGCTCCATCACAACCGAAAGAGGCAAGGTTTGTGTCTTCGATCTGCTTCGCTGTCAATGTAGGAAGGCAAGATCTTTTGTCTTCAACCAGCTCTATCACAACCGAAAGAGGCAAGGTTTATGTCTTCGACCTGCTTCACTATCAATACAGGAAGGCAAGATCTTTAACTTCATTGATCTGTCCCTTGGGGAACATGACCTGTATGTTCTATTTTATGAACCTAATTGTGCCTAGTGATTAGGATGACATAATCAGAATGAATCAAATGCTCCTAACTAGATATGTATGAATGACATTTGAATGAATGCAAAATGTCATGAAGATGATTCATTAATGCTTAGGTTAACATCACGTAAAAACTTATTAAGGTTTTATCACTGACGTACTACAACGCCTTTTTGCTCGTCTGGTATATCCAAAGAAACACTTAATCTGGCTGCCCCCAACTGTAAATCTTAACGTTTAATCTATTAGGGCACAAAATTTGTACCATCCTTCTCCCACTACAATCCAATGGTAGAAATATGGTTTTTCCTCAATCCTCTTTTATCACCATTCAAGGATATAGGATCTTAATCTTTCTGGTCCCCCTTACACCATTTCCAGGGTGTCGTTTCAAAGACTCATGCACAAATGAAGGCTCTCTTCTCCGAGGTAACCTCTTCCTATTGCCTAGTGATCATTGCTTGCTTGTTTATTTAAGCTTTTTCATTGACACGACATCTTGCCATTTTGTTCAATCACTGCATTTGTCAACAAAATCCAAAGAGAAAGTCCAAACTTAGACTCTTCCTTCTCAAATTTCCAGCCTTCAAATTTGGCATGTTCTAAACAATAGTCCTGTTTCAGGTTCCTGTATTATTTAGAAACTTTTCAGAGTAATATGCAAAACTTCCTTTGTGAAAGTTTTATTAGTCCATTAATCATTATTCCAATGCTTGCAAAAAGGTCATAACAATGGATAAGAATAAAGTTGGTTCTGAGCATAGCTCGAAAGAACAAATTATTGAAAATAGTGAAGAAGGACAACAAAAGAATTAATTGGGAATGTATATCTTGGAAAGAAAGAAAAAGTATTCCAAGAACAACAAATAACATGAGAATTGGGTGCCCCAGATATCACAGCTTGAACTTCTCTATACAAACTTTCTGAAGACCCTTTTAAGTTGGACATGTGTTTAGGAGATCTACAATGCTCTGTCGATGCCCCCAAGATGTCGCCTATCCTTTCCTGTTGATTCAGGCATGGCAAGATCAACACATGCCTCAATATGAACAAAACTTGAGCAGCTTATATCACCTCATGCCCCATTTTGATCAGTATTTGAGCCGCCCTTTTCGGGTTTTCAGCTCAGATCCCCTTTGGCCTAAGGCGCCCTTTGTGGGTTTTCCCCTTAGCCTCTCCATTTTTACTCTTTTCATTTTCCATTTTCATTATTCATCTTTTCTTTTTTTTTTTTTTTGAACTTCATTGTCTTACAATACAGTGACAAACTGTGATGTCTGATTTTGAACCGATTACAGCCCTCAACTATCATGTTGTCATTCCAGTTCAATACATTTTCCCATACCATCGTCTCTGGATTTCTATATTGGCATATGATGACATTGTCGCATGCTGTAGCCTTTATCCATTTGATGAAGTAATTAATGATCTCAATAGTGAAGCAATGCCCATTAGAAGTCTTCGATAATGGTGATGTCCATGCCCCATTTTGCTCAAAATTTGAGTCACCCTTTTTGGGTTTTCAACTCCAAACCACTTTTGGTCACAAAGCGCCCCTTTTGGTTTTTCGCCTTGGCCTCTTCTTTTCTTTTCTTTACTTTTCATATTTCTATTTTGACTTTGATTGATTTCTCTTTTTCTTTTTTATTTTTTTATTTTGATTTTGATTTTGTTTTTTTCTTTTCCCTTGTTTTTTGAATCGGATCTAAACTCTTGGGATTAGGCAAGTCCTTGTTATTCCCTTCAAAGGATCTTCTCTGATATCGAATTTCCTTTATAGAGCCTTTTAGGGCAAAACTACAACTGGAAACTTTTGATCTTCTTCTTCCATCGGGATAAAATCCAGCAACATCTTGAAGGAATAGAAACTCGACTTCAAACGGGCAAAGCTATGCTGAATTGACGAGAACGGTATTGCCCCGGCAAAGAATTGCATCGTTCGCACTGTAAATTTCTGACATCGTGCTGTTGTGCAGGTTTTATTATAAGAATCGAGGCATACCCTGGTATGATCATACAAAGACATCTTTGAATTTTTCGTCTCTGTAGGCAGGTCAATTCTAGTATTCATCAAGCTCACAATTTCTAATGATTCACTGAGAGGTAGGATCTGTTTATCCTTTTGTTCTACCATCCTCAACAAGTTTGGAGATAAGCTACGATCTGTGTCATCTTCAAAGTCGTGAGATCCCTCTAAACACATATCTCGCTCAAAAGGAGGTTCTAAGTCTGTAGCAGTGTTATTCATGTCGTTGATATCCAGGGACCTATTGTAGGTACAAAATAATATATAAAAAATGTATGAATTTAAGAATAATTATCTGCACAGTATGATTATGAATGAACGAAAGAATGATTTGGATGGAAGAGTAAAAGAATGATCAATGAAAAAATATTAGTTCAAAAGATCGCAAAGATGCATTCCATTAAAATAATGACGTTCAGACATAAGCCCTTTTCACACAAGACTTCTTGTTGCTCTAGGCTGAAAGCAACAAGTGTGTTTTGAATATTACTCTGAGTAAGCTCTAAATACTACAAAGGTTTCTTTAGAACACTCCCAGGTTTATAAGGGCGAACATCTAATAAGATCCCTTTTCAATTATGCCTTCATATATGGTATTGATGTGAAAACTTCCCAACACTTTCTCATATATTGCGTTCACCCCATTGTTAATCATGATTGGGTGGCGAATTTTCTGCATTAGATGAGTCACCAAACTTGACGACACCCATGTTGATGAGCTTTTCAACCAGTTTCTTGAAGGCTATACAGTTCTCTATGGAATGCCCCGTATTTCCCGCATGATATTCGCAATGTGCATTCGCATCGTGCCATTTGGGGTACGGTGGCTGTGGAGGTTTCGTGTAGAGAGGGGCGACAATACGTGCGTTGAATAAGCTTTGATACAACTCCTTATATGCCATCGGAATTGGCGTGAATTGAAGGTTCTCAGTGCCTTGCTTCACATACGATTCTTGTCTAGATGAAACTTGCTGACTAGTAATCACCTTTCTTGGCTGTGTAATCGATTTGTTGTAGGTGTTCACATTGCTCACCTCGTTTTCCTTCTTCTTTAAGTCTGACCTCCTATTATTTTCTCCAGCATCAATCTTTCCACTTCTCACGGCACTTTCAATCATTTCACCGCTCATGACTATGTCTGAAAAACTCTTCGAAGCACTTCCTAACATGTGGGTGATGAACGGGGCCTTCAATGTGTTGATGAAGAGCATCGTCATTTCTTTCTCTAGGAGTGGCGGCTGAACTTGGATAGCGACCTCCCTCCACCTTTGTGCGTATTGCCTAAAACTTTCATTAGGCTTTTTCTCCATATTTTGAAGGGTAATTCTGTCAAGGACCATATCAGCTACATGACTGTATTGTTTCATAAAGGCTCGTGCTAAATCCCTCCAAGAGCTAATCTGGATACGCGTCAATTGGTTGTACCACTTAGACGCTGCCCCTGTGAGGCTATCTTGAAAGCACTGTATGAGCAGTTGGTCGTTGTTGACGTATCCGGCCATACGCCTACAGAACATAGTAATATGAGCTTCTGGGCAGCTGGTCCCATTATATTTCTCGAATTCCGGCATCTTAAATTTGTAAGGAAGTACCAAATCCAGAACTAAACTCAGATCTTTCGCATCTATTCCACGATAGCCGTCGATACTTTCTATCGCCCTAAACTTCTCTTCAACCCATTTCCATTTCTCCTCAAACTGCTTTGGTAACTCCTCCTTCATCTTGTCTTTCTCCGCTACTTCATCGAAGTCCGGGACAACCAGATTATCGTCAGGACTAGAACCAGATCTGCCCTGAAGGTTCTTCGGTATTGAAGCGTCACCTTGAAAGTGCTGAGGCCTAATCGAAACAGAAGATCTTCGTGGATGTGGTTCAATCTGAATTTGCGCTTGCGGAGGCGTGTATCCTAGAGAAAAAAGTGGCTCATCATTGTTTCCTTCTTCGTCGCAAACCACAGGATTTTTCCTTTTATCCACTCCCTTGGTTATTAATTGCGTCAATTTAGTCATTAGTTCATCCTGAGACTCCTTCATCTTTTGTGCCATGTCTTTCTGGATCTTTTCCATATGTTCTTTCATTTGCACCTGTAACTGGTCTTGCATCTCTTTTTGCGTTTGCTCCAGTTTCTCTAATCTTTGATCCATTTCTTTGGCTTTGCGACGAGTACCGTAAGGATGTTTGGTTGATTGGTTTTCCAGATTAGCTGAAATAATTTTACATAATTAGGGTCACTTCGTTAAAATCTAATGCATATGATGCAATGTAATGCAAATGCATGAAATGAATGCCTAAAGAGACGTTGATTCTGATTCAATTACATTTAGGAAACTTTTCTAGAAAGCAAATTCCCTTACATAAAACGGATACATGTACGACCTCACCCTCATATTCCAAGAAACAACATCGATTTTTTCTTCATCCGCATGTTTGAGGTAATCTCACCAATAGATGCCATTGCTAGCTCATTTTCTTGATCTTGGTTGCGATCCATCATCTGCCCATCTTCATAAGGCTTGTCAGCTTGTTGAAGGCTTTTGGACAATCGTCTCGAATCCCCAGGCCACCAAGCAAGGTCACGAACTCTTCCCTCGCCATTCTTGTGTTTCTCAGAATATGTTTGGGAAGTCGTATTGTTTTCCACTTTATCAAGGAATTCGTATTCCATGACAAGCTTTCTAGTTTAGTAATTGGATTTGAATCCATATCTCTTTCCTAAAATGCAAATGCAAGGCAATCATAATCAGAACAAAACAAGATCGGTTAGTAAAAAAAAACAGAAGCAAACAAGGAAAACAAAAAGTACCTAATCAGGTAGATACTAGGGGTTTGGAGTGGCTCTACCTAGGTTAAGTTCCTAAGTCTACCATATGAGGGTTGGTTCTAAAGTAAGGGTACCCGAACCAGCAGATTCCTCGATCCTCACCCATTATAGGCTCATACGGACTGAGTTCAGTTCAGGGGAATACATTTCCCTATGGCCATGCGGAGATGAAAATCTCACGAAGACATAGGTACGGATGTATCCCGAAAGCGATTCACTATCCCATGCGGAGGTGAAAACCTCACGAAGGCGTAGCTTCTCACTCCCACTTAAGAGGGTGTGACCAACGGCCATGCAATGCAATGTGCAGAGATATAAAAATTTTAGAATACAAAACATGATAAAAACTATAACTCAAACAAATGAAATGCAATGAGAGGATCGTATATTTAAACCAAATTTTCAACTTTCGACAAAAAGACAAGAAATAATCAACTCATGGCTTGACTCTCTTATTTAATGTCCCCAGCGGAGTCGCCAAGCTGTTGACACTATTTTTCGGATAAAAACAGGGTCGACTTGGGTTTTGAAAAAAATGAAACAGGAGTCGCCACCAATCTTTTTTTATAAGGTGTGATTGGATCACCTCGAAAAGCGGTTGTTTTTAATAAACGGTTTGATTTTATTAAAACAACAAGTTTGGTCCGCGAAATTCAGAAAACGGGTTCGGGAGTCGGTTACGCACGAGGAAGGATTAGCACCCTCGATACGCCCAAAATTGGTACCTTAGTTGATTACTTAATGTCTTAATGTCGAAAATTGAAAAACTTAGAAGAATTTAAAAAAATACGATCCTTGTATTAAAACGTTGAAAATTTTCAAGAAAAAAAGGGCATATTTCACGTTATTCGAGAAGGAGAATCATATCCAATGAGTTAGGACACAATGTCTCGAATTTTCGATACGCGAATGAATGCCGAAATTTTATTTATTTGAAAGATATTTTATTATCCCAGGTTTAGGAAAGGGGTCGTGCCCAGTAAGTTAGGACACGATCTTTTCTTAATTCCGGAGATCATTTAAAAAAACTTGAGTTTGAAAAGATTCGTATATTTAGATTTATTGTGAAAATCGAAACCCAGTAAGTTAGGGTACGATATTCTCGAATCTAAACACGAAATTTTGTTTACTCAAAAAGTTATAATTCATACATCGAATGAAATATTTTTCACAAAACAGTAAAAATACGATAAGATGTTAATATGCGTAACTAAATAAATATGAATACGATGATGTAAAAACAATGCAAGTAATAGCAACGAAAATAAGAAAAATAAAAAATACAGACTAATAACATACGAAATAGCAATGTATACAAGCAAATAAAATTAGACCATTCGTTCAAAATAATAATGAAAATGTAAATAAATAAATGAATAAAATTATAAAAAATGTAAAGATATATATATGTAAGTATACATCAAAATTTGAAAATAATAATAGCAAATAAAAAATAAATAAAAAAATAAATAGCGATATTTATATATATGTTTAAAATATATTAAAATATAGATGTAAATAGGTATGCACGAATTAGAAAGTATATAAAAATATAAGTATGCACATATAAATATATTTATAAAAATTAGAAAATATAGATATAAGTGTATGTATATACAAATTATAAAATATACGAAAATATGATTTTGTATGTATATATTAAATAAGTCAAAAGGATACATATACATATACGTATATACGCAATTTTATAATAATATAATATATCACCTATTATCTAAGATTTATATAAGTAAATATGGGTATAAATATAATGATAGTAATAATAATAGTAGTAATAATACTAACAATAATAGTAAAGATAATAATAGTAAATAATAGTAATAATAATAATAAAATAAACAAAATAATAAAGTGGCTAAAAAAGGGCTAAATCGAAATAAAAAAGAAAATACTGGGCGAATTTGGAATAAAAAGGACGGAAAGGACCAAAATGTGACTCGCGCGAAAGGACGGAGGGTCAAAACGGAAAATATTCCCACGTGGACCAAACGACGTCGTTCTAACAAAGCCTGAGCAGACGGTCGATGGACCAAATCGCAAGAAAGATGGAAATTTAGGGCAAAATTAAAGCAAGTAATAAGAGGGAATGGGACCCAATTGTAAACGGCCTCAAAAGCGGAAGGACTGAGGGCGCAAATAACCCCTCTGGTCCAAAAACACGCGGATCCCAGGCGGTACGGGTCGGGTCTCGGGTCAGGAGCTAAAGCAAAACGACGCCGTTTTGGGCATTATGGAGCTGGGCCAAAACGGCGTCGTTTCACACGCCTATATATTCAAAAATTTTCCCAAAAAATTTCATTTCCTCTTTCTTTTTTCAAAAAAAAAAAACCAAAACCTCTCAACCCTCCCCTTTTCTCTCTAAGCGCCGGCCAAGGGTCTGGCCGAGGGCCACCGCACCGGCCGCCGCCCTCCGGCGCCGGCGCCACCGTGTACGGCGGCGGGGAGACCAAAAGTCTCCATTTTTCTCTCCGATGACTCTTCTCGACCTCCTGAACGCTCCGGTGACGGCAAAAAAGGGTAAAAATGCCTCCTTTTTTTATTTTTGTTGCGAAATAAAATAAAATAAAATAAACGGAAAAGAAAAAAACAACCTTTTTTTTATTTCTGTTTTCTTCAAATCTTGCAAAAAGTGTTTTTTTTTTTACAAAAATCGGAGAGCCCCCCCTTAAGATGATATTCGGCCTCTTTTTTATAACCGATTTTGCTTCTACTTTTCTCTGTTATTGCTGCTTGCGTGTTTGCTTCTTTGTTGCAGGGGCTGATGGTGGAGTTGGTGGCGGTAGATGGCGATGGGACGTGCGGCTGACAGAGAGCAGCGGCAAGTGGGATACTAGGGTTTCGGTTTCTGAAACCCTAGTCTGATGTGGGCTTGGCTGTTGGGCCAGGGTGCTGGGCCTTTTATTTCTTTCTTGGGCCCGGGCAAATGGGCCTACAACAGTGTCCATTGAAACTATATAAAAATGATGGAAATATTAGTTAAATAAAAAATACTAAATACTAAATACTAAATACAAATCCACTATTTTATTATGTATGTATATATATTTTTTTAATACTTACTTGTGCTTCCGATCGTTGATCTAATAGAAGTCGTATATCTTCAAGACAGGTAGGTAATCGAGCATAACTTGCCGAATGGTTCCACCTAATTAAATAATTTTTTAGCATATGATTATATTTTAAATCTACGTAATAATTGTAAAATCTAATATAAAATTTACCTCGTTATGAGTGGGAATGTATATGGGTGGTCCACTCGATGACGTAAAAATGGAAAGCGAAACCGTGCCCATGATTGCAGTAGTGATAGGCAACCTCCGATTTTCACTTTATTCGGTCGCGTAGCCCCGCACATCTCCTGGTACAGTGTTGCCAACACGGCAGACCCCCAACTAAATTCACCAGCTGCTCTAAAATCAACGAGTTTCAGCAGCCATCTCAGATGTACAAGGTTTCGTGACAAGTCCGGCATCAGATAACCTCCAATTATTTGAAGAATGTATGCTCGAGCATATCGAATTTTTTCTAGTTCGGTAGAATCATCATCCGGCTTCGAAAATGTGTCTCGTAACCAGCCCATCTCGATCCGACCTCCATTAATATTGTCCGAAATAGCACCCAAAAGCTCGTAGCATACCGCTCCCCAATCAGCAGAATGAACGGACCCAGTGACTGCATCCCCGTCCACCGGCAATCCTAATTGCAAATGCACGTCTTCCAAAGTGATAGTGCACTCTCCACATAGAAGATGAAATGTGTGCGTCTCGGGTCTCCACCTTTCTATCAACGCACTAATAAGTTTCAGGTCCAACTTGCACCCCCAGCCTATCATCGCCACGTGCCAAAAACCCGCTTCCCGTAGGTAATCCTCTATCAACGGTGATGGAGGACCAGTCATGTTACGAATATAGCATTGCAATATCCGATCTACAGACTTTTATAAGAAATAATAAAATAAAAATTATTTAAATTTGCATAAATGACAGAAATCTTAAATAATATTTAAATATTAAATTTAACACTTACCATTTGCATTTGTTCAACGGATATATGTTTATCATCAAAGCGAATTAATTCTTCGGCCATTGCTAACACGATCAAATTTTTTTTATTTTAAAAAATAAATCTAGAAAAAATAAAATTAGAGCTTTTTTGAAAAAAATTAACGAGAGTTTTGAGAGGAATTTAAGAGAAATTTGAGAGGAATTTGAGAGAATATTTAAAGATTGAAGATTGAAAGGATTTAAGTGTGAAAAAAATTAAAGGGGTGGGGGGGTTTTATAGTTTTTTTTTTGGACCGTTGGGGGGGTTACCAACAGTAAAAAAAGTAGTCGTTGCTATTGTTCAAACACGGGGAAAACGCTTCCCCAAGGAAGCGCTTTCCTGCTTTTTCCCCTGACAACGTGCTGACATGGACGCGTTTTGTAAAAACTAGCCTATTCCGGTTAATAATTTCTGACCTGGCCCATTTCGGTAAATTTAAAAAAACGGGGCTTTTATTAGTAATTTGCCCTCATATTTGTTCTTTTATTCATTTAAATTATATAGTCATTGTTTTAAAAACTATTGCCATATAATGGGGTTTTAGAATTAAATTATCCTTATATACTAACATATATAGTTTATGTTAAATTAGTTTGACTCCACTCACATTCTCAATTTCATGACAGTTTCATATTTTCTTTTAAATTAGGTTATATATAATTTATTTCCCTTAAAGATCCTACTGTACTACATGTATATTTTGTTTTTTAAAACACCCTCGTCCATTATCATTATATATATATATATATATATTTTATTGATTTTTTTTCCATACACATTTATTGTTTTAAAATTTTGCATGGCCTTAGACCATTATTTTTATGTACGTAATAATTTTTTTTTTTTGAATTTATTTTAGATTTAAGTTGTTCTATACGACATTAATTTTAAAGCTTCATCTTATAATATTTATTTTGACATTCATTTATATGATGGACCTTATGTTTTATGCATTAGTAATATCTATTTTCATTCATTAACTCGTTTGCTGTGAATTGATCATTTCATTTTTGTATTTCGAATAAATTGAATAAATGTATCCCCACTACTTTTATAATCATCTACATTTTTAAAATCCTTCCAATATAAGGAATATTGCGTATTTGGGAGTCCGAGGGATCATGCTCAATCGTGCTGGGTTTCGATTTTTCGTTCCACTAAAATACGGAATATCTTTCCGAAATTTCGTCCATGCTTTTAAAAATTTAAACGAGGCAATATTTTGTGTTTGGAAGTTTGAGAGATCGTGTCCAATCGTGCTGGGTTTCGATCCTTTGTTCGACCTAAATACAGAATATCCCTCGAAAATTTTATCCATGTTTTTTTTAAAAATTAAAATAAGACATATTTCGTATTTGAGAAATTCGATAAATCGTGCTCAATCGTGCTGGGTTGCGATTTATCGTTTGGTCAAATAACCAAATATCTTCTTGAAATTTCAAATGCATAAGTTTTGGAAATCACGAAACGATCTTGTATTGAGGGCTTGAAATATTGTATCCAATCGTACTGAACACGATATTTTATTCCTTTAGAACGGGAGACTCTCGACATCCAATTCAAATTATCTAAACATTTTAAAGGAGTTGTATTTTAAAATCTTTTTCAAATTTTCAACATTAGGACGTTAATTGATCAATACGGTACCAAATTTAGGCGTTGCGAGGGTGCTAATCCCTCATCGCACGTAACTGACTCCCGAATCTGTTTTCTAGTTTTTCGTAGACCAAAAATGTTGTTTTAATAAACCGAAATACTTTATTAAAATGATTAATCACAAGGTGACCTAATCACGCCTAAAAAAAAAGGATTGGTGGCGACTCCATTTTCGTTTTAAAGTCGACCTCTGTTTTTCAAAATAAAAATGGTTTCGACAGTCATCTTAACATTATATTAATGTTTATATTAGAGTAGTATTATATATTTAGTATATGTTTCTTTTTTTAATGTGTTTTAAATTACATAATATATAAAAATAACATAATATAAAGTATTATAAACTTAAAACAGGCCGGGTCGAGCTAGGCTCAGGCCTTGAATGTTCAAGTTCGAGCCCAACCCATATTTTAAATGGGCCTATTTTTTTGCCTAAATACATTTTTCAAGCTTAATATTTTTGTCCAAATTCTTTCAAATTTCAAGCATACCTTCTGGACAAATAACTTGACCCTGAATAAATCTACTACAATGACATTGTTTTTTGTCTACTAAGTTTTGCCAAAAATCCCTGTCTCCCCACCAATTTTTGAATTGGTTCATAGGAGAAAAGCAACAATCAAATTTAGTAAGATTAATGACCTAATTTTTTTATTTTTGTATTTTAAAAATTTTAAAATTTTAAATTAATAAAGATAAAATTGTACTTTACCCCTTAAAATGATAAAATTTTGATTTAATCCTTTAAAATTTACATTTTTATTATCGTAAAAATTACAATTTAATTTAGACTCTCCTAAAATTTTTTTTTGACTTCACCCCTATTAATGATCCCATTATTATATATTTTTTATTATAAAATTATTGAGTAAAATAAATAAATAAATCGCAGACTTGATGTTTTATTTATAATTATGTATTTATATAAACACGAAAATTATGTATATATCCCATTAATATATATTTTATAAAATTATTGAGTAGAATAAATAAATAAATCGCAAACTTCAGATTTTATTTATAATTACGTATTTATATAAACACGAAAATTATGTATATATAGGTTTTATATGAGTCACGTGTCTTGAGAAGAAAAGCAAAGCAAAGCAAAGGGCGTTATAGAGCACGTGACGACAACTTTATATCTCTCGTCTTTGACGTGGCGTGGAAACAATTTTGAACTCTCCCAAATGGCCGAAACCGCTATGTTTCTGCCACGTGTCATTTCAATGACGTGGCACTCCAAAACTGGCTTGCAACAAAAAAAAAATTCGGCCGAAAACATCACGCGCTTCTGTAACGATATTTTCCTACTCGCTGTCTCGCTCGGCTGTTCCAGGTTCTACGACGAGTCTCTCTCTTCTAAAAATGCCCCCTTTTCTTCTTAAAATTCACAACATTGCCATTTCTTTATTTTATTTCATATTTAGAGATGAAATTAACCAAAATTTGCAAATTATTGTGTTCAATAAATTTTTATACCAAGTATTCATTAATAGGCATTAGTCCTGTCGAAATAATTATTTGACATATTACATTAACGCAATTATTAGTTTAAAAATATTAAATCTCGATTTGAATATAAAATATTGTATTAAAAATATCTGAAACATATAAGTTACATTATAAAAATCACGTGTACTTATCACATAAATAATTTGGTCTTAAATTTAATATGCTAAAAATATTTCTTGTAAATTTTAATTAGTTGTCTGTTTGTTTAACGCGTTTAATCTAAATTATTTATATGTAGATATATACATATTTACCATTTATTCCTCATATTAGAGTTGAACTAGTATTAACTCATTTTCGAACTAGATTAAGTCCGAGTTTAAAAAATAGGACTAAAATTTTATATTGACCTAGCCCGAACTTAGCCCATAATTAAATATGTTTTCTAAGCCTTGAACACTAATAACTAAGTGGCAATTTTAAAAAAAAAAAAAGAAAAGAAAGAAAAAACGTAATGATTTTCTTAGAAAGAAAGTTTGCGTTTCAAACTGGAGATAAAGATAAATATGAATAAATATATTATACTAAAAAAAAGGGTATAAAAGCGTGAAAAAGAGCAAGTTTGATTCAAGTTTTGAGGCTAATGAAGTAAACTCTTAAAAAGCTGCTTTGATTGGCAAAATTTGTTCATTTGGTGGTATCAACTACGAAAAGAAACCCAACGAATAAGGTAATTGTTTGGTTCTTAATAATAATAATAAATTTGTAGATTAAATCTTAACTCGATTGGTATGAGTATTATTATTAATGCAAGAGAGTGTAAAACGCATTATTTTCCTATTTATGAGTTAATGAGGGGTTATACATAATTTTAGACATTATATAATCAAAATTTATAATAAAATTAATTAAAAAAAAACACTTCTTTTAACATAAAATTCACTGTAAGTATCAATGTATTTTTAATGCATAGCACAAACCTTTTAACAAGTAGTGATAAGTAGGATATAATATATATATATACAATGACCCTTCCCCGACAAACATGATATGTCAATAGAAAAGAGAAGAAGCTAAAACTCCTTTTGGTTTTAGAAAAACCAAACGTATTGTTGTTTTCCTTATTTTGGAAAATGAAAATTACTAAAAAAAAATATTTGGTTCAAATTTTAAAAAATAAAAATGAATATTTATATGAAAATTAGAAAATAATAAAATATTACTTTTATTAAAAATAATTTGTAAATTTAAAAATGATGAAAATGAGGGTGTTTAACTTTAAATGAATCACGTCCGGTTCAAATCCATATAAAAGGTGAAATTGTATTTTTTTTTCAATGGTTTTACAAGCATTAAATTTGATATATTGATTATTAGGGATTATATAATATCTTTAAAAAATTATAAAAATAATAAGTATTTATAAAAGAAGCAGTATTTTTAAGTTTTTATAACATTTAGGCTTCCTTTTGATCCACGTTCAGTCTCTGTGCAGTGAGATTTATATGAAAAATTACGCAATCGCAACCCAATATTGCATTGCAGTGAAAGAGGTGTAATCACACCACACCCTAAAAATCCCACTGGTCTATTTTTACCCAGTTAAAATTTTAAAGCTGTGTTTGTAGCATTTTATCCTTTTTTTTTGTCCTTTCTAATAAATCCCATAAAACAACTTAAAATAAAACAAAGAAATCATAATAAAATTTATAATATAAAAGTAAATAATTTTAAATATAAACCTAAAATAAAATATCTAACTATATAAATAAAGTAATACTAAATTGAACAATTATAGCTAAATATATAATTAGCTTCAAAATATTAAATAAAATAATAAATATTTGATTTCTTTCTCAAATTTTAATTAAATTATTAGTAGACATTAATTTTAGTTATTTACTTGAAATAATTAAAGTCTTAGTATTTTATTTTTCATCTTTGAGAACTAAAACTAGATTTTAAGTATATTTGTTAATACATACTTCATCCGGCTAAATTATGTTTTTGAATGAAAATTGTTTTATTTGTAAAGTTCTTTCTCTCCTTTTTACAAACAAAAGTGACTATTTTTGTAGTTTATCCTTGTTATAAAAGAATATTTAACAATAAAAAATAAAAATAATTATCATTTTATCTAATAAATAATTTCAATTGATTATATAATTCATTAAAATATTTATAATAAAATATTGGAAGATATATTTTAATATTGTATTAAATGAATTTATAAATTCACACATTTTAATAATTTTATAAAAATAAAATAATTTAAAAAACTTTTATTATATATCAATTCTAATATGATGTCCTTAATATTCATTTTTTATTTTCACCCCACCACTACAGTATCTAATCTCACCGTCACCGCTGTTTTTAACCTCACCGGAGGTAAACACACTGCCTATCCAAATTAAGCCTTAATAAGTTATATATTTTTTTACAAATTTTCAAAAAAAATTATAATATTTTAGTAACTTTTAATAATATTTAAAACTTCTTAATAAAAATTACTGCTCATTCTTTGTTTTCCAACACATGTTACCCTACATCGTACTTAAATCATTCTTATTAACGTGTATTGATCATCTCTCTTCACTCAAAATCATTACTCATCACTCACCTTAAACCACCAAATACTAAATCCATTATTTCTCGGGTCCTTTATTCAACACCTCATTGAAGTCTACAACTTTTTATACGTTCAATAAGTTTTTATAACTTTTTTATTAATTTTTATATATTCTTTTATCAGTTTAATTTTTGATATAATTTTCTATCATTTCTAATTTCTTTATAATATTTTATTAATATTTCATTTTCTCATAACATATTAATAATATTTTATAATATTTAATAGTTTTTATATTTTTTAAAAAATTTATGTTATTTGATAACTTTGATAGATTTTCCATAATTTTCATTTTTTAATAATATTTTAATAACTTTTAGCTAAAATTTTTATAATATATTTAATATTTTCATTTTTCATTTTAGTTATTTCTAAAATATTTTAACATTTTGTACAATTTCTTAAGAATTTTTATATGATCCCTAAAAATCAATTAAACCCTCCACTTTAACGTTTTTCCACATCAATTGCCATGTCATCAAAATTTTCATGGCATCCGTTACATTACTCGTCACATCAATACTTAACCATTCGTTAAGAGCCTTAATAGAAATGACAATTCGAAAGACTCAATTGATTATTATTTTTAAATTAATTTTCGAATTATTTTTGAGGGACTTTTTTAATACTTTAATAAAAAAAATTGTTCATATTAAACGTCACCACCAATAATCTTGGAGCTTAAGCATACTATCCCCCAACATTCCCTCATTTTTCTCTAGATCAAAGTTTTTGTTTATTTTGTTGGTTTAATTTTAAAAAAAATTGAAAAACCAAGTCTTTTTATTATTATTTTAATTTATCAAAATTTACTCATCATATTTTATGAATATAAAATATTGCTAATTTCTACTCCATTGAATATAAATTAACAAACTTATAATCTTTTGTTGGTTTTGTGCATCTAAATTGTTGAACTGACGTTTAATTATATCTATTTATTATTACGAAATTTATTACAGTAACAATTATATTAATTTAGTGAAAAGGATCGTAGGAAATATGATATTACCTATTTCTAATAATTTAATATCACTTTACAATTTTTTATCGCAAAAAAAAAAAACTTAAAAATTCAATATGAAATTATATTAAACTATCGAAATTGGATGATTTTCTGAAGTTAGCAGTTGATTTGCGCATTAAAACTGTAAAAATAAAAATGGAGTTTTTAGAGATAGAAAGAGAAAATACAAGAACATACATTGCTTCCCGCGTTTTCCATGCCACCCCCAATTCTCATTTCCTCATGCGTGCAAGCTATGCTCTAATCCCTTTAAATTCTAAACCAAAACAACATTCCCACCTCCCAATTTCTCTTTTTTTTTCTTGCTTGATTCTTCTACTGTTCTAAGTTTGTTTTTCAAGCTTTCAACTTCACCTTAATAATTGCGTCTTGTTGTATGCCTTTGCCTTTCTTTGTTTTGAAGATAAAACCTTTTCTCCCTCATTTTTTTTCTTTCCCTGTTAATGCCATTGTTTGGATAAGATTCCATCAATCATCTTCTTCTTTTTTTCTATCTGGGGTTTTTTTTTTTAAGCATTGACAGTGTTCAAAATCTCAATGATTTTGGTTATTTCAGTGCATATGTTCATAACCTGTTTGATATAAAGTGTGTTTGAACAGATTTAAAGCTCTGGGTTTTGTGAAAGGTGTTGAATTTGGGTTTGGGTTTTCATAATCTTTTGTTTTCTTTGCTTAGATCTGATCTAAACAGAGCTATGGGAAATCATGGTAGCAAGAAAACATCAGAACCATCGTCATCATCATCATCATTATCATCCTCATCGGCATCGACATCATCTATCAGTCTTAGCAGCAATTTGCAGTACACAACTGAATTAAGCTCCTATGAAGCAGCTTGTAAGCAAGACAAAGAGCTGCAAACATTCGACACCAATGTCCAAGCTCGAACCAATCGAGTCATCAACACGCTAGCCATGGGTGTCGAGGTTCGAGCCCTTTCGTTCGATTCGCTCAAAGAGGTAACAGGTTGTCTCTTAGAGATGAACCAAGAGGTGGTTAAAGTTATCCTGGAATGCAAGAAAGATATATGGAAGAGCCAAGAATTGTTTGAGCTAGTTGAAGAGTACTTTGAGAACAGCCTGCAAACACTCGATTTTTGCTCCGCGTTGGAGAAGTGCCTAAAACGAGCTCGGGATAGCCAGTTGTTGATCCTAATGGCGCTGCAACAATTCGAGGACGAAAGCGAGGTTAACGGCAGCAAATATGTGAAGACATTGGAAGAACTGAGGAATTTCAAGGCAGCTGGGGACCCTTTCACTGTTGAATTCTTTCAAATATTTCAATCTGTTTATAGGCAACAAATAGCAATGCTTGAGAAGCTGCATCTGAGGAAGAACAAGCTTGACAAGAAGCTCAAGTGTATCCACACGTGGCGTAAGGTATCGAGCATGATATTCGTTGCCACGTTCGCCACAGTGTTGATTTGTTCGGTTGTAGCAGCCGCCATGGCTGCTCCTCCGGTGGCTGCTGCACTCGCCGCTGCAACGTCCATCCCATTGGGTTCGATGGGGAAATGGATCGATTCCCTGTGGAGGAACTACGAAAACGTGTTGAAAGGGCAAAAGGAAGTGATCACCTCAATGCAAGCAGGCACTTATGTTGCCATTAAAGACTTGGATAACATTCGGGTACTTGTGGAGCGGTTGGAGATCGAGATCGAAGCTCTGTTGCAGAACGTGGGTTTCGCGATAGAACAAGAAGAAGCCGTGAGGATCGGGATCGATGAGATCAAGAAGAAGCTAGGGGTGTTCATGAAGAATGTGGAGGATTTAGGGCAACAAGCTGATAATTGTAGCCGTGACATAAGGAGGGCAAGGACTGTTGTTCTTCAAAGGATCATAAAACATCCTAACAATTGATGTTCTATTGAGATCATTTTAAATCCTGGGAAATTTGACCTCTTTTCATGTTTGATGCTGACAATATTGACAAAAATGTTGAAAAAATTGATGAAATATTTGATTGATTTGCCACATCCTGGTTATGTATGTTTTTTCAGGTCTCAGAGATTGTTGATATTTTCCATTTGGGAAATGTTTCTTTGATTCTATGTAATTATTGAATACTATTTTTATTATTTTCTAAATTTGCTCAATTTTTTATTCACTATTTGATTTCATTTTCTCGTGGTCAATTGGAAGGAGTACTAACGCTGTGGTGGTTGGGTGGAAAAGTAGAGGGATAAAAGCGAGTGAAAAAATGAAAAATGAAAAAAAATAATGAGAAGAAAAAAATAAAAGAGATGTTATTTCCCGTCTGAATGCATAAAAATCAATTATTTCAAATTGAAAAGATGAGACGAGAGAAAATGTATATATTAGTTCAGAATTATACATTTTTCAAATGATTTATTTTCTTTCCTTCTAATTTTCAACTCTACCAAGTAATGAATAGAAAGAAAATTTATGATTTTCATCCGTCTAATTTTCTACCCTTCAATCTTCTATCATTTCAATTTTCTTTTTTACTCTACCAAATAGAGCCTTAAAATTGACAATTGAATCAATGCTAAATGATATAAAAATCAAACTCAACATTAAAGATTAAAAATTAAACCCTAAACCGTTCGATTGAATAATTTTAGATGTTAAAGAATTCTCGTCATGTTCGAATTTATCCCAATTCAATTACCATCTTGAATCGGAATTGACAGTTTTCTTGTTAAAGAAAATCAAAGTATTCACATTCGGTAATAACCCCTAACAATATTATTCAAAAAAATAAAATAAGCAACCACCACACCATATTTTATGATGGTTCGAACTTTTTGAGTTTACTTTTCAACTCCGTTGCTTTATGCACCATATCCTCATGTACAACATAGAGAATACAACAATGTGACAGTCGGACTCGTTAAACATATGATCCACTAGCGCTATCGTATCATCAAATGAGGGATAAATGACATTTCCAGTAGCCACGAAATTTGGACCACTTGGGATGCAATTCCATGTTATAATCTTTAATTACATTTCCAGTTGCCACAAGATTTGGACCACCATATTTTTTTTAATCAATTATTGGTAGAAATCCAAGTTTTCAAGTTAAAAATAGAATCAGTACAAATAACACATTCGAATAATTATAAATAAAATCAATCACTATCAAAGCACGATTAAAATGATAACCGGACTTAAATAACACTAAAATTTAAAAAAAAAAAAGTCCACACAAGATTTACACAAAACGAGATTCGAACTTTGGATATCATTAAACCAGAGAAAATTCTCTGAAGATAAATAGAAACAAATGGGCGTTGATTGATGCTTCTATAAAATGTGCGAAATGGCAAACCTTATTTAGAGATTTCATACAGTTTCTGAGAATTGGAACCTAAAATTCTACTTAATAGTACATAAGCCTTACAACAAAGTTGATATCTGAAAATAGCACATACAGGCAATTTTGACGCCCCGAAGATTCTCCGTTAGGCCACAAGCTATTTAAGCTCCCGACATGAACCTTCCCATTTGGATGATGCTGGAAGTCATGTCAAATGAAGTTTTTCCGGCAAGCACTTCTTGATGCTGCTTGTGAATGAATACCTATTGAAGTTGCATAATAATAACTTGGAAGAAATTAGGTTTAAAGACTAGTTTTGACAAAGTTGAAGATAGGTTCTGGACGGATGTTTAAATAAGTAGCCGAAACCATATAGGAACAAGATAACGATACAAAAATCTTAAACCAAATGGAAGAGAAAAAGGTTAAAAATGTGAATGCACCAGTCAAGACAAGCACCAGCATGACGTTTATGAGGCACTTGACTGTAGAGAGGTTCAATTCTGCTCCATGCAGAGGGAAATAACCTTCGGAATTGAAATTAGAAAGCAATTGATCCTTACGTTGGAATGTATCCATTAACCAAGAAGTTACTTCCCTTTCGGACAACGGGATGTCATCCAGGGTAACACACCTGATGTGAATATGAACTTCAGAAGGGTCAACCCCAAAGACGTTATCCAAGAATGATGGACAGCGATGCTTATATCCAATGGTCACATCGTAAACTGAAAACAAACCAATAGGTCATGGAAATTTGTCGAAGTGCCTAAACTGGGTTTATCAGATGAAAACTAAAAGTAAGCATTCTCCTAGCAATCAAACAGATTAGAAAGTAGAATAATCGAGTTTATCCTATGCCTAAATTTCAGTCTTACTGGAGCCTATTTGAAACCTTGGAAAAAAAATTATTTTTCATTACGCAAAAGTTAAGAACTCTCTACCTATCCTTCCATTTCTTGAATCTAAAAAAAGGAAACAGGATAGGTCTGAATTAAAATTCTTGATCAGCTCTAGACCAGACAAGAAACCAAGGGTTATCGTAAATAGGGAAAGTTCAAATCTTTCTACATTGTGAAAGGTTATCACTCTTCTCCAACCTGTGCCACATTTGGCTAAGTTCTAGCAGCTAGTGACCTTAGTTTAGGTAGTGTGCTAGGAAGGAAAGGGGGAAAAAGAAACCGATCATCTTTGTAAAGTTGTAGTTACATGAGAAACCGGTCTCTTATGCTATTGACTCCATCTCATGATGAGAAAACCTATTGCTCTACAACTACCTATCAATGCGCTAGAAGAGCCTCCACAGACAACCAATTGCTTAAAACAACAGAAGAGCATATAGAAGAAAAAAAACCTGCATCCAAAGTGCTCCTCAAATCTTCCAAGCAGGCATTAAAACCCTTTGATTTTGGAAGCAGCAAATTCTTTAGGATAGGCAAGCCATTTTCAGCTGCATATTTTTTATTTCTTAAGCACTTCTGCTCACTGCAAGGAAAAGAATAATTAAAGGCTTAGTGCACTGCAAGTGCAATAGCAAAGAACTCAAGGCAAACTAGTGATAAATTTCCAGTGTCGTGATGTTCGCATAAATTGCGATGATTCCAAAATAAAATAAAATAAAAAGACAATAGTGCACTGCAAGTGCATCAGCAAAGAACTCAAGGCAAACTAGTGATAAATTTCCAGTGTCGTGATGTTCGCATAAATTGCGATGATTCCAAAATAAAATAAAATAAAATAAAAGGAACATACGTGAAATCTGTTCCTTCTGGAAAGAGAACAAGCCAAAGGGGATCTCGAGGATCTTTGAATTTTGAAAGCATCTGGCGCATTTTTGCCTCATCAACCTCCCACTTCCTTTCCACAGGGATGAACTCCAAAATTTGGAATGACCAACCAAATACAGGTAATTTCATTAAGCTGCTCTTAAGGATGTACTTTATGTATCCCAGGGAATCTTTCCGCAATGCAAGATCCCACAGGTACATCCAGTCAACCTCAGTTCTGTGGTTGCAAATAAGTAAAACTCGTTCCCTTGCAGGAACATCATCTCCAGAAAAAATGACCTTGGTTTTGTTTATTTTCTCAAATAGAAAAGGCCATAATGCTAACCAAGAACTAAAGAAGAAAGCTGTTACTTTTCGGCTGTAATGTACGCTGAAAAGCCTCAATACAACAGTACTAAAAAAGCCACAATACACTATCATCATAAAAGCTGTTAAAAGCAACACTAGCAAACATATCAGACCCCTTAACACCCTAAGCGGGGTCAACCTACGATGCCTTGTTTCATGTTTCGCACTTGGAACTTCCATACCTTACAACTCCCAATCCGTACCTTTCAAACAAAATAAACTGCACAGACTCTATAATATGAACTTATCTACTTAGAAACTAACCGACAGGACGTCTAGCCCCAAGCGAACATGCAGAAAACACTGAAAATCAAGACACTGCAGAAAACAAAGTTAAGTTTAGTGCAATAATTCAAAAGCACTGAAAAGCGAGCTACAACATACGGAGAGCAAAGATTAATCAAATACTTAAGTTCAACCAGCATTTAAAAGGATGAAGACCAAAGGGCAACTTAGTATCAAATGATCTTCCTCGAAAAGCATGCTTGCTTCCTAAGCATAAACCTCTAATTTCTTAACAAAAATAGCAAGCCATTATTACTTCACTCTTAAAGTCAAGAAGATACCATCGAAGCATTCCTTTTTTATAAAATAAAAAAAAATTCTACATTCAGATAATGCTAACTAAGATTCAGTTAAATAAACTCTCCAAAGCATGTTCAAATAAATAAATAAATAAACAGATACAAAAAAGACAAAAGCTCGTCGTCTACCTAATCACTGAATAAATAATAAGTAGAATAATTAGTTACAAATCTTGCAAATAAAGAAACGGATCTGAATGCTGGATAAGATGTTGCTCAAAATCCACGCAAATAAAGCAAATATCCTTAAAGATCCTGTTTGGTTGCTCGGAAAATTTTAAGAACGGGAATCTTAAAAGGAAAATAAAGCAAATTCCATGGCGGCATTTTATCAGCATCAACCATATACACACACACTTATACATATATATACACTTAAAAGAAGATTAAAATTATCTGAAAATTTTTATAAAAAAATGGGGAAAGTGAGTGTTTACCTTTAAATAGTTAGGGTTCAGGTTTTTAACGGTAAATAAAAAGAAAAAAAAAAAGAATCTGCCGGAAAAATCGGAGAACTTGGGATTTTGGTCTATTTATGAAGAGTTGAGCTTAGGAGGTGGAGGGTTTAATGAAATGGACACAGAATTGAGTCTAAATTACAGATCCTGCCACTATTTATGGCTTTTTAAAAATAGAACCAAAATTTCAATTTAAAAATTAATAATTTTAAATAAAATATTAAATACATAATAAATGATGATAAATATATGCATCTAACTTGATACCTGACTTATCTCTGATAGCAGTTATACCTGAAAAAATTTTCGAATTAATAGGGTTCACGAGTTTTATTTTAACATTTTAATTAGATTTGAAATTATTTCGAATTGAATCTAGTAAAATAAAACTATAAACGAATCAAATTAGGTAAAATTATTAGAGTTAAATTAAAAAAATTAAACATGTCAAATTAAAATCTTGTTACAATATAACTATTTTCATGTTACATCACGTAAATTTAAAACCATATATATTTGAAAAAAATTTAAAGAAAAATAAGATACTTTAGTATGACAAACTTGAATCATTAATTAACTTATTTAGATCCTAAAATTATTATTTTAGAAAATTTTAAAATTTTTAATTTTATTTATATATTTTTTAGAATTTTTTTAAAAAAAATTCTTTTTTTAAATATAAATTTTGAAATTTTTATAAATATTTTGAATTTTAAAATTTATTTTTAATTTTTTTTAGAGATACTAAGTTGTTCATTTTCAACATTGATATGAACTAAAACGACAATTATACCAATTTATTATTCAAATTGTATTTTAGAAAATATTATTTATTTTTAAATATATATACGAATAGAGGCGTAATTATTTGGTAATAGAAGAGTAATTCGGTAAACAATATGTGTTAAAAAGAAATACATAAAAGAGTAAAAACATTTTTCTAGATTTTTATTTTTAATATTTATATTTAAAAATGAAAAGAATGAATAAAAATGAAAAGAATTGAATATCTTCATTCTTCATTTTTATTTCAAGATTTCTTAATTTTTAACTAAATTGACCGCATAACTCGAAATATCAAGCAAGCAACGCTTGGTTGTTGATTTTTTTGGCTAAATTCAAAATGAGCCCCTGAATTTTCTATTTTTTTTATGTAAAGTCCTTGTGTTTTTTCTTGTACCTGAATAAGAACTATAAGGTTTCTTATGTAGACAGCTTGGCAGTTAAACATGGCTTTCACAAAATTCAAAAACTGAACCATTTTCGATCTCTAATTCTCTATAGAGGATGGCTGATGAATCCCAAACTTAGTTTAACTAATTTATTTAAAAATAAAAAGTAAAATTGATCAAATATAACATTCGAATATTATCAATTGTAATTCTTTTTACGGTTGGTTGAAATTTGATGAGTACTAAAAACTTATAAAACCATCTATAAATATCAAACATTTCTTCAATATTTGTTGTATCATATGATAAAGCGCTTAATGTTTATTGAGCAAGGTTTCGAAATTGAATTAAAGTAAGGTTACGAATTTGAATCATGTGGTGTGATGGTTGTTTATCTTATCCCTTAATCATGAGGTTGATTGTTGTTTATCTTATCCCTTAACCATGAGGTTAGACATTCGATCCTCGCCCATTAGAATAGAGCACGTTTCATGGTTAGTCGTTTACCTCTTTTAGAACACTCACAACGAAGGGATAATTAGTTACTATAAACAATAAACACCTTGATTTCGACAAAAAAGAGGTTTCAAATTTGAGTTTTGAAAATAGTGAAAACAATATTAGAAAAGTTTTGCCTTTTGAATAAGATCCTATCCAGCTCAATTTCTGATTTAGTCAAGGTACATTAGTTTCGAGACATTCCAACATCGGAACAACAATAAAAATCAATAGGTTTTGACACATGAATGTCTTGTCTCGAGACACTAATAAAATATGAAATTTAAGTTCTAACTCCATTTTTGACCTTGAACAAATCATAGACTTGTTAAATAATATACTTGAATGATTGTGAATGACGATTAATTTGAATTACATGATATTTACACGTTGAACTTTGTGATACTACATCAAATTAGTCAGAGTTGCTTTAGTATCATAATATAATGTCTTATATTCGAATACGGTAACTGGGTCCGAGAGTCACATTTAGTGGTGAATCTTATGCCAAAAGAAAGAAAAGGCAAAAAGAAAAACCATTTCATGATACATAATTACTCAACATTATCTGATTTCAAGTACGCGCAGATCCTAAAGATTAAAGAGTCCTTCACTTCAACTATACACTGACAACATTATACTATCAGTACCGAACGAGCACCAATGGCTGACCCACCTGTGTAAACCTACATACATATATACATACATACTTTTATGCTACTTGCAAGGCCTCCTCCCGTTTTATGTCAAACACCTTGACGAGGGCATCTTCCACAGCCTGATTAATCCAATTTCACAAAACAATAGTATTATTTGTGTTTATATATATATATATTATACTTACATTCATATTACAAGTCAACTAAACATCAACTTAGTTAAAAAATAATTAAAATATCTTTTTTTATATACAAAATAAATTATATTATTACAGAGTGTGTTATCTTTTTATATTTTTATATAAATCATATAAACATAAATATACATATAGTAAAACTTTAACTTAAAAGATTATGATATTTAGATCTTCAACTTTACCGTTTCAACTAAAACTTCAATTACTTGTTACATAAATTTTTAATATTTCTTTTTCCACACACATGGTGAATGTGTATATAGTTGTGCATAGTGAATCTAGAAAGTAGACATTGGCCTTGGCGCCCTTAAATGTCAAAATTACTTTTAAGTCTTTTTTCGAAAATTATAAATTAACATAATCATGAAATTACACTTTGCCCCCCAAAATTTATTATTCAATTTAGGCCCTAAAACTTTTTCTTACCTTAGCCCTTGTGTGTACGTGTGTGTATATACACATATAACACTAGAATTACCTTATCTGGTGTGGAGGCACCAGAAGTGACACCAATTGTAATGTGGCCCTCCGGTAGCCAGTTTTCCGTTTCAACAAGCTCCCCATGCTGGTACAACACAATTTTGCATAAATTAGAATATTAAGAACTGCAACTAGAATACCCCCTTTTTTTTCTCTAGGCAGTTCATGCTTACTTTCAATTTGTGAGCTATCCTGTTTCCCGGACCAATTCTCCGTTCACTGTCGATCCAATATGAGGGGATCCCGCTATCCTCGGGAATTTCTTGAAGGTGTGAAGTGTTGCTCGAGTTCCACCCGCCGACTACTAACATAAGATCCAAATCTTCCTCCACTAACTTATACATAGCATCTTGTCGCTCCTGAAAAATGATGATAAAATGGCTTAAATTCAATGACCAACACAACAATGATTTCAATATCCAATCAGTTAAGGGGATGAAAACAACAAGGACTGCACATCATTGCATCGGTCGCAAATATTCAACTTACTTGCGTTGCATCACAAATTGTGTTAAAGCTTAAGAAGTGATAATTGATGTTTTCGACTCCATATTTCTGCATCATTGTCCTCTCAACTAATTTCCCTGTTAAACCGAAATGTAACGTGTGTATGAAGCAGTAATTACTTGGCAAAGAAGAATGATGATGTATAGCAAGTGCATAAAGTGCCACTAACCAATTTCCTCAGTCTCTCCCTTCAGCATTGTAGTTTGATTTGCAATGCCAAGTTTTACCAGGTCATGATCTGGATCGAAGCCCTCTGAGGTAGCAAGTTTAAATTTCTGCAAAAGAACCAACAATCATGCGAACATATATTTGACATATGAAGAAAAGAAGAAACGAGATGAAGACTATACCTCCATAAACGCCTCTTTGGTGGAGCTAGCTCCATTAAGTTCACCTCCAAGAATGTAATCACAAACATACATTGCCTATCACAAATCATACATCATACAAATCAACAACTTATTGATTACAAGATATCAGAAGGAAAAAAGAATACTAGCCACTCTAGGACATACCTCAGTCATATCCTTCACAATAATGTATGTAGCAGCAAAAGATGCGGTCGCGATTGTCTCCTCGTGAGAGTATTTACCGTGAATGATGGAAGTGTAATCACCTTTCTGATGCTTCTCTACAGAGTTCCATACCTACATATGAAAGAAGGTTTCAGTATCGAAAACCCGTTGTTCTGAATGTCAAAAAGCTACAAAGATCTAACGAATTGGAAAAAACAAGTTGTGGAAGATGATACCTTGGTTACCCAAGGACAAGTAGTGTCAACAATTTGGACATTTTTGTCATTCAAAACCAACATCTCATCAACTGCAGCACCAAAAGCAGGCAAAACTACTACGTCATCCTTATTCACAACATCAAACTGTTTCTTCCCTCCCTCAACAGGGATGGTTTTAACTTCCATCTCCTCTAACCGCTGCATTTGAAAAAGAAAAGAACTACGTAAAGAAACTAACAAGGTCCAGTCCCAGTAGTGTCTGACAGGGTTTCATACACTCCATTACTTTTTCATCCACTAATATCTAATAAAAAGATCATCACAATTCAAATGTGTAAGACTCATTCATTACATGTGAAAGTCAATTTGTAAGCGGTAATTAAACATGCATGAGATAAAATGTAAAAAATAATAATGGAGTAAAGCAAAATCCACATGGTGCTCAAGCACCAAGGCCAGCTAGTGCCGATGGTGCTCAGCCCATGAATTTATTATAATCATTATAGAAAGTATAAAATAGTAAAAAGAATGTTAATATATTAGAAATAACCTTAACTAATGCACTTATTCATGTAAGATATTATGTTCTTTTTTAATTACATAAGTCCTTGTTGTTTGATTTTTATTTATGATAAAAATACTTCTGAGAAATCCACCAAGCCATGCTACAAATAATACTTGATATATGAACATGTAAATATTCAATTTTAGTATTCTTACTAATTTAATAAATTTAAAATAGTTTTAATCACCTATTAGAGATTCTGTCAAATTAAAGCAAAAACAGATAAAAGTTCTCTCATATGTTTGTCCAAATCATAAAATTTTACTATATCATCCACATTAGTATTTTAATTTCAAAGATCAGTTAATTTAACAGATAAAAGTATTTCTAGTTTTACTTAAACTCAATAAAATTTAAAGAATAAAGGTATATTTAATTAAAAATATATATAAGAGCTTACTTGAAACAAAAAGCATTCCTCAACAACGGCAATAATGCGGATTCAAATATTTACTGAAACCCGATTTGTTTGTCGTAGATTAAGGTATTACACATTTAGATAATATTTGGATTTGCTTATTCTAATTACTCTTGAGGGCAAATTTGAAGCGGATGTAGATATTAACAGATAATTTAAATTCGGATAACAATATCCATATTTAATGCAAATAATAAGTAAATTCGGATTTAAAGCAGATTCGGAGTCAAATTCAAATTTTATAAAAATTACATATATCCGGTGGTCTGCAGCCTGTACTAAGTATGGAAAAGAGTATATTAAGAAAAAAAGTATGGAAAAGAGTAAGCATAGAGTACCTTATTAACAGTAGGATTGTGGATAATTTCATTGGTAATCCAAATTTTCTCATCTGGAAACTGCTTTCTCGCTTCATAAGCAATTTGAACAGCTCTCTCAACTCCCCAGCAAAATCCGTACGCTTCTGCCAATTTTACAGTAACATTTCCCCATGTATACTCGTTTCCATTTTCCTTCAATTTCTTTAAGATATCACCTGAAAGAAATTTCCAAACAATAATTTTTTTGACACAATTCAAATTAAATCCTACTGTACATCGTACCAAAAACATGAATTAGATTTTTTTTTAAAAAAAAAGAAAAGGAAGAAGAAGAAGCGGAATTTTTCTTACTAGTATACTCTCGATTCATGAGCTCGAGAGTTTCCTCTTTGCGTCCAAATCCTTTCCGATTATAATTCTTGCTCCTCGTCAAGTTACGTCGGAAAGACTTGGCGTCGAAGTTATCGGGATCCACCACAACAGAAGTGGAATCGGTGGAGCATCTGACGGAGATAGGTTTCCGACAAGGGAGAGCTACGGATCTTCCGCCAAAGTTATCGGAACCGATGCGGATGGAGAAACGACACAGTTGCAGAGAAATCGCCATTTTGGGAGAGAATAAGGAGGGAACAGCAGCGCACGTTAGCGAATATAGTAGGAAAATTTCCTGTAAGGTTTATACTGGGAGTGTGCAGTGCGCGTTTTATTAATTTCCGGACAAAGTTTAGTAGCTCCACGTGTATGTCGTGGTTACTGGTTTTTATTTAATTTCACGATTTTTATTTGTTTGTTATTATTTGTGTCGTTTTATTTGTGAGGATGGTTCGTTTTAGTACTCTACCGATGTCCACTTGGATCACTAATAAAGCACATATTATTAACACCATATAAATAACATATTTTTTAAGAAGAAGAATGCATAAAATGAATATGGTGAAAAGTTTATGAAATAAATATATTTGTTAAAAATTATATAAAAATTAAACGAGATTTTAATTAAGATAGTAAAGTTAAATGTTTAAATTTTATTATTATTTTTTATTGATTTATATAAAATATAAGAATATATAGATTCAAATCATAATACACTTCAAGCACTTAAACTCATATTTTCTTATATTAATAACAATGTTCATGCCAATCAAACTAAAATTTAATTAGTAATTAAATCGATCCAATATTATAACAATGTATGTTTAGCATAAAATAAAAAAAATTAATTTAATATTTTTTTTCAAAAAAACCCAAAATAAAACAATAATATAAAAACTAGACTCTTTTTGGATTTTTTAAGGAATGGAAATTGATTTATTTTCAAGAATATATAAATAAAAATATATGATAATAAACACTTAAATATGTTTAAGACTCTTTCAATTTTTAAATTATTATTAATTAATACTTTTAAATTTTTTTAATAACTAAATGGATTTTATGTTTAATAATTGACCCAAAATTTAAAGATTGTGATATGTAAAGTTAGGCAGGCATGTTTAACGTGTTAGAATGAGTGAATGGATCCACCTTCCATGTAGAAATTTCAGAGAAGTCACATCTACATGTGATTTATGCATCCACTCAAATTTTGTGCCAAAAGCATGTTTTAGCCTTTTACACAATCCTATGGATTTATATTAGTTTTTTTTAAATAATATAGAAATATTAATTATTTATAAAAATGAGTTAAAAAGTGAAAATTTTATTTACAAAAACGGTTTGTTTTTAATAGTATTCGTAGGTGTTGACATACGGGTAATATCACCCCTTGTCTTCTTAATTACCATGATTTCAAAAAAAATAATTTTGATGCTATCATTGTGTCAGGCGACACTCATATATATTTTTTAAAATACTCATAAAAATGTGAGTATTTTTTTAACAGGTGTCGTATGTGTGTTAGATAATATTGGTCAATTTTTTTAAAAAAATTATGCCAGTTGAAATCAATTGAAAAAAATAATTTTTTAATGGGTGTTGCCATGTATGAAGCGATAGCGGTGGTAATTTTTAAAAACAAAATAGGTGAAATAAAAATGAAAATGAAAACAAATCGTTGAAATAGAAAAAAAAATGGGAGAGCCTATAATCGATGCCTAATTCATAGGTGGTTCTTGTTTTCTTAGCTTGTCAGTATCACCATTAGTAAATTAAAAAACTTAGGAAAAGAAAACTAAACACAAACATGAATTTTTTTTTAATAGTCTCATTATAAATTATGATAATATTTACTATTTTTGACACAATGCTTAGAATTACCTATAATCCCTCTCCAACCCATTAATAGGAGGATAATGCGCTTTAGCACACTCGAACCCACATCCTCCTAGATTGACAACAATACTCATATTAATTGAGTTAAAACTTAATCGACCAAAGCAAGAACTAAATATGGAGAATTTTGAACAATTCAATAAAGAAAAATATGAAAAAGAAAAATTTATATGACTTTTTATTAATAAAAATATCAATATAAAACTTAAAAAATTGAAAATTATGTGGTACTGGTACAACTGCATTTATGGGACACCTTAAATTAAATAGATAAAATATTAACTAAATAAAAAAAGTTCGTGCCGTTCAAACCGTTCAAAAAGGGTTAGTGACAAGTTAACTTAAAATGGGATAAAACGTGATTATTATTTTTTATTTACTTCCTAATGTTTATTTTTCGATATAATGTTTAAAATTATCTATATCCCTCTTCAATTATTAAATAAGAGAATAATATACTTTGACGCACTCAAATTCACGTTTCTTGTACTGATAATAATATTGATGTCAATTAAGTTAAGACTTAGTCAGGAAAAAAATAATTGTTTAAATTACAAATTTTTTATTTTAAGTGCTTAAAATAAAATTTTTATAGTTGAGTGATTAAATGTATAATTTACCTTAATGACAAAGATGGATTGTAGAATCAGTGGTATCAAACTGCAGCAGAAACAATGAATCAAACGGTTCACTTTCGTTCCAAGACCTTTTCGAATTCCAACGGTCAAAACTCAAAAGCCCGGAATCAGAATCTCTGCTTTTGAAACAAACTAGCCGTTATGTTCCATTTTTACATTACCCACCCATCCCCCCTCATCAAATTTTCTTTCACATTTCCCCAGTCACAATCTTTTACCATTACCATCCAAGATTTTGTTGTTTTCCATTCTAAAACCCTAAACCCCCATCACATTCAATCAAGCTAACAGTAAACGAAACAAAGCAAACAAAAATTTTCAATAATGACATCAGTTTCCAAAACTTCTTCATCGTCGATCCCATGTAGAACGAACGCTAATACGAGAAAATCCAAACTCTGCGACCCCACAAGGAGAAGTTTCAATGGAAACCCTTTTACAAAGCCGGCTGTTATCACAAATCCCAAAGCATTTAACCTCAACACTCCGGCTAATAGCCCTTCAGGTTCCATTTTCTTTCACTCTACTATTCTTTTTTTTTTTAGAGTTTTTATTATCTGTTTCTGGCAATAGGAATTAAGGGTATGAAACAAATGTAAAGAAAATTTGAGACATTAATCTGGGTTCTAAAGGGAATATCGAAGAGGAAATTTGGGTTCGTATTTTTGTTTCGTTTTATGTTAGTTTTGTTAGAAAATATTGATCTGCTTTTTTGGGTAGAAAATGAACATTCACCCTTGAGTTTGAATTGTTTTAGAATTTTCAATTTTCCAGGTTGAGTCATTGTAAGTTTAAATCATTATTGGTTAGTGGAATTTAGTTTCCTAACTTGAATTTTGTAAATTAATTTAATTTTTTTAACCTCGTTAAGAGGTGATAATATCACATTTTAAGATTATATTATTTCATGATCTGAAGGTTTTAAGATATATAAAATAATCTTTAAAAATTATATATATTTTTTAAAAATTCAGGTGATAACATGACATTAAATGTGTTAAAAAAATTAAATTGTTCGTAAAAATTCAATTTCAAAGACAGACTAAAAAAGGTCTAGAGACCAAGTTGATAAAAGTTCCAAACTTGCAACTTTTCAAGTACTGAATGTTGCTTTTATTTATTTGCAATGGTGAGATATTTTCCTAGCAACCAAACAGTAAGAATTATGGTTCTGATATTTGTATATGTACTTTTTATCATTTTCCTTTTCTAGATTTTGTTCGAAGGTATTCAACTGGCAGAGAAAGTGTAGCTTCTTTGCGTGATCCCAACAAGGAGAATTATATAGACCAGAATCCGAAACCAACAAGACTCAGATCACCAGCTGTTTCAAAGGGTACAAAGAATTTCATGGCACCAACAATCTCGGCTGCTTCGAAGATCAATGCGTCACCTAGAAAGAAAATCTTGGTAGAGAGAAACGAGCTGCCTCGATCTTCTGTTTCATTCTCTGATGTGAAAAGTCTAATCATGCAAGATAATGAATCAACCCCGGAGGTTGCTTTGAAGCCGAAGAAGGTTTCATTTTCTGATGTTAAAAGCATGATCATGGAAGATAATGAATGTAAGGAGCCTTTGGAAGGCAATGCCAATTCGGTTCAAGTGATTCCCAGCTTAGAGATTAGTCCTAAAGTTTCGATTTTAGCACCACTTGATGCAGATCCATTGATGCTTCCTCATGACCCCCAAACCAATTACCTTTCTCCAAGGCCTCAGTTTCTTCACTACAGGCCAAATCCTCGAATCGAGCTTTATCGGGAAAGAGATGACAAGCAACTCGAGGAGTGCTTAGCAACCGAAAGCTATTACGACACTGGAGAAACAGAGTCCGAAGGTTCCCAGAGAGAATCTGAGGATGCTGCTGCCACGGTTGAAGAGAGTTTTGAGACCAAAAGAAGGTCCAGGCAACATTTTTGCATCAAATCAAAATTCATTGTTTTGCTTATGGTTTTGGCCTTTTCTTACTTTTCAGTTCTAGCAGCTAATTCTCCAGCTTTTACTTCTAGTGGATTGGAAGAATTAAGCCTATTAAACTTCCATGTGCCGCCTCAAGTCACCGCTTTTGCAAAAGCTAAATTTGATGTTTTCAGTGAAAATCTTTGGCAATGGTCGGATAGCTTTGTATCTTATGTTTCCAGTTCGAGAGCAGGGGACAAATTCAATCTCTTTGAATATGCTAACTTGAGTCATTTGCTAGAGGATGAGGATCATGTGGTTGATGAGGGGCACCACGGTCTCATGTTTGATCACAGTGTAATAGCAAATGATAAGTATCATGGAGAGGTTGAAGCCAATGAGGCAGTAGATGAAGATGAAGAAGAGATAGAAGAAGAAACTGATGCAGGAGAAGATGAAGAACAAGAAGATTTTAAAAGCTCGGAGCTGGTTCCAGAAGCTGAAACTGATGCAACGGAGCAAGAGATCAGAGCTGAGATGATTGAACTTGATGATCAGTTAGATGCAGGGTGCAATGTGGACCTTAAAGCTACTGAAATTCAACATGATATATCCAAAACTTGGGACCCTGAGGGTGATGAATCGAGCAACATTGCTGAAACAATGTTCCCTGAGGAAGATTCCACTTACAGCTCTCAAATTTCGGTAGATGATTCCACAATCAACGGACCTGAGGACCAGTTTCCCGTGAAGAATATGACGGGTTTTGCTTTGCTTGTGTTGTGTCTATTAGCAGCTTCAGCTTTAGTCTACACAAAGAGAGGAAAGCCCTCAGTGGCAGCAGGTTTAAAGGATACAATCCATGAACCATGCCCTTCAGACATGAGCAGCTCATCATCAGAGCCAAATGAAAATCATCAGAGCCAAGAAAGGAGGAAGACTACTTACAGGAGAGAATCTACAGCTTCATCCGATAACTCCATGGGTTCGTTGTCCTATGGTAGTTTTACCACGTACGATAAGATACCTAGCAAGCATGTAAGTAACAACATACTCATTATATATATACTTGTCATCGACAAACCAGACAGAGAACTTGTTTACTAACACTGTGTGCTTGTGTTTGTTTGTTTTGAATTGAAGAGAGGAAGAGAAGAAGGGATAGTGACCCCGGTTAGGCGTTCGAGCCGAATCCGAAACCAAGTCATGACTTCTCCATGATGATGGAAAGAGCTTGTGTAGTTAGTTGTTTACTAACACTGTGTGCTTGTGTTTGTTTGTTTTGAATTGAAGAGAGGAAGAGAAGAAGGGATAGTGACCCCGGTTAGGCGTTCGAGCCGAATCCGAAACCAAGTCATGACTTCTCCATGATGATGGAAAGAGCTTGTGTAGTTAGTTGTTACAATTTGCACTGCTGCGCAATGAACCATTGTTCTTGGGAAGGATGTTGACATAGGGTAGAGCTTATTGTTATTGGATGGTCTCCACTCTCCCATTGCTTCATCAACTCTAATTCTTACCAATCTAATCTAATCTCCTTTTTTTTTTCTTTTCTTTCTTAATATGATTTTTCTTTTATATATATATAATCTTCTACAGTTTTTTAGTGAGTGCAATTTGAAGGATAACAAAATTGGTTGGTCTGAGATTACAGGTTTCTACACCATATTTCCTTGCCAAATTGGCTTAAAATATATATGGTTATAGACTACAATATTTTGTTTTATTTTTAGGTGAAATTGCTTAACAGGTCCTATTATAAGGGCAAGATCAAATTTTAGTAATAGATCAAATTATGATAGAGGAACTTAATATACATTATCCTATACTTTTATATTACGGTCATCATTGTTTGAACCAGACCAATCAATCGAACTAAGAATCGATTAAGGTATTGGTTTGGAGAGTGATTTTGTTTTATTTTTAGGTGAAATTGCTTAACAGGTCCTATTATAAGGGCAAGATCAAATTTTAGTAATAGATCAAATTATGATAGAGGAACTTAATATACATTATCCTATACTTTTATATTACGGTCATCATTGTTTGAACCAGACCAATCAATCGAACTAAGAATCGATTAAGGTATTGGTTTGGAGAGTGATTTTGTTTTATTTTTAGGTGAAATTGCTTAACAGGTCCTATTATAAGGGCAAGATCAAATTTTAGTAATAGATCAAATTATGATAGAGGAACTTAATATACATTATCCTATACTTTTATATTACGGTCATCATTGTTTGAACGAGACCAATCAATCGAACTAAGAATCGATTAAGGTATTGGTTTGGAGAGTGATTTTGTTTTATTTTTAGGTGAAATTGCTTAACAGGTCCTATTATAAGGGCAAGATCAAATTTTAGTAATAGATCAAATTATGATAGAGGAACTTAATATACATTATCCTATACTTTTATATTACGGTCATCATTGTTTGAACGAGACCAATCAATCGAACTAAAAATCGATTAAGGTATTGGTTTGGAGAGTGATTTTGTTTTATTTTTAGGTGAAATTGCTTAACAGGTCCTATTATAAGGGCAAGATCAAATTTTAGTAATAGATCAAATTATGATAGAGGAACTTAATATACATTATCCTATACTTTTATATTACGGTCATCATTGTTTGAACCAGACCAATCAATCGAACTAAGAATCGATTAAGGTATTGGTTTGGAGAGTGATGTTAAATTGATTGACTTGAAAATTGGTATGAACCAATTGAATCATGTATTTTAAATTATTTTTATGAATTTTTTAATAATTTATTTAATCGAATCGGATGAACCTGTTAGACTGGCAATAATCAGCGCACTCAACTCAAGTCCTCCTATATTAACAACAATATCGATGCCAATCGAGCTAAGACTTAATTGACTTAAGTATTTATTTATAAAATAATCATTTATGATTTGTAATATAATAATAGACATATTTGAAATATGAAATAAGAATAATAAAATAATAGAAAATCTATATTGGATAAGAAAGCTGCACAATGGAGATAAAAAATATCAATTACTATAAAGATTATTAGTATGATAAAAATAATTTTTAAATATTTAATAAAAATTAAAATAAAATTATTATATGTATTATTTTAGTTTAAAAAGTAGTTGATAATACGATTATTAATAAAAATATCAAGAAAAATAAGCATAATATGTAATTTTATCTAATTGTTTTAGTGCATATTTATTGGGTTATTCCCTCTTTAATGTTTAACATATCATCATACGTTAGTCATTGATCCAGTTTGTCATCATCTGAATTTGAATTGGAATAATTAATATTACTAACATTTTCTTCTTCCATATACTCTTCGAAATATGAATCATCTCAATCCTATAATTGAAATTATAAAATATGCAACATGCTAATATAATCCAACCATTTTTTTTAATATTAAGGTGATGTTGTTAATATGAGAAATATTTTTTTAGAACAATAAATGTCTTCTCAATCACACTTTAAAGCCTTGAATGTCTCAAATTAAAGAGTTCATGCACGAATTGTCTATGGCGCTTGTGTTTGGTACTATTCTATCCAATGGTATCATACCCCACGATATAGTTCAAGAAATTTTTTCTATTTGTATAATTAGCATCAACCTTATAATATTTGAGCTCATAGTCCAAATAATCTATAGTTTTAATAAAAAAGACTTGTATAAATTTAATTTGAAGGAAGAATTATGCTAGGTTATATCATTTTTTATAATACGTAAATTAAGTAAAAAAAATTATAAAATTTATAACATATAACTTTTATGAATTGTACAAAACTTTTGTAACACTTTTTATAAATAATATATATTTTTTGTCGTAACTTTAGAAAGTTATTTTTTATAAATAAATTGTAAATAAAATAATAACATTTTTATGGATAAATATATTATTTTTATAATATATAGCATGGACACATAAACAAATTATGTCCATACTTATTAACCATAACTTTTTATAAATAAATATATTATAACGCTTTTATGATACGTGAATTATTTTTCATAATAAATATTTGGGGCATAACTTTAGAAAGTTTTTAGGATTTAAATAATATGATTTATTTATAACTTTATAAAATACACAAAATATTTTTATAATATAATTTTTTTAAGATTTATAATATAATTTTTTTGTCGTAACCAATCCAAACACCGATATATGTTCATGCTTATAATATAATTTTTATAACTTGTATAAAAATTGTAACGACTTGGTTTCCAGTGGTGTTAAAAATGCAGTTTTGGGACTTTATTTTTGTAAATCGATTCTATAAATATTACATAAGAATATTTATGGAGTTGGCGTATAAATGAATTGAAATTTGGATAAGTAATTTAGCTAAAATTATAGTTAATTAATGCCCCAAGACTAAATTGTAAAAGTCCAATGGCAATAGATTTTTAATTAGGAAATGGTTTGGAGGCTTAAATTGCAATTATACAAAGGTCTAAAATGGTATTTAAACCCTTTATGAATAAGAGATAGTGGATCTAATATTATATTTTGATTTATTAAGATAAAAAACATAATTAATTAAGTTATAATCCTAACATATAAACTAAAGAAAGTGGAAGGAAAGACGAAAGCTTTTCATCTTCTTCCTTGTCATCCTCCATAGCTAAGGAAACAAAGAAAGCTTCAATATTTCTTAACTTTCGACCAAAGATTCAAGTAAGTTTCTAGTCATTTTTCATTTTTATTTATTTATAAATTTAAGGTCATGAAAGTTTGATTTAGCTAACTCATGTATTAAGTTGTGAAACTATTAAAGTTCTAGAAAGTTGTCATTGTTGATTTCTTAAAGATTTAGGTGTGAACTTGATAGAAATTAAGTTTAGTTTAAGAAAATGACTAATTTGTAAAGCTTAATTATCGATTTTGTATATTAAGGACCAAACTAAATAAAATGAAAAATTGTCATGAAATTTTGGTAGGAATAGAAAGTAGAAGGTCCCTAATGAATATATGTGAAATCGAATTTTAATCCCAAGGTCCAGATTGAAAGTTATGCTTGTCCTAAGTTTAAGGACTAAATTGAATAAATTGCAAAATATGTATGCCTTTGTAATTGAATGTGATTCGATATGGAATTTGATATTGTTTATTATTAAATTATTATTATTTTTAGCTAAAGACAATGCAGGATTGTCGAGAGGGAAAAGAAAGGCGAGAGCCGATGACGAGTAACTCGAGTTTTCGGTTTGTATTTTTATGATTCAGATCAACTTAATGATTTATGATGTTCAGTATAAAATTGAGTTGAGATATGTTGTATGAATTGATGAAATGATGAATTGACAATAAATTGAGACGTGGAATGAATTGAAATATTGAAATATTGTAATTAAGCTATATAATGAATTCGGAAAATTGGTTACCATATGAATTATTTAGGCAAAGTGAAATAGTTGGCATGCCATAAGATAGATTGAGTACAGGTTAATTCGGCTATATATCGATGAACATTGAGTGCATTTTTATTTGGACGTTTTTATGAGTGCAGGACACAACTTTTACATCGGTTATTTTGATGAGCATTGGATGCAATTTATTTACTTCGGATGTTCCAATGAGGCATTGGGTGCCAAATTGGTGTGTTGGTTGGGATCCATATATCCATTTGAGTTTGAGTTATGTTAATAAGGGATATAAATTTTGAATTGATTGAATCATATTTGAAAAGAATTAAATGTTATGAAGTTGTACTATAGGTACTTATATACGATATTTGATTATCAATTGCACGTGAAAGACCATGCGAACTAGTTAACGAGCTTCAGGGCCGATATGGTAAGATTAAAAATGATTTTATTCGATTTGGTAAGGAAATGTGGTATGATTAAATGTTGCAAATTGAATAGTTGTGTGAATTTCGTTGGCATTGAAATATTGTTATAATATAATCATTTAGCTTGACTAATTCAATTAATGTATAGGTGATTCATATGAAACATTTGGTATAATTGTGGTATATGATGAGCTTGTATTAGTTGACATTAGAAATCATATAAATTTTATGTAGTTGATTATGATCTATATTATATTGATTTGAATCATAGAAATATCACCGAGCTTTATTGCTCAACGTACGATTTGTTTTTCGTGCATAGGTTTAGGTACATCTTGAGGTCTCGAGCAGTGACTCCAGCATCCAGCCAGAGATCTCCAACTCATCAATGTTCGTAAAGTCTCTTTTTGTTCATTATACGGAATGTACGTAGGTGGAGTCGGTTTTGGTATAAAATGTGAATTTGTGAGTGTTTGATGTTTTGAATGGTAACTTGAGATTGTCAATTGGCTTGAATTCTTGTACTAGAGATTGGTACCTAATGAAATTGCTCAAAATGTTGCTCTATTAGTAATCTATATAAATGAATGAATAAGTAAATGTGGTAGATGTTAAGAATTGTCAAAAAGTGTAAAGTTTTGGCATGTGTTTTTGAATCCTAATACATGAATAGTAAGATATTTTAGAAATGTAGAGTTGATAATGGTAAAATTGAGTTGAAATGGTATGTATTTGAATTGGACTTGTTTCTAGGTGGAGCTTGTCAAAATGGTAACATTTAGAAACAGTATGTCACATCACGATGTTGAATGTTTGTTGTCGCGACAAGACCAAGTTGCCATGCCATGACGCAATGCCGAGTATTAATCACTGCGATGAGGCCTACTTAGTATGTTGCGGTGCGACGAGGAACCCCTTGACATTGCGACGTCAACCTGGTGTTTTGAAATTTTTACAATTTGGTCCTAATTCGACCTCGAGTTAGCTTTAGAGCTTTCATAAACTTGTTTAAGACACGAAAACGATTGTATATCGTATTGTATGCATGTATTGGTTGAAATTAATCATTTACTAGTATAAATAGAATTTAGTTTTATTGTAGTTGCTCTGACAATGAATGTAACACCTTGTAACTAGGACTTGACGATCGGGTCGGGTGATGGGGTGTTACGAAAACAATTTTTTTAAAATTGGATATGAGTGTAATTGCCTGCGTAATTACTTCAATTCTCACCCTCCACCTAAAAATTGGAAAACATAATTTGGATGCTTCAATTACACTTAGGCTCCATTTGTTTGGGGGTAAAAACTTTTCTGGAAAATATTTTCCTCATTTTCTACTGTTTGTTTGGTGGAAAATAAACTCCCACTGTAAATGCTTTTCCAAAACACGGAAAATCATGTCTTCTTTTGGGAAAATGTCTTACAATTTTTTTCGGTAAGACATTTTCCAAAACACGGGAAAACGCCTTCTCCCCTTCCCCTTCCCCTTCCTCTTGCAAATCAGTGCCATTTCCAGGTACCTTACCCATTTTTATCTCTTCGATCATTTTGATTTTTGTTATCTATCTATCTTTTTTTTTCAACCTCTTAGCAAATTTTCCAGGTACCCTACCCCCACCTTAAATTCCTAAAGAGCCGCGTGATTTCGAAGAACGATGATGAGAAAGTTTGGTCAAGGACCAATGCTAGGGTCGGTGTTAAAGATGCCGGCAATATGGTTTTGGGTTTGAGCCAAAACTTGAGTTTGTACGTGCAATTTTCAACTTCGGTGAAGCGAGGATCGAAGCCCGGGAAAGTGGAAGAGGAGATGCAGGATTATTACGTGAATATAGGTTACGCTATTCGGACCTTGAGAGAGGAGTTCCTGGACACCTTCTACAGAGAGCTCATTTTTTATATTTACAGGTTCGGATTCGATTTTCCCGTATTTGATTTCTTTGAAATGGAGTAAATAATTGAGAATTACTGAAACGTATTATTTTTTGTGGTGGTAACTGATCTTAGAGAAGAAGCAGTTGTGTACATTAATGGCACCTTTTTTGTACTGAGGGAGTTAAATAAGCCTGTTGATACCCTAAAGCATGTCGGAATTACTGGACCTGTGGTATGTTATCTTAACACCTATTTTACTTTTTGTGGCAAGTTATTTAGCACCATTACTTCAACCAACTTCTTGCATTGTGAAAAATTATGTAGGTGGAACACATGGAGGCACGACTAAAGGAAGATTTATTGTTAGAGGTTAGACAGTCCGTTGGTCGAAGGGTTTTTCATCGTGAAGATTTAGTCCATCATCAAATCAGTCCAGTGTTGTGGGATATAGAGGTGTGCATGGGCCAGGCTACCCGGCCCGGCCCGAAGGCCCACCCAAAAAATGGGAGGGTTCGGATAAAAATATAAGCCCGAAATATAGGTTTGGGCAAAAAATTGAGGCCCGTTTAGAAACTAGGCTGGGCTCGGGCAAAACTTTTTTTGCCCTGGCCCGGCCAGAATTATATACTAAATATATATATTTTTTATTTTTAATCATATTTACATTTTATTTTCAATTTTAATATAATCACTTTTTATTATATTTTCAATTTGTGTATTGTTTTAAGAATTGTTTTAATATCATTTTTTATTTGTTTCTTATTTTAATACTTGTTTTAATATTTATTTTAAATGTATTTGATTTATTATATTTTAAATTTTTTTATTTAATGAAATAAGCTAAAAAAATTTAATATGGGCCGGGCCGAGCCGAGCTCGGGCTTAACAATTTTATTTCAGGCCGGGCTTGAACAAATTTTTAGGCCCATATTTTGGGCCGGGCCTAGAAAACTGGCCTAAAATTTTGTCTGGGCCCGGCCCAGCCCGACCCATGCACACTTCTAGTGGGATACTGGGAAAACATTTTTACTGATGATGTGAAGACAACTGCTGAACTATATGCTGCTCTAAAAGATAAGGGGTATAATATAGAATATAGGAGGATTCCATTAACTAGAGAGAGGGAGGCTTTAGCTGTAACACCCCCTACCCGTATTCATTGCTGGAATAGGGTACGAGGCATTATCGTAGTTTACTGAACATTTTCAGATAAATTTGAGTCATTTATTATTCATATTTTGAAATAATCATAACGTCTCTCTATTGGGCCCTCGAAGCCCAAAACATACATTAGAAACCAACTGGAATAAAATCGAGATCATAAAAAAAAGATTTCGCAAAATCTTAAATTATATTTTCATCTAAGTACTTACCATTTCAATGCTTCTTATAATTAAACATGTTACCATTCAATCAATGCGTTAAACAACAACATTGTTAGTATACTTGCACATATTTCATATAAATTCAACATTGATATACCTATTTTCTCAACATATCACACTTGAATTTAATAATAGTCTTAACTTACATAATTTCCTTGTATCAACATATCAAAGATAATTATATATGTACATGTCACAAAATATATTATTCTCTTACTGTTTCTTCATAAGCATACATCATTCATTTCGTTATATCAATATTTCATGCACCATCATTTCCTTATATCTTGTATATATTTATTTCGATAATAGTTCGTATTAAACTTAACATAAATTAAATTCCATGTACCTATACTTATTTCATTTATCTATCTTCTTAATTATTTCATACAACTATTTTGTACATATATTTCCATATGACCAATTCCTGTAAACACTTCACACAACCATTTCATATAACCATTCCATCTGATACATATTACCTGAATATCGATTGTTCAATAGATATCTTGGCATTTCTCTTTCTCGATCTTATTTATCTTCGACATGATGTCATAGTATCTTTCAACTATGGTTTTACTCGTTTTCTGTCATGTTGCCATGGTATCTTTCAACCATGGTCTTATTCATTTTCCCGTCATGTTGCCATGGTATCTTTCAACCATGGTTTTACTCATTTCATGTCAGGTTGTCATGGTATCTTTCAACCATGGTCTTATTCATTTCATATCACGTTGCCATGGTATCTTTCAACCATGGTCTTACACATTTCATATCAGGTTGCCACGGTATCTTTCAACCATGGTCTTACACATTCTATATCAGAGAGCACACTCCCGTGAACCTCATCCTTACAGTGGGATTACTAGTCCAGGCTAAATCCTCTGTAATATAAACTCATAGAGTATTGTCGGGATTACCAGTCCAGGTTAAATCCCTTACAACGACAATTACTCTAATGAGCTTGGATCTGAATTACCAGTCCAGGCTAAATTCAGACCCTAATTCGGATTACCCGTCCGGGCTAAATCCATTTTCCACATATTCTTCGGGAGGGCTATATTAGGATAGGATCACTCGTCCGGGCTAGATCCTTTTTACCGTCAATTCCTTTTCAGAGATCCATCGAATTTTCCTTCCATTCAACCGGGATTTCTTCCCCTTTTTATCAAATTTATCAATGTTTCATCAATTTTCATATAATGAACATTCAAATCATATTCATATCAAAAACATGCATTTCAAGCATTTAAGAATATAATTCAAGTTACATGAACTTACTTGGCGAAATTGCAGAAATATCAAGATTAAGGGGCATTTTGGTAATTTACCATTTTCCCAATTTTCACCGATCTTAAATTGAAAATTTCATTCAATTTATTAATTTAGATAATAAAAAAATTCATTCCCTTCAATTTGGTCATTTTTGACATTTTTACAAAATTACCCCCTGAAGTTTTACTTTTATTCAATTTAGTCTTTAAGCCTAAAACATGCAAATTAGCCATGCTAGCTGGATATTCATATATATTTTCCTCCTCCTCCTCTCCATTCCACATCCTTAATGTATATAACACACTTGTAAGTAACATTATCTATAATCTTTATTATTTACTTTTATGAATATTCAAACTGTCCATATGTGTCTTAGTCACTAAATTATTTATATCTGGAGCTATATAACTCCAAATTATGATCCGCTAATTTTCCCTGAAACTAGACTCATATATCTTCTTACCATAAAATTTTCATAATTTTTGGTTTAGCCAATAAGTACAGTTTAATCTTTAAAGTTACCCCTATTCTGTTGTCTAACAGTTCCGACTCTTCTTCACTAAAAATTAATTATATCCTCGTACAAAATTCAAATGATGTTTTTGTTTGTTTCTATGGAAAATAGGCTCATTAAGGATTCTAAACATATAAATTTAAGCCTCTAATTATTTTTATCCAATTTTTTATGATTTTCTAAAGTCAAAACAGGGGAACCCGAAATCATTCTGACCTTGTCTCATAAAATTTATTATATCTCATGATTCACAATTCCATTACTTATATCGTTTCTTTTATAAGAAACTAAACTCAATAAGATTTAATTTCATATTTTATTCATCCTCTAATTCGATTTATACAATTTGTGGTGATTTTTCAAAGTTACACTACTGCTGCTGTCCAAAACAGTTTTAGTGAAAAATGTTGATTTCCATTTTGCCCCAAATTTCACAGTTTATACAATTCAGTCCTTGCTCAATTAACCCCTCAATTGAGATATTTTTTCTCAATTAATACTTTAGTATATCATTTTAAACTTCTTCATAACCCCTAAAAATCAAAACTTTAGCATTAGACATTAATTCCAAACTCTTTCTTAATTAGGTCCTAAAATGAATTTCCATCAATTTTACTTGATAAAATCGTCATATACCAAAATTAAAGCTTCAATTCTATGATTATTCATCATATTATTTCAGCACTCATCCATAAAAACTTTAAAAATTATCCATGGAATCAAAAACTAATGAAATAGTAAGTTGGACCCAATTGTAAAATTTCAAAAACATAGAAATTTCAAGGAGAAAGCAAGAATTAAACTTACATGAAGCTAGAGCATGAAAACCAGCTTGAACCCCCTTCCATGGCTATTTTTCAGCTGATGAATATGAAGAGAAATGAAGAGAATTCTAGATATTCCAATTTAGTCCCATTTTTATTTAGCTAATTTTGGCAATTTTCCAATTTTGCCCTTATTTCACCCATTTCCTGATTTTTCTCAGCTATTGCCGCCCAAAATATCTCATTTGGGCTTATTTTCACTTTAGCTCCTTCCTCATTTGAAAATTGAGCTATTTAATCCTTTTAGCAACTTTTACACATTTTCCAATTTAATCCTTTTTATTTAATTGACCACCCAAACGTCAAAATTTTCTAACGAAATTTTAATACTACCTTATTGACATTCCGTAAATATTTATAAAAATATTTATGGCTCGGTTTATAACATGAGATACTTTTTCTCAATTTCTTGACCAAATAAATCTTTATAAAACACAATTTACTATTCCAAAAATCTTTTAAAAACTACATTTGGCTCGTAAATATTAAATAATATAATCTACGAGTTCATTTGTCGGATTTGATGGTCTCGAACCACTATTTTCGACATCGTTGAAATTCAGGCTATTACATTAGCTTCTGATGTGGATGAAATCCAGAACTGTCAAGATGAGTGAGTATCTGTATGCCTAACTAGTGCTTTGTTCATCAGTCTATTGAAGTTATTCCTACAAAGTTTTTGATGCATCTGATTCCACCTGCATTTATTCACACATGCTTGCACAAGTAACATAGTTTTAGCTCAGGATATTATGTATTAATGGCTTCTTAGGTGAATAATGTGTTGTGGCTGGCTTTATGGTTATTTTCGAAAATTTGCAGCACAGATTAAAATTTGTCAATATGAATAGATATTCTTTATGTTCTTTTCCTGTTGGGGGAGAACGGCAATTAAAACTGAACTGCCACAATTGGAAAAGCCCTCATCATTTGTAGTTTTGGAAAAGGCAACAGCATCTATTAAGGATTGTTCTTTTTCCAAAACTGAATTTAGTGATATGAGGACCACTTTAGTCATTCTGATACTAAGAATTTGAAGAAGTATTTTCTCTTGTGATTGCTCAGGGGGACTTTGAGGTAAATATATTCTTAAGTTTTGACCCAAAAAGGAACTGTGATTGTAGATTTAAATGGTTCCTTGAAATTAAATCATTGTTTTGAAGCTGCAATTATGTTTTCTACAGCTCCTCAGGGTGTTACCTTTATGTATCACACACTAAATTTGGAGGAGTTGCATACGCAATGGTAATCATTTGCTGCAGACTTGATGCAGAGGTGAACTTTGGAACATCCAATGCACAATCATTGGGTGATGTACATCTACATTCTACACCTGAAGAAAACTTGCCATCCTGGACTTCTGAAGAAGAAGCACGAAGGATGGGTGATTACCGTGACATTCTAAGCCTTACAAGAGTTCTCATGCATGGTCCCAAAAGCAAAGCAAATGTTGATACTATTATTGAAAGGTATGTCTCATTTCTTTTTTTTCTCTTTTCCCCCTTTATTTAGATATTAAAGAATCAGAATGAAGTTTATCTTCCCACTCTTTTACTATACTAGAAATATGTATAATCAGATTCGTGATTCAGTTGGTCCAGAGAACAAAATGATGGATAATTGTACTGAGTTTATTTCTTCATTTTCTTTTCTTTCTGGACTCAGTTAAACGTGCCCACCTTTTGCTTCTTTAATTTTTTTAATTTCAAGGCTTTTATTTTGTTTCATATTTTAGACAACCAGTTTTTTATCCTTGCCCTTTGCCATTTAACATTCCAATTATCGGCTTTGTGAAGGTGTGCTGGTGCAGGGCATTTACGAGATGATATCCTCCATTATAGTAAGAAACTGGAGAAGATCCCAAGTGACGATGATGAGAACCGAGCATACATCATGGATATGGGCGTTAAGGCTATGAGGTTAGTTATTACATAGTTGCATCTAAAGCAAACTACAATTTTACTGCCTCAATCAAGTAGCATGTCAATTAGTGTTTGTGTATTGATTGATGGGTTCAACTTGAACTTCAAAGCCATGCTCCTGCATTTAGTCGGTTTTCATTGCTAATGAAACTCAATTTTCTCTCTTCTTTTTCCTCCTTTCATGGTTTGATAATCTAGTGTGCCTGATTGGGGTTAGGTTGTTGCTACTACAGATCAAAACATACCAGGGTTTGTATTTCATGATCCTTGAACTTTTGTATTTGTTTATTTTGCAGGCGTTATTTCTTCCTCATCACCTTCCGATCTTACCTATACAGTGCATCTCCAATTAAGATGAAATTCACAACTTGGATGGATGCAAGGCCTGAATTTGGACATCTCTGTAATAGTCTTAGAATTGATAAATAGTTTGACAGATTATAATCGCATTTAAAATTCAAATGTATGTAATGCATGTAAGTATGTACGTATGATGTATAGGTCTCAATGCCTGTTCATAGCTTATCCATTAATGATTGATTGCTATACACATAGTGAAGGGTTTGTTATACTTTAGAAGCCTTTCTTTTGGAGCTTCGCCGTTTCTATGCACTATTTTTCCTTTTTTTTTTCAGCCATTAAAAGAAAATGGCAGGAGCTTTAGGAACATAAAGGAACAAAATGTTGGTACCTACTGAAGATCGAAACAAAGATGAAATATGTTTAAGAAGATAATAGAAAAGAAGAGATTGATTTAATGGATTTTCTTATACATTCTTCTTAGGAATTAAGATTCTAATTAGGACTTTTATGGTCAGTTGTCATAATTTTCATCAAACATTGCTTTATGGAGTTTATACATTTTTCTTGCAAGATTCATGTTCTAACACTTATGTTGAACCATGTATTTAAAGAGTTTATCCCATACACGAGTCTATACATATTAATATTATATATATATATATATGACATGAGTATTTTAATAAAATTAAGGGTTTTATATATATATTGGTTTCCAGTATTAATTTCTATAATTATTTAATCATTGTTTTTTATTATTTTATAACACAATTAGAAATAATTTGTTTGATTTTGGTTGTTTTCAATTTATGACGGTTAATATCCTAGCTTAATAATTGAGTATTATTATATATTTAATTTGATTTATTTATTTATAAATAAATCATTGCAATATATGTAAAAACAATTTAAAATATAAATTTATTAATATATGTAAAAACAGCTTTTCCGGAAAATATTTTCAGAAAATCTGCCAAACAACAGAAAATATTTTAAACAGACTCATCCAAACACCAGAAAAGTAAATCATTTTCCAGAAATCATTTTCCGGAAAATATTTTACTGGCAAACAAATAGAGCCTTAATTCAATGAGACCTACCAATTACAATGGTTAACTAAACGTGTCACCATTATATAACTACAATCAATTACACCAAAATCGAATTATTAACTGGCTTTCCAAACGCTACACGTGTTTGGTTGAAATTTTTTAAAATAATTTTTGAAAAATGAATATTAAAATATGTGAAAATTAGAAAACAATAAAAAGTTGTCTTAATTATTTTCACTAAAAATGTTTTGCAAAATTGAAAATGATGAAGACAACGGTTTGAACGTTAAATCAATTGATACTTGTTCAAATCCATATATATGCAAAAACGTTTTTTCAATAGTTTTTCAAATATTATATCCTTAGTTTGAATCCATATAAATGTATAATTTTTTATTTTATTTCTCACGTTTCTATCATACAAAGATAGTTACCAAACATGTTTTCATTATTGAAAAAAATGTCTACTTTAATTTATCAAAATTGTTTTTCAATTTTTTAAAAAGAATAAAAAATAAAAAAAAATATTTTTCTTAAAAATAAAAATAAAATCCATAAAACATAATAAATTAAGATGAACTTTTCCAATACAAAAGATATTGTAATTTAGGAACTTGAAAAAATTATCTATAGATGATTTAATTATAATTTTATAATTATTATTAAATTTTTTTATTAAATTCATTTTCATCCTAATGATTGTTGAAACCATTTTTTTTGAAAAACGGGAATCGACTTTTTAAAACAAAAGTTTGGAGTCACCACCAATCTTTTTTCGAGGTGTGATCGGATCACCTTGAGATTGATCATTTTAATAAAATATTTTGATTTATTAAAATAATGATTTTGGGTCTACGAAATCCGAAAAACAGATTCGAGAGTCGATTACGTGAGAGGAAAGGTTATCACCCTCGTCACGCCCAAATTTGGTATTAATTGATTATTTAGTGTCTTAATGTTGAAATTTGAAAATTTGACAATAGTTTAAAATACAATCCCTCTTAGTGTTAATGCTTTTTTAAGGTATTTGGATGAACTGAAGCCTATGTCAAGGACCGTTTCATCTCAAGGTAAAATGTTATATCCAGTATGTTAGGACACAACACCTCGACCTTCGAGTATGAGCTTGTCTTCTATTTCATTTAAAACTCATGTATTTAAATTTTAAAAAGGATATTTGAATATTTAGATCAAACAAAAAAATCGAAACCCAGTACGTTAGGGCACGACTACTCGAATTTCTAAATACGGAATATTGCCTTTATTTTATTTAAAACTCATGTATTTTAATTTAAAAGGATAATCGGTTACTTAGATCAAACGAAAAACCAAAACCCAATACGTTACGACACGATTTCTCGAATTTTCAAGTACCAAATATTGCCTTTACTTGAAAAATTCAGACAAAAATAATAATAAATAAAATAATATAGAGATAAAAATGGAATAACAAAGAAAATTCGAATGAAAATTTAATTTAAATCGGGAGTGGGCAAATAAACACATGTATAACAAAATATTGAATGAAATAATTTAAAAATAGGACGGATAATAAAAATAATAGTAATAATAATAATATAATGGTAATAATATTTAAAAAAAAGTAAATATAATGATGATAATAGTGTTAAAAATAATAATAATAATAAACAAACGATATATTAATGATAATAGAAAATAACGATAATAATAATGGAAGTAACGAAAATAATAATAATAGAAACAATAGTAATAAAAGTAATAATAAAATAGAAAATAACAATGAGACATTAATAATAATATACGTGCTAATAATAATAAAATAATAAAAATACTATTACGTTACTACTAATAATAATAAAAAAAGAAAACAGTAATAGTATATAGATTAATAATAATAAATAAATAACGGTCTCCCCCTTGCTTCTAAAACATCGGTCTGGCCTTGCTCCTGTCACCGGATCTCCACGCGCCACCGTCGACGCCACCATACACGGCGGCCGGACCTAAAAAAAACCCTCTTTTGCTTTGATTTTTGATTAATCTCGTGTATTTCTTGTATTGAAAGCCTCTCTTTTTCTTGTATTCTAATCTCTCTCCTTTTTTCTCCAAAAAACAGAACCCCCATTACAGTGGTTTTGAATTGCTTTTATAGCCAAATTTTACAACTTGTTTGCTAACAGATTGCCTCTTTCTTTTTGTAGGCAAGTGGGGTGATAGAGTTAGTGGCAAGTGGGGTGATGGAGTTAGTGGTTGGTTTAGTGGGGTGCTAATTGGATTGTTAACTTATTTAGTATTTTGGGCTCTGCTTGTTGGGCTCGTGCAAAATTTAGGTCCTACAATGATATTTTTTAAAATTACATAACTATAAGTGAAATTTTTTTATTTTAAAATATTATATTAATAAATTTAAATGGTTTTAAAGATGTTATTAAGAAATGGTTAAATATAATAAATAATAAAATTATTGTTTAATTCATCAAAATATCTGACCAAAAAATAATTCATAAAAGAATTCCTTAACAAAATTATAAATAATTTCGTAGTGTTTTTAAATAAAACCTTTTAATATTTAGTAGTGATATTATACCTCGACGAAATTTAAAGTTGAGCCATCAAACCATTTGACATTTAATATTGTTTTTTTTTCTATAAAATTTAACCCAAATCTTACTTAAAAGATAATAAATTCTTTACCACTTCACACAAACAGTTAATTCAATAATTAATTTAGAGAAAAAAGTTGATGTAATCAACATTTATTTTCCATACCTTAATTTTTTTAACTTAATTGGTATTTAAATTTGGAAGCAGTAAGTCAACTTGGTATTATTTTTTAGGTATTTGACTAACATTGACACCGACGACCCATAACCCAGTGAATTAAATTTGAGTGAACATTTTGTAATTTTTTAAAGTTGAGTGATCAAAACATAAATTTACTAATAGTTATGACTTTAGCCTATATTTTATAACATCTTGGGATTTGTGTCACCTTTTGAATCATGTTTGTAAAGTTTAAAATATATTTTTTGGGGGCTTAATGGTATCATAGGCCCTTGAATTATTTCGAAAAAAAATAATTGAGCCTCTCTAAACCTTTTGCACCCAATTGGGCCCTTTAGTTTTGATTAATTAGCCATTTGACCAACGTTGACTGTTAGTTTCTAGTTGCTGATGCGATCGTTAATGGCACTAACTTAACCAATCGTAGTTGATCTGACACTACCATATCAACAAAATAAAAATAAAAAAATGAAAATTATTTAGTTTTTTCTTTTAATTAATGCCTTTAATATTTTTAGGACCACCATACTCAAATCGAATTGCTCCTCTCCCATCTTCAACATCATTAATTGATCTAATAGCGAATAGTGGCAAATCAAGGTTGTTTGCTTCGAACATTTGTTAGTGTTTTTGAAGGTTTGATTCAGCTTTGCAGAAATCTAACTTAAGAAAAGTGAAGAGAAGATGGTGAAGCTTATTTTAGTGGTATCAATGACATGAATGGAGTCACTGGGGGAAAAAGAAGAAGAAGAAAAGTGAGAAGGAAGAAAAGAAAAAAAATTAAAAGAAGCCAATTGAGTCTTAGTTTTATTGGCATTGACATTGTTGCCAGTGTAGGAGGATGTGGGTATGAGTGCGCTGAATTGTATCATCCTCCTATTTAAGGTTTGGATAGAGGCTATGGGTAGTTCTAAACATTCTATTAAAAAGAGTAAATATGATAAAGAATTATAATGAGATTATTATTAAAAAAAATTAAGGAAAACAAAAAAAGAAAGTAAATGTTATTTACTTATTATTTTTATTAATATGGAAGTGCCACATCATCAACGATAGACTGAGTTAGTGCCATTAACGATTACGCCAGTGATTCCATTAAAAACTAATGGTCAATGTTGATCAAAGGCTAATTTGATCAATTTTGGTAGTTCAAAGACCCAATGAGGTGCAAAAATGTTTGAAGGGACTCAATTGATTTTTTTTCGAAATAGTTCAAGGGCTAATAATACCATTAAGCTTATTTTTTTAGGTTAATGTAATTTTTAGCTACTAAACTTACAACTAATCCACTTAGATACGTGTACTTTTTTTATCCACTTTAATACTTAAATTTGGCAGCTAAATTAACTTTTGGTATTTTTTTTTAAATTTTTAAGTGATGACATGAAATAATTTTAGAATAACACGTCATCATAGTTTGACAACATTCAAGTCCAATGATCAAAATTGACTTAGGGCTAGTTTTAGTTTGGCAATACTTTTGAAAAGTGCTGTGGAAAAGTGCTTTTGAAAACTTTGGTTTAAAATTAGAGTTTTTAGCATTGTTGTCAAAAAGTGCTTTTGAGAAATAAAATATCCAGTTTAGACATGTTATTATCAAGTAACAAATATGTATTTAAATAATATTTAAATTAGTTAATATTATTTTATTTTAGTAAAAATATAAAAAACTTATTATAACTTGTTGTTAATATTTTAATATATGAAATATAAATTTTAAATATTTTTAAGCAATAAATATTAATTATTTATAAAATTTAATTAGAATAAATAAACTATATTTTAAATGTTTAAATATAACTATTAAATATTTGTAATTATTATATTAAAAAATATTTTATTTTTATTTTTAATTAATGATTTTAACACATTTGTAATTAAGCACCAAAAAAATGGAAAGTACTATATTATTGGAGAGGTGAAAAAGTAATTAAGCACTAAAAGTGCTTTTGGGAGAGGAAAAGCTAAAAAATTTTAACTTCTCCTTCCCATAAGTGCTTTTGAAAAGTACTTCTGAAAAGCTAAAAATTTCAACAAAAAACAGCTTGTTTAGCACAGCTTTTCTTCCAAAAGTAATTTTAGAGCCAGAAGTGCTTTTTTTAAGCACTATAGAACAAGCCCTTACTTGCCAAGTTTCAATATTAAAGTATACACACAAAAAAAGTTATAGGCACCAAAATGGATCTAATTGTCAAGTTTAAGCGCAAAAAAAATACCATAATTTTAAAAAATAGACAGGTGGTCAATTTGGTCAAACCACCAAATTTTTATTCGACCGGCCTATTCGATTTTAATTAAATAAATTATTAAAAATCATAAAAAATAAAAATTATTTTAAAATAGAGAAGATTGGTTCAATTGATTTTGAGCGGTTCACTCAAAAGTTGGTTCAACTCTTTGTCCAGATTGGTATACCGACTAGTTCTTAGTCCAACTAGTTCGACCAATCAATTAGGTCTGTTTCCAACAACCATGAAAATTATATTAACAGTATTTTTTTTAAATTCATTTCTTAAACTACTCATAATCCCCCTAAACCCACTTAAAGACGATTGAACTTACATTCTCTAAATTATTGCAACAACAACAATATCAATCAAATTAAAACTCAAAGCACGACAATATTTTTATTTTATTTGTAAAGATAAAATGTTAGAATTTACACATAATAAATATGTAAATGCTTTTTTTGTAAATTACATCAAAACTCATTAAATTATTAATAAATTTATGTTTTGATTACTCAACTTCAAAAAGTTACAAAAATGGTAATGAACTATTCGAAAGTTTTCATTTAAGTCATTGGGTTGTTAAAATCTCTACTACATGGTATTATATATTCACATCATTCGAAAGCTCTCTTTCTCTTTCTCTTCTATAATATATTATTTACGAAACAGCTTTGAACGTCATCGATTTGCGAACCAAAATCTAAACAACTTTCTTCTTCGATTTTCGACACTGATCATCAGATCGTCTTTGATCTAAGGTATGTTTTTCTACTTTTCGGTAAATATTGATCCACTGTACCAATCATCAAATCATTGCCTCGAATCGCTTGCTAGACTTTTTTAAAATAAAACTTAAAAATTCAATGACTTCAATAAAAACTTTCAAAGAGTTAAGTGATCATTTTATATTTTTTAAAATTAAATGACCAAATAAACTTACTATTATTTTAATGACATAAGCTATAATTTACCCTTTTTTTTTTTCTTTCCTTGCCACGAGTGAAAAGGCAAATGTTTGTCCTTTCCGCTTATAATGCCACCTTTTTCATGTCTACCCATAACTTAAGGAAACTGAAGAAAATGAAATTTTTAATGAAATCATACTCTGAAGAAACTGAAAGTTAAAAAAAAAATATCTCCATCTTTAGTCCTTTTATGGCATTCAATCTATGGCTAAATCTTATGCTACTCGGACTCCTGCATGAGTGTTGGATATGAATATATATACAATATGAGTATGGTTATATTTTTTAAATTTTGTTCATATGTTTAAAGAAATTTTAAACATCATATCCTCGTATTTATATATCAGACGCAAATACTTCAAGGAAAATGACAAGTCAGAACAACGGGTAAACCTCTTATTACAATTTTTCATTCCTCCAGCTCTAATATGTCAAATTACAAAGATTTCTCTAGAAAATAATTTTTATATAAATATTTACTAGTAGTAATAGGAAGGTTACTACATTATCAACGATAATTTTATCCAAAAAATTGAAACATAAATTACATATTTCTAATAAAAAAAAGGACAGATTTACTAAATTTTGTGCATATATAGAATTATAAATAGCTACCTTAATTAGATTAATTTTCTGAGTTGGTATTGGAATAATAAAGGAACTTAGTTTGGAATTGCCAAATAGGGTGATTTTACATTTATTTGAGAGAATCTTCCCATTCGTAACAGTCTAGGTTGAGAGTTAAAGTTTTAAGGAGTTTGGCTTTAATTTGACACAAATCTAACATCTTTCAAGTACAGAGAGAAAGCAAGGATCAATCTTTACATGCCATGGAACTGGAAGCTAGCAACCGATATGGTGATGATGGTAGCTCAAAAAGAGCAGGCAAGCCATATCCAACTCTGGGTTTTTTTTTTCTTCTGCAAAGAGAGGTTTCAAATTTCATCAGTTTTTTTATTTTTATTTTTTAAGTTAAAAACCTGTGTTTTTTTGTTGCAGGAACTTGGGTGACTGCAAGTGCACATATAATAACAGCAGTCATAGGCTCAGGGGTCTTATCTCTTTCATGGGCCATTGCTCAGTTAGGGTGGATTGCTGGTCCCATTGCCCTTGTAATCTTCTCTATCATCACTTGGTTTACATCCACGCTACTGGCTGATTGTTGCAGGGACCCTGTTTCAGGAAAAAGATGTAGCTGTTACATGGATGCTGTAAAATCTAACTTAGGTGACTAAAATCCACTCTACTACCTTGAACCTACCTTACTCCATTTGGGGTGTGACTGTCAGATGTTAGATTTTTTTATGTATTTAGAGGATTTTTGAAAATCATATCTCCATATCCAAGTGTCCGACATGAATGACTACCGGTTCTTTCAAGGACATGGAACCCCAATGCTAATGATTTCTAGGTTTTTTTCTTTCTAACAGGAGGAATCAATAACAAGTTTTGTGGATTAGCACAATATATGAATCTTGTAGGGATAACAATTGGATATTCAATCACTTCAGCTATTAGTATGGCGTAAGGATTTATGATTTATATGCTAAAGCTGATGTTTTTGATGGAATATATATCTCCTGGTTTAAATCTTGTGTACCTTTGATTAACCAGGGCAATAAAAAGATCAGATTGCTTTCACAAGGATGGCCAGAACGTCGGCTGCCATGTCAAAAACAACAACTTTATGATCATCTTTGGCATTATAGAGATCATATTAAGCCAAATCCCAAACTTCCATGAGCTCTCGTGGCTTTCCGCAGTCGCCGCGGTTATGTCTTTCGGGTACTCTACCATCGGCCTCGGCCTCTCGATAGCCAAAGCTGTAGGAGGGGAGCACGCTAGGACGAGCTTGACAGGAACAACTGTGGGAGTTGACGTGACCAGCTGGCAGAAGACTTGGAACTGCTTCGAAGCCATTGGTGACATCGCCTTCGCTTATGCTTTCTCCACTGTACTCGTCGAGATACAGGCAAGTCCTCCTGGTTTCAATGGTACCCTTTTCCTTTTCAATAAAAGAAAAGACTTCCATTTATGTAATTGGCATGGAATTGCAGGATACACTGAAACCAAATCCACCAGAAAATGAATCAATGAAGAAGGCAACCTCAGTGGGCGTCTCGGTCACCACCATATTCTACGTTTCATGTGGTGCTCTGGGTTACGCAGCATTAGGCAACAACACACCAGGCAATTTCCTAACAGGGTTTGGCTTTTACGAACCGTACTGGCTTATCGACATGGCTAATGTATTCATCATTGTACATCTTATAGGAGCTTACCAGGTAAAAACACCCCCATTACCATCACCTACAAACAACACACAATAAAATATCCCCATATCTTCAGCAAAATCATGATGGTTTTCTTCATAGGTATTCTGTCAGCCAATTTTCAAACAGGTGGAAGACAGGTGCTTCAACCGATGGCCAAACAGCAGTTTCATCAAAGAAAGTCCACCAATTAAGCTTCCATTGTTTGGGGTTTACAGTTTCAGTGCTTTCAGGGTTGTGTGGCGAACAGGTTACGTGATACTGACCATCGTGCTGGCGATGCTTCTACCGTTCTTCAATGGAATCCTCGGCTTCCTGGGTGCCGCTTCGTTTTGGCCGCTGACAGTGTATTTCCCGATCCAAATGCACATATCGAGAGAACAGATCCAAGCCTTTAGTTGGAAATGGATATGGTTAAACTTCTTGGTGTTGCTTTGCCTGATTATATCAGTTCTTGCAGCGGCTGGCTCCATTGCTACAATTGTCAAGGATCTCAGTACATATGAACCTTTCAACTCTGTTTCTTAATGTCTTTTTATGTACATTTTCTTAGGAAATTTATCTATAATTAGACATAATGAATGAAAAACCCATGTTTGTTGTATTGGTTAGTAAGAATTTGGGGTTTGAATCTTGCGGATGGTCTAAACAATGTTCAGAGAATTTTGTTTTATTTAAAGTTCTATTGAAATTGTCTGAAATGAAACAATAACATTATGATTTTTATATTTAAAATTTTCGAAAATGAAGTTTTGAATTTAATTTTTTTATTTTTATACTGAAAATTGTCATAATTCCTAAAATTGAAGATTGAAAAATAAGTTTAGAAAATGATTTAAAAAAAATCAATATCTGTAATTGATGTATGTTACTTTTAGTTTTTTTCTTGGTGTATTGATATAAAAATATAATATATTTTTTTGTTATCCGGAAAAAATGAAATTCATTATCGATCTATTTAAGTGGTCCACAAGCTTAATTTCGAGCTCAAACCTTATTTCAATATTCAAACACTTTAACTTCTAATTTCGAACTCGAATCCTTACTATTTCGAACTTGACTGAACTTGATTACTGAGGCTATTTTTATTCTATGATTCTGATGTTAGGCATCCAATTTGGGAATAAGCTAAAGCACTCGACAACTTGATTGTTGGCTAAAAGGAAGGCATTTCTTTAACAAGGCTGCTATGTGTGTATATTGTATTGTATCCCTCCCAATGTTCTCACCTACAAATCAAGTGGCAGGCTGTGCACCACTCCACATGCGTTGGTCATCAACAAGTTCATCGATTCTTCTGTCACGGCTTTCTTGCATGCACAATACAGTCTAAATGCCATGTATGAGTAAGATGCTTACAAACATGAGACTTCCAAGAGCTCAGATGACCTATTCTAGATCAAAATGTGTTAAAAGAAAACGAGCGGCAGAACAGAAGAAGCTACATCAACAGTCTAATTAGAACCAATTATTGCAAGTACTAAACTAAATAACATAACAAACTAACTAGTCCACACGATTCTTGGGCGCTCAAGGTCTTAGGGTCTCGATCTTTGCTGACACAACCTCATCTACACATATACAAATAAATCTGGTTCGTTTTTTTACACAAGACCTAAAACTTCGGCTTGATAAGTTCCAAGTAAATAACATTATAAGGAAACTTCTATTATCAATGCTCTATGAATTCAAATTCAATTTCAAGTAAAACAACCCCAATTTATTTCTAGGAAACTTTTACCATCAATGCTCAATGAATTCTATTTCAAGTAAAACAACCACAAATGATGAGGAGCTGACTTCCCCTGCAAGATACTGTCATCTGCACAAGGATATTAACCAGCATAGGTCCTAGAGCAATGGACACTTCGCTTTCACTTTATCAATTGAAATGAAATTAGGAAACCGTAAGCGTTTGCTTCTCAGTTTTCGGCCAAGATAATTTTGAAAATTAATATTACCTAAAAGCTATCAGGAGACCATATCCACCCTCCCTCTGTATATAACTAACTGAAAGTTGCCGATTGGTTCGCAAAACACCCCTACCGTAAATAACTAAAAGCCCAAATTTCCAACCAAGTTAACAGAACTAATAAAAAGACCAACCCAGAATAAAAATGTTGAACACAAAAACTTAAGAAAGCATATTGAATTCCCAGCCAGAACAGCCAAGGTTTTCCACCAATAGATGTAGATTTATTCTATCAGTTTAACAGTATTTCATTTCAGTCTACTGAACCAATCATCCCTTTTGGTTTATAACTTAGTTTATCCTATTCCATTATCCGACTCTAACACTATTAAAATCAATATTTTCCATATATGTAATTACAGCTGCACATTAGTTTACCCTATCCCTCTATGAAAACTAAGCAGCTAATCCCATTAGTTTATCAAAATTTAGTCCTCATACTTCACAAAAACTGAAAAGTTAGTTCAGTTGCTGGTAAACATATGAACATGAATTGCTAATTTTTTGCTTATAAATAGTTGAAACGTTGCTGATTTTTGCTAATTACTTTTGTATAAATAGTCGAATTGCTGATATCCAAGCTAGCAAATTAACTAGAAAGTGTAAAGTGACTAACTACTCGATTTAAACATAGGTGGATCAATTGATGAATTACCTCGAGAAATGCCGTTAAAACCCACAACAATGCCAGTATCAGGACACCATTAACAGATAATCCCACCTACATTAGCGCAAAACCATCAACTAGGGATCCTTCATAAATTACATAAGGAAAAAAAAAGGAATATAAAATCGATTGAAGGATACCTACCAGATTACTAGGGATGAAGACAGGCAAAACCGATCGAACGGCTTTCCTTGCTCGTTTAGAAATCTTTCTAAATACGTTTTGAACAAATCTAACTAACAGATCCAAACTCCGATCATATTCTTCATCTTCATCCCCGTCTACTACTTGATCGTTGTAGCAATTCACAGTGATCGAACGGCTCCAATTATGGGGCCATCCACAAGGTTATCAGTCACCTGAATAAAATACAGAAGCTAGCTCGATCATAAACACAAGAAAAAAGGAACTCGTAATTACATATTATACCTAGTGAAATTGGGGGTTCTTTGTCGAGAAGCTGAAAGGGGTGCTTTGAGGAGAAGGATTTTGAGGTTGCTGAAGAAGTAAGACGGTGGTTTGGCGTAGGAGGTGGTGGTCAGATAGGGTGGTGGGACTGTGACGGAGGACACCATGGCGGTCAGACATGTATGTGCCATGGTTTTTTTGTTTTTGTTTTTTACTAACGAATTAAGTAACCACTTTCTAGTTATATATAACAATGTAATTAGGCGGTTACAGGTAATTAGGGTGGAACATTTTTTCTATACATATACATATATATATTTAATATTTTAACTAAAAAAAATCACATGATTGATGATGTGTCATGCCACCTGATCAATGTCAGCAATTGAAGTGTCATGCCACGTGCCACAAAATGTTGACCATTAGTTGACTAGCATTTTCCGTCAATTATGGTCTTATTTTAATTTTTCTGTAATGTTATGGGTGAGATTGAAATAAAAACAAACGTTAAGGGCTGAAGTGAAAAAACCCCCCAAAAATTTGAGGGTGAATTTTAAATTATTTGTAAACTGGTACGTGATAAAATTTATATTTGACATCTTAAAAATTTGTAATTCAATTTTGGCCTCTTAAAAATTTTATGGCTTCACCCTTACATGTAACATCTTAATTAAAAAGTTAACGCTATTAACTATTTTAACTAATCGATAAAATTATAGACACCAAACTATGTTGGAAATTAAATTTAAACATATTAAAATGACTAAAAACTGAAAATCAATCATTTCTATAAAATGTAAAAAGATACATGATAAATGTGTATCACGTGTAGCGTATCAAAAGAAAGATCGACCTTCTTTTTATTTATAGGTATATAAATACTTATTAATAAATTTTACAAATAAAAAAAAGTAGTATTCAACAAATTAAAAAAAAAATACTTTAAAGAATAAGACTCTCCCATAAATGTATTTTTTTTTTTTAAACTTAATCCATGCACCAACTAGTTATAGAAATTGCTCCTTGTGATTAGTTTAGTTAGGAAGCAATTTCTAATCCACCTCGCCCTTGGGTGATTTATATTTCCAAAATTTCTCCTTCCCCAGTAGTAGCTGATAAGCAAGGGTGTGTCCCCTAGTAGTAGCTGATAAGCAAGAGTATGTTACGTATTGAACAACTTTGTAATTTTGTGTAATGAAATTTAGTTCCCCTTTCACAAAAACATTTTTCTTGAACATTCGGGTCTAACACATAGATACGGGGATATATATAACTTTGAAAGATACTTCAAATACATGAAAGCACTTAGAAAAAACTCTAATTATATCTATACATACACGTATGGGACCCTCACAATAGCTTAGATTCTAGGTCTAATAACAATTGTATGTACTAATAATACATATCCGAATAACTATCACTGATATCATCCATTACATTATGAACCGTGATAGGAAATCCACACATAATGGAACTTAAACCAGAATAAAATCTAAAAAAAGGGTAGTTAGATATGATGAAACTCGAAGTTAAAGTCTCCCAACTTATTATATAACTAATGTTACTTAATGCAAAAACGGATTATATACCTGAAGCTACTGATGAATATTAAGATTAAAAGCCAACCCAATTTTGCCGACAGCACTACTAAGGATATGAAGAAAACAACATTAAAAATAAAATTGCCAAAATCATATACAATACTAACAACAAAAACTCATTACCAGATTTACAAAAGCATAAGCATCCCTTTCATTATTATTAAAATCCAAAGGATATCATCAAACAAAGTAGCTTAGTTAGCTGGTAACATCAGTCATGGTACCTTACAAGCATCAAAACCAAACTGAAGAACCTGGCACACTCACATTTTGCTTCTTCCCTTTCTAGCAAAAGACTTGGTTCTCAAATGCAAAAAACATATATTTAAACATGATCTTTCTATGATTTTTACCTAAATCACATCTCAATTTCTCGACAAGGGATAGGTGGTAAAGTAGTCACTGGCTACTATGCATCATTCTGCCTGTCTCCGTGATTGCAGTGATGTCTGAAATTTTGTCGCCCTCGAAATGGATGTTGATGAACACAGGGCATGTAAGGATGAGGAGCAACAAATGGTGATGCATCGTGCTCACCTCCAATTACGTGAGGAACCCCGAATGAAGGAAAGAATGGATTGGGATCTCTCCAAATCGGGAAGTATAGCGGTCTATTATCAACACGAGCAAACCCTTGCCACCTCGTAATCGCCCGATTTCGCTTCTTCCTACTCTCCCAACATGAAATAAACATTTTTTTCCAGTTCCCCATTGCTACAGTTCCTGACGTACACCCAAACTCTTCTTTAAATTTCTGCTTCCACAGATCATTGTTCGAAGCCAGGTATCGCATCTCGGAGCAAACACATTCCATCTTCGCGATATTGGCACCGGGCAACAACTCCAGGATCTTGACCTTTAACTCGGCTGGGAGACGAATCAAACAAACCGGAAGGGCCAAACCAGTCTTATCACAGAGATCTATTAACAATGGCAATGCAAGCCCATCTTTAACAATCCTCCAAAACTCGAAAACTTCACTCTCAGGATACGAAACAAAAGACCCATCTTTCTTATCATTCATAGCAACATTTTTATCACAATTTTCCCACACTAAATTCAGAGTTGGAGCAAACCTAGTTTCATCCAGAGACAATTTATATAAACTTGAACCCTTAAACAAAGACCCATAAACCTGAAAGAAATGGCCTAAAGTCTGAAACTTTAAAACTACATCATCAGTCAAATTAGACCTCAACAGTTCAGGCAGGGAATAGTGAAATGAGACAGGAAAAGGAAACTCATCTGGCAAATGAAACCGATCGGTTCGGAGCCCCGAAATTGGATCGATCCCCACGAAACCCGACTCAAGTAAAACGGCGTGGACCGAAATCGCCAACAGCTTGTGAATGCAGCCACTATCACCCAGCTCTTCCCCCAAAACCTTCCTCAAGAAGTAGGGCTCCGACAACCTTTCGCTAAGGGCAGAGGCATCGATGTCCATAGTTTCTGGAGAAATTTCGGGATCTTTCGACATGGGTTCTTCAAATTGAGGTAATTCTTGCATTTGGGTCTCTTGATTCTTGTTGTTGTCCGGCACCTGATTGGGGTCATCCATTTGGGTTACTGAAACAGCGGAAAAAGCGGTGGGATTGGAGGAGAAATAAAGAAGGTCGCCGGCAGCGACGCCGAGGGAATGGAGGGAAGCGTGAGGGGAGGGCGGGAGGAGCAAATCGTTGGCGTTGAGGGAAAAACGGAGGGAAGAGGGAGGAGTATGGGGCGGAGGGAGGGAGAGGGAAAGGGTTTCCTGGAGTTGAAGAAAAGAACAAGGAGATAGGAGTTGGATTCTCAGGGTTTCTCTGGATTCATGATTTCTCAGTCTCAGTTTCATTGTTGTTATACTTCCTTTTTTTTGGTTCGAAAATACTCCAGATTATGCTAAAGGCTGCAGAGAAAAAGGGGATTTTGATTATCTTGGCTGATAAGCAACACAAGATGCCCCTGTCCTGTGCTTCTGTCTGTACATACATATGGGTAAATTGCAAGTTTAGTCATTTATGTTTGCTTAAAATTATGTTTTTCTCTTCAAAGTTCTAAAAATTACCATATGCTTAATAATGTTATTAATTTTTATGTTATAGTTACTTACCGGTTAATTGTTTTAATGGTGTGAAAACAATTTGGGGTGGCATGCTAAATTTACCTTTAGGTTTTTATTTGGGATAAAGCAATATTTAAGTCTTGAGTTTGACAATTTTTCTCAATTTGATCCTCGAATTTGGATTCCGTTAATATCATGACGTGGCACACTCTCAAAATGTCTATTATTACTTGAAAATTAAAAAAAATTAAAATCTAAAATTCATTAAAATTATAAAAAAAATAAAATTTTTTAAGTGATGACGTGACACAATCTAAGTTAATGGACCAAATTGAGAAAAAATGCCTAGTTCCAAGACTAATATAGACAAAAAAAAGTTCAAAGACTAAGTTGAAAAAAATTACCAAGTTCGGGACTAAATATTGCTTTATTCCTTTTAATTTCAGATCAAATTGTGCAGCTAGTCCCTGTACTCATTAATTTTTTCTGCTTTTGAAGAGGAAAAAAAAAGGGTTTTCATGTTCAAAATTGTGGTTTGAATGGTAGAAATTAACCAAGCATTGCAAAATAAAGAACACAAATAGCTCATTCAAGAAAATCCCACACTCAAATCTCACCACCACTGACTACTTGGTCATATCAGACATCAAAGTATCAAATATTTTAATAAGAAATATAAAGGGAATAAAGAATTAAAAGGAGAACAAAGAAAAGAAAAAAGAAGAAAAAATGTTAAATGAAAAAATAATTGGAATAGTACAGGGATTAGATGAAAAATTTAACCTAAAATTAAAATCCTAAAGGTGAAGTTAACATGTCACGTCGGATCATTAACGATTTAGTTATTGTAGTTTTAGAACCTCAATGACTATCTTTAAAAAAAACTTTAATGACTAAAACTTAATTTTAAGCATATATAAATGATTAAAATTGTAATTTACCATATATATATAAATAATTATGTATTATAGGCAAAATTTTACTATTAGCCTCTGAATCATACATAAGTTGTGGCTAATCTCAGTACTCAAATTTGGTTTATTTTTTGGTATTCTACAATCATAAAGTTAGTACTCAGGGGCATACTCACACTAGACATGTTCACAGGTCAAGTTATTAGTCTATGGCCGAAAGTCTTCCCGAAATTCAAGAGGGTTTGGATTAACCATATGCAAATCTAGGCGGGCTTAGGCAAAATTTTAGACTCATATTTCGAGCTAGGCTAGGCTTGGGCAAGCATAAAGTGTGTTAATATCATGCCTAGGCTTGACCCAGCCCATGAATACCTCTACACACCACACATGCACATATTATGTCCAAAGAAAGCTACCTGAATAAAGGCCTACCACCCTTCTATATATGCATCATTTCTGATAAGGCACCCAAAATACAAGCTGCAACTGATCGACGTGGAAGCCTATAGGATCATGCATACCATAAGAATTGTATATGTTATATCGCGTCAAATTACCTAGGCCAATTTCATAAGGATACTAAGTAGCGACATAATATTAATATGGGTACATAGTAAATATTATTTTCTATATCATTCTTCAACATATGCATTGTTTACATTCATAAATATACTTTTTATTTTCTTTGATAGGGTATAAGTTCGTCCAACATCAATTCTATGAAATGCAGGAGAACTTGCGGGCTGTAAAATGAAAACGATATGAAATACCTCAATAGGATACCCAAGGAACAATAGACTCAATCATATGATGAAGGTCTACGATACGGGCACATGACAACAAACCTAGTGGAATGCATAAATTCCATATTAAAAGGGATGTGTCATTTATCGATAACCTCAGTGGTCAAAAAAACATATTTTCGCTTATAAACCTTTTCCAAAGCAAGCGGAAAGAGCAAAATATTGCAAAAAAATTAAAAATATTACAAAAAAATATTACAAAAATGAAAAAAGAGCAAACTCTATGTTTACAGTGTGTCACTCACGTCCAAATCAAATATTTTGGGTTATGGAGTTCCTTATACTCGACAAAGTTATTATCGGGGGATCATACCGTGTATAACTAAGACAGAGGACCTGTGACTATAGGAGATTTCAAGCATTTTGTATTCCATATGCATATGAAATTGTTGCATCTGCCTCGGCAGATTTGGATTGCATAAGCTATGTTGATGAAGTGTACAAACTAAAACGCATATATAAAGTATAGAAATTTGAATCCCACCAGTTCCAAATGAAAGTATGTGGTCGTCTGTTTCGAGTAATGTAACACCCCTAACCCGTATCCATCACCGGATTAGGGTTACAAGGAATTACTGAGCAAAACACAATCCAATACGATCATTCAGTTCAAATCACGCACAAAGTTATATTAACTCATTTAATATAAAAATTTAAACTCGAATAATAACCATCTACTCAATCATATAAGTCACATTCACACATATGAAATACATAACCAATAAAGTCAAATCATACTTATTCAATTCTTCCACATATGCGCAACATGTTTAATAATTTAATCTTATCAATATCATTTAATTATTCAAATTCCAAACTAAACTAACATATTTCAAAATCGTGTTTCCTATATCATAAATCCCATGTTCAAACCATAGGACCAAAATTTCATGGCATTCGAACTCTTGAATATAATTAAACATAATTCAACTCATATACCCAGCCTACATTAAAAACATTCTTTAGTATAACTTCATGCCTTTAACTAAATATTAAATATACCATTTTTGCAAATCTATACATATTCGCATGTTAACCCATATCAACCTATATCACACGACATAACATTTGTTAACATATATGACAAAAGCTGACATTATATCATGGCCAAGTATATTTTTAATACTACCAAATCATGTACAATTTACCATATTATCAATAACCATTTTTGAACACAAAAGACAATTCATAGTATACCAAATTTGCATGCTCAAACCAATCCAAACTACCTATACCTGGCCATTTAACTATATCTATTCAGTCATCAATACAACCTCCAATAGTCAAACTAATTTACAACTCAAATAAAAGCTAATTATACTATTTCATAGCCTAATACAAACATCAAAATGTCACTTTATAAATATCCATAATAAATAACTAAACATACCTAAATCATACATATTATTTACCATTATAAAGCATACCAAAATAACCAACCAATTAACAAATAAATCACATTCATTCTTTATCATCACCAACCGTACCTAAATAGCCAAACCACAAACAATGACGTTATCATCACATAACTTATAAATACACATACCATAAATCGAAAATGCATCCTTCATTTATCTTATTACTTAAGCCGAATTATAAAACTATTCATCACACAAGATATACCTTAAAATACACTTTCAACATAAGCTAATTACATGACCGAAAATCACAAACTACTTTAACATCATTATCAAGCCATTTTTGCATGGCTACATATATACAATTTCAAAACCAACCATATCAAAATTAGCCTATAAATTCCATATGTTAAAAGTACAAGCTTTCAAAGTACCAAAATATCGATTGATAGTGTGATGATGATCTTTGACGATCCCCGAACTCGAGCTAGCTTTATATATCTATAAAACAGAGAAAGAATACACAAAGTAAGCTTTGAAAGCTTAGTAAGCCATAAGCAAATAATTCATCACAAGAACATATATAATTTAATTCGAATATGCCAAATTTAGCTAATCTCATACATATACAATCACTTTTCTCATATAATCCATGTTACCACATTAAGTAACTTCACTTACCTTATTTTTCAATGAACATATAAACCTTATACATACCTGAATCATTTAGCTTAAATTCACATTCGGTCTCGTATTGACATTGCCCGTTGAACCATTCGGAATCGTTAAGGATACTCAGAAACACATATATCACATACAATGCAATATCCTAGATATGGTCTTACATGTTATCACATATCGATGCATCTGTCCCAAACAGGGTCTTACACGTAATCTCATATCAATGCCAATGTCCCAGACATGGTCTTACCCGAAATCACACCTCGGAAGTCCTAATGTCATGACATACGTATCTTATACTATTCCTATGGTTCGTACAGGGCTTTCAGACATTGTAATGCAATCAATTCAACTTGAAACAAGTTCTCTAATGCTTAATTTAATTAGGCAACATATATATTTATTTACAATTCAATTCGGCAACATATAATATATAGATTTAAATTTAATAACATTTATTTACTTATGAACTTACCTTGTACGGGAACGAATGGATCGGAACGATTATTCAACAATTTTTGACTTTCCCTGATCCAAATCCAATTTCTTCTTTTCTTGATCTAAATCATACAAATTTAACTTATTTATTAACATATTCATTTAATTTCACCCAAAAACACATAAATAGGCATTTTGCACTTTAGCCCCTAACATTTCACATTTTCACAATTTAGTCAATGTTTTAAAACAACACAAAATACTCAAAATTTCAACATGTTCATATTAGGCTGAATTTTCCTTAGATTCCTAGTAGCCTATTAATTCTAATTATTTTACATTTCAACCCATCAATTTACAAATTTCACAATTTAGTACTTAATAAGCATTTTATAAAAAATCACTTAATAAACTATGAAAATCTAACAACAAATATTTATTTTTCATCATCAAACAAGACAAACATCAAGTTATCATCAATGGCAACTCACAAATTCATCAACCAATTCAAAAATTAGGGCATGGGCTAGCTAGAATATGAAGCAACGATCTCAAAAACATAAAATTCATCAAAAACTGAGCTCAAAACATACCTCAATCAAGACTTGGAAGTGCCGAACCCTAAGCTTGAAGATGACTCTTTTTTTCTTTTCTTATTTTCAGCAAGCACAAGTGAAAATGATGAATGAAAATGGTTTTATTTTATTTAATTTATTTTATTTACTATTTGACTTATTTACCCTTAATGAACATACATTAAAAATCCACTAACTAAAGGCATATTTGTCCATCCATTAAGCTAATGGTCAAATCACAACATAAGGACCTCACAATTAATTAATCAAAGAAAATAAGCACTTTTACTTATAGCATGTTACTTTCACAGTTTACGCAATTAAGTCCTGTTATCAAATTAACTAATCAATCGATAAAATTAAATCTCGAAATTTTCACACGTATCAAATAACATGTTATAAATACCAAAAATAATATTAAAATAATTTTATGACTTTAGATTTGTGGTTTCAAAAATACTATTTCGATTTAGCAAAAAATCGGGCTATTACAACTCTCCCCCCTTAGGGATTTTCGTCCCTGAAAATCTTACCAATGAATAGGTTCGGATATTGTTCTCTCATAACATCCTCCGGCTCTCACGTAGCTTCTTCAACCCCATGTCGATGCCATAAAACTTTCACTAATGAAATTTTCTTATTTTTCAATTCTTTAACCTCGCGATCTAAAACTCAGATTGGTCATATCAGACTGAATCTCAATCTTAGACAGAGAAATCACACGCGAAGGATCAGATCGGTATCTTCAAAGCATCGATACATGAAATACATTATGAATCTTTTCTAATTTAGGTGACCATAACAATCTATAAGCAACCGGCTCGATACATTCGATAATTTCATACGGTCCAATGAATCTCGAACTTAACTTGTCTTTTCTGCCAAATCTAAGTATTTTCTTCCATGGAGACACTTTCACAAACACTCGATCCCCGATATAAAACTCAATATCTTTTCGTTTCAAGTCTGCGTACGATTTCTGACGATCTGACGCTACTTTCAGACTTTCACGAATCACTTTCACTTTCTGTTTAGTCTTTTTAATCAAATCGACCCCGTGAATCTTATTCTCGCTGAGCTCAGTCCAATACAAAGGTGTTCGGCATTTGTGATCGTACAATGCTTCGTAAGGTGCCATTTTTATACTCGATTGAAAACTATTATTATATGCAAATTCAATCAATGGCAGGTATCGTTCTCATGTACTTTCAAACTCAAGAATGCAACATCTCAACATATCCTCGAGTATCTAAATAATCCACTCGGATTGACCATCTATTTGCAGATGAACAGCAGTACTAAAGTGTAACTTTGTACCTAGTGCATCTTGTAATTTCTTTCAGAAACGCGATGTAAATCTCGAATCTCTATCCGAAACAATAGAAATAGGTACTCCATACAATCTTACAATCTGAGAGATGTAGAACTCAGCAAGTTTATCAAGTGAATAATCCGTGCGTACCAAAATGAAGTAAGCCGATTTAGTCAGTCTATCAACAACCACCCATATCGCATCTTTCTTACTCAAAGACAGGGGCAAACCTGATACAAAATCCATCGTGATTCTGTCCCATTTCCATTCGGGAATCATAATCGACTGTAGTAACCCAGACGGTACCTGATGCTTAGCTTTGACTTGCTGACAAATTAAACATTTCGAAACAAATTCAGAGATATCACACTTCATACTAGACCACCAGCAAATCTATTTCAGATCGTTATACATTTTCGTACTTCCCGGATGAACAGACAATCTACTACTATGTGTTTCGCTCAAAATCATCTGAATCAACTCTGAATTTCTCGGAACACATATTTGGCATCTGAATCTTAAATAAACATCAGCATCAACTCGAACCTATGAATCAAAATTCAAATCACTTTGAGCTCGTTTTGCTAACAATTTATTTTCAACTTTCTGAGATTCGCAAATCTATTGTATAAATAATGGTCTCACTTTCAACTCATCTACAATCGAGCCGTCATCAGATAAAGCCAACTGAGTATTCATTGTACGTAGAGCAAATAAAGATTTTCGACTTAAAGCATCAGTAACAACATTGGCCTTTCTCGGATGGTAGTCAATCACTAACTCGTAATCTTTTAACAATTCTAACCACATTCGCTGTCGTAGATTCAGATCTTTTTGATTCATCAAATATTTTAAGCTCTTGTGATCAAAATAAACATGACATTTCTCATCGAACAGATAGTGGCGCCAAATCTGCAATGCAAACACGATAGCTGCTAATTCCAAATCGTGCGTCAGGTAATTCTTTTCATGCAGCTTTAATTGTCTCAAGGCATAAGCTATGACTTTACCTTCCTACATTAAAACACAGCCCAAACCATTCAATGATGCATCACTATAGATTACGAATTCTTTACCCGATTCTAGCTAAACTAACACTGGAGCTTTGGTTAATAAAGCTTTCAGTTGATCGAAACTTTTTTGGCACTTGTCCGACCACTCGAACTTAACATCTTTCTGAAGTAGTCTCGTCAACGAAGTTATAATCATTGAGAAACCTTTTACGAATCGTCTGTAATAACCGGCTAGTCCCAGAAAACTTCGAACTTCGGATACATTTCTTGGAGGCTTCCAATCCAATATTGCTGAAATCTTACTCGGATCTACTCGAATACCCGATGCTGACACAATATGCCCTAGAAAACCGACTTAGCGCAACCAGAATTCACATTTACTGAACTTTTCAAATAGTTGCTTATCTTGCAAAGTCTGTAACACTACTCTCAGATGTTCAGCATGCTCGAATTCAACACGAGAATAAATCAAGATGTCATCAATAAACACCACAACAAATCGATCCAAATACGGTCTGAAGATTCGATTCATTAGATCCATAAAAACAGCAGGTGCATTCGCTAATCCAAAAGGCATAACTAAAAACTCATAATGTCCGTACCTCGTTCAAAAAGTGATTTTCGGCACATCAAAATTTTTAACTCGCAACTGATAGTAACCTGATCTCAAATCTATCTTTAAAAACATTGTAGCCTCTTTCAACTGATCAAACAAATCGTCTATTCGTGGCAGAGGGTATTTATTCTTGATAGTCACTTTATTGAGCTATCGATAGTTGATGCACATTCTCATAGTTCCGTCTTTCTTTTTCACAAACAAAACCGGTGCACCCTAGGGAGAACAACTTGGTCGCGTAAAACCCCTATCAGTCAACTCTTGCAACTGAGCTTTCAACTCTTTTAATTCGGTCGGTGCCATTCTGTACGGAACTATCGATATCGGAGTTGTTCCGGGCACTAACTCAATACCAAATTCAACTTTCCTGATCGGTGGTAAACCCAATAACTCTTCAGGAAATACATCCGAATATTCACACACAACTGGTACTGACTCAATCTTCTTTTCGGTCACTTTAGAGTCGAGCACATAAGCAAAGTAAGCTTCACAACCCTTTCTTACATATTTCTGAGCTAACATCAAAGAAATCACTGTCGGTAAACCATTCAAATCATTAGACTCAATCCGAATTATCTCATCATTCTGACATCTCAGATCAATTGTCTTTCGTTTGCAGTTCACTATCGCTTCATGCAGTGTTAACCAATCCATACCCAGAATTATATCAAATTCATCGAATGGTAACAACATCAGATCAGCCTAAAAACAAGAATCTCGAATCATCAACGGACAGTTCTTGCATACTTTATCAACCAAGACACATCTACCTAAGGGGTTCGATACTCTAATCACGAATTCAGTAGACTCTACATGCAAAGTCTTATTGGAGAATAAAGTCTCACATACATAAGAATGAGTTGATTCAGGATCAATCAATACAACAACATTAATATCATAGAGAGTGAAAGTATCGGTAATAACATCTGGAGATGAAGCTTCTTCGCGAATGCGAATAACATAGGCTCTGGAAGGTGCTCGAGGTTCAAATCTCACAGCTATGTCTTTAGTCATTCTCTGGCTAGCACTCACATTACCAGTGTTTCTGGGTGGTCTACCTCTAGCTGCCATGTTACTCGGTCTCATATTCTGTACCGTGTCTTGTTCAAAAAACTCGGGACAATCACGAATAAAATGATCTACTGATCCACATTTAAAACAAGCCCGATCATTTAATTTACAATTGTCGAATGTCGTTTACCGCAATGTTTGTACTCAGGTCGATTAAGTCTTGCACTCCCTATACTAGCTATCGAAGTAGCTGGAGCTTTAAAGCTCGAATGTTGCTTTACTTGATCTCTGCTCTAATTACCCATAGTACCCTTTGAGCGGCTAAAATCATCTCGAAACTTCTTTGATGCTGACTGAAATAACTTACTCGATGATCATTTTCGTACCTCTCTAGCTTCCGAGTTTGTTTTTCTTTTCTCTTTCCCAAGTTCCTTAGTTTTACACGCTCGTTCGACAAGCACAACAAACTCTTTTATTTCTAGAATCCCAACTAACAAGCTGATATCTTCATTCGGGCTATTTTCAAATCTCTTGCACATAATTGTTTCGGTCGAGCCACATTTTCATGCATATTGACTTAATCTCACAAATTCTCGTTCATATTCCGTAACAGACATACGACCCTTTTTCAGCTCAAGAAACTCTTTGTGTTTTTGATCTATGAATATCTGACTAATATACTTCTTTCTAAACTCAGTTCGAAAGAACTGCCAAGTGACTCGTTCTTTCGGAACCACAGATATCAACGTTTTCCACCAATGATACGCTGTATCTCTCAGAAGTGAAACAATATATTTAAGATGTTTATCAAGAGTACATGACATTTCATCAAACACTCGTATTGTATTCTCGAGCCAGAACTCAGCTCTCTCAGCATCATCATCAATAGCAGAACGAAACTCTTCAGCCCCATATTTTTTTAATTTTATCAACCGGAGGCTTACTAAATTGAATCGGATTCACAGCTTGTGGCATAACAGGGACTTGTGGAGAATTAGGCGGGGGTGAAGGTTGTTGGATTTGTCCGGGCATACTGTGTGAACCTTCGTTCATCATCTGAAAAAAGGCTTGTTTAGTCTCTCCCTCGTGGCTACTCGTAACAAGTCTAAAATCATATTGCACTGCCTCTTGAGTGAGAGTGGGTGCATTACTTTCCACATCATCAGTTATGGCTCGATCAGGATTCATTTACTATACAAAAACACATTTTTAATTGTGAGGAATCATCACACAATCGCAGTTTACAAATATGGCATGTATAGCTAGATTCACACGCGTTACGTTAGTCCTAGAACCGACTAAATCGTAGCTCTGATACCAATCAAATGTAACACCCCTAACCCATATCCGTCGTCGGATTAAGGTTACAAGGCATTACTGAGCAAAACACAGTCCAATACGATCATCCAATTCAAATCATGCACAAAGTTATATTAACTCATTTAATATAACAATTTAAACTCGAATAATAACCATCTACTCAATCATACAAGTCACATTCACACATATGAAATACATAACCAATAAAGTCAAATCATGCTTATTCAATTCTTCCACATATGCGCAACATGTTTAATAATTTAACTTTATCAATATCATTTAATTATTCAAATTTCAAACCAAGCTAACATACTTCAAAACCATGTTTCCTATATCATAAATCCCATGTTCGAACCATAGGACCAAATTTTCATGGCATTCGAACTCCTGAATATAATTTAACATAATTTAACTTATATACCCAGCCTACATTAAAAACATTCTTTAGTATAATTTCTTGCCTTTAACTAAATATTAAATATACCATTTTTACAAATCTATACATATTTGCATGTTAACCCATATCAACCTATATCACACGGCATAAAATTTGTTAACATATAAGACAAAAGCTGACATTATATCATGACCAAGTATATTTCTAATACTACCAAATCATGTGCAATTGACCATAATATCAATAACCATTTTTGAACACAAAAGACAATTCATAGTATACCAAATTTGCATGCTCAAACCAATCCAAACTACCTATACCTAGCCATTTAACTATATCTATTCGATCATCAATACAACCTCCAATAATCAAACCAATTTACAACTCAAATAAAAGCTGATTATACTATTTCATAGCTTAAAACAAACATTAAAATGTCACTTTATAAATATCCATAATAAATAACTAAACATACCTAAATCATACACATTATTTACCATTAAAAAGCGTACCAAAATAACCAACCAATTAACAAATAAATCACATTCATTATTTATCATCACCAACCGTACCTAAATGCCAAACCACAAACAATGGCATGATCATCACATAACTTATAGATACACATACTATAAATCGAAAATGCATCCTTCATTTATCTTATTACTTAAGCCGAATTATAAGAATATCCATTACACAATATATACCTTAAAATACGCTTTCAATATAAGCTAATTACATGACCGAAAATCACAAACTTTAACATCATTATCAGGCCATTTTTGCATGGCTACATATATACAATTTCAAAACCAACCATATCAAAATTAGCCTATACATGCCATATGTCAAAAGTACAAGTTTTCAAAGTATCGAAATATCAATTGATAGTGTGATGACGATCCTTGACGATCCCCGAGCTCAAGCTAACTTTACATATCTATAAAAAAGTGAAAGAACATACAAAGTAAGCTTTGAAAACTTAGTAAGCCATAAGCAAATAATTCATCACAAGAACATATATAATTTAATTCGAATATGCCAAATTTAGCTAACCTCATACACATATACAATCACTTTTCTCATATAATCCATGTTACCACATTAAGTAACTTCACTTACCTTATTTTTCAATGAACATATAAACCTCATACGTACATGAATCATTTAGCTCAAATTGACATTCGATCTCGTATTGACATTGCTCGTTGAACCATTCGAAATCGTTAAGAATACTTGGAAACACTTATATCACATACAATACCATATCCCTGATGTAATGGGCCAAATTTTTCTGGGACCCAGCAACCAAAAAACCAATAAAAAACATAAATAAGAAATAATCAACAGTCCAAGTTTTTGTTACAAGCCCAAATGCATTAAAACCAACCCAAATTACGAACAGCAAACCCAACTACACTAACCCAAAAAAAAAACACTACCCAATTACAGCCCAAATGTAACAAAAACCTTAGTGGCCCAACAGCCCAAAAATTAAACCATTTTCAGCAGCAAAAAAAAAAGAAAAACAAAGGGAGAAAACCCTAGCCACACCTAGGATTGCCCTTCAGCCGTCGCTCCTCCCATGTACGGCCTCCAGCTGTCCCCGTCACGTTGCCTCCGTACCTCTGTACCTGCGAAGAAGACAAACGCAACAGCACAGAAGAAATAAAAAACAAACATTGTATATTTTTCTTTTTTTTGGCTATAAAAAGGCCATGAACACGATGTATCGCCCTCTTTTTCTTTTTCGATGAACACATGAAATCAAATATAGAAAAACAAAGAATCAAAACAAAAGATTAAAATGTGGTCTTTTTTTTCTTTTGCTTTATTTTTTATCTCGTGTCTTTTTTTAAAAAGATAAATAAACAAAAATAAAAAAAGGAAAATCTTATCTCTTCGTGTTTCGCCGCCTTGGGTGGCCGAGGATCACCCTCTTCTATGAAAGGGGGTATTTTTTAGACTTGGGAATTGAAAAGGCTAAAAAATGGCCTTCTTTTGATTTTTCAACCACCGTGGACGGCGGCGCTGTCGCAGGCGATCGGCAGCAGCCACGGTGGTCCGGCGACCGGAGCTAAGCCAAAAATCGGAGGGAAAGGGAGAGTTTTGAGAGAAAACTGAAGTGTTTTTTTTAAAAGAAGGCAGAAATGAGGTTTTTAAAATTTTTTTACTTAAATAAATGGTGTAAAACGGCATCGTTTTGAGCCAAAGTTTAGACGCCAAAACGACGTTGTTTCATGCTTAACCCGCGCGCTGACTCAATCCAACCCAGAGGATCCACGCGTTTTTGATTGATGGTCTAATTGCAACCCTAGTCCTTCCGCCTTTTTTAAAGTTTTTAATTTGATCCTTATTTCATTATTTATTTCTTTTTAAATCTATCCATAGACTTTTATTTTGTTTTTATTTTTGGTCCTTTGACCACTCGATACCTTAGAAACGGTACACTTTAAGGACTGGGAATAATTTCCCATTCAGTTCTCGTTCCTTTGCGCGTGTCTTATTCAGGCCCTAATTGATTGTTTTATGTTTAAATTTTGCCCTCTAATTTTATTTCAATTTCAATTCGATCCTTGGATCATTGGACTTCAAAATTTTATTATTTTAAATTGTTTCATGCATACTTTGACTTATCTATTTACTTATTTATTTATTCATTCATTTGCTTATTCTTTTATTGAGTTGCTTATATTCTTTTTGCACATGTCCTATTATTATCATCATTACATTATTTCATTATTTTTTTTGTTTTTATACTTTTACAATATGTTATTTATTTTTTTACCCTTTTCATTTTTTTATTTTTATCTTATTTTATATTTTTATTACTGTCATTATTACCTCACTATTTGTTTTTTTATTCATTTACTACCCCTTTTTGTAAATTTTAGAAATGATTCACTATTTTATTATCATTGTTATTATTAATATTATTATCTATTAACATGTTTTATTACAAAATGCACCCTAAATTTCATTTATATTTTAATTCGATTCTCTATTTTCAATATTTTATAAATTAATTTCCTCAATATTTATTTATGTATTTATTCTTTATCCTTATTATACCTAAAGTTGGTATTTTCTTTTTATGTGTGCTGTTTTATCATTATTATTACTTGTTTTATTATTTATTTTATTTCTCTTTGATTGTTAATATTAGTATAAAAGTGAAGTATGTCATGTGATTAGTGCCATTATATGTACTATGAATTGTTTATTAGTACATTCATATTTTTGTCATTTGTTAGCATAATATTTCATTCGTGTATCGTTATAAACATTACATTAATTTTTACCCAAATTCATTTAAAAAATGAATGTTTTCAAAATAAAAGTAATATTTCGTATTTGGAACTTCGAGAAGTCGTACCCTAACTTATGGGATTTTAATTTATTCGTCGAACCTAAATAACTAAATATCCTTCTAAAATTAAAATATGACATTTTAAATAAAATTTTTAAAAGGCAAGCTTATTCTCGAGAATTCAAAATGTAGTGTCTTAACTTACGGGATGTGACATTTTGTCATCTCAAGACAAGAAGGCCTTTAACATCTATCCCAACTCATTCAAATATTTTAAAAAATAAATAAAATAAAATTAATATTAACAAAAAGGGATCTTTTTTTTCTTTTTAAATTTTCAACATTCGACATTAAGACATTAATTAATCAATTAGGTACCAATTTTGGGCGTATCGAGTGTACTAATTCTTCCTCATACGTAACCAACTCCCGAACCCGTTTTCTGGATTTTATAGACCAAAAATCATCGTTCTAATAAATTTAAACTTTTATTAATATGATTGAATTACAAGGTGATCCGATCTCACCTAAATAAAAAGGATTGATGGTGACTCCCATCTTCATTTTCCAAAATAAAGTTGACCGTTTTCAAAACAACAAAAAAAAATGGTTTCGGCACCATGTAATGACCCAAAATTCACAGGTACCGGAAAAGTGAGTTATAGGGCATCCGTATAAGTGAACCGAGTTCGTAAATATTTATTAGGAATATTTGTGAGGCTAGTTGTGTGTTTAATTAGGCTTTAATTAAGTGAATTTAGCTTAATTAAGAGAAATTAGGAAAAAAGGGCTAAATTGAATAAAGGGTAAAAAGTAGAATTATAGATTAATAAAAAGAAAGGGGACCAAAATGGGAAATATACCATTCACCACAAATGGGGCGGCAAATGTTGATAAAAATCTAAGATTTTTATTGTTTTGTTATTATTAAATTATAATGTATATAACTATTTTATTATATGGTAATTTATATTAGTTATAAATTAAAATTATTATATTATATGAATAAATCAAAAATTTGCTAATAGTGATGATATTGTACAATTGTAAAAAAAAAAAATATATGTACATTTATAATACTTATATTTAATTAGTAAATATATATTTATTATTTATTATTATTAAGTAAAAGATATTTATTTGATAAATAATTAAATTGTGAGATTTTTGTATAATAAATAAATTGGATAGTGACAATTGTAATAATGTAAATATATACATTTGCATTATATTTATTTATTTACTTGAAAATTAAGTAAAAGATAGTTATTAATTAAATAATTAAATTATGAGATTTTTGTGTATGATAAACAAATTAAGTGGTGACAAATGTAATGTAAATATGTGTTATTAAAAAATATTTATTATAATTATTATCGTTATTAACTAATATATATATATATATGTAAAAGATATAGAAGAAATGAAATAAAGAAAGAAAGCAAAAGAAAGAATAGCAGAAGCCATTCGAAAACAAGAAGAAAGAAAAGGGAAAGAAAAGAAAACGGGGAAAACTTAGGTTTGAAGGTTTAAAGCTTTAATAGGTAAGTTAATTAAGTCATTTTTACTTAATTTTGATGTTTTAGAAGCTTTAGAACAAGGTTTTGGTGAAATTAAGTTGATACTTTGAAAGTTCATAGGTTTATAAGTATAGCTCATGTTGAACTAAAAGATAAATTAGGGATTTAATTGAATGAATTTCAAGTTAGATTTGATAAGGAATTGAATTGTAAAAGAAGCTATAAGTTTTGTGTTTAAAGGAATAAATTGAAAGAAATTTTAAATTATAATTTTATTATGAACATTAGACAGTTAAGTGAAATATGAAAGGAAATTGAATAGAAATGAAGTATAAATTGAATTATAAAAGTAAATGAGTTAATTAGGATTAAATTGGAATTAGGATATAAATTGAATAGAAATTCAATCATTTATTATAAATTAGTGCTGTAATTAATAAGTGTAAATTATTATTATTATTTTTGTGGTTAGCAAAGAACCCGAGGCATCGGCACTGAAAGGAAAGGGAAAGTTATCGAGGAGCAATCGAACAAATTCGGGTTTGTATTACTACAATTCAAATCTATTTATTATTAAATGTTATATTTTAATTAAAATGCATGGCACGTAAAATTAGGTAAGCAATTGAAATGATGATATTGCTTTGAATGAAATTGATTCAAAAATGTTTATGGCTATTGAAATTGAATATGAACAAATTGGAAAGTAAAAGTGATTTGAATTAAGTAATTGAATTATGAATTAGGTGAATATTTGAAAGTATATTGATTGAAAACTAAAAATGATTTGAATTGAATCAAATTGAATTGAATGAAGAAAATATGTGAGTATTTGAAATGTATATTGATTGAAAAGTAATTTGTGATTTGAACTTGATTGGAAAATGAATTAAAAATATGAATTAAATAAAAGTGAATTAATTTATGAATATGTGAATTGTGTATTGATTGAAAAGTGATTTGAATTGAATCGAAATATGATTATATGAGATTATCTGAAATATGTATTGGTATTGAATTGTTTATTGATTAGAAAGTGGAAAAGTGAATTTGAATTGAATGGTGAATGTGTATGTATAATTGAACTGTAAATTGATTTGAATGTAAAATTGTAATTGAAAAATGATCTTGAATTGGAAATGAAAGTGAATAGAGAATTAAAATACCCTATTAACTAGTCGGGCTGAGTCGGATATAATTGGCATGCCATAGGATTTCGAAGAGTATGGGATATATCGGCTTTGCCGATCAGACACTTTATGTGTCATATTTCAGGCACCTTGTGTGTCGTAGCAGACACCTCGTGTGTCGTTTTAGGCACTTATGTGTCATATACTAATCAGGTACTATGTACCGTTTTAGGCACAATGTACCGTACTAGTGTGTTTGGGTTGGAATCTGTGTATCTGTCAAAGTCTGAGTTTGTTAATAGGGTGAATAACTGAAATGAGAAAATTATATAAATTTGATTGATCGTACTATTAAAAATATGAGAAAGAAATTATGAGTTGAATTATAAATGGAATTAAGATGTAAGATTTGAAGCATGAACTTAAGGTTCATGAATTTGCTAAAATATCGAATTATTGATATTGAAATCAGTTGAATAAATGAAATGAGAAAATCAAATGAATTGATCGATTGAACTATTGAAAGTATGAGAAAGTGAAATTATGAATTGAAATTGAGATATCGAAATAAGAAGTGACAATAGAATGAATTGGAAATAATGAAATTGTGTATGAGTTAGTTGAATATAATCTTATGAATTAATTATAATTATTTTTATTGAAAAATGTTGGTTTAAATAATTATTGAAATAGAATAAGTTATTGAATTAGGATATAGAAATGAAATATATGAAATAATGATTTAATGAAATGGTTTTTGATGAAATGCATGAAATGGATATTGATATAATAAGAAGATATATAAATTAAAATAAAGAAAAACTATTTAAGATACATATTATTAGAATAAATTTAAAGTTTAAATGTATGAATGATTTATTGAAGGTAAAATAGTGGTAAGATTTAATGTGTATATATATATTTTTTACCTTAAGTATTTAAATTATATTGATACCACTGGGTGTATACTTAGCGTACGATTTGTTTCCGTGCGCAAATTAGGTATAGAAATTTTGAAGAGTTGTATTTGAGATTACGAGTCTTCATCTCATCACATCTTCAAGCAACAAACGGGTACGTTTTAAATTTAGTATGTCCCAAGTAGTAGTAATGGATTTAAATATCAATTATTTAAATTTATTATTTGTCCGTTTTTATGTTCAAATATAATAGTAATTAGCCAAAAATTACTTTGGCATCAAATGTAATATTCCTATATCAGGTTCCTTGAGTCAAACATGGTATAGGGGTGTTACAAACCAGATATGGTCTTACATATTATCACATATCGATGCCTCTGTCCCAAACAGGGTCTTACACGTAATCTCATATTGATGCCAATGTCTCAAACATGGTCTTACCCAAAATCACACCTCGAAAGTCCTAATGTCATGACATACGTATCTTATACTATTCCTATGGTTCGTACGGGGCTTTCGGACATCGTAATTCAATCAATTCAAGCTCAAAACAAGTTCTCCAAAGCTTAATTTAATTCAGCAACATATATATTTATTTACAATTCAATTCAGCAACATATAATATGTACATTTAAATTTAATAACATTTATTTACTTATGAACTTACCTCGTACGGAAACAAACAGATCAGAATGATTATTCAACAATTTTCGATTTTCCCCAATCCAAATCCAATTTCTTCTTTTCTTGATCTAAATCAATACAAATTTAACTTATTTATTAACATATTCCTTTAATTTCACCCAAAAACACATAAATGGGTATTTTGCACTTTAGCCCCTAATATTTCACATTTTTACAATTTAGTCGCTACTTTAAAACAACACAAAATACTCAAAATTTCAACATGTTCATGTTAGGAAAAATTTTCGTTAGGTTCCTAGCATCCATTAATTCTATTTATTTCACATTTCAACCCCTCAATTTACAAATTTTATAATTTAGTCCTTAATAAGCATTTTTATAAAAAAATCACTTAATAAACTATGAAAATCTAACAACAAATATTTATTTTTCATCATAAAAAAAACAAAAAAATCAAGCTACCATTAATGGAAACTCACAAATTCATCAACCAATCCAAAAACTAGGGCATGGGCTAGTTAAAATACGAAACAACGATCTCAAAAACATAAAATTCATCAAAAACTGAGCTCAAAACATACCTCAATCAAGACTTGGAAGTGTCGAACCCTAAGCTTGAAGATGAATTTTTTTTCTTTTCTTATTTTCGGCAAGAACAAGTGAAAATGATGAATGAAAATGGTTTTATTTTATTTACTATTTGACTTATTTACCCTTAATGAACATACATTAAAAATCCACTAACTAAAGGTATATTTGTCCATCCATTAAGCTAATGGCCAAATCACAACATAAGGACCTCACAATTAATTAATCAAAGCAAATAAACACTTTTACTTATAGCATGCTACTTTTACATTTTACGCGATTAAGTCCTTTTATCAAATTAACTAATCAATTGATAAAATTAAATCACGATATTTTCACACATATCAAATAGCATGATGTAAATACCAAAAATAATATTAAAATAATTTTATGACTTCAGATTTGTGGTTTCAAAACCACTGTTCCGATTTAACTAAAAATCGAGTTGTTACAAACGCTCCATTCAAGTTGCTACTGGATGTTACGTTGAGTCACAAGCCAAAAAGTTGACCAAATTCTAGTTAGATACGCAAAAATATGAATATTTGGGAGAAGATAGACCAACCGAGGTTATGCAGTTGTTGTAGGAATCCTTGGCATGGTAGGACAACTTGTCCACACTTTAAGGGAACATTAAGGAGATGGTCGAATTAAAAAATTTATTCATTTATTCATTTTTGGGTAAATTGTAAATAAATATATTATTGATGTAAAAATAAACAAACATTTTTAATAAAATGTGAGTAAGTATATTCTGGATGGAAAAGTTTAATAAAAACTAAATGATTATTTACATTAGAAAAAATTAAAATGAAAAAAATATTTCCGTCTTCGGCTCAAATGTGTGCCACAACTCAGTGGGTGTTAGTTACGAGAAGGATTTTATCGTGTTGGGATTCCAGCTCTTTATCTTCATTTGCATCTTCACCTCCATCTCATCCTATCTCCAGCTTCATCTTGATCTTGATCTTGATCTTGATATTCATCTCCAACATTGTCTTCATCCTCATCATGTTCTTCCGTGCTAGAATCCATTTGCATTCTAGGTATCCATCCTATATCGTCGATGATATTAATAAGTGGTTGCGAAGATGACCCACCTCCAAAGAACAGTGATGTTGAGGGTGTTTGTGACACTATTGGTGTAGAAATATATGGTGTCGAATAATCCAATTGTGGATAGAATGCTGGAATTGTAGGCAATGGCAGATACATTGGTATTTTTTTACGGCAATGGGATGTAATATGCTCCTGAGGATGGAGGTAGTGTAAAAATTGTTGGATCTGGTGCCCTAAGTTTAGTATTTTTCTCTAAGTACACTTGTAATTTTTTCGAACAAATTACCTAATAAAATTATTTATAATTTATATTAATACCGTAACACCCCAAATTTTATTAGGTTTGGATTGTTAAATTTTATCATGTAATTTGATTTGGTATGGTGGTTGAGTGCCATAAATGTTTGCTTTAGGAGTCTTATGACTTATCTTTTGATTTTGTGATCCTATTAGTTTAGTGGTAAGGCTTCAACTTACCCCTAGGTTTTGTGTTTGAATTTGTTGTGCACAAATGTGGAAAACTTTTTGTTTCTTGCTATGTGTTGGAAGTGGAGTTTAATTTGAATTCTAAAAATATAGTGGGTTAGGATTTTAGTAGAATATCTATTTTATTTTTATTTTTTTAGATTTATCACATCCCTACAATCGCTTCCCTTTTTTATTGCCCAACTTTTCCCACTCCCCATTTTCACGTTTCTTCTCTTTTGTTTCTCCCCCTCTTTTGTCACGTTCATTTTTCTCTTCTTTCCTTTCTTTTTCTTGAGTTTTCCATCTTTCTTTCTTTTGTTTTGTTTCCTACTTGCTGCCATTGAGTTATTGAGGATTACCTATTGATTCTTCATTTGCGATCGTAAATCCAAGTAAAGTCAAGTAATGTTGATTTATTTTTTGATTTTAAAGTTTAACTCGTTCTTTGAGCAAGGTGAATTGTTAGTGTTTATTCTCATTTTTCGTTGTGTTAAGCATTCTTATGGTCTTTGATTAGGCAAAGGGTGAAAAATTCGAGATACTCCAGTGGAGTAGTCGTTGTTTCGACATTGTTATTCTATGAAGTAAGTGCTCATATGTTGATTTTAGGGACTGATTTCTTTTGGCAATGGGTTGTATTTAAGTGAAAATTTGGGTTAAATCGAGTTTATTAATCAATGCAATCTGATACCGTATGTAGGTTTCGAAATGCGTTGTTGTGTGGTTGATCAGAGCTATCATCAGATGTGTGAATCTAACCTGAAAACTCAACTAGAACTTGAAAAAACCCGAAAATAAAAGTTTTCAAAACTATTCTATGTCACACAATGTATATAATTTATCATCAAACTAAATGCAAAAACCAAAACACTTAAACCCCAACTTTTATGTTTGGATGGAAAAACATTTTGTTTTGTCTTAGTTTTAATTTTAAAAGCCAACTGTTTGGCACTGCTTTTGGGGTTGAAAAATACATTTCCACCTCTAAACGTAATGCCAAACCATAGCCTTGAATAAGGGTACTAAAATAAAATATATAAAAAAGTTTTTTATTAAATTATTTTCAAATAATTTTAAATTAAAATTGAATAACAAAATTAAGTAAAAAACAAATTTTAATGGAAAATTCAATCAGTAACAAAGTTAAAGTAACAAATTCAATATAAAATTAGAGTATAATGATAACTTTTATCTTTTTATAAATATAATGACAAAAATTAAAATAATATAATGGTAATTTTCAAGTTTGACCTAATTAACCCAAAAAAATCTAAATCTATTTATTTAGGATTTATGCTTAACAAGTTTAGTTATAAAGCATATACAAAATTAACCCATAACTAACAATTAAATTGAGTTTTTGATAACTATAAGTTAAAAAAACTAAATGTAACATCTTTCATCCATTTTCATCATTGAATTAAGGTTATGATATGCTACGGTAAATAAACAGTCAAGAATATGTAATTTCAATTCAAAAATTTAAAGAATTAATCATTCATTAATAGATAAAGATTCAATAAACATATTATTCATACAAGATAGGGACCTAAATCAAAGTTCTGAAACTCTAAAATCAATTTGGAAACAAGTATGGACTAATTCAAAACAAATAAAAAAATAAGGTGAAAACAAAAAATAGGAATCACATGACCGCGTGGCTAGGCCGTGTGTGCTATGGGACATGGCTGTGTTGTTCAATTATGTGTGTAGTTTCATCCCCTATAAATGTGTGTGTTTTCCTATATTTATTTTAGTTATTCAATTTAGTACTTGTAATAATTGATTTTAATTGAAATCTTGTAACATAAAAAAAAAGAATAAAAAGGCTGGAAAAACAAGTTTGTCTTATTTTTGCTGTGTTCAAGTTTAGAATAAGAGAAAGTTAACACATACATACATATATATAGCTATTGATGATTTGACTTGTATTCAGGTATATACAAGGAAAACTTTACAGTAGAGGGACTAATCCGCTAAAAACACATAATATACGGACTCTTCTATAGAATTTGACCTATTTTTCACTGTAAGAGTAAATCAATTGCTTCCTCAATAATCTCATCCATGATTGTATCTCCTATGTCAAACCCAATTTTCCTCTGCAATTTACAATAATCCCATTCTTCAAATGTGTAAAAAAAACCTATACTTTTCCTGCATGCGTGCATTAGGTTCCCCAGATTTTTCAGCCCAATGAACCAATGAACATAGCTGTGTTTGGTTCTGACACTGGTTCCATCATTATTTTTCATGGATTTTATTGCCGATAGGTTCATTAGAGGCTCCCTTTGATGCCCAAACTGCTGGTTGCTTCGCCATTGAAGGGTGCAAGGTCCGGTTATCATCGAACCCTTTGCTTCTTTGAAGCCAATGAGTGTGTATCTCTCCATTAGTGATCTTCCAAGCAACTTCCATGGAAAATTTGCCAACACAAAGTTATTGGCTTTGACATTTTCGGTCAGATCAATGGAGTTCTTACACGTTGGCCTTTCTTGTCTTGTTATGATGTGATGCACTTCATGCGAGAAACAAAGGGTTAATATATTGAAGAGGAGGGGACAAAAGGGTTAATTTAACCAGAAGTCCTTAAACTATGAACTAGATTTTAAATAGTTCGAGTTATTGATGGAAGAGCCTAATCGATACAATACTAATATATTGAAAAATCAAAGTAGAAAACTTTTGAAGTTTAGGGATCAATTTAGAATATAGACCATAATTTGGAGATGTATGATATAATTAACCTAAATAAAAAATCAAATTTTTTTATTAATAGTTATACTTTGATCAAATTTAAATTTTAGTCCTTAAAATTAAAATTTTAAAAAATTACTATATGCTAAAGTTGGTAGAATTGCGTGGGTTACTGAAAATGAAAAAAGAAAAACTAACCTTTATCGGATGACAATTTATTTAACATTGACATAAGGTCAAGTTGCTTATCTTCAATGCATTTCCTTTCCCACTGCAACCAATGTTTCAATACAACACGTGTTTTATTGCTGTAATTATCCGACAAAAAACAGCTAAAAGAACATAGATTGTTTAGGTACCTTTTCTGGTTCCACATTACAAGTTCTTGATGAAGAATCTGTACTCTGAAACCCATCTTCATTGCCATTATTGCAACAAGAAAGTTCTAAGCTACCATTATTACCAGAAACAAGTTTATGCAGCTTAGACTTAACCACCCTTGTTGGAACCAGAACCATCTTCTTATTCCACAGGTTCTTAAACAAATTCATTTGACTGCTGCAGCAACCATTTCGACCGTTAGAGCTCGAGCATTTAACCAAATACCCTCTCTCAGAAAGGTATATGCTTAAAGTGAAAGGCTCTTGTTTGTCTTTAAGATGCTCTTTAAGTTGTTTTGATGTTACAGGAGAAGAAGCCATTAATGGAGTCTGCAAATTTTGAGAGCACATGTAAGTAAAGGGATGGAGGGGAGTATAAGGGGAAGTTGATAATTGGAAACAGATAGATCAAAAAAATTTAAAGGAGATTTTTTTTTTTTTTTTTTAGAGTGAAAGGCAAGCATATAGGCTCCAACAGGCAATCATTTGTGATATTGGGGACAACTTGGAAACTTTTAAACAGTGCTATCTTCTATTGCTTGATGAACCCTACAATCTCAAAAGCTTATGATAAATATAATTTTATGGATTGGTATTAATGCATATTTTTACATTAAATTTTGGGACTAATTAAAGTTTTACGGCAATCTATATATAGTAAGATTTGAATCAAAATATTCACCCCATCTTCTTTATTATTAAGTTTTATAATCTCTTTCTCTCACCTTAATGTATAATTTTATATGTCTTCAGTGAATCAGATAATAATATTTAATTAAAAATGAAATTATTTTAAATTATCTTTTAAAATTTTTAATAGTGTATTATCATCTAATTTATTATGGTAAAATTTTAATTAAAGAATGGGAATTATAATCATGTGGCATGTGGGTAGGTCCCTATGGAAGAATATAATCTTGTTTCTTGGAGCAAAGTAGGTGCATGCGAGACATTAAGGGAGACCAATTCTAGAATGAAATTCAATGTTTCATGAAAAATATGTATATGCTAATTGCAATGCAGCAAGAAGCTGACAATGATATTTCGCCTGCAAATAAAATATTTATTGATATTAATTATGTATATCATACCAGTCACATACCATAAATATTCCCAATTTGGAATAATATTAATGAATTGAAATCATGTTTCATATTCCAAATTGGTGGCTGTACAATGAGATATGTTCTAATTTTGGGGAAAGAATTTCTGTTGGCATTCTAGAAATTATATTATTGAATAAAATAATTATAAATAAACATGATTCGAATTCATTTTATTTTTCTTACTCAAAATTATTTAAATCGAAATAATTTTATTTAAAATTAACTTAACCTTCTTAATTGACGAGTCTATTCAATTACCTAAGATTGGTCAAACTTAAAACCAGAATACCATGTATGAGTTAGATATGGTGTGTGTATATACGTTAACTAATGATTTTGTATGTTATAAATGAGAGTGGCCTTTAGCCATAGCTATAATGAATGAAAAAAGAGTGGGTAACTTTTGTTTGGTTATTACTGGTTTTGCCTGTTTCCATGCATGAATGTTGAACAAATTGATCATCATGTCTGGTCCAAAACAAACATGAAGTGAAGGAAAAATAAGTGGTGATAAGAAAATGGAGCCATATGTAATGAAAATCATGCTTTAGCAATTCTTGATATTTATATATATATATATGTACGTGAGATACATCCTTTTTCTCTCACCATTTACTATCTAACGGTATGAATGGCCTTTATCATTAAGCTTTTGTAATGGAAAATTTGAATTCACCTATCAACTCTTGCTCTCCTTATACCAATATCCAATCCCTACTTAGTCACCATTTCATCATTTCCAATTAATCCATCAACTTCATAACTTAATAAATAAAAATTCGGATTAATTCAACCATTCATCCTCGTAATATTATTCTAAACTTGAAAATATTATGATAAAAATATCAACTGTCAGCTTGAACATTAGTCAAATATTTCAAAATATACCCACCTCAAATATTTATATACAATAATATCAACTTTGCATGAACATTTAATATGGTATGCAATGCAAACACAGGACGCTCAACTGCAATTTGTAGGTGTGAGAGAGATGAAAATAACCAACACAGTGGTCCTTTGCAAGAAGAAACTCGTGAAGATTTAAAAAATAAAATGGATTTGGATTGTGACCTAACATCCGGTAATAATATTGAACTTCAGTCGAGTTAGATTAGACTCTTAAACGAGGAATAAAGTTCTTTTAATGTTGTTTTCTTTATTCACAAGACTTGAATTCAAAATTTTATTTAAGAGACACCAAAATTTTTATCACTCGATACAACCAACATAGATAATTTCTTTAATTTTTTTATATTTATTGATACTTTCTTTATTGATTGTCATGCATGCATGCTTAGATATTCTTACTTTTTATCTTTAATTTACTTATTTTTATGCATTTATTAGCTATCTACTTCAACCCAACCCATCCCATCCCATCCCATCCAAGCTTTTATTTATTGTGAGAAAAAAAAAAAGAGAGAGAGAGAGAATGGCCCACTCATTTTTTCTTTTTAATTTTCATTTTTATTATTACATGGTCCACCCTTTCATTATAATGATCTTCCATTTTTATCATTGCTTTGGGTGGGAACAAATTAATAAGGATGGTGTATGCCATAAGTCATGATAGATTTGCATTACAAAAGTTTGTTACTTGAATTTTATTCACCACATTATTTCATTTCTTCAAACCTATATACTATGAAATAACCTATCAAGATTTTTACTAAATTTGCTAAGGATTGATATACATTATGACAACATTGTATTTCTTTCCAAAGGATTCTAAGTTTATAGGATATCTATCTATCTATATATATATATAAAGATGAACATATATACTAATTTCATGGTGTTAATTTATTTCGGGTTATATAATAATATTTTGGACCATTCAATTTAAATTTTCATTTCTTTTAACCCTTAAATAGTTAAAGTAGCGTTGTTTATCAAATTACTCCAAAATGCATGAAAAAGTTAACAAAAGTTAACGAACGAACGTTGTTAGCATGGCATACATGTGTATGTTACGTCAACAATTAATTAATTTGTTAAAAATTTTAAATTAAAATTAAAATTAACAATTATTAAAATTATTGAAAATTATAAATATATATTTTTTTAAATTTAAAAAATTAATTAATTACTGATATAACGTACACATGGACTGCCACATGGATGCCACATCAACAAAGCTAATAGACGTTAAGTTTTCCATCCATTTTGGAGTATTTAACAAACAACGCAAGTTTAAGAGCTAAAAGAGGCAAAAAATTAAATGGAGGGATAAAATGACTTTTTTTTTTGTAAAGTTTGAGGGTCAAATGAGTCATTATGCATAAAATAAAGAATAATTAGTGTAAATTTAAACATGCAATTAGAAATATGAGTAAAAACTTAGTATAAAAAAAGATCTCTTTAAAATAAGCGAAAAGTTCTCATTCTCTTTGCCACAAACAAATCACGTAAGTTGCTAAAAATTATCAATTATGATTAGTTTATAACTAGCGAATGACTAAAACATGTAAAAAAGAAAATAATGCTCCACCCAAGTAAATAAATATTAATAAAGGAGCACCAGTTATGGCTTCTTATTAATACCTCAATGATCAAGGTTGAAATTTTGTTGATGTACTTCTTTTTTTCTTAATTTGAAACTTGATTTTGTACTGAAAAAATTTCTTTAAAAATCCTATCACACGCATATGTTTGTGAAATCACAGATTTGGTGAGAGGAAAAATTATACATTAAATATGGATTCAATCCCTAAGCATGTTATATATGCCTTCATTTTTTTTATAATAGTTTTGATTATTTATTTGTGTAAATTCATCGTATCTCTTAATTTATGAAATCAACTCAGTCAACAATATTATATAGTGTATATATATATTATTTGATACACAAGCGATGGAGTTTTTCAACTCCATATGCAGGATTAAAAACTATAATGTGTTGATATTTAAAAAAATTAAAAACTAAATAAATAAAACAAATGATAAGAACTAAATAAATAAATAATTTTAATTTGATAAAACTATAACCTTTAATTCAAACCCATTAATGTATCAAGTTTTTATAAAGAAGAAATGAAAAAGAAAATTCCACTTTCTATAGCTACTTTTGGAAAATTTTTAAAGTATACATAAATTTAAAACTAATTAAGAATGGGGTAAGGTCCTCAATTTTTATCTGAATTTTTATTAGTATTTAATTATTTAAATTTGATGCACTATATATAATAATTGAACCAAATAATGATATTAATTCAACAAAATATTTTAAAATCAAATCCAAGTCACTTCATTTTTAATGACTGCCTCATCATCTTATCCCCTATAAAATAAAATTATAGGAAAGTGTAAAATTTTGTACCTTTTTAGTTTATTAAATATCTACCCTATTAATTATATTTTTGAGGAGAAACTAAAATAATTTGAATCTATACTTTTGGATTACTATGATAAAATATATATATATATATATATATTATTTAAATAATTATAATTAGAATCAATTATTAAAATACATTATTTAATTAATATTTAGAATATACTTAAACTTGAATTAAAATAAATCTGAACAGAACCTAAATACACTTGGAAACTAAAAGACCTCTTTATTACCATCAAGCCAAGGTTCATTAGTCACATTTACTTATACTATGAATATTTAATGCAATATTATTGAACAATAACATGCTACTATATTATTGGTGAAATAAAAAATAACAGAGGACTTATAGATAAATATTTATAATTTTATTTAAACATAAATTTAAAATCTAAAACTCGAAAAAATATATAATGATTATAAATATTAATTATATTTAAATAAATTTATTGGGAGAAATTATTTTATGGATCTTTTGCACCACATCATCCATGGTCCCTTTCCAATTACATAATGACATTTCAACAATTTTTCCATGTCACTGATACATAATTTGGGTTATTTTTTTATCTCAAACCCCAAGCCTCGAACCCTAAATCCGAATCTCGAACCCAAATCTTGAACCATGAACTCTAAACCTCAAACTCAAACCCCATACATCAAACACCGAACCTTGACCCCAAACCAAAACCTTAAATCTTGAATCCTTAACCCCAAATCTCAAATCTTAACCTGAATCTTAAACCATAAATCCTAAACCTCGAACTCAAACCATGAACATTGAACACCGAACACCGAACCTTAAACCCCAAATCAAAACATTGAATCTTTAACCCTAAACCTCAAACCCTAAACTCTAAATCTTGAATCCTGAACTCTAAATCATAAACTCGAGTTAAGGGTTCAAGGTTCGAGGTTTCAAGTTCAAGATCAGGGTTCAAGATTCAAGGTTTAGGGTTCAGGGTTCAAGGTAAAAAAATTATCAAAATTATGTGTCAATAATATTAAAAAAAATTGTTAAACTGTCATTATGTAATTGAAAAGAGACTATAAATAATGTGGCGAGAATGGTTCATAAAATAATTTCTCTTATTTTTTTATTTTACCAATCATCCATTATTCATTAATATACATAAAACTTACGTAATAACTCTGCATCAAATCTTATCTCCCAAAAATCTTCAATACGTAAATTTAAATAACAATTTATAATTTCCCTCGAATCTTGGCAATCTCTATAAATTGAACCACTCACCTTGCACACTCATTACCTCCCAACCATCTCCTCTTAATTTGCCAAATCTCTCAACCCCAAAAAATAAAAAAAGAAGAAGCAGAAAAATGGATTGTAAGGTCATCTTCTCTTGCATGATCACCATGTTCCTCCTCTTCTTCATATTATCTTCTCCCATTGCTGTTGGTCGCCCAGAACCTGCATCTTCATTTCAAAATGCTAAGAATACTCCAATCATAACTCAAGTACATCTGGTATGCTTATTCCAGTACTTAATTGAATTTTCTCCAAAACTTAAAATCAATTTCACCTTCTGTTCTTAATTATCATTAAAAAAATTAGTAAAGGGTCTTATTATTTTTTATATTGAAAATATTATTTCAGGGTGAAGGTGAAGCAGACCAGAAGGTTGAGTTGGACGATAGCTGCGAGGGAATTGTAGAAGAAGAAGAATGCTTGATGAGAAGAACACTTGCAGCTCATATTGATTACATCTATACCCAGAAAACCAAACCTTGAATTATATAATATATATATATATATTTACAAACTTGTGTCTTCCTTTCTATCATCTTCCTTTAAATATATTTTCATGCAGGAGAATTTTATTTTTTTCTGGTTATAAAACCAGTACTGTAACATATCTGTCTTATTTAAATACTAGTGAAATTTCTATTAATTATGATTTTATGTATTTATCTTTTAATTTATTAAAATAAAATATTTTAATTTCGTTTAGTTAATTTAAAATAATATTATTTAATCAGTTAAATATAATTAAAATATATTAAGATAATTAATAACATTACAATAATGGAAAAGTTCAAATGCAAATATTTAGTAATGAAATTCAAACAATTTGTTCAATCACTTTCGTTAAATTTTCCTACTAGAATTTTTTACACTTACAATATAAAAATTAAATATTGAATTTATAAATGTAATGAATAAATGTTAAAACTATACATGAATTTTAATTTAATATGCAATTTGATATAGTTTTATTTTGTGAAATTATATGCATTAAATTTTGATTTCAGTTCAATTCTATACGTAAAATTTTTATTTTGATTTAATTCCATATATTTAAATTTATTTTTATATTTGATAAATATAATTATTTTTGTATTTAATATGTAAATGTAAAATGGTATTATATCGATAATGATGTTAATTTTTTTTAATGAATAAAATTAAAATCTCATATATTAAATTACAAAAAAAAAATCATGTATAACATTACATTGTGGTTTTGGAGATTTATCCCTAAATGTAATGAGGTCTCAAGCTCAAATACTCAATGCACATGTATTTTCCTATATAAAAAGGTAATAATACCCTCAAAATAATATTTGTTATTTTATAAATAAAAAGGTTTTTTTAATAATTTCACAACTGACTCGATTTGGTTAGTGGATGACACTAAATTAATAAAATATTTAAATATATTATTATTATTGTTATCACATATTTCATTTTTTTTTAATTTTATTTTTGAAATCTAATAATTTGAATTTACCCAATAAACTAGATGATTATTTTTCATATGAAAATACGAAATGAAAGGGACATGAGAATTTGGTTTAATTCCTAGCAATTTCATCTCTTTATTTTGGTGAAATTAATTAATTAAAGGTTAAAGCAACATTTGGTTTTAAATTTTTTTCATCCCCAAACTTGATAAATTTTTTCAATTTTATTCTTAAACTTGGATTTCATTAAAATTGATGATTGTGCCACATCAACAGTTGAATTTTTAAATTTAAAAGCTTTTATAGTTTTTTCTTCTAATTTTTTGTATTTTTTAAATTTTATATAAATATTTTAAAATTTTTAAGTGATGACATGACACAAATTTTGAATACATGTCATCACATTTTAATGGAATCTTAAATTAAGGACTAAATTGAGAAAAATTACAAAGTATATATAAAAGGCTAATGTGGATAAAAAAATTTTAAAAGCTAAGGTGAAGAAAATTATCAAATTCAAAAACTAAATATTTGTTTATCTAGTTATTTTCATTATACTGTTAAATGAAAAAAATACATTATTGCAATTAACCCAAAAATATACTTCAAATTGGGTGCAACAACATTATGTTTGTTATATAATATTAAAATTTCATGATTCAATGGCCACCACGATGGCAATTTCAAGGGCTCCACGAGAACAAAGACTACACCATAAATAAAATCTAAATAGATTAATATGACCAATCTATATGTGAATTTATGGTGGACCGTTGTCATAATTAAATGTTGTTTTATTGACCAAAATAATAAATGCAGTGGATGTAAGGGGCATCCTCTTACTCCTAGTATGTTTCATGCCTACACCTACCTCTATTATCTCTCTTTTATCTATTTTATTTTTAATTTCATTTAAAATTTAAAATTTAATTTCTTATCTAATTTGATATAATCTAATCACTTTATTATTTGTAGCCCTAAATAAATAGCAAGTAATGTCAATAAATTCACAGCGGTAATAATAAGATTATTTTTTGATACCAATGGCCACGATTCAAATCTTAAAACCCCTATTCCTAAATTTGTAATGATACAAAAAATTTGATAGGAGTGGTAATGGTTGTCAAAAATAAGTATAGTAGTAAGATATATTACACGTCCAAGGATAAAACTCAAATTCGAACGGTGATATTGTTAAGAGGTATTGCCACAAACCTTGAAAAAATTAGTCTTCATAAATTGTAAAGTTGACATGAAAGATACATTAGTTATACAAAAAAAAAAGATAATGTGAAAAGTCTTTTAAAATTAAATTAAATTATCTAGGTGACATATAAATTTATCATCGATTGAATGGTTAATTGTATTTTCATATGATATTGAGTAAGTAATTAAACAACAGTAAAAATAATTCTACGTCATTATTTAAACGACAACAAATAATAGTACTATCAATTTGGACCTACTAATAACAAGGGCAGATCTAATATCAAAGAGAGAGCAGTGCCGTACAACCGAAACCTTGCTAGCTTCTGCTTCAACCATAGCCTCAAGTGCTTCAAGGTTTTGTTTCTATCTTTGTGATCAATTGGCAAATCGAAATTAATGTTGAATTGGGACATAACATGAAGCATAAAGTGGCTGGTAGTAATTTTAACCCTTTTTAGCATGCTTGCCTTTAAGGAAAAAGTATCATATCTATTATATTAAACACCGATAATGGCGGTAGAATGATTGTAAAGTAGTAGGGAAAAAAATAAGATTATACAGATTTTACGTGAAAATCTTTTTGGGGAAAAACACAGGCAAAGGAAGAAAAATTCACTAATATTGAAATACAAATAATACAAGAATTGTTTCGACTACATTTATTTAAGAGTTGAAAAACATTGTTCTAATCAAAGTCAAATAAAAAAAGAATAGTTCTATACGGATTCAACTTGTGTTGTATGGTCCGTACCACGAGGGTTCAGCCCTTAGCCCTTTGCCCCTATAGATCTCCTTATTTTGTCATTGTATTTATTTTTTTAACAAATAACGAAATTAAGAAAACACAATCTCTAAGAATTTCTAGTAATGAAATAAAGGAATGACAAGTCACAAATTTTTTTTGTCATTTTTATATGTGGTACTGTTGATGTCTTGTAGAACGGGGATGTTATTGCATGGTTCCAATAGGGGCTGGTGGGGATGGTGGGAGCCGTTAGGGAATGGATGAACTTCACTCATTCAAATTAGTTTTATTAATTCCTGGATTGGTTAACGGGTATAGTAGTAAGGTTGGTTGATATTAGTTTCGAGTTTGAAAATTAGAAAACATTTATTCCTTCTCTTTATTTAAATTAATTCGGTTGGTTTTTATTTAAATTTGAAATTTTGATTTGATAAATTCAGATCTAAATTTAATCTAATCCTATTTGATCATAAAAAGTTAGCAATTTAAACTCATTCAACTCGACTTGAACATAAATCAAATCAGAAATTATTTAAACTTGAAATGGCTCAAACCCAACATGACTCAAATATGAAATGACCAAAAAAGACCTAACCTGACCTAAACTCGAGATCTTTCGATATAAAAACCCGAATAAAAAATTCAATTGACCCATACCTTAATTGCTCAAACTAAAAATGACCTAAAATATAACCTGAGCGAAACCTATAAAATAATCCGAATCTAGAAATTTTAAAACTCAAAATGACCTAAAAATTATAAAACCTAAAAATAACATATTTAAATTGACTCAACTCAAAATTAACTCAATCCGTCCAATTGCCGAATATAGTTTAAATAGTATGCTTCTATGTTTTCTTTTTAAGTTGCATTAATTTTAATAGAATCAATCATTATAAGGATCGGAATAAATAGTTAACTCAATTCTAACTAATTAATTAATTAATCATTATAAATACTAAATTGAATAATTGATTCGATAATTAACTCAATTATTCTAATTAATTAATTAGAACAATGTACAAGCCCAATATTGCCCGGGCCCATAAACAAATAAAGTATAACAGCCCAACAAATAATTTTACAAGCCCAAACCCAATAGGCCTAAAACTAAACCCTAAAAGCCCAACTAGCCCACTATTCTAAAATTTTTCAGCAACCATACCCCTCAGCCTTGGCCACTACGCCCCACGCATGCCCCTCAGCCTTGGTCACCACGCTCCACGCATGCCTCTCAGCCTTGGTCACCACGCTCCACGCGTCTGACACCCCTATACCCTGCAAACACAAACAACAAGAAACAACAGCAACAACAAAGGAATGAGAGTCTTTGTAATCGGTTATAAAAACCGAAAAAAGAAAATTTGGAGGGGGATTCAAGATACAAAAATTGTATCACGCATATTAAGCAATCAAAAAAGCAAAAAAAAAGAGGAAAGGTCGATTTCGATTTCTATTTTCATGTTCTTTTGGTATTTTTTACATTTAATATCATATTTTTTTTTAGAAATTTATTCTCTAAACAAAAAGGAAGGAAACACTTACCTGGACCGCACCGGAGTCGCGCCGACGGAGCCTCGTCTCCGTCGACAGAGTCGATTCCAAAGGGGGTAAAAGGATCCCCTTCCTTCTCGTCTTCGGGCTAAAGGAAACGTGGCCTTTGAATAGCTCTGAAACGGGCCTAAAAACGTCCCTTGCGGTTTTAACCACCACTCATGGCGGAGTCGGGACGACGGCGGCAAGGATGGGTCTTAAAACCCTAGCCAAAAAGAGAGAATCGGGGGGGGACAAAAGGGAAAGGAGAGAAAGCAAAAAAAAAAGGGCTTTCTGTTGAAAAAAAAAAGGAACTGGAGATGAAATGAAAAGGAAAGGTTTTATTTTTAAATGATGATGATGAGATGATGCCGTTTGGTATAGTGGGGGCGTTTGGCATTTTCCCTAAAAGGGGGATTTATGCAATTAGTCATTTCCCTTTTCAACCCCCATTCAATCAGCCCCATTTTCTGTCTTCTTTTGTTTTAAAATTTAGCCCTCAGATCCTATTTGGTTTTCGTTTTTTATCCTTAATTAACTTTTCAGTATTTATACTTTTATACCTCGAATTTTAATTTATTTTTAGCCATGACCTAAATCTATTTAATTCACTTATTGACCTTTTTTTTGTGTTTGTTTTATGTACATATTATTTCAAGTATTTTATATGTTACTTATTTACATCTATTCTAACTTATTTTAATGTGTTGATTATTCAAATTCTTATTATTTATCTTAACTTGCTTTATGTATATATATATATTACCTTAATCTACTTTATATGTATTTATTTATTGTTTTTTATTCCTTACCTATTATATATATGTATACATATAGTTTATTTCAAGCTTTTTAGATATTTATAATTCTTTAAAAATTATTATATAATTATTTAAAATTTTTTTATATATTTTAAGTTATTGTATATTATGTATTTCAAATAACTCTCTCTTTATTATCTTTGAATTGTTACTATTACAAAGTATATTTATATTGTCCCTTTTTAATTCTTTTACATATTATATATTTTTTTAAACTTGTTATATATCATTTTAAATTAACTATTATATATTACTTATTTTAAAATTATTTTATATACCTTATTTTAAACCCATTTTACTTATTTCAAATGATTTTATTATTATTTATTTTAGGTTTTTTTACATATCATTTTACCCCTTTTATATATACATATTATATATTTTAAAATTATTCATTTTTTAAAATTCTACTTTGTGTGGTAATGGATTTTTAAGACACCTTTTTTATATTACTTATTTTAAACTCATTTATTATCATTTGTTCACACTTTATTTATTTTAATTTGTTTTATACTTTTTTATCATTTAATTCATTGGTCCTTATTTATTGATGTTATCATTTAAATGTTGTATGATTGTTGCTATTGCATGTACTATGATTCGTTATTTATATTTTCATATTATTGTCATTCACTAGTGTAATATTTTATTCATGCATTATTATTCCACGCACTATCATTCTATGCACATTACTATATTTTTATCTCACGTCATCGTATCGTGTATTAAACTTCAACGTTTTATTCAATATGGATCGTCCCACTTTTACTCCAAATAAATAACACTTGTTTAAATATTGCATTCGCTACTATTCAAAAACGAAATTTTCCAAATAAGGCAATGTTATGCATTTTGAGATATCGAGGAATTGTGCCCTAACTTACGGGGTTTCGATTTTCTCGTTATTTCTAAATAGCTAAATATCCTTTTCGAGTTTTAAAACACACGAAACTCTCATTTAAATTAAAAGACGACCTTGTGCTTGGTAATTCACGGTATTGTGTCCTAACTTACGGGATGTGATATTTCGATATCTCGAGATAAGGAAATCTTTAAACAATCGACTTGAGCTAATTCAAGAATTTTAAAATCGATATTAATAGAAAGGATCGAATTTCAAATCCGTTCCCGTTTTAATTTTCACTTTCAAAACCAAAGTCGATCACGTTTTCAAAAAATGATTACGACACTATCTTGTATGTTATGTTTTATCATGTTAGTGCGCTCCTTCATGCATTGATTTTAAAAATGAGACTTCAAGGATTTCAAAAAATATAAAGGCAATGCTTGGTGTTTGGAAATTTTGAGAAAGTAGTGCCCTAACTTATTGGGTTACCACTTTTCTCGTTGAATTCGAATAATTAAATACCCTTCTAAGTTTTTTTAAGGGTTTTCTAAACGCAAGCCACTATCTTGGAATTTCAAAGCAATATGTCCTAACTTATTGGATATAGCGTTTTGTTGTTTCGAGATAGGAATTTCAAAAAGGGTTAACTAAATGTCAATATTTTAAAGAGGACTACATCTTAATTTTTTTTAAATTTCCGACATTAAAGACATTTGATAATCAATTAGGTACCAACTTTTGGGCGTTACGAGGGTGCTAATCCTTCCTCATACGTAACCGACTCCCGAACCCGTTCTTTTATTTCGTGGACCAAAACTAATGATTTTAAAACAAAATATTTTAAAGGTGATCCAATCACACCTAAAAAGATTGGTGGCGACTCCCGTTTTCGTTTTCAAAATCGATTCCCATTTTCCAAAACTCGATTTGAAAATGGTTTCGACAAACAAATTTTGGGAAAAAAATTGTATATTTACATCGGATGAGACTCCAACCTAATTAAAATCTTATTTTTTTTAAAATTTCAACAAAATCATTAAATTAATATTAATATTAATGGAGAGTACAGGGCGAGCATTCGATCGAATAGAGTGAAAAATTTTCGAGCTAATCGAGTTGACGAGTCTGATTTTATCATCCTAACTCAATTTGAATTTTTTTCGAATCGAGTTAAGTGAAATAAAATTTGAGTCAAGTCAAGTCGAATCAAATCAAGTGAAATTGTTTGAGTTAAATTAAAACATGTTAAATTAAAATCTTGTTACAGTACAATTTGTAATAGCCCAAATTTGACCGGGCTTAAATAAAACAAAAGAAAATAAATAAATAAATATTTATTTATTTTAAACAGTCAATTAAAGGTCCAGGTTACAAAGCCCAAAACAATGGGGCCCAACGTCTAAACATAATGGACTGATCCAAACCCCACATCAGACCCAAGTCCTAAAACATTACTGGCCCAAAATAGCCCAAACCCGTTATACACACACCCAAACAAACCGGTTACACCCTACCTAGCCTAGGACTAAACCAAACCCAAATAACAGAGGCCCAAAACTTAAAATTACCAGCTAGGGTTTCCAACCCTAGCTCTTTCTCCTCGCGCCGCAAACAGAAGCTTCCAGAAGCCATCCCAACGGACGCGTCTGCTCATCTCTCACGTTGTTCCAGTGACCCTCCATCAGCGTCGTGACTCTGCCTCCATAATCAGCGCGCGAATCCGCACCAGCACATTCACTGCCAAATTCTTCGATGATACCTGCAGAAGAAGGAAAGAACCACAGCAGCAAACAAAACAAATATGGAAGGAAAGATTTCTTTCCAAAAATATGTAATAACAACAGTGTTTATAAAGCCCGAATGCTTTCATTGTACAAGGGACCGCAGATTTTTACAGAAATAAACACATACGGAGATTTCACACAGAAGAAACAGGAAACGGATTTTATTTTAGAAGGTGATTTTTTATTACGTTTCTTTTCTCTTTTCATAGGAATATACGAATCGTTTTTTAAAAAACTAGTAGCATTCGAAAGAAAAGGGGAGTTACCTGTGGAAGGACGATGGTTTTAGACCCTCAGACCACCGGGAACGACGGCGCGTGGGCGCGTGTAGGACCAATGACCGGAGCGTGGCCTACGGAGGCCAGAGCCCGGAGCTCCTCTCCACTCCCCTCTTTCAGAGGAAATTTTTAAGTTTTTTTTTTGACTTAGGTTTCAAATGAATATAAAACTAAAAATTTGGCTTATATAGCCCTTTCAAAACGGTCCCATTTTAGCTTGGTCTGATAAGCTTAAAACGATGACGTTTTAAGGCCCCATGATCCGCGCGTTGACCCGATTACTTGGGGAGGATCCGCGTGTTTTTGAGGATTGGGTTTATTACCCAATTAGTCCCTCCAACTTTTTTACGTTTACGGTTTTGTTTTATTTTATTTATGATTTAGCCCTGATATTTTGTTTCAGTTTTAATTTAGTCCTTGTAGTAACCGTTTTAAGTCCTAGATTAAAACGATGCCGTTTAGGGACAAGGGAAAATTTCCCGATGAGTCCCTAGGGTTTTAACGGCCGTTTCAATTAGGTCTAATTTCAGTTATTTTCTTATTAAATTAGCCACTGACTTTTATTTATGTTCAATTTAGTCCCTTTTATCCCTTTTAATCTATTTATAACCTATTTATTTTAAAAACTTTATACATATACTATTCTATTTTAATACGAATATACGTATTATATGTCTTATAATTATTTACTTATATTTTATTATATTATATTACTTCATATCTTTCTATTATCACATTAATATATATTTTAACATATATCATTACTTATTATTTATTATAATACATTTTTATCACATAATGTTTATATATCTTTTATATTATTTTACATTTTAACAATATATTATTTCATATTATTATTATTTATTATATATTATTTTTCACAAATTATTTTTATTATTTTACATTATTATTTATATATTACTATTATATTTTACTTGTATTATATATTTATTAATTATTTATATATATTATATATTATTTTTACATATATACACTTTCATATTATAAATTATAATTATTTTATATTATGTCATTTTTTATACTATTATATTTTATATTTTTATATAATTATTACTCTTATAAATATATTTTTATTATATATTATATTATTAAATATCACATTTTTTATATATGCTCATTCTATTTATCAATTGTTTATAATATACATATATTTTTAAAACTTGTGTTTTTATTATTATACAATATTTGCTTTTACTTTAGAATTAATTGCTATGTTATATTTTATATGTTATGCAATATCTTAGACTTTTATAATTTACTTTCAAATACGTACTTTTTATATATGTGTCAGAATTGAATATCATGCATCATTTATATGTTTAAATATATGTTGAATTACATGTTTATGGGTTTTACCTATTCTTCTTAAATATATATTGCGTTTTATGTATTCTTTCTTATTTAGAATTTGTCATGTTTTATTTTTTATATATATTGGTTAGTATATAATATTTATGCTGTTATGCTATTATTAAAATATGTTATCTCGTATGTTATGTTAATATACCCCTTCATGCATTGGTTTTAAAAACGAGACATCAAAGTTTTCAAAAATAAAAAGGCAATGCTTGGTGTTTGGAAGCTTCGAGAAAAGTAGTGCCCTAACTTATTGGGTTGCAATTTTTCTCGTTGAGTTCGAATGGTCAAGTACCCTTCTAAGTTTTTAAGATTTTCAAAATACGAGCAACTGTCTTGGAATTTCAAAGCGTTGTGTCCTAACTTACTAGATATGGCGTTTTGTCGTTTCGAGATAGGGATTTCCAAAAAAGGGCTAACTTAGTATCAATATTTTGATACAAGTGAACCCCAATTTTCAAAAATCAAAATATTTTAAAGAAGATTGTATCTTAAAATTTTTAATTTCCGACCTTAAAACTTTTGATAATTAATTAGGTACCAATTTTTGGGCGTTACGAGGGTGCTAATCCTTCCTCGTACGTAACCGACTCCTAAACCAATTCTTTTTTATTTCGTAGACCAAAACTAATGATTTTAAAACAAAATGTTTTAAAGGTGATCCAATCATACCTAAAAGGATTGGTGGCGACTCCCGTTTTCGTTTTTAAAGTCGATTCTCATTTTTCTAAAACTCGGTTTAAAAATAGTTTCGACACAATTAATTCCATGTCAGAGCACATAAATTTGAAACTATATTTTAATATGATAAACTTGAATAATTAATTAACTTATTTAAGTCTCAAATTTAATTAATTAAAATTTTTATAATTTAAAAAAAATTGGAATTTTTATAAATATTTAAAATTTTAAAATTTATTTTGAATTAGTTTGTAATTTTTGTTGAGAGAAACTAATTTGCTCATTTTTAAAATTAATAGGAACCAAATGGGTATTTACACCAATCTGTTATTTGAGTTAATCGAATCGTAAAATTCAACTTGACTTAAATCCAAAATTTAAACATTTATTTTAAATTTATTTTAAATTAACTCAAATAATTCAATTCGATTAAGTCAATTTTTTACGATTTTTTCAAATTGAATTTCTATCATTAACTCATCAAGAAACAGTTCCGTAAGGGTATTGGGGTAGCAGAGAAGTATAAGGAACATTAATTATCTTATTTGACATACAATCACATCAAGAGTTCAAATCATAGTGTTTGTATCTTACTTATCTTCAAAGTACAACCTTATTACAAAATCATTATCTTTAGCCAATGAAATACTTCAAAAAGTAACCTATCATAGTGATAAGAATACGAGTACTTTTTTTATTAAAATATTATTTATCGGTATTTTTTTTTATTCTATTGAGACCCTTATTATTTTTATAAATAGTTAGGTCAAGTACATATTTTACGTGTGTCGATATTCTATTAAAATATAAAAAAAGTTATTCTCTTAATTTTATTTTATTTTTACTAAATTCTTCTTTCAATTTTTTAGCCTAAAAGTTTCATGCAAAGTTTTCATCAATTTACAATTATAATCAACACTTTAGAAAGCCTGAGGTCAAAGATAATAAATGGTTGAAAGCTAAAAACAATTTAATCTATTTTGTACAAAAACACAAATACAATTTAAGTAAATAGATTTATTGCTAAAAACATCACAATTGATTAATTTTAAAAAATTAAATTAAATTTCCATTATGCACTACTCCATTATTTTCAAACTGGTTATTTCAATAAATATACCCCTAATTGAGATCTTAACCCTCATTTATGGACAAAATATGCAAATATACATAATGAAGAATGAAAATTTTCAGTGAAAAATTATGGGTAATCATAATTATAGTTTATCTTGCCTTAGAAATGATGAAATCTTGAGCAAAATCTTTATATCTTCACTTGACAACAATGTTAGCACAAGAAAACAAAGAAAATGGAGAAGATTAGGCTTCATTCGGTTTCAAGAAACAAATGTTATTTTATTTTCATTTTCTTGGAAAATAAAAAAAATATTAAAGAAAACATGTTTGATTAAAAATTTAAAAAACAATATTTGGAAAATGAAAATATGTCAAAAACAGGAAACAATAAAGAAAAAAATATTTTCATTGCTTTCACTAAAAATACTTAGTAAATGTGAAAATGATGAAAATAATTATTTTTAATTTTAAATGAATTGGAACTGGTTCAATTCTATATAAACCCAAAAAAATTTCTCTTTTTCTTCTTCAATTATTTTTCAAATACTAAATCTATTATCCTTATTCAAATCCATATAAATACAAAATTTTTTATTTTATCTATTATCCTTATTCAAATCCATATAAATACAAAATTTTTTATTTTATTTCACATGATTTTATTATAAAAATAAGAATTACCAAAAATTTTCTCATGTTTTCATTATTGAAAACAAATTTTTATTTTTATTTATCAAACCTCTTTTTCAACTTTTAAAATAAAAATAAAAATTACTTTTTGAAAGTGAAAATGAAGAAGAAACTCAAAAAAAGTGTAATTATTAAAAAAGTGATAATATAAGTGACATTTAAATATCATCTACAAATATCTTTATGTTTTATTTATTCCCATGTTGAAAAAAAAAATCAAGTAAGTGTATAAAATATCAAATTTGTTAAATTATTTTTTATTTCAAAGTTTATAGCACATGAGTTTTAACTAATATATCATGTAAATATTATTTGTATCAAATATGATCGGTTTTTGGTTAATTTAGGGCAGGTTTGGATGGGCAGTGCATTTATTTGCGGTTAGTGTAAAAACAGCAGTGATAGTACTGAGATTAGATACTGTAACAATATTGTAGCGTGAGACAAAAAATAAACTAAATGCACCGCACCCAATTGCCTACCCAAACTCACCCTTAATCCCTTTATTATAATATTTTAATTTCTAGTCCTTTTTCCAAAATGTACATTTACAATCTTGACTTTTATGTCTTAAAAAGTGCATTATAGTCCTTGTTTATGTCTTTAAGAGAATAGGCTTGCCTTCACCACAACATGAAGCATGTGTATGCTATGTCATTTTTCTTTGACTCTCAATTTCAATATAGTAAGTCTTCAAAGTATCATTGATTTGGGAATTTGAATTCGTAAAAGTGCCTTCTAATTGCTTAGGAAACTCAAATGATAAGTTTCGAAGGTGGAGTAAAAGTTAGACTGAAAATATTTTGAATTTCTTTCATAACTCTGATGCAGTATTTGATATTTGATATGTAAAATAACACTTGGTATAATGTGATTGATGGAGTCGAAGATATTTGTTGATTGAGGTTGAGGAGAGGGAATCACAAAGGGGAATGTTCCATCAACTTATTTTGTTTGGTTTTGTGTCTCACACCTATTTTTTATGCCAGTATCTGCTTCTTTCTTTTTTTTTAATACTCCCTGCTGATAATTGTTTTTGACATGTTTCACATCTTATTTATTAATAGTTTTTCTTTGTTTTTAAAGATAAGAAATTTAAAATTACCCCCAGAACGCGTAAAATACTCAGTTATAATAAATTTAACCATAAAAGGATATTTGTAAACTATATTTATATATCACTTACTATCTATGTAACACTCCAAACCCGGTCTAGACGTTATGGTCGAATTCGAAAGTATCACATGAAATGGTGTTGAAAATCGTTGTCGTTAAATTAAACCATACTAGTTCATTAGCCCCTATTGCTATTATCAATTTCAAAACTCTCTTTCTTTTAATTGCTTAGAGGTAAACGAAATGTAGCAGAAGCTTTAAAACAAATACGTTGTATTTAGAAAATCATTCAAGATTTTAAAAAACCCTTACTTTTGGTAAAATGCGAGTTATATTACGTTTTACAGTTATAATATCATAAAATCGCAATCTAACCCAAATTAAAATAAAACAGTCCGTAAAGTCCGAATTACAGAAAATAAACCCAGAATAAACCAGAACATAAAAATTTAATCGTAACTATAACCAGTTCGAACATATGGTCATCGAGGGGCTCCGTAGCACCGATCTTAAGACTGTGGATTACCTGTACAGAATAAACAGAAAAGAGTGAGTTTACGTAAACTCAGTGTGTAACCTCACAGAATTAAGCATGCAAACAACCAGAAAATCAGAATCAATCAGATACAAATACGGGCCTAAGCCCATTACAAATATAGATACAGATGTGCAAATCAGAGTCAGAAATTAGATATCCTACCCCCATCCTCTACACACTATCTCCAACCATTCCTACACACCATGTAGGGTTTAAAACGCCCACCCAGTCCTACACTCCATGTTGTACCGATGCTGCACATAACAGATATAATACAGCCATGCTGCTAGATAATATGCATAAATTGCCTTTCAGAACACTTCCTCCAATGTACATCATCCCAACCCCAACATTAGATACAGAAATATACAAGTACAGAATAATAATCTAACATGCTCACATGCTTATGATTGTATACAAATAGCAAATAGTAATGCAAGCAGACATGCATTAGAATTCTAATCAGATCAGAATATCAAACAGACAGTTCATATAGTTTAATGATTGTCTTTCAATTTGGCCATTTTTGACTTGTTTTCGACCGATTACATCCTTTGGCTTTATTTATTCTGTTATTATTTTTCTTTTTCAGGCCCAGGCTAAAATTTGCCTATTACATTTAAAATTAGTTAATAACTTATATCTGAATTAAAATTTTGAGTTTATTTTATGTATTTTCTTTTCAATTTTTGTTTATAAAGTTATAGCTGAATTATGAGGTTTTCTTTTTCATTTTCCATACTTAAAAAAAATTCATTTAAATACAATATAATTAGGATTACGTGTCAATTCAATTATAAAATATAATTAAATCTAAGAAAATATCAAATCGATAAAAAACCAAAATATAACCAAATAAAAATTAGTTATGGCAACTTCATATTGTAGGACTAGAGAGAGACTATGGTAGTTAATTTTGTTTCAATATTGCCTTTATCGGTCGGAACGTCCCATTCCTGTAGTAAACCAGAACAACGAACTTTAGGTTTCGTTTTGGTACAAATTCTAGTTGTTACTAGTCGGAATATGGTGTATTGGTCGGTACCCAAAAAATTAAATTAAATTTTAATTTTTTATTATTTATTTGTACAAAAAAATTATTTTTTAAATATATTTGAAATTTAAATTTTTACTATTTATTTTGGATTTATTGAATTATGGATTGTTATATGCATAATATGAGATGATGTTATTATTTAATTTATGAAATAATTATTTCATTTGTTTATTTTAAGTTTGTTTAATGATGGATTATATTTGTAAAGTTTATTAAGGGTAAGTTTGTTTAATGAAAGTTTGGATAGCACAATAATTACACTCTATTGTAATTACAAAGAACTGTAATTCCTTATACGTGTTTGATGATAGAGTGTAATTACATCGTAATTTCTTGTGTCATGTTTGGTAGTACAAGTTGTAATTACACATTTACAAAATTTATATTTTTAAAATATTAATTACTATAAAAAATTATTAGTACGATAAAAATAATTTCTAAACAAGTAACAAAAAATAAAATAAAATCATCATATATGTTATGTTAGTCTAAAAATATAGTCGATAATACATTTACTAATAAAAATAGCAAGAAAAGTAAAAAGTTAAGCAATTTTATCCAATTGTTCTAGTTCATATTTGTTGGGTTATTATCTCTTTAATATTTAACATATACTCCTTATCATCGTATGTTGGTTCTCGACCAAGTTCATCATTATATAAATTTGAATCTGCATCATTAAAATTATCAAAATCTTCTTCTTCAATGTATTCTACAAAGTATGGATTGTCTTAATTCCCCTTATGATTCAAGTTTTGAAATACACAACATGCTAATACAATCCAACCTTGATTTTTATGTTATACTAAGGTGATGTTAATATGAGAAATGTTTTTTTAAAACAACAATTGTCTTATCAACCATATTTCGAAGCCTCGAACGTCCAAAATTAAAGAGTTTGCAAGTTGTCTATAGTGCTTGTGTTTAGCATCATTCTCTTAAATGGTATCATACCTTACGACATAGTGCAAAAAAACATTTTCTATTTACATAATTAGCATCAACCTTATAATATTTGAATTCACAGTTAAAATAGTTTGTAGCTTTAATTATAAAAACTTATACAAACTTAATTTGACGAAAGACTTATGATAGATTAAATCCCTTTTTATAATACGTAAATTAAGTAAAAAATAATATAAAATTTATAACATATAACCTTTATAGAAAATTTTTATAACACTTCTTATAAATAATATATTTTTCCTATAACTTTAGAAATTCATTTTTTATAAAAATTTATGATAAAAAATTATTTTTATGAATAAAAATATTATTTTTACAACATATAAAATGAACAAATAAATAAGTTATATCCATACTTGGCCATAACTTAATATATATGTATATATATATTATAACAGTAAATTATTTTTTATAATAATTTTTTTAGTCTTAACTTTAGAAAATTTTTAAGATTTATAATATAAGAATTTTTTTCCATAACATGTCACTCTTGTTCTTGTGTAATTACAAATAATTATACCAAAATCTAATTATTAGGTGGTTTTTCAAAGATATCTAAAAATTATTTTATATAAAATTGATGAATATTTTATATTTTTTTGATATCGTAAAATTTACATGTGGTGAGATTAGAACTCATGCCATCAACATTTTTAAAATCTTTTCTTTATCACTCCAATTAAAGCTTTACTTTAATCTCATTATTTGTTTTTTTTTTAATTTTTGTATAATCACATCAAATATCTTTCAAAAATAGCAATAAATCTAGAACAGTATATTGAAATAGATCGATATTAATACGTACTAGTATCAGTAAAAAGATTGTACGTCTATCAATATAGTACTGACTACCTTGATCCTGAGACCATTTTTTTTGGTTAAAATCATCTAATAATTTAAATTAATTATAAAATAATTATTTCAAAATTTGTAATTATCTTTTCAATAATATTGCATTTAAGTTTTAAATTTAAATTTCCTGTCTGCTAGTACCAATATGAAATTGCTGGATTTTTAAACTCTTATTTTCTTTTGGGCCTCGGGTACTTGCAAATCTTGCATTATTACTACTATAAACCATTGATTCGGCCCGTACCAAACCTCATAATAGCGCCAAGCATTCGCGCCATTCGATCAATTATACAAAACCCTTGAATCCACGAAGAATTGAAAGAATCCCAAAGGACCCGAACTGATTTTCTTTTCTTGGTTATATTCACTAGAAAATCCGTTTTAAAATATGGTGAAAGGGAAGCAGTACTGGCTGCTGAAAACGGAACCAGGGGAGTGGTCATGGGAAGACCAAGCCGCAAACGGAGGTGTAACCAAATGGGACGGTGTGAAGAACAAGCAAGCCCAGAAACACCTCAAGTCCATGAAGGTGGGCGATCTCTGTTTCTTCTACCACTCGGGCGCCACCGCTCGCCGCGTCGTGGGGGTGGTCAGCGTGGTTAAGGAATGGTACGCAGCGGAGGGCGGAGATAAAAACAGCGAGGTGGTGGTGGATGTGAAGGCGGTGGGGGAGATGAGGAGGCGAGTGGACTTAAAGGACATGAAACAGGATGGGGAGTTGAAAGGGTTTGTCATGTTTAGGCAGCCGAGGCTGTCGGTTTTGCCGGTGCCGGAGAAGGTTTGGGAGAAGATTTGTGAATTGGGTAATGGGTTCGAAGGGGACGGCATTGATATTGGCGACGATTAAGAGGTTTCAAGAATGTAGGTTTTTTGTTTTGTAAAGAGAAGCCCTTCTGTTGGGCTTTTTCTAGAAATGTATTTTGTTAATGAAAAGAAGGGTGCTTAGTAGTAATGTTTTGTTTATTGGTGAAGGAATTAAAGATGGGATTCATGTTTCCCTATATGCTCTTATACATGGCCAAATTTCCGCTTTAACCAACAATGTCGGAGCTTTAATGTTCTGTTTATGCGAGTTTACCAAGTAACTTTGACTGTGGCATTTTAGTGAACACTTACCATGCATTGCCTAAATCCTACATACGAAAGCAGGAACGACACCGTGGTTGCGCCATTTCTGTTCAAATACCTTTCGAAAAAACCCAAACCCAGGAAAAAGAGAGTTGCCCTGCCGTTGTTTCTGGTCTTCTTATTTTCATTTTATATTGCTTTTGCTCCTGGCTTTTTCCCCTAATCTAGGTTTTGGTGAATGTTCCCATCTTCTTTTACAGCACTTTATTTAAACCAACCAAACCCAAAACCCAATTCAATCTATTTCAATATAAATTTGACTCAATCTAATATCATTACGAAAATCGTTCGGTTCGATTTAAACTTGAATTTATCTAAATTTAAATTAATTTGATTTTAAAAGGACTCAAATAAATAATCCAAAATAATTAGAATTTAAAATATTTAAACTTCAAAATAATCCAAACCCGTAGTGATTCAATCTAAATATAAAATCGAAAAATTCTAATATTAAAAATAATGTTAGTAGTGAGATTAAAAATTTAACACTTATTTTCACCAAAAAAAAATTATTACTTATATCTTTCAAACTATTTGAAAAATCGAAGGGATCAAGAGCATCATCGGGCATAAGTCTCTCAATTTTTCTTTTGGAGATATAACCTAACTCTTACCTATTATAATAGTATGTAATAATGGATTAAATGGGGGTAATTGTATTAAGTAAATATAGATTATCATAATATGAGAGGACTGAAATCAACAAATTTGAACTATTAAAGAGACTAAATTTTACATTTTCGAATGAATGAGAATAAGCGAATTTGTCTAATGTTGAAATGAAAATTAAATTTCACCTAAAAAACGATATAACAAAAGTCTCGTTCAAATCCAAATAAAATCTTATCTTTAATAATAAAAATCTAAAAGTATTTATTGCTTCAACTTCTATCAAATTATTGTTGTTTTCGTAGATGTATCTTTTACCATCATTTGGCTTTCGGTAATTCAAACAATCTCGCATTGACACACTGATTTGAGTTGTTGCACTAGAATCTATCCACCAAGTGTGTCTAAATGCCAAAGTCAAATTAACCTCAAAACAAACAAAATTAAATAGTACATCTTTTGCGCCATAAGAGAAACATCCATCCTTAGTTGAATCCTTTTGTTATTTCTTTTACGGTGTTGTATCCGCAATTTTCTTTTTTTTCTTTATATACCACACTGAAATTAGATTTGTTAAAAATGCACCAATTTTAGTCTTTTCATTCTTGACAAATCTCTTTTTAGTGTTGGCCATGAATTCTTTAGTCATGGTAATCTTACTAGACATAATGTCCCTGAATATTTCAATGCATGAAAATCTATATATATTCGGCTCATGCTTTATTTAATAACTGTAATCAATAAACCTTAACCAATTAAATCACTTTTAATTTGAGATAACATTTTATAATAATAAATAAAAACATATAATTAATCAGATTATATATGTGATGTCTATATTATCCGAACTTATGATTCAAAACTAATAAAAGCAAAGAATAGAAAGAAAAGGAAAAAAAAATTCCTCTTCTTTTTTAATTTCTTCTCCTATAAAAAGGATGAATGTATTGGTCAAATATGGACTGTAATATATGAACTTTCATTCATGCAGTTTAATATTTTATTTTAATTTGATTTAATTTTATAAATTACTAATATTATTATTTATACAACATTATTTTATGATTATATATTATATATAAATAATTATATTTATTTAATATATAGAAATAATTTATATAATTTTTATTTTTAAATATATACAATTTAACCAAAATTAACTTTTTTCATATATTATATTCTATAGAAAAATTGATATTATTAAGTTTCTTAAAAAAAAAACATTTCCAATATCTTAAAAAAGTTGAAGTCAAAATTTAACAAAAAGAAAATTAAATTAATTGAAATGAAAGAACATTAATGAAGCAATTAGTAAGAATTTTTATGAATTGAAATAATAAAATTATAAAGTGTAGACACTGGCGAAATTAAAAAAAAAATTCGGATGATTAGAATTAAATTATATATTTTTATAATAATAAAAATATAATTTTATCATTTTAATAATCTATATATTTATAATTTTTTAAAGATTAAATTAAATATTTTATTATTTTTCGTAATTTGACTATTATTAATTTAAAAATTTATAAACTCCAAGTAACTTAAAAAGAAAAAAATTGTTAAGGGAAAGCTCAACCAAGTGTGGACTGAATAAAGAAAAAAGATTCGGAATCTGTCCAATAGTCCATCAATGTCACATCCCCAACCATAAATTGCTGGAGACATCAGCCATGAAAGAACTACCATTCAAAGTCGAAAATATTTAATTAAAACGAGCATGAAATTTTGTAATATTTTAAGATAATAGCATATGCTCTAAAATGAGTTTAATCAATTAATAAATATAGATAAGTAGAGAATTGTAACGCCCAAAAATTGGGCCTACAAAGAATTGGGCCTTGAGTCTAAGATTCAGATAGAAGAAAACTTGAATAATTAAGAAGTTTTAAATATTATCGTTTAAAGAAAAAAAATTTGAAATAAATTACTACTAGAAAATTTTTACTATATTTATTATTACGGATAATTAGTATTATGAGATAAAATTATTGTTCTTAGAAAAATATTACAGTATGTATGTTTGAAAATTTTTATGAAAATTATTATTATTTACTGTATTATTGATATTTGAAATTTTTATTATTAGATATATTTATAAAATTATTATTATTATAATTATTATTATTAGATAGAAAAAAAATAAAAAATAAAAAATAAAATATATATTTATAAAAGTATTGTTGTTTTGGTGTTTAAACTCTAGGAAAAAAATTGTTTTAATTTGGCCTCTTAAGGGAATCTGGGCAGTAGGCTTCATTAATAAAATAGGGCTAAGTTTCAGCACAAGCAGGCATTTGGCCCAGTGGATAAGGGTGTTAGGAGGGCGTGGGAGGAGCCTGGGTTCAAGGTGCGACGTAATATGCAGATCGTGGCTAGAATAAGGTTAAGAGGAGTTGCGGTAAAATTTAACACAAAGAGCGCCTGGGGCGCAGTGGTAGCAGCGTGCTGGACTTATGGAGAGGGCGTAGGTTCGATTCTGTACGCGGGTGAATTTTGTTTTATTTTTAAAGTGGGCCAGAACTGAAGCAGCTAAGGTTTATAATTTATTGCGACCACATATTACTATGGAAGGAAGCCTGGTGCAGTGGCCAGCGGCGCGGGTGTGGGCGCAAGGCGGACGGAGGTCTGGGGTTTGAGTTGCAGTTTGCGCACGCAAGGTTTGGAATTTTGCTGCACGTGGGGAAGGTATTTGAACTGGACCGAAACACCCAGACCTTGATTGGAATTTGAATTAAGCAGGTGTACGGGGAAAGAATTTGGGTGTAATTCAAATTAAAATTTTGGCAAAAATTAAGGAAGGAATTTTAATGGAATTCAAATTGGAAAGAGGTGGGGTAAGTATTTAAGCCAACTATGGGGTGTTAGTTGGAGAGTTTTTTCGGCTAGTCTCTTGGATTTGAGTAAATTAGCCATTGTTGATTTTTGTTCCCTTTGATTGTTTTTTTTTCTTCAGTATATATTTGGGGTATTTTAGAATATTTCCTTTGGGTTTTGATATTTTCTCTTCTTCCATTTTCTTTCATTCTTCTTTTCTTTTATTTTTCTCTTCATCTACTTTCTCCTCTTCTTTTTCTTTTTTCCTCTATAGCCGAATCTTCCTATCATCTTGTACATCTCTATCTTTTATCAGTCGTTTCTAAACCTTTATAACCATTTGCCATAAAAAGCCGAAATCCCGAAAGCCTATATTTTCTTCTGTGCCGATTTTTCCTAGCCAAATCTTTTTACTTCTCTTCATCATTCTTGACCGATTCTCTCATCCTCTAAACCCCAAGTTTCTGTCAACAAAGCCATTACAAAATCCTTTTCTTTATTGTTACAAAAAGCCGAAAACGCATAGCCATAGGGACACAGCCGAATTTTAAGATCACTGAAGGCTCGACTTTTGTTATCATTTGAGGGCTTAGAACTGCATCAGAATCGAGTAGGAATTAAGGGGAATCGTTGACTGAAGGAATCGGTGGTAAGTCATTCCAACCTAGTCTTTATTTTGTATTTTAGAAAAAGCCGAAACCCCTAAAGGTTAGGGAGGCTGTCGATTTGGGTTTATAGCCCTAAGGGGTTGTGATAACTGTTTTATCTTGATGATAGTATGATCTAGAGGCTGCTGATTAAGGGCTTGGACAAGGGGAACAAGTGGATCTAAATCTAGTCGCTAACTTCGGCAAAGGTAAGATTGCTAGTGCCTAAGGTGTTATTGGCCGAATAAGGTAAGGGATTAATATGTAGTTCGTTTCGGTAGTTAGATTAACGTGGTAGTAATATAATTGTAGGCAGCTCGTGCGTGGATCTCGTCAAAGAATCGTCATAAAACAAGTGTGTAAACGACACCCACTCTTAGACTAGATCGGTAAAAGTCGAAAAGCCGAAAAGCTGAAAAGCTGACATTTGTGAACTTGCGAGCGTGCGAACGCTCGTGAGGTGGTTTGGTTGTTAATTTTGGTAATCGCAAGTAGTATGATTGCAGAGTGCGCAATTCGTGCATTTCGGTATATTTGGGCTTAATGGGCTGAAAACGGGTTAGTGGGCCAACGGGCCCAATTCAGTAAAAACGCTCGATAAGTGCTTCTGTTAATGTGTTAATGGTTATAATATGTATGTAAACTCTAGAATAGTAAATTTTACTGAAAACCCCTAAGTATGAAAATTACCATTTTACCCATAGGTGCAAAATGACCGTTATACCCCTAGGGTTAATTTTGACTGAAATGCATGATATTTTGATTATGCTTGTTGTATGCCATGACATGTATATCTGTTGCATGGGGTTGGGTTTTGTCATGGAGGAAGAACCCGTTCTGGTGGCTATGCCACATATTCTGATATAAGCAGCTTTGCTGCGGATTATAGTTAATGCCGCAACTGGTGCTAACACTGTAAGTGTAGGGATGGCGTGGGTGATTTATTCCCCACAGGAAGTGTAGGGATGGACGGAGGCAAGTGCAGGGTTGGATGGGTTTATCATGCATTAATCATATGAGACTGTATTGAAATGGGCCCAACTGTGCTGATATGGGCAAGGCCCAATATATCTCGACTTGTATAGGGCTACGGCCCAGATTAATACTGATATAGGCTAGGCCCAGTATACTCTGTTACTGTAAGGGGCTATGGCCCAGATTAATATTGATATGGGCTAAGGCCCAGTTAACACTAAATTCTGAATAGGGCTTAGGCCCAGTAAAGCTTGAACTAATTTGGGCTCTGGTTGGGATACTTTACATACTGAGTTTTCCAAACTCACCCCCCTTTTTCCCATCTTTGCAGGTGAGCCTTAGATCGATGGACTTGGAGCTGGGCGGGATTTAGAGTGGCCACGAAGATTAAGTTTTGTTTTCTTTAAAATAAGTTTCGCATTTATTATTTTGATTATTTTTATTCTGGTTAAAGTTGTAATAAGACCGCTCATTTGATTATTTTTAATATTTTGGGTTATTAAATTGGTTAGCTCTAGGGCGCGTTTTATAAAAGTTACTTATTTTTAAAATATCACGATAACCGAGCAAAGCTTCCGCAACGTAAATGTTTTCAAAGGAAATAAATATTTTAAATAGACTTAAACTTAATTTGTTGTTCGTGGACAAGTAATAAGCTTAAAGTGTGGCAATGGATGTATGCATGTCTAGGATTGGATCATGGAAGAGCTAGGTACTTAAGCAGTCTAATTGACTCACCTCCTCTTTTCTTGAATCCTACCTGGTGCGTAGTATTCATTCACTTTAAGCCATGACAATGAAGGTTTGATTTTTTTTCGATACTTAACTGTTTTTTTTAAAATAACATGTTTCTGCCACTACAAAGGTTTACAAGTTTTCAAAGTTTCCCATAAGATTTTACAAGGTTGTTAACAATGCTTTGATTATTACAATGAATCACATTTTGGAAAAAAAAATAAGGCTAAGGTTTTATTCAAGTTTAAACGGTAAAAGTTTCTAAACATCAAGAAGGATTTTCAATGAAAACATGGTTTTCGAAAAACACTTCAATGTGACACGCCGGATTCGGTCGTAACGTCTGGGCCAGGTTTGGGGTGTTACACGAATTGTCATGAATATTATTGTTAATATTGGAGAATATAATTTTGAGTGTTATGAAGCGCATTATTTTCTTATTTATAGGTTAAGGAGGAATTAAAGCATATTATTTTCTTATTTATAGGTTAAAGAGGAACTATGCATACTTTTAGACATTTTGTTAAAAGAATAGATATGATTAGAATTTATAATGATATTTAAAATTCATATTTTAAAATAAATTGATGGTGGGTTTGGATGAGCGGTGGAGTGCGGTACAGTGCGTTTAGTTTATTTTTTATCTCGCGCTACAGTATCTAATCACATCATCATCGCTGTTTTTACACAAACCGCAAGTAAACGCACCATCCCATCCAAATCCACCCGGAGACAGAATAGACATCAAATATATTATATAAATTTAAATTCTTAATGTTTTTATTTAAAAACTTAAGTCGAATAATTAAATTTAGAATAATTTACATTAAAATTTTTAAATCTAGAATTGATAAAATTGAATTTAAATTTTAAATTAACGTTCTAAATTAATCTAATTCAAAACAAATTCTAAATTAATGTAATCCAAAATTTGAAGTATTTCCAGCATTGAATTCAAAGTCAAGTTTGATACAAATGCTGACATGAATTTGTTGTGCATTTTTGTAAAGGTTTCTTTTGAAGAATTAGATGTTGAGATTTGATTGACTTTAATTTTTAATAATTGTGGTATGAATTTTCTGAATTAAATTTTGGATTCAAAGTATAATTTACGTAATATATAATAATTATATTAAATTTATAGATAAATTATATTCATGGTTATTCTAAAATAGGGTTTATTTTAAACCTTATGTGTTGGCCTAATAATTAAGGTATTTACCACTCTAAAGCTTAGTTTGGATGGGCGGTGTGTTTATCTCCGGTGAGGTTAAAAACAGCGGTGGCGGTGAGATTGAATACTGTAACAGTGAGATTAGAAACAGCGGTGGAGTGTGTGTTTGAATTCAAAAGCAGCTGTAGTGATGAGGTGAAAATAAAAAATGACTATTAAGGACATCAAATTAGAATTGATATATAATAGAAGTTTTTAAATTATTTTACTTATATAAAATTATTAAAATATGTGAATTTATAAATTCATTTAATAAAATATTAAAATGTATCTTCCAATATTTTATAATAAATATTTTAATGAATTATATAATCAATTTAAATTATTTATTAGATAAAATGATAATAATTTTTAATTTTTTATAGTTAAATATTCTTTTATAACAATGATAAATATTATTTTCGCAAATAGTAACATTATACTTGGATCAAATTTTGAAGTATCTAAATGAATGATTTTCAATAAAAAAAATATAGTAACATAAGACATAACAAGTTTCATTATTACTAGAAATTAGGTTATGATACAAAATTATTTTTACAAATATTGATTCATTAAACTATTTGCAATTGTTTCCCTTAACATTGCAATTTCAAGGTCACTTTTACTGTTAGAAGAACTCGATTCACCTCTATCAAAATGGCCTGAAGAGATTGGCATGTCGGGTATATTCTCAAATTATCGAAAATCCTCATCATTTGACCAAGCATGTCTTCGAATGTAATTGTGCAAAACCATTGCTGCAATAACTATTAAAACTTGCTTGTCGAATGAATAGCTTGGAATATCTCTTAATATTGGCCATTTTTTTTCCACACTCCAAATGTTCGTTCAATCACAGAGCGTAACGAAGAATGGGCATGATTAAAAATTTCCTTTTTTCAGATGCTCGATGATTACCTCGGTGAAAGTCAGGTAAATGATATCGTTCCCCCTATATGGACCTAGAAAACCTGCCATTTGTGGATATCCTGAATCCACAAGATAATATTTTCCTATAAAAAAGTAAAACATAATATCAAGTTTAAAAATAAACTAAAAATTTTAATATTGTTTTTTATGTAAAGATTAATTAAAAAAAATTAAAGTTCAACCTGATGGAGGGTGTGAAAACTTTAACACTTGTTTTCTAAGTGCTTGCAAAAAAATTCTACTGTCATGTGCTGTTCCTTCCCAACCAGGAAATGCAAAAATAAAGCACATGTTGAAGTCACAAACTGCCTTAATATTTTGAGTTGGTTCACCTTTCCGTCCGATATAAGGTATTTGACAAGAAGGCGAAATGCATGCTTTATGTGTGTTCCATCTATGGCCCCAATACAATCCTGTAAAATAAATACAAGTAATGAGATAAAAGTTTGAAATAATTTATATTTTAAAAATATAAAGATTGTGTAAATTTTACCTTAAAGTGAGGCCAATATCTTCTATCATGTCGAATATGGCTCGGTACTTCCTCAAATTGACATTCAGTGGGTTTAATCGTGTCTATTCCCATTCGAGCAAATATATGTAACATATCAGTAAAAATTTGACTAACAGTTTCCCTAAATCGTTGAAATCGCTCTGCTGCATTTGAATTTGATTCTCTATTTCCAAGAATATACAATGATAATGCTAACTTCTTCATCGCAGATACCTTCCCTTGCTTTAAGCCATAATTTGTTTGCAAATCATGCAACAAGCTGTGAAATATATTTTTTGGCATCCTAAAACTATTCATGCAACGATCATCATGCCCATTTAATACTTCGTCCACCCACATTTGACCTGTATAATTTGAATCCATACATGGTTGCTTAGTGAAATAAGTTTCATGGTGTAGCAATACACTGCTTAACACTTGTTCTTCCTCTTCATGATAATTGTTGTGCTCAACTTGTGTAACAGTTGTGGCTATTCTTCGTTGAGCTTCTTCACTTAATTTAGGGGTATCATAATTCATATAAAAACTATTATACATATTATTAAATTCATCCATAACCTGAAAAGTAATCAAATGAAAATAAATTAATAACTTGTGACATTCTATACAACATAAAAAATTGAATAAAAACATAGCTAAAAATACTAAACATAAAAAATATCATACATTAGGTTTACATATAAAAAAGTAGATCATACATTAGTTTTGCATATAAAAAAGTAGATCATACATTAGGTTCACATATAAAAAAGTAGATCATACATTAGTTTTGCATATGAAAAAGTAGATCATACATTAGTTTTACATATAAAAAAGTAGCATAGTTATATTACAATAATAATTCTAAGGAGCTTATGGTGGAGGTGGCGGATGGTATGGTTGGAAGAGAAATGAGGATGTTGCTACCAAGGATGAAAATGATGCAATTGGATTTTGTTCAGCATACTCACGTCGAAGCCACCAAACCCTAACATCTGGATTTAAGTTCAAAAACACTTCTCGTTTCACCGGTATTTGGAACATTTTAATGGCAAAATAGTACAGTTCATCTTTTTTTGGAATTTCATCTCCCAAATCACGCAAAGCATCCATTGCATTTGAAATAGTATATTGAGAGTGAGGAAAAATAATTTCATTCACTGACTTCCTTGGACTAGACATACTCTCACACAATTTCTCAATATGAGTAGCTAATGAATTTCTTGATGATTTTCTACTTGAACTTGATTTTTTTCCTTTACCGTGTACAACCCCAAATGTTTCCTTTCTTCGATTAGGAGTTTCATGAGAAGGGTTTGATGGTACCTCATTAGGAGGGATACCTTCATTCTCATTACTATTTTCATCTGAATCACCAAATCCCTCATTAGGTGTATCATCTCACATAGGAAACCCACTTGGAAGAACGCCAGACGAAGGTGCCCATGTATTCTCTCCGGTGGATACAATGCCACCAAACATTTGCCACATTAAATCATTCAATCGTGGTTCAATTCCTTTCTTCTTAAATCATTTAAAATCAGGATTTTCCTACATACCATGTAAATTGTTAAATGTTATACTCAGATTTTTATATTTGTAAATTATTAATTTCAATAAACTTTATACATTAAAATAATGTTAAAATTAACACTAACCTGTATTTTTTCAGCCCACCATTCTTCGGTAGCATCGATCGTCTTTTTAGATGGACACCATCCAATTCCTGGAGATTCCTTAAGCAACTCCCTCCATAACCTCCATTCCTTTTTTTAATGTATCCCACTTATTTTTCAATTGAGGTTTTCCATAATTTTTTTGTGTTTTTGCTTGAAAAAGAGCAACGACATTTTCCCATCCTTTTGAGTTTAGATGAGTTGTCGGTCTATTACCAGCATTGACTTAATTCACGCAAAGTTCACAAAATATCAACGTCAGCTCATCATCCCAAACAGTTTTTGTTGCTAAGGTACTATCTCCCTCCACAAATTTTCATGTCTTTACCATCTATTATTATTATTTTGATTTTAAATGTCAACCGACATAAAACCATAAATATTTAATTAGATATAATAATATAGTTTCATAAAAAAATTAAGAATAACACATCACAAAAATATGAAAACCATAAGATAAACAGTAGAGAAAAAATTCTCAAAGATTCATGGTAAACAATAATGAGGATATAGAAAGGATAATTGATTATCCTATGCTTCATAAAATTAAACAAAGACTAATTGAACTACATAACTGGTTTTGGAAATAAATTTTAGACTTAATATATCATTTGGTACCTAAGTTTGAGTCTTTTTTAATGTAGCAGTACCAGCTTTTTAGTATGTAATTCAAGTTTTAGGGTTAAATTGATAAAAATTAATTGCAAATATTATTAGATTTAAATTTTTATATTTTTTAATAAAATAAATTTAATATTAATTGTGAATTTATTTAATTGTGTGTACTTGTTAAATACAATTTGGATTTGATAAAAGTTAATTGCTAATATTATTATTAATTATGAATTTTCATCAAATCAATTCTAAAACTCGAATTAAACATTAAATTGTTAAAACTGATCCCTTTTGGTATCAAAATATACAACTTTTGTCAAATACATGTATCGCATTAAAAAAAAACACAAACACCACATTAAAAAATTGTGAGATTCAAATACCAAATAATATATTACACCTAAATTTCAATAGTAATCCAACCAAATAAAGAAGATAATAAATACCTTACTTAGAGGGGAAAAAATGATGTTTTACTTTAAAATCATTTCTAGCTCTATTATCCATAATGTGTACAATAACCCATGCTTATGTCAATTCCACACACATTGGCTGAGAGACGTGTTAATATGTTAGGTAGAGCTGGTTAAAAATTTGAGTATAAACTTAAATCATATTGTAAATAATTAATTCAAATCAATTTCAAGTCTGATCAAAACTACGTATTATTTTTAAATTTTTTTCAACTATCTCACCGCTCAAAATTTTTCAATTCTAAAAGCTTGTCTTAGCTAAAACCATTGCATTTTGATAGAGTTATTTTTCATTTCGATGTTTGGAGGTTATTAATGCTTTTATGAAGCCTAATGCAAACATTTAGAGTTTGGCTTATTAATTCAAGATTGTTTACTGTTAAAATTTAATTTCATATATATGTCCTTTTGAACAGTTCAGATGTCAATAAAGGAATATCATTCTTTCTGGTCTTATTTCTGTTTTGAATGATAATATTTCTACTACTCATATCAATGATTCTAAAGGATATAAGAATGGATGTAATGGGTAAATCTATTAATTGGGGTCTTAATTGTTCGTCATTATTGTCGTAACCATTTTTTTTGAAAAAACGGGAATCGACTTAGATTTTTGGAAATGAAAACGAATAGAGGAGTCGCCACCAATCTTTTTTGATGAGGTGTAATCAGATCACTTTAAATTAATCATTTTAATAAAAGTTAAGATTTACTAAAACGACAATTTTTGGTCTACGAAAATCAGAAAATGAGTTCGGGAGTCGGTTACGCACAAGGAAGGATTAGTACCCTCGATACGCCCAAAATTGGTACCTAGTTGATTAATTAGTGTCTTAGTGTCGAAAATTTGAAAACTTAAAAGAATTTAAAATACGACCCCTCTTTGTAAAGAAAATGCTCAAATGTTAAAGACCTTCTCGTCTCACAATATAAAATGTCACATCCAGTAAGTTAGGACATGACATCTTGAATTTTCGAGAGCGAGCTTGCCTTTTATATAAAAATTCGTGTATTTCAAAAGGTTATTCAGTTAGTTAAGGTGAACGAGGAAAATCGAAACCCAGTAAGTTAGGGCACGTTTCCTCGAATTCCCGAACACCGAATATTGCCTTTACTTGCAAAAATCTCATTTCGAAGTAACAAAGTGCCATACCCGGTAAGTTATGGCACAACACCTCGTATCTCCGAGAATAAGCATTTTTCAAAACTCATGTCGCGATTTAAAAGAGTATTCCGTTATTTAGTTTAAAGGAGAAAAATCGAAACCTAGTAAGTTAGGGCACGATTGTCTCGAATTACCAAATACGGAATATTACTTTTATGAAAGAATTATTACTGGGTTGGATATAATGATAATAATAATATTAAAGTAAAGTAAATAATAATACTATATATAAATATATATATATATATGTATATAATAGAAATAAACACTACTATATAATAATAAATATAGAAATGCAAAAAGCAAATATAATAAAAATATTAAATTAAAGTAATAAAAAACAATACTATATATAAATATATATACATAAAAATATACACTAATATATAATAATAATAGTAATAGCAAAAATAATGAAAATATGAGTAATATTAATAATATATTAGAATACAAAAGTAAAGTAATAACAAAAGGGGTGATGATAATAATAATAATACAAACAATAATACATATATATAATAATAGTAGTCAGAAATAAAAAATAATAGAAGTAACAATAATGATAGAAATAATATAAATAAATATGGAGAGGGCATATACAATATAATAATAATATAAATAATAATATATACATGAAAAATAATAATAATATAAATAATAGTAAAAATAATAAAATAATAAAATAAAACAAAGCTCTCAACTCTCTTTCTCCCTCTTTTCTAAATCCGGCAATTGGTCCGACTTTGCTTCGGTCACGAACCCCCACGGGCCGCCGTCGGCGCCACCGTACACGGCGGCCAGACCTCAAAAAAACCTTTTTCGGTAATGAAAATATGAGTAAGCTTCTTACTTTTATTTTTACTTTCGTATAAAAAAATAAAATAAAATTGAAAGGAAAACAATAAACAAACAAAGAACTTAAGATGAGAATAGACAAAAGAAACCTCTTTTGCTTTGATCTTTGATTAATCTCCAAAAACTAGCCTTTCCAAAAAACAAAAACCCCCTTTTCTAACATAGTCTTGAATGGCTTTTATAGCCAAATTTTATAAATAATTTTTTTGTAGGCAAGTGGAGTGGTTGGGGTGGTTTAGTGGAGTGGTTTAGTAGGGTGGTTGGGGTGGTTTAGTGGAGTGGTTTAGTGGAGTAAAGATATTTGGATTTTATTTCTTTTATTTTTTTTATTTTGGGTATTGGGCTTAGGTTTGGGTAGGTGCATTTAGGTTTGGGCTTTGGAGGTTGTTGGGTTTTGGGCTAGGCTTAATTTGGGTTCAGTTTTATTGGGCCCCGGGCAAAATTTGGGCCATACAATTATCTTTATTTTTTTTTGGTTATTATTTTTGTCCTTTAATAAAAAGTTTTATGTTTAAAAAATTATTTAAATAAATAATATATTAAATATGATTATCATATATGAAACTAAACATAACAAAAATATAATATGAGTACACGCATTAACAAAATCAAAATATTTCGCCCAAGTCATAGACATTTAGCATGAGATTTCAATCTTACATTCACAATCCCTTTTCTATTGTCAAACTACTATTTTTTTTCTTGTATTAAAATATAAATTATATTAATTTCAACAGATAACATTTACCTCTAGTCCAATATAGGAAATTAAAAAACAACTACACGTTCTGTTACTTGTCCTATCCATGCCCCAAAACAAATCCATGCCCAAGACAAACTCTTCAGCAATGAAAATCATAACATTTCATTTCATCTTCAGATATCATATAGTGACAGAACCTGCAATGCCCTTAGAGGTTGGAACTCAATAGTTCTAAGAAATTACCAGAGGAGTACATCGTGTGCTTTTTAAAACACTTAACACTGACAGGTAACTCAATATGAACTTACCACCTATTCATTTGTCTACATTTACATATGCATAAGGCGAATATAGTTGAGTGGGCTCCTATCAAGAGTATTTTTGAAGCATGACAATATCAGATGTCTTTAATAATGGTGATGCTACTTGATAGGATTGACTTTTGTTTTGTTCTACAGAAATGGCTTAAAATTGTTGATATGTTTTCATTTTCAGGAGGCTGATGCATAAAACAGAGTTTGCTTCAGACTTTACAGGATTTAAGAAAATGGGGCTATAACACCTTGTACCCGTATCCGTCGCCGGAACAAAGTACGAGGCATTACCGAGGAGTACAAAACACTTACAGATAATTTAAATATATTTTCATAACAACTTGTCTCGATTTCATACTATTTCATATTTAAGCTTTACTCACCAAAGTATTTGAAATATCATCTTTATGCAAATAGCACACATGAGATACATAATTCCATAATTAAGAATAAACACATTTATCAAACATATTCCACATTCATATATCAATGTCTCACATTTCCATATATCAATAACCGTCATTTTTCTTGTTTTTCAGATAATTATGTGTAACCATTGATAAGCATGCAATTCACTGTTTCTTCCTATCAATCACAATTTCAAATGACAAATTCGTGTGAATCAGCTCAACCTCATTAGGTGTTTAAATTATGTCACTTTGATTCACATACTCATAATTTACTAACATATCCTGTCAAACACAATCTCTGAATGATAAAATCACATAATTGAGCTCAATAATAATAATGATAACATTACTTACATTTCTTTTTCCACATGTTACATTTACGACTTACCAACTTGTCCATTCAAGGAACAGCTTACGGATTTGAGTACATCGTGATCTGAAGCCCGAAATCAAGCTAAAGCACATAAGTGCTAAACGGAAGCCCGAAGGCTAACTGAAGCACATAAGTGCTAAACGGAAGCCCGAAGGCTAACTGAAGTTCATCAGAGCTGAACTGAAACCCCAAAAGGGTTAACTGAAACTCATATGAGTTAACGGAAGCTCGTAAGAGATAAACGGAAAGCAAACACGAGAATTCACAACAAATGCTGAATCTCGGTTTACTTGGGTAATTTACCATCAATTCATCTTTTTCACTGAAAGATTGTATTCATTTCCTGCGTTCTGTTCCTCCGAAATTCTTAGTTCAATTTCATAACTTTTGTACATAATTTACTTATTTTCAACAATTAACATACATAAATATTAATCACCATTCATAAAATAATATTGAAATTTAATAATATTAACAAATGGTCACTAAATTTAGTTATATAAACTCACAAGTTCAATTTTTGTATTATAGCGATAATCATAATTTCATAATAAATATTTCAAATAAAACATTATATCGTTTCTAATTCAACACTTATCGATTATAATCGGGCATGTGATCAATTTATACACGAGTCATTCATATATTTTTGTATATTTTCCTCCTCCTCCTCTCCATCCACATCCTTAGAATAAACAACACACTTGTAGGTAACATTATCTGTAATTTTCACTAACTACTTATGTGAATATTAAAGCTGTTTATCTGTGTCATAGTCACTAAATTATTTTTATCTTGAGCTACAGAACTCCAAATTAAGATCCATAAATTTTTCCAGAAACTAGATTCACATATATTCTTACCATAAAATTTTCATAATTTTTGGTTGGTCCAATTAATACAGTTTATTCATTAAAGTCTCCCATGTTCTGCTGTCTGACAGTTCTGACCTTCTTCACTAAAAATTAATTATCTCCTCGTACAGGATTCGAATGATGTTCCCGTTTATTTTTCTTGAAAATAGACTCATTCAAGATTCTAAATATATAAATTTAAGCCCCTAATTATTTTTATCCAATTTTTTATGATTTTACAAAGTCAGAACAGGGGAACCCGAAATCATTCTGACCTTGTTTCACAAAATTTATCATATCTCATGATTTACAATTTCATTGCTTACATTATTTCTTCTATAAGAAACTAGACTCAATAATATTTAATTTAATATTTTATTCATCCTCTAATTCCATTTCTACAATTTTTGGTGATTTTTCAAAGTTAGACTACTGCTGCTGTCCAAAACAGTTTTAGTGCAAAATGTTGATTTCCATTTTGCCCCAAATTTCACAATTCATACAATTCAGTCATTGCTCAATTAACCCCTCAATTAAGATAGTTTTATCAATTAATACTTTTCCTAAACATTATAAGTTATTTCATAACTATTGAATTTCATAATTTTCAGATAAAACTCTAACTTCAAAATCTTTTACAATTAGGTCCCAAATATTCACTTTCTATTCAATTCTTACAATAAAATCAACATATAAACAATTTAAAACTCTAATTCCATGCTAAATCATCATATATTTCCATCACATATTCATAGAAACATTCAATTTCTTTCATAGAATCAAAAATTAATGAATTCAACAATAGGACCTAGTTGTAAAAGTAAAAAACACAAAAATTTCAAGAAATAATCAAGAATTGAACTTACTTGAAGTAAAAATATGAAAAACCAGCTTAATAGAACTCTTCCATGGCGTTTTTATGATGAGAATGCAGAAAAATAAAGAGAAATCTAGATAATTCCACTTTAGTCCTAGCTTTATTAAGTAAATTTTGCAATTTTCTAATTTTTCCCTTAATTCTCCTTATTTTCTTGCTGATTTCATGCCCTTGCGGTCCATCCCAAATAGACCTTGGATCTATTTTCCTTTTAAACCCTCTTTCTTTTATCAATTAAGCTATTTAATCATTTCCCACAATTTTGCATTTGATACAATTTAGTCCTTTTTGTTCAATTAACTATCAGAACTTTAAAATTTCTTGACGAAACTTTAATTCTAACATATTAACACTCCATAAATATTTATAAAAATATTTATGGCTCGATTTAAAATTCTCGAGGTCTTGATACCTCGTTTTCGATTCTAATTATTTTAATATTTATTTTTAGTAAACTATTCACTATTTCAAAATTTTTCCTAACTTCACATTTAATTTATGCTCACTAAATTAATGATATCTCCTACTCATTTGTCAGATTTAGTGATCTCAAATCACTATTCCGACACCACTGAAAATTAGGCTGTTACAGGGGCACAATGGTTGGTTGATAACACATACATCAAACTTGTATGTAAGATTTTACATTTTTCCTCGTTAACTAGAGGAACCTTTTTGTGCCATAGATTCAATGCTTCAATTCTGGCTTGATGGTTACACAAATGTCAGTCCCATCATTACTCCAGTTTATGAGTCACTTCAAGAAAATATCTTAGTAACTAATGGAACAAGGCCTCTAACTTCTGAAAGTGACACAGATGACTGATCTGATTTAATTACAGGCAATCAATTTCAATATAATTTTCTTATTTAGAAAATATAACCATTTCTATGCCTTCATTGGTTTTACCAACCCATCTATCTGTATTAACTGTAGGACTCGATTACCTATCAGTTTCTGCTTATGTTGATGCTGCCCCTACACATCATATATTTCCAAGGAAGAGGGTAAAGAATTCAGAAGTTTCCCTTGTGAATCTACAAAACTTTTTACAGAGGCTACAAAACTGCAACAATGAGAAAAAGAACCTTAAACTTTGTCACCTAACCTTCTAGTAGCATCCATAGAGTCATATTAGAATATAGCCAATGAATTTCCTTCTATCAATGGTTTTAACGACATACCCTATATTTTCAAAGGAGTATTAAGGAAAGCACTTATATTATCATTGATGGGGATATATCATATTCTATCTAATATCTTTTACAGTGAGGTTAACTCCGGAAATAGAACCTATTTGAGCTGCAACACGATTTTAAACAAGTTTTACTATTTCAAATACATACCTTGTCTGCTTCTACACTAACAGATGAAGTAGGCACCTTAGAGCCTCCAACTTGTAAGACACAAATCATAAGAACGGAATATTGAATGTCGAACTAAGCTCACTTTTTTTCTCACATTTCATAACAAACAAACAAAGAACTTATATAATGGTAACGTTCATTTTCTTCTCACTTTTTATAGCAAACAAACAAAGAATTTATCCCAATGCACTTCTACAAACTCAATCCCATCAACACAACAAGGACTTGTTTTTTTTTCAGTTCCCATATATTTTTTCAATTAACCAAATTCAACTAAGTTCAGTTTTGGTGTTCAAGACTTCAAATTTGAGTGCCAAAGAAAATCAAAATAGGCTCATATGAACAAAATAGAAATGGGAAAAGTTCATCTTTCTTTTCCTCATATTTATTAGCAAACAAACAAAGAATTATTCGTATGTACTTCCAAAAACTCAACCCCATCAAGGCCAAAGTCTATTTTCTTTTCAATTCCTATATTTTCTTTCAATTATCCAAATTCAACTAAGCTCATTTTTTTCTGTTCAGGGTTTTAAATTTAAGTGCAATAATAACAAAACAGAAATGGTAAAAGTTCTTTTTTTAACCTCACATTTCTCAACAAACAGACAAAGAATTAACCAAATGTACTTCTAAAACATTAGATCATTAATCTACTGCTTTAACATCAATAGTCAAAAGGACTAACAACTGCGACAAAGAAGAGTAGAAGAAGCCAGAACTAGAGATAACAATAAATTAATGAAAATACCTCAGCTATAACCAAGAACAAAGCAAAAAAGAGGGGAGAAATCAGTGTTAAAACACTGCTAAACCAAGAACAAAGCAAAAGAAAATGGTTGTTTCGTTCCCAAAAATAATAGTAATAATAATAACAACTGTGACAAAGGAGAATAGAAGAAGCCAGAACTAGAGATAACAAGAAATTAATGAAATTACCTTTAAAAAGTAGCCACAACCAAGAACAAAGCAAAAAAGAGAGGAGAAATCAGTGTTTTACTTCTCAAATATGAAAAAGAAAATGGCTGTTTCGTTCCCAAATCTGAAAACAACTATGGTTGGGAAAGAAATTAATTTAAGTTTCAAGGCTAAAATGGTAAAATAATAAATAAAAGTATGGGTATGTTTGTCTCATAAAAAATACATACAATCGTACTGGCGTTAAATGCAGCTGAATCCTCCAGGCTATTTTCAGCAGATCAGTGTGGCTGATTAAAGTTTTCACTGGACTGTGTTCTTGAACCAAACAGCATACCAGTGAGTATACTATCCTCCACTACACTACACTGACCTTCACTGGTAAACCAAAGGAACCCTAAGTGTGCCCTAAATTCAAATTGCGTTAGTCACGTTGTTAGTAGAGTTTTGTCCTTCTCTTATTATTCATAAAAAAATAGGGTTTATCTTATTTTGATTACTCTAATTTTTTTCAATGCCGTTAAAATTTCCATTATCTTCTAACGAATTGCACAATCAACAATCCATTTATTCTTTTTGAAAATATTAATTCGTTTTAAGATAATAATTAATTTGCATAATTATTTTATTTAAAATAATAAAATTAAAAGAAAAAAATCTAAAATAAGACAATCAATATCAAACATGAATGTTTATTCTTTGTACGCAACAAAAGAATGTCTTCTCTCTAATATTTATCCATACAAGTTTGGCATCAAGGCCAAACAAGATACAGGCAAGAAAGAAAAAAAGAAGCTTAAAAGGTATTCTCGTAACCATTTTTTTTGAAAAAAACGGGGATCGACTTTAAAATGAAAATGGAGTCGCCACCAATCCTTTTGATGAGGTGTGATCGGATCACCTTAAATTAAATCATTTTAATAAAAGTTAAGATTTACTAAAACGATAATTTTTTGGTCTATGAAAATCAGAGAATGAGTTCGGGAGTCGGTTACGCACGAGGAAGGATTAGCACCCTCGATACGCCCAAAATTGGTACCTAGTTGATTAATTAGTGTCTTAGTGTCTAAAATTTGAAAACTTGAAAGAATTTAAAATACGATCCCTCTTTGTAAAGAAAATGCTCAAATGTTAAAGACCTTCTCGTCTCAAAATATAAAATGTCACATCCAGTAAGTTAGGACACGACATTTTGAATTTTCGAGAGCGAGCTTGCCTTTTATATAAAAATTCGTGTATTTCAAAAGGATATTCGGTTAGTTAAGGTGAACGAGGAAAATCGAAACCCAGTAAGTTAGGGCACGTTTCCCCGAATTTTCGAACACTGAATATTGCCTTTACTTGCAAAAATCCTATTTCGAGGTAACAAAATGCCATACCCGGTAAGTTAGGGCACAACACCTCGTATCTCCGAGAATAAGTATTTTTCAAAACTCGTATTGCTTTTTAAAAGAGTATCCCGTTATTTAGGTTAAATGAGAAAAATCAAAAATCCAATAAATTAGGGCACGATTGTCTCGAATTACCAAATACGGAATATCACTTTTATGAAAGAATCATTTTAATGCATCAAGTGAAAAACATAATGTTATTTATGGTAAAACATGAGAGCAAATTATGGTGCTAATATGTAATAACATAATAATAGGTGCGACAATGTCAAAAATAATAATATGAACAATTATAAAAGGTGAAATAATAGCAAGGCTAGTAATATGCAAATATAAACAAATACATGAGGAAAATGAAATGATCGAACGCGTAAAAATAAATAAAACACGGCAAAATAAAAATGACAATGATAATGAAAACGATAATAATAATATAAATAATAATAGTATGAAACGATAATAACACATGGTATTAAACATGGTAATAATAATGTAAATATAAAATAGTAGGGAACATATATATGTACAACATATAATACTAGATTAAAAATATATATACAATATTTATTGAAAACAATAATAATAAGAAATAACTAATGATAATGGTATATAAATATATACATATATGTATTAAAATATATACGTAATAATAGAAATAAAAATGTATACATAGTATTAAAAATATATACATAATATATACATACTAGAAATAATAATATTGAAACACAAATATTACATGAAATATACACACATATATATATATAATAATAATAATGATATTAGAAGTATGTACAAAAATAAAAATAGTATAATAAAAAGTGGAAAATGATGATAATAATATATGAATAAAAAAACACATATATATACATACATATATCAAGAACATATTTATGATAATAGTATTGAGTATTAAAAGTATGTATACAATATAGACAAAAATATATACATAATGTAGTATTGAAAATATTTACATAATATAAAAAATATATGAATAATATGATATTAAAAATATATACATAAAAATATAATAAATATATATAATATATATAAAATGTATAAAATATATATAATACATACACATTAGAAATAATAATAATAATGTTACAAAAAAATTATTAATAATACCTCATAAATATATACATATATATGTTAAAAATAAATACATATTAATATTAAGATGATGATAAAAATAACCATTGATAACTTTACATATAAATATACATGTATATAAGTGTAATAATAGTAATTATAATACTAATACTAATAATAGACATAATAATAGTAGTAAAAATAATATAAATAATGTGTACATAATGATATGATAATAAAAAAAGGACGATACGATATAATAATAACGTAAGGAAAATATTAATATTTATAATAATAGAAAATAAAAGAGTGTATTTAAAAGTATATATATAATATTATTGGAACTAATATTAAAAATTAAAATAGCAAAGATAATATAAAAATCAACTTAAATTAAAAAAAGGACTAAATTCAAATTAAAAACGAAGTTTTGGGGAAAATTAAAAATAAAAAAGGGCTTATTTAAACACGCATGAAACAATGGAGGGCCTAAAGTGCAATAACTAAAACACATAGCATCAGCTAGGATTAAATTGAAAATCGCAACAAATTTTAGGGCCAAATTAAAAATAAAAAATGACTTAATTGCAAAGGAATAAAAAAGAGGAGGGGCTAAATGCGCAAATAGCCCCTCCAATGAAAACACGCGGATCCTGAAGTTGGAGCGGGTCGGGTCGCGGGTTGGCCATGGGTTAAGGACCAAAACGACGTCGTTTTGGCATTAGTGACTTAAGCCCAAAACGACGTCGTTTTGTTTGGCTATATAAGTCAAATTTCCCTAAAAAAAACTCATTTTCCCCATTTCATAAAAAAAAACTAACCCCTTCTCTCAAACTCTCTCAAGGCCTTCTTTACTTCGGCCAAACTCCGGCTCAGGTCCGGTCAGCCACCACCGTGAGCTCCGCCGCCGGCCACCACGCACGGTGGCCGAAAATTCAAAAAATGTATTTTTTTATATTTTTTATATGATTTTAAGATATATGTATATGTAAAGAAAAAGAGAAAGAAAAAAGATTTGAAAAGAAAAAAAGTAAACGAAAATCACCTCTTTTCGGTTTTGATTTTTTTTTCGTTTCTTTCTCTTTTTTGATGTTCAATCTCGATTATGTGTTTAAGAAATATGTTGTTTTCATTGATTCAAAAAAACTTTTTTTTTTGCTTTTACATACCTTCCCCTTTTTTCTTTTTTTTTTACTACAATCCGTTCTCTTCTTTTTTATTTCAATATTCGTGTTTTTGTACCCAAAAAATTTAGGATTTCAGGCTTTATAACCGAAATACAATGGATTTTCTATTGTCTATTTCCTTGTTTTCTTGCTTCTTTTCTGCCCCTTTTTGTTTTTTTATTCTTTTGACTTTTGCAGGTGTAAGTGGAGCAAGTAGAGCAAGTGGTGGTGGCTAGGTTTTTTCTTTTTTTCTTTTTGGCTGAAAATTAGTTAAGGTTGTAGGCTAATTGGGCTTTTAGAGTTTTAATAATTGGGCTTTTTAGATGTTGGGCTTTTTAGCCCGGGCAAATTTTGGGTTGTACAGCTGCCCCTCTTTGCTTGTTGTCGTGTAACGAGAACAAAGCAAAGACTATAGAAGGACCAATTTTGCCCGGGCTCGCCGAGTCTTGAGTTCTCGATCCTTGATCTTCTTTAAATGGCCTCTTGACGGCTTCAACCTGCTTCACTGCAACTCAGGAAGGCGATATCTACTATCTTTGATCTGCTCCCCGTCTAATACAGATACGCCAAATATGTTATCTTCGATCTGCTCCCCGTCTAATACAGAGACGCCAAATTTGCTTCTTCAATCTAGTCCTTGTAAACTCATGACTGTCATGTTGATATCTTCGATCTGCTCTCCGTCGAACACAGAGACGCCAAATCTGCTTCTTCGATTTGTTCCCTGACAATACAGAGATGCCAAATCATCTTAGATTTGCTTTAACTTAAGCACGTGAAAGCCAAATCAGCTATGTCTTCGATTTGTTCCTTGTAAGCACAAGGATACCAAACCATCTTGGATCTGCTTCAGCATAAACATCTGAAGGTGAGATCTGCTATGTATCTGCTCTCTATTGAAGTAGAGATGCCAGAGTTCGATTTGTTCTCTAACACTACAGAGACGACAAATACCTTGGATTTGCTTCATTGTAAATATGTGAAAGCCAAATCAGCTATATCTTCGATCTGCTCCCCACCGAATACAGAGAGATAAGATCTGTCATCTTGGATCTGCCCCGATGAAGATCAGATCTGCTATGCTGCAACCTATTACCCTACTGTTTTGGGTTTTAAAGCGCGCCGTCTCCGATAGCCTGTAAAAGTGATTATGCTTGATAATTGAGGATGCTATTGTCGAAGTGAGTCAAATGTTCCTAATTAAACAAGTTATGATGCAGAATGTCATGAATATGACCCCTATCCTAGACGTCATCATTCATTCCTTCATTTGCCTTTCTTTTCTCAAAGTTTCATTCATGCTCAGCCTGTAAGCCGTCCTCCAATGCTACGATCTACTGAGGATGTCTGTAAGAACTGAATTATTGGCTTTGTCTATTTTTCTTTAGGACTGGAAGAAAAGAATTCCTCGAGTTCCTTCATTCTTTACTTGCGTGAATTTCTCGAACAATTGTCCTGTTTTAGTTTCTTGTATTATCTAGAAATTCCAGAGTAATGCTCAAAACTTCGTTTGTAAATATATTTAGTTCATCTATCATTATTTCAATGCAACATAGTGAAAGACGAATAAATTTTTAAGAATAATTAGATTTGAATGATTTATCAAAAAGATACAAAAGGGAATTAATATGCTAGCCTATCTTTTAGAAGAAATAGAATCTAAAGATAGCAAACAAGATAGAAGTTAGATCCTCTAGATATCGCCGCTTGAGTGCCTATACACCAGCTCCATGAAGTATTTCTTGAGTTCAAAATGTGTTTAAAAGATCCCAAGTACTCCGTTGATGTCCTAGTTTGCAGCATTCTTCGCTCTTTGTAACAAGATCATTGTGTACTCTTCAAAATTTGAGCTGCCCTTTCGGGTTTTCGACTCAAAACCCCTTTGGTCACAAGGTGCCCTTTGCGGGTTTTCACCTTAGATTCTCTTCTTCTTTAGACAAAGTATTTAGGTTCAATGCATTGTCGGATATGATCTTTTTAGGCATTCCATACCGACAAATGATCTCATTCTTCAAGAATCGACTCACAGCTGACTTAGTAACATTCACATAAGAAGTGGCCTTTACTTATTTTATGAAGTAGTCAATGACCACGAAGATAAACCGATGTTCATTTGAAGCCTTCGGTGATATTAGTCCAATGACATCCATGCCCCACATGGAAAAGGGCTATGGAGAAGTCATAACATGTAGAGGTGAAGGTGGTACATGTATCTTGTCTCCATAAATCTGACACTTATGACATTTCTTGGCGTAGTTGATACAATCCCCTTCCATGGTAGACCAATAATATCCAAATCTCATGATTTGTCTAGCCATCATGAACCCATTTGCATGTGTCCCGCATACACCTTCATGAACTTCTTCTAAAATTAGCTTAGCTTCCACAGCATCAACACATCTCAAAAGTACTTGGTCTTTCCTTCTCTTGTACAAGATATCCCTGTCCAAGACATAGTCGCAAGCTAGCCTTCTCAACGTTCGTTTGTCATTTTCATTGGCTTGTTCAGGGTATTTACGATCCCTCACATATCGTAATATATCCTGATACCAAGGGTTATCATCCTCTTCTTCCTTCTCAATGTTGCAACAATATGCTGGAGCCTCGTAGACACTCATTTGAATTGGTCTTATCTCTTCTTCTTTATTTGCCTTAATCATTGAGGCCAAGGTTACTAAAGCATCTGCCATCTGATTTTCGTTTCGTGGGAAATAATTGAAGGTGACGTCATCAAACTCCTCAAGCAGCCCCAAAACTACCTTTCGATAATTGATCAATTTAGGGTCCCTTATTTCCCATTCACCTCTGAGTTGATAAATTACCAACACAGAATCTCCATATACTTTTAGGGTTTTTATACCTCGCTCTATAGCTGCTTGTAGTCCCATGATGCATGCTTCATACTCAGCCATATTATTCGTGCAATCAAAGTCCAACTTGCACGTGAAAGGGTAATGATTGCCATTTGAGGATACCAAGACTGCCCCGATTCCATTTCCGACTGCATTAGAAGCCCCATCAAAATTGAGCTTCCAAGAAGAATCTTCGGCTATTGTTATACACATCAACTCCTCATTTGGAAAATCAAAGTTTAATGGTTCATAATCCTCTAGAGCCCTACTGGCCAAGAAATCTGCTACCGCACTTCCTTTTATAGCCCTCTGACTTATGTAGATTATATCAAATTCTGAAAGCAAAATTTACCATCTCGCCATCCTTCCATTCAGAGCCGTTGACTCCATCATGTATTTCAATGAATCAAGCTTTGAGATGAGCCAAGTGGTATGGTATAGCATGTACTGTCTTAATCTCTGAGTTGTCCAAATCAGAGCACAACATAACTTTTCAATCGGTGGATATCTCATCTCACAGTCAGTGAACTTCTTACTGAGATAATAGATTGCCTTCTCCTTTTTCCCTGACTCGTCATGCTAGCCAAGCACACATCCCTTAGAATTACTGAACACTGACAAGTACAGTATTAACGGCTTATCTAGGCAATGTGGAGATAATACCAGAGCATTCAACAAATATTTCTTGACCTTTTCAAAAGCATTCTGGCATTCCTCATCCCAAGTACCTTGATTGTGCTTTCTGAGGAGGCGAAAGATAGGGTCACATTTTTTGGTTAGTTTTGAGATGAACCGAGCAATGTAATTCAACCTTCCTAGGAATCCTCGAACTTCCTTCTGAGTACGTGGTGGAGGTAACTCTCGTATGGCTCTGACCTTGTCTGAGTCGACTTCAATTCCCTTTTCACTGACTACAAAGCCTAATAACTTTCCCGATCTGGCTCCAAAGGTACACTTTGCTGGATTGAGCTTCAACTGAAATTTTCTCAACCTCAAGAACAATCTTCTCAAGACCTCAATGTGCTCTTTTTCTGTATGTGACTTGGCAATCATATCATCAACGTATACCTCAATATCTTTATGCATCATATTGTGGAATAAGTTTACCATGGCCCGTTGGTATGTTGTCCCTGCGTTCTTCAGTCCAAACGGCATCACTTTGTAGCAAAAGGTGCCCCATAAGGTTATGAAGGTGGTTTTATCCATGTCATATGGATGCATCTTTATTTGATTGTATCCTGAGAAACCATCCATGAAGGAAAATAACGAATATCCTGCTGTGTTGTCCACTAAAGTGTCTATATGTGGTAGAGGGAAATTATCTTTAGGGCTAGCTTTATTTAAATCTCTGTAATCAACACACATTCGTACCTTTCTGTCTTTCTTAGGAACTGGTACAATGTTAGCTACCCATTCGGAGTATTTCACTTCTTGTAAGAACCCTGCATCAAGCTGCTTCTTAACCTCATCTTTTATTTTTAGAACAATGTCCGGCCGCATCCTCCACAACTTTTGTTGGACGGGCTTACAATCCTGCCTTATCGGAAGATGATGTACTACAACGTTAGTACTTAATCCGAGCATGTCCTGATATGACCAGGCGAAGATATCCTTGAACTCTCGAAGCAACTCAACCAGACTATGCCTTGTGTCCTCGATAATCAATGTTCCATTTTTCAACTCTTTCCCTTCCTCTAGGGCTATATTCTCTATTGCCTCTTTCTCATGTGGTGTGATTTGTTTCTCCTCCTGCTTTACCATTCTTAACAGATCGAGGGGTACGTCACGATCTTGGACATTTTCAAAATCCTGAGATTCTTCTAAACACATGTCTTGCTCGTAAGAGAAATCAGAAGTGGCAGTATCAGTGCTCATATCATTGTTATCTAGAGACCTGTGGGGTATGAAAGAGTATACAAAGAATGAATGAATCTAAGAATTGTTGTTTTTGTGCTATGAATAAAAGAATAAGAATTGTCAAAATTTAAATGAATATTGGTTGGGAAAAATGAAACAATGCTTGTTTAAAATTGATAAAAGTTATGTTTTATTTAAATAATTATAGATGAACATAAGCCTATTTCACAAATATAATCTTACTACTCCTAGGCCCTAGAGTAACAGACATGTTTTGAGAATTACTCTGAAAAATTCCTAAAGACTACAGGAAGGTCCTCCGCAGTCCAATTATTCAGAGAGCTCACCGGTTCGTAAGGGTGAATGCCCTCGAGGCTTCCTTGCTCCGATCCTTCATTGTGCACAGCATTAACTTGATGACTTTCCTTTATTAGCAATCCTCCTGATTTAAAGGATTTGGATATAGGTGGGAATGTCATCGGTTCCCACTCTACTTCTCTTCCATTCAAACGTGCCTTTCTTCTCGCTTGGCGCCTCTCAATCTCCTGCCTTTTGTGCTTATGGTCTGGCTTGAAGCCTAAACCAAAGCGATCTTTCTTCTCAATCAGTTTTGGGATTTGAATCCCTCCTTGTAACTGTCTTCCTAGTCCTTTTCCTAGCAATGCCCCTTTTCCCATCATCATTTGCAGGGCCATCCTTGTGGCTCTAGACATTTTGGGTATCGGCACCTCACTTTCTTCCAAAATAAAGGTTGCGTTGATGATTTCTAAAAAGCGAAAAGAACACTCAATAGCCTCTTCATTCACCTCGATATAAGGGGCCTTGCTAGTGACTGCTGCTATAATGTCCTCCTCCGCGTTGATGGTTATTAACCGCCCATCTTCACTAACTTCAACTTTTGGTGCAATGAGGAGGGCACTGCTCCTGCCGTGTGTATCCATGGTCTCCCCAATAAACAATTATAGGAGGGCTTGATATCCATCACCAGGAAATCAACTTCATATGTATTTGGCCCAATTTCCAAAGGGATGTCAATTCGTCCCATCACTTTTCTTTCGGTTCCATCGAAGGCTCTTACCACATTGTGACATGTTTTCATATGCGAACTGTCAATGGGTAATCTGTTCAATGTGGATAATGGAAGGACGTTCAAAGCCGACCCGTTATCAATGAGTACGCTTGGAAGTGTGTAACCCTTGCACCGAGTAGTGATGTGCAAAGCCTTGGTTGATCCTATGCCCCCAGGTGGGATTTCATCATCATTGAAGTAGATGAAATTACCGCGCTAATATTATTCACCAACCAGTCCAGCTTGTTAACGGATATCTCATGGGTAACATATGTCTCGTTAAGCACCTTCATCAATACTTCCCTATGCGCCTCAGAACTCAGAAGTAGAGCCAATACTGATATGCGAGCCGGCTGTTTGCGCAACTACTCGACCACATTATATTCGCTATGCTTAAGGAACTTCAGAAATTCCTTAGCCTCCTCCTCCTTTACCGGCTCCTTGATGGGCATTTCAACTTCTTTTTCTTTCTCCACACTAGCATTCCTTATTTTTGTGGACTCCTCTCTGATGCCTACAACATCATACCGCTTCCCACTCCGCGTATGAGAACCCTCGATTTGTATATCCTTGAACGCACTGGCTACATCTTCTTTCTCCGGCAACGACACATGGCAGTTATAGCTCCATGGCACCCTTTTGTTATCCTTATAAGGAAAGGATACAGGTTTATGGATTACAACCTTGGGCCTAGTTTGCGTCCCCACTTCATTATTCCTCGGCAAGAAAATAATAATTCTTGGCCGGCTAATTTCTTGTTGTTTATCTTCCGACGCATTTATTTCTTTTTTATAAGAGCTACCTTCAAAAACTTACAGCTCTTTATTATCAATGAAGCCTTGCACCAAGGCTTTGAATTCTTCACAATTTTGGGTCTCATGACCCTTTTTTCCATGGAACTCACAGTAATTCCTCATTTCTTTTCTTTCTTTCTCAGAGGCTATCATCCCTCTCTTCACCATCTCTTTCCAAATTACCCTGAAAGGCATTCTCACCTCAGTAACATTTTCCTTGATTATTTTTTCCCTAGTTCCATCAATGGCATTCACTCATTGATTGACATGATCTGGTAACGGATTTTCAGCGTTAGGGGTATTGTCGAATCTCACAACCCCCATCTTGATAAGCCTTTCCATGGCCTTCTTGAATCCAGTGCAATTTTCAATTGAATGTCCCGGTATTCCCGCATGATATTCGCATTTAGCATTTGCATCATACCATTTAGGGTACGGGGATTGTAACAGTTTCAAGTGAAATGGAGCAATAGCGTGTGCATCATATAGGCTTTGATAAAGCTCCCGATACGTCACAGGGATAGGCATAAATTGCATCCTCTCCGAATTCTATCTTGATCCTGATTCCTGTCTTTGAGTACTTTGCTGCCCACCTGTAGCCACTTTGGCTGACTAACTGTGACTGCCTTCGAATTGAAACTACTTGTGTTGTTTACTTCATTGTCTTTTCTTCTTGGGCCGATATTTTGGCTGCTTCCCCCTCAATTTTGCCACCCCTTATGGCATTCTCAATCATTTCTCCTGTCATGACTATGTCTGCAAAACTTTTGGTAGTGTTTCCAATCATGTGGGTAATAAATGGAGCCTTCAAAGTGTTAATAAATATCATGGTGGTTTCCTTTTCCAACAATGGTGGTTGTACTTGCATTGCCACCACCCTCCATCGTTGTGCATATTGCCTAAAAATTTCATTAGGCTTTTTCTCCATATTTTGAAGTGTGATCCTATCTGGCGTCATATCAATCACATGGTTATACTGTTGCATAAAAGCCTATGCAAGATCTCTCCATGAACCGATTCTTGCACGGCTCAACTGATTGTACCACCTAGCCGCCGCTCCTACTAGGCTGTCCTGAAAATAATGGATCAATAGTTGATCGTTGTTCACATAACCAGTCATTCTTCTACAAAACATTGTTATGTGTGCTTCTAGGCAAGTAGTCCCGTTGTACTTTTCAAACTCTGGCATCTTAAATTTATAAGGAAACACTAAATCTGGAACCAAATTTAAGTCTTTGGCGTCAATCCCATGATGATTGCCAGCGCCTTCTAAAACCCTAAACTTCTCATCTAACCACCTACAACGATCTTCCAATTATTTCGAGGATTCAGTGGCCATTCTTTCATTCTCCATTAAATCCAGATCAGGAGTAATAAAGTTGATCGAGCTATCACCCTAATTATTTCCCAACCCAGATGGGAAATTTATGGGGATTCCAGCATCCACCGGCCCATGTTGAGGCCTTACTGTGACAGATGGCCTTCTAGGAGGTGCCTCAGTTTGTAGGGGCACATGAGGCGGAGTGAAACCCAGAGGATGACCTTCATTATCCTCTTCAGTGATCGCTATGGGAGCTTTTCCTTTATCAGTGGCTCTCAGGAGCTGAGCCATTTCAGCCATCATGTTTCTCTGAGCCTCTAGCATCTGCTCCCTCATTTCATTCTGCATTTTGGCCAACTGTTCTTGCATTTGATCTTGCATATCTTTTGGTAATTGCTCAAACCTTTGATCCATGTTCTTAGTTTTAGTACGAGTGCCGTAAGGATGTGTGATTTCCAGGTTTTCTTTTCTACCTTTCTGGAAGTAAACTTTAACTAATTAGGATCTTTCTATAACTTTGAATGCATATGATGTGATGTAATGCAAATGCATGTATGCAAAAAAAGTGTTGATTTTAATTCAATTTCATTAGAAGAACTTCACTAGAAGAAAATTTTCTTTACACAGAATGGACGATTATATATACAACTTCTCCCTAATGCCTAAAGCCTTAATTTTCCTAAGAAGCCAAGCTAAGTTTCGACCTCGATCTGATTCTAACTCGTACTTTAAGCTCAATACATCAGCCTGAACTGCCAAGGTTTGCAAGTGATCAGCTACCTCCCGAACCTAAGCCACAGCTTCGCCCATGACATAGTCTCTTTCTCTAATCTGGTCTTGAGAGCGGTGAAGCTGTTCTCTACAATGGTCGTTGTTTGCCTCAAGAAGTTCTACTCGAATTTTTCTATCTCGCAGCGCAATATCGAGTTCCTCTACTCTCCCTTTCAACTCCTCAATCCTGCTCAGACTAACCTTCAGCTCCATTACAGAATCACGGCCACGATGTTGATGTAGTGGTCTCTCCAATTCAGCCACCCGAGCTCGTAACTTCTCCTTTTCTTTTTGACTTTCTATCAAACTCTTTTTCAGAGTGTCCTCTCGTTCTCGGGCATCTTGAAACTTTTTCTCCCAATGGTCAGATCTAGTCTTTTCCTCTTTGATCTCTTGGCGCCATTGCTCTGACGTTTTACCTAAACCGGCAGTTCTTATCGACATGCGCAGCTTCTTGTAATCGGTTTTCAGACTATTCAGATCTTCCCCGGCCTTGTTCTTTCATTTCCTTAATTTCTCGGCTCTAGCTTGTGGATATCGACGTCTAATCCCAACTTCATTTTCTCTTCCTCTAACTGCTCTATCTTCTTTCCCATCTCAGAGTTCCTTTTCTCGAAGTCTTGTCTAATGATCTCTAATTCGGATGGAATGACTCGTAAATGCTCCTCTATTGGTTGAGTGCTCCCCTGATTCAGTCTAGGGATGTTGTCGTTGGCTCTCCTACCCCACCACCATTCATACTCGGGGGTCGTCATCGGGCCTGTGGTGAATCCTTTCATTCTCCGAGTTTGGTTCCAAGCATCTGATATCTCGCGAACCCTCCTCTTATAATTTTCATCTTTATAGGAGGACTCACATTATGCCAACCCCTATGTCACCGGTATAAATTGTCTTGATCGGTACTGCCTTAGCACCATCAGTGGAGCGTATCCAACGGCTCCCTATATTTCAGCCAGAGGGACCCAGTCAAAATCACCGTACCTATATAAGATCTCGTCAGGAATCAACCCCGGAGCTCTCTATTCAATGTCTTCGGCCCGTAAATTTTGGAGAATAGCTATCCACTTCTCTTCTGAGATGTCGTCCCTCCTTGATGGGGCCACTAATTTTCTTAATGGGGAATAATCCTTAGAGAATACTCGGTAGGAGACCTTCTCCACCTTCCAAAAATGACTGTGGAACCAAGCCAAAAGAAGCTGTGCACAACCAATAAATCTTCCCTCGCCCGCTCTTCGGCATTCATTCAAGGATCTGAAAGTTTCCGCTAGGATTACCGGGACAGGTGTAGTACCTTTATCAAGTCGATCGAATAAATCCGAGATGGCTTCATCTATGTGTCCGAGTGCCTTACGAAAGAGGATCAAACCGTAGATGCTTAAGGCAAAAACATCAACCCTTTTCTTTGAATTCGGGTGCGCAAGAATCAAGTCCCTCAAATTCCTCCAAGGAATACAATTACTATCCCCTTTTTGCTTGATGCGGGCTGCAACTCATTGCTCGCTCATCCCCGTTGTATTCATCAACTTCTTCAAAAAGGGAGGGATGTTGACAGGTCTTGAATAGGCCTTATCGGCCTGAATCTTCGGGCAATTAAGTAACGCCATGTATTCCTCCACAGTAGGTACTAAGTCGACTCCTCCGAAGGTGAAGCAATTGTAGGCAGGGTTCCAAAACTGTGCGAGGGCCCGGAACAAGTGCTTATCAACCTTTACATCGAGTAAATAGGGTAGGTCACCGTAGTTACAGTAAAAGAGTTGTTTGACTTCGCCGTTCCAACTATTCCATATATCCCTTAACTCTTGCAGGTCATTCTGAGTCACACTGATGCGAGTGAAATCCCACAACTCTGACTCATATCCCTCGGTCAAACTATCTCCTTTCTCTTGTTGCGTTCCCTTGGACCACACTCGGACGGCCGCATTATCCTCCACTCTATCAAGAAATCCTTTTTCTATGCTAAACTCTTCTATTTAGTAACCGAACGTAAATCAACACCCTTTTATGATGAGATGCCATGGGAAAATTATCAAAACACAACAAGTCAGTATTATATACAAAGAATAGAATTTAAAGCAAATAAATAGTAAATAAACACCTACTAGGGTAACCACTAGAGTTCGGTGTGGTTCTACCTAGGGTAGGCTCTTAGGGCTTTTCACATGCGGTTTGGTTCTAAAGAAAGGTACCTGAACCAGCAGATTCCTCGATCCTCACCCATTATAGGCTCATACGGACCGAGTTCGATTCAGGGGAATACATTTCCCTACGGCTATACGGAGATGAAAACCTCACGAAGACGCAAGTACGGATGTATCCCAAAAGCAATTTACTAGCCCATGCGGAGGTGAAAACCTCACGAAGGCATAGTTTCTCACTTCCACATAAAAGATGTGACCACAACGGTCATGCAATGCAATGTGTGAGGATATACACATAAGAACTTGAAGCAATAAAAAGATAGGAATAAGACGACGAAAAACCATAAAAAAAACATATAAAACGCAAATGAAAGGATCATAAATGTAAAACGAAAAATGAATTTTCAAATTTCGATGAAGGACAAAAATTAATCAATTTATGGCTCGACTCTCAAGCTCCCCAGTGGAGTCGCCAAGCTGTCGGAACCATTTTTTTTGAAAAAAACGGGGATCGACTTTAAAACGAAAATGGAGTCGCCACCAATCCTTTTGATGAGGTGTGATTGGATCACCTTAAATTAAATCATTTTAATAAAAGTTAAGATTTACTAAAACGATAATTTTTTGGTCTACGACAATCAGAGAACGAGTTCGGGAGTCGGTTACGTACGAGGAAGGATTAGCACCCTCGATAAGCCCAAAATTGGTACCTAGTTGATTAATTAGTGTCTTAGTGTCTAAAATTTGAAAACTTGAAAGAATTTAAAATACGATCCCTCTTTGTAAAGAAAATGCTCAAATGTTAAAGACCTTCTCGTCTCAAAATATAAAATGTCACATCCAGTAAGTTAGGACACGACATTTTGAATTTTCGAGAGCGAGCTTGCCTTTTATATAAAAATTCGTGTATTTCAAAAGGATATTCGGTTAGTTAAGGTGAACGAGGAAAATCGAAACCCAGTAAGTTAGGGCACGTTTCCCCGAATTTCTAAACACCGAATATTGCCTTTACTTGCAAAAATCCTATTTCGAGGTAACAAAATGTCATACCCGGTAAGATAGGGCACAACACCTTGTATCTCCGAGAATAAGTATTTTTCAAAACTTGTATTGCGTTTTAAAAGAGTATCCCGTTATTTAGGTTAAATGAGAAAAATCGAAAACCCAATAAGTTAGGGCACAATTGTCTCGAATTACCAAATACGGAATATAACTTTTATGAAATAATCATTTTAAGGCATCAAGTGAAAAATATAATGTTATTTATGGTAAAACATGAGAGCAAATTATGGTGCTAATATGTAATAACATAATAATAGGTGCGACAATGTCAAAAATAATAATATGAACAATTATAAAAGGTGAAATAATAGCAAGGCTAGTGATATGCAAATATAAACAAATACATGAGGAAAATGAAATGATTGAACGCGTAAAAATAAATAAAACACGGCAAAATAAAAATGACAATGATAATGAAAACGATAATAATAATATAAATAATAATAGTATGAAACGATAATAACACATGGTATTAAACATGGTAATAATAATGTAAATATAAAATAGTAGGGAACATATATATGTACAACATATAATACTAGATTAAAAATATATATACAATATTTATTGAAAACAATAATAATAAGAAATAACTAATGATAACGGTATATAGATATATACATATATGTATTAAAATATATACGTAATAATAGAAATAAAAATGTATACGTAGTATTAAAAATATATACATAATTTATACATACTAGAAATAATAATGTTGAAACACAAATATTACATGAAATATACACACATATATATATAATAATAATGATATTAGAAGTATGAACAAAAATAAAAATAGTATAACAAAAAGTGGAAAATGATGATAATAATATATGAATAAAAAAACACATATATATACATACATATATCAAGAACATATTTATGATAATAGTATTGAGTATTAAAAGTATGTATACAATATGGACAAAAATATATACATAATGTAGTATTGAAAATATTTACATAATATAAAAAATATATGAATAATATGATATTAAAAATATATACGTAAAAATATAATAAATATATATAATATATATAAAATGTATAAAATATATATAATACATACACATTAGAAATAATAATAATAATGTTACAAAACAATTATTAATAATACCTCATAAACATATACATATATATGTTAAAAATAAATACATATTAATATTAAGATGATGATAAAAATAACCATTGATCACTTTACATATAAATATATATGTATATAAGTGTAGGAATAGTAAATATAATACTAATACTAATAATAGACATAATAATAGTAGTAAAAATAATATAAATAATGTGTACATAATGATATGATAATAAAAAAAAGGACGATACGATATAATAATAACGTAAGGAAAATATTAATATTTATAATAATAGAAAATAAAAGAGTGTATTTAAAAGTATATATATAATATTATTGGAACTAATATTAAAAATTAAAATAGCAAAGATAATATAAAAATCAACTTAAATTAAAAAAATGACTAAATTCAAATTAAAAACGAAGTTTTGGGAAAAATTAAAAATAAAAAGGGGCTTATTTAAACACGCATGAAACAACGGAGGGCCTAAAGTGCCGGCGCCGCCGCCGGCCACCACGCACGGTGGCCGGAAATTCAAAAAAAATGTATTTTTTTATATTTTTTATATGCTTTTAAGATATATGTATATGTATATGTAAAGAAAAAGAAAAAAGATTTGAAAAGAAAAAAAGGAAACGAAAATCACTTCTTTTCGGTTTTGATTTTGTTTTTCGTTTCTTTCTCTTTTTTGATGTTTAATCTCGATTATGTGTTTGAGAAATATGTTGTTTTCATTTATTCAAAAAAACTTTTTTTTTGCTTTTACATGCCTTCCCCCTTTTTTCTTTTTTCTTTTTTTTTCTACAATCCGTTCTCTTCTTTTTTTATTTCAATATTCGTGTTTTTGTACCCAAAAAATCTGGGATTTCAGGCTTTATAATCGAAATACAATGGATTTGCTATTGTCTATTTCCTTGTTTTCTTGCTTCTTTTCTGCCCCTTTTTGTTTTTTTTCTTCTTTTGACTTTTGCAGGTGTAAGTGGAGCAAGTAGAGCAAGTGGTGGTGGCTAGGTTTTTTCTTTTTTTTTGGCTGAAAATTAGTTAAGGTTGTGGGCTAATTGGGCTTTTAGGGTTTTAATAATTGGGCTTTTTAGATGTTGGGCTTTTTAGCTCGGGCAAAATTTGGGCTGTACAGGTATGCATCCAATGTTTGATCTTCTCCCCTTATAAGGTAGATAAGAGTTCAAACGTATAAAAATCTAGGCAATGGAACCTAGTGGCCACACTAAGGCCATCTGCCACTACAATTTATCTCTTAATTTTGATCAAATATCAATGATGGAACTCATTTAGGTTTTGGTTGGTAGGGTGAAAAAAAAAATTGGAAAGATAAAAATTGAAGGGAAACAGAAGAATGAAAAATATAATTTTTCTTTTTATTAGTGTGCATAGTAAGAGAGATGGACAAATGGAAAGAAAATTACTTTTTCTTTCCATCAATTGCTTGATATAGGTGAAAAATGAGAGGTAAGAAAATAAAACATTTGAAAAATGCATAATTTTAAACTAATATGTACATTTCTTACATTTTCTCTCCTCTCGTCATTCTAATATTGAAGGATTGATGTTTATGTACTAGGATAGGAAATGATCTACCCTCTTTTTTCATTTTTCCTCACTTTTTTTTCTCTACCAAGTATACTTAAAATTCATTTTCTTTTCATTTTTCCTTTCCTTTCTCTTATCCTTTCGTTTTTTCATTCAACCAAACACACCCTTAATGCGTTGGTAGTGATATGACTTGTTCGCAAAAGAAAGTTAGATGAATAGAAACATGAGTTGTTTACGTTATTAAAAATGTAAAGCGCACACACAAAAAACTGTTGAAACTCACCAAACAAACATAAAACAATCTTCTTTTCAAATCGAAGAGACTGGGGTTGTAAGGTTTTTCAATTTCTCCCTTTATATACATATTATGGCATTCCCAAATAATATTAAAAAATTTATTTTTGATGAAAACAAAAGAAAAATCTTCTTAAAATTAAAATATAAAAAGAGTCGTCCCCACTCTTGGCGCACACACTATTTTCCTCATCTCTTCTCCTTGTAGCCATCCCCACTTGCAAGTTGTGGAGATTATATATTTGGAAATATAATGTGAAACAAAATTTTTATTTAATGTTTTGTAGTATAATTAATATACATAATATATGTTATAGGAAAACAATATTTTTACGTAGCACATCTAATTTTAACATGACCTTTTTAAGATTAACATCCTGACTCTATCATTGACTACGAAGTAAGCCCCAATCCTAAACTTACACTCATCATTGATGTTCGAATGTCTCTTTATTTCATGGTTATAAAGCAAAAGAAAAAATCATTTAAAGCTTGAGAAATAAAACTCTTGAGAAAGGATGAAAAAAAAATAAATGAAAGAATAGAACCCCAAACTTTTAAGATTTAAAACCAAGAAAATACAACATGAGAAGAAAATAATATTATTAAAAGCAAATGGATAAGTAAATTTGGTCAAATGTGTAATATAATATATGAAATTTTTTGTTTATACATTAAATTTTTATTTGATTCAAATTTTACAAGTTATTATCACTGATATTCATATAATATTATTTTATGGCTATATATTATATACACTAATAATTATATTTATCTAATAAAAAAATCAATTGTATTACTATTGAATCAAAATTAATGTTTTTATGGAACTCTCTACTTTTCCTGTAACTTATTGGGAAATGGTTCTATTGTCTCTATACACATGAAACTTTGATTGTGGTTCAAGTGTACGTATCAAACTTTAGTTTTGATTTAATCAGACACATTTGAAGAGATAAATACATCAATTTGTACATGCAATATCTAAACTAAAATAATGATATATCAACAATTGTATTAATAATTTATGAGATTTGGATCAAATTGAAATTTTATGTATAAAATTGCATAAAATTAAAGTTCATGTATAGTTTTGCAATTTATCCCATTAAATTATACATATTTAAAGAAATAAATGTATTAATTTATTTTTACATTTGATAAATATAACTATTTTTTTGGTGAATTACAAGATGAGGACAAAGCCCTAACAATAATGCAACTAGCACGACTCGAACCCAGGCCACACCTAGGGCAACCAACACCCTGGCCATCAGGCCAACATACGGGGTTCAGATAAATATATTTATTTGTCTATACAACACATACATGTAAAATATTATTATATCAATAATAACATTGGTGATTTATAAAAATTAAATCAAATCAAAATTTCATATATAAAATTACTTAAAATTAATATTTATATATAACATTACACATTAAATAATATAAAATATATTATTAATACCATAAGTACACTTTGAATCCTGTATAAAATTAAGAGTTATTTTTTGTTTTATTTTTGTAAATATCGATAGAGTTGACATTTTTTATATCGATGTGTTTAATTAATAAATACTCATTATTAATAAAAAATTTTAAACCCATAATAACCCGATTATTAAAAATTCAAGTCTCAAATTTAAACAATTTAAACTCTAAACAATTCAAATCTAAAATTTATCTTAAAATATTTATGAATGTGAAATTGAAATAATAAAATTGTGTGCTAAGAAAGTAAAAAGATTCACAACCTCTCCAATAGTCAATCAACGTCCCATCCCCCATATAAATTGCTAGAGAATTGGAGAACTACTACCAACCCACTAAAGTCAAAATTTGAGCCTTCTTATTCAATGTTGCTTTCACCTTATTACACTAGAGACGTATATGGCCAGGTTGGGTAACCTCATAATAAAATTTTACGTCTAATCTAAAAAAAAGTGAATTTAAAATTTTATCCAAACTTGACTCGGATAAAAGTGTTAAAATTTATGCCTAATTTAGTCCGCTCATATTAAAATTTTTTTATAAACATAATACCTTAAAAATACTAAAAACATTAAAATAAATATTTTCTAACAAATTAAAAATAAATTTAAAAAAGTTTTTATGCTTAAATAACACTAATATAGATGTAATTTAACAAGCAAAAGTCTCTAAAATAATAACAAAATTAACAATAAAACAAGAGTTATACAATATTCAAATAATAATAACAAAATAATAGCAACATAATAGTAAAATGACAACAAAACAGTGGAAAAGCAACAGATTTTTTATTTTTACAAATTCGGGTTGGGCTAGGCCTGGGCCAAAAAACCTTACTTGAGGAACAAGCTTTATTTTTTTCTCAAGCCCATTTTTTGAATCTATATTTTTATCAAAATCCTCTCAATTTTTTAGCAGACCTTGCGAACCCAATCCATAGATAGATCTACCCTACATAGAGATTCGATTTATAGATTTTGTTTGAAAAGAAAACAAAAAAAGAAAACTAAGTATAGTTGTTATTACTTGTTACAAGTTCAACCATCTAATTATTTGTTTAAGTTATAGTTTCATCCAATGTTTAGAAAGCGAGGGCAAAAATAGTTAAATTAGAAGAAACGAGCTTCACAAAAAAATTAGGTTGTCTCAAATATTATACAATTTATATGCCATAAAAATTAATTTTTTTTATTAAAATATATTAATTCATTAAATTTTGAATATTAATAACATAATTTTTTAAATATTTATAAAATAATATGAAAAAATATAAAACTAGATTAAGTTAACAATTTATAAATATCAATTTTTTTTTAAATTTATATTTTAAGAATATATTAATATCATACACAAACTCGATCCATATTCAACTTTATAATTATTGTTAGGAAAACAAAAAATAAAAAAATAAAACCATGGGTAGTATTCATTATCTCCTTATCTGCATAAACAATAAAATGTTATTATAAAAAAATAAAATTATGTTGAAAATTATTTACATAAAATATTAAATTAAGCTTATCCTTGATCAGTTTACTTTTATTTTAGATTAGTTTTATTTTCCTTACCTACAAAATTATGTATACAAACACAAATCACTAACTGGATTTGTTGACGAAAAACACAATACCGACGCCGCTGGCGCCAGAGTTTTTGGTTAAATTCCACAAATGGTCATTGTACTTTACTTGTATTATGAAATTAGTCTTTATATCGTAATTTGAATCATTTTAATCCTTGTACTTCGTGGATTCGGGAATTGCAAATCTAATCGGTAACAATCATTAGCTTTTTTCTGTTAATTTTGATGACGGGTTTGCTTTTTCAAATAATTAAGTCCGCCGGGTTTTTATATTTAACTGACTTAATCGACTATTATGCTACGTACTATAATTAAACCGAGCGACTTTTATAGTGTTAATCGAATTGATTAATCGATTGAATTCATTAAATCGATTTTAACCAAATTATAATCTCTCCAATAAAAAATCGTTATCAATTGGATCGTAACTTTCAAACCCCTAAAATTCATGTACATGAATTATTCTACAATCTTAATAAAATATAGGGACTGTTATTAGTATTTAATCTTTTTTCTTTAGAAGAAGTGAGCCAGAAACACTGAGCCAATGGCAATATTGTAATTATATTCAACAGCCAGTCCATTTATCTAAACAGAGCTGCATAAAATCCTTGTTAACCTCCAGAAATCAAAATCTTAAAAAGAAGAAGGAGCAGTAGTAGTCTTAGCCAAAAGGCAAGGCAAAGAATGCAAAAACTGTAGTCAAGCAGTTCTTTTTTCTATCAAAAAAATATTTTCCTCTGGATTATATTGGGAGGGGGGGGGGTTCATCAATGGCGAACCAGTTGGGGAGCTTGATGGAATCAATAAAGTCAAAGGTAAGGGCACTGAAAAAGTCAAAGCCGAATAAGCCGTACATAAAGATGGACAAGAGCGCCAGCGTTAAAGTGGAGATCCGAAGCCGGAAGGCGAGGAAACTTATCGACAAGACCTTGAAGGTCGCCGATCAGCCAGGCAAGCGCTCCATTTCATAACCACGCGGTCGTTTCGTTTTTCTTCATTTATAATTTGATTTCCTTTTTTCATTTGCTTGTATATCAATACATACTTTAATTTGAAGCAAGTTTTAGATTATCCATTTTTACTTCCATAATTAACAAGATTTAATTTGGATTAAGTTTTACTTTGATCAAGTTTTATTTTAAATATGTGCCATGAGTGAGCTTTTGATGGAAGTGAATTTTTTTTTTATTTAATCCACGGGATGTGTCTTGTTTAGATGTGTGTATTGGCCGGGTTGAGCTCAACTAAAAATTTAAGCTTGTTTGCTAGGCTCGGACTCAGCTCGACTCAAAAAATAGACTTAAAATTTTGTCCAAGCCTGATCGGATGAAAATGTTAAAAATTAGGCTCGACTCAGCTTGCCCATATTATTTTTTATATTTTTTTATATATATAATACATCAAAAATACTAAAAATATTAAAATAAATATTTCCCAACAAATTGAAAATAAATTTTAAAATATATATATACTTAAATATCACTAATATAGTTGCAACTTAACAAGTAAATGTCTCTAAAATAATAATAAATTAACAATTAAATATGTTTTATATAATATTCAAACAATAACAATAAAATAATAGCAACATAATACTAAAATAGGGAGAAAATAATAAGAAAATAATATTAAAAAACAAAAAAATACTTTTTTGTCCTTTAGTGAATTCGGGCTCGGTCGGGCCTAAGCAAAGAATACCTTACTTGAGACCCGGCATTTTTTTTAAACGGGTATTATTTTTTTTGTCAAACCCATTTTTCGGCCTATATTTTTCTCCAAATCCTCCCAAATTTTGAGCGGGCATTTAGACTGAGTTGGGTGGCCCGATTCATGAATAGGTCTAGTCTTGTTTTATCATCTTTAACTCAATTTGAATTTTTTAAAAATCAAGCCGAGTAAAATGAAATATTGTACATATCAAATTAAAATCTTGTTATAGTATAACTAATTTCATGTTAAAGCCAGTAAATTTTAATCATATATATATGAAAACTTTTTGAAAGCAAAAATAATAATTAATAAGATAGATAAACTTGAATCGTTAATTAATTTATCTTTATATATTTAAAAAGTGTATATTTTAAAAATATATTTTTAATTTTTTTAAAATTATTTTGTAATTTTTGTTGAGAAATCAATTTATTTATTTTCAAAATTGGTAGGAACCAAAAATGTATTTACATAAATTTGTTATTCTAATCGTAAAATTTAACTCGACTCGAATAATTCAAATAACTCGAAATTTGAATTTTTTTTTATTTTTTAATCGAATCGAATTTTGCTCACCCAAGAATAAATGAGATATGATTAAGCCTTACCCTTCAAACCCATATAATTAGTATAATTAATACAACAAATCAACTAAACACTAACTTAAACAAATCAACTAAACACTAACTTAAAATAAATATAATTATGAGAATAGTTTTTTTTTATAATTTATATATGTAAAATTATATTCAAAATAAATTTACAAGAATATAAGAATGTCCACTCCTGTCTTTTAAAAACTTTAGAAATCATTTCAACTAAGATCATTTTAATTTTCATATTATCTTTTAATAAATTTATATTACACATATTTTTCTTGCTCTTGATGGGTAGAAAGAGTAAAATAAGTATGACTTTGCATGTTTTGCTTATCTCTAAAGTAAAAAAGATTATAATTGAATTAGTGATTCATTTTTTAGTTATTCATTGAATGATAAATAACTACAAGTGATGGAGATATACGATTTAAATAACGAAAGATTCAATATTTAAAAATTATATCTAGAATGACTAGAAAAGTAAAAACAAGACCAAATATAATTTAGTCATTATTATCAAGTTCAAAATCTTTGTAGATAAACCCAGTCATTAATTTCTAACCGTGAGGCGAATGAAATTCTATACATAAATCTGTTAATAAAAAAATAGAAAAAGCTTTTATCGTGATGTTTAAATTATATAGAAATTATTGAACCTAAAAATTAAGGATAAAGAATTTTTCATTCTCTAAAATAAAATAACCACTTAGAATAACGAAACATATTAAATTAGTCAAGAAGTACAAAATTGTATGATACAATCCTCATTGTGCATAATTTAGTATTAAATCTATTAATTAAAAAAATTAGTAATTATTGTTTTGGGTTCTTTTTCAAGGTTATTATTTTCATTTAATATATAAACTTGGGTTGAAAATGTATCATTTCCTGATTAATGTCAGCCAAAAGGGAATTTATTGTGGGTATTTGACTTTGAATTAGGTGAGGCAAAAGTGTTTACTTTTTATCGATATAGAGCTCCTATGCATGGGTTTCTTATATGCTAAATCAACCGAGTTTGAATTTATTTGTTTATTGGATTAAATTTTGAAATTTTAATTCAAATAAAAAAATGCCAATAATATAAATATTCAATTAGACCTGGTCATAAGTTGTACAGGTGGGTTTGGATTACGCATATATAAATTTGTAAGTTCATTTTTTAGACTCAGTCTTGATTCAAAATGGGTCTAAAATTATATTTAAGCTCAATCTAGATTAAAAATATTAAATTTAAACTCGACTCAGCCCATCTGTATTACATTTTTTAAGTACATAGAAATAAGTTTTAAAAATATAATACATTAAATATACTAAAAATATTAAAATAAATATTTCCCAACAAATTACAAATACATTAAAAAAAGTCATTATATTTAAATAACACTAAAATAGTTGCAATTTAGTAAGTAAATGGCTCTAAAATAGTAGCAAAATTAACAATAAAACAAAAGTTATACAATATCCAAACGATAACAATAAAATAATAATAATATGACAACAAAATGATAGCAAAAACAATTTATTCAGGCTAAACCCTGACCAAAACTCCTACTTAAAGCTTGACTTGTTTTTAAACCCATTTTACGGATCTACATTTTTACTCAAATCTTATCACTTTTCAAATGAACCTCTCTGAATAGATAACCCGACCATTATCATGTCTAAATTCAACAAATCAAGCGCCGTAAGTCACGAATTACATTTTTATTTTGGAAGCTTAGCCATCAACAACATTTTCTGCGCAGTGTAGTAGTGTTTGTCCTTCAAACAAAGCATCTTTCGGTGTCCAACAAAAGCTAAAATTAATTGAAAATATTTTAACATATATAAAATAAAATATTAATATAAATTTATGGAATAAAAGTAAATTTGTTTTTACAAAATTAGGTAAACAAGTTAAAAATAACTATGTGGTAAAGAAATGATAATATTAATTTATCGTTATCCCATAACAATTAATTGAAGGGTGATCATAATGTAATAATTTGATAATATTAATGATTAATATTTAATTTTAAAAATTATATGAGTAAAATGTAAATTTAACTTTAATTTAATCATCGTTTTTAAATTTACCATTTAATAAATTAATCTCATTACATATTTTTTTTTCATTATTTTATGTTATTTAATTGAATGAAAGCTAAAAATGAAGGCAGTGTTTGGTTTTCTAATTTTAGGTCATGATTTTGTCAATGTCATTTTTTGTTCAATTAATAAAGTTAGAACGGTAACAACCGGACCGGTTTTCAGGACTAATTTAAACTTTTTTTTTTTTTAAATCTATCTTTTTTTCCTTAATTTATTACTAGTTTAAGGTGGGATTTCGGAAGTTTGAGTAAAATATTAGACTCGTTAAAATATGGTTAATATAATATTTGATATATAATTTTAAATTTTTTTAAAAATTTTGGTATTTAAATTTTTTGGGTCAAATTTGATACCTAAAGTTGACATTTTTTTCTTAATTTGGTATCTAAGTTTTTTTTAGGTTTAATTTAGTACCTAAATTTATTAAATGTTATACAAATTATGCAAAACACTAATGGTGTTATTTTTTTTATATGCTACAAAAATATTGTCAGTATTAGTGGAAAGTCATGTTCAAAAAAATAGGTATTAAGCTATGCTTAAAGAATTAATATTAAATAAGAAAAAAAAAAGAGTTTTAAAAATTCAAATTAGAAGAAATTCATTATTTTCAATTAATTAAATAAATAAAACTAAAATTAATTCAACATATAAAATATAAAAAAATCATATCATCTGTCGCATGCCGTTCATACATTTATTATTTTTGCTACCTCATAAAAAATAACATTGTTAATATATTAGAGTAATTTGTAAAACATTTGATAAGTTCAAGTGCCAAATCGACCAAGGAAAAGATTAGGTGTCAAATTAGGAAAAATAGTCAAGTTCAGGTACCAAATTGGACCTCAAAAATATTACGTACAAGCTTAAGAAAAAGTGTCAAATTTGAGAGCTAAATTGGGCAAAATTTTTTTAAGAAATTAGTTTTCTATCCTACTTCGTTTCGAGTAAAAAAAAACTATCAAACTTTTTACTAAATCAAATTGCAAAAGATTGAGGTAGGGATAAATTATTTTAGGTTAAATTAAGGTTATGGTCCTTCTGTTATGTTTAAATTTAGGATTTAGTAATTATATTTTAATTTGATATAATTTGGTTAGTTAATCCAAATAGTTGTCAGCCCTAATTATTCTGATTAAATGTTGAGGCTGGATTTTTTAAAAAAAAATTTGCATTCTAACTTATTATATCGAAATATATATTTTTCTGCGTTAGAAAAGTGTTTTTAAAAAAAATTCATGTCATCATTTTAACCAAATAATAAAGGATTTGAACCAATTAATGTTATTGTAAAAGTAAAAAACCAAATTATGTGAAATTATAATATAATGACTAAATCTTTAATATGTAGAGGGATTAAAAAAGGAATTTGACCATTATCTTAAATGGCTAAAAAAGGAAAAGAATGGAGCCGGAGACATGTAATGGATGTGAATTATTTGGAGTGAATAATATAATTGAGAATTAAATTATGTTAAATTAAAATATAAAAATTAAATCATAAATATGAACATAGTAAAAGGATCAAATCTGTAATTTGATTGTTCTCTTGTAATGGAAAAAAAAATAAGAGTTGTACACATGTCATGAGGAAGGGTGAAAATATCCATTTCGATTTATGTTATAATGGCCAAGAAAAAAAGTTGGATACGTGTAATGAGGAAGGCCTTAAGGCTTTCCTTTATATAGTAAAGATGATAGGAAATTTTTTAAAAAATATTACAAAAATTAAAGATATACATAATTAGAAATTTATTAAAAATATATATAATTTATATTTTATAAATTATATTAAGACATCCTAAAAAGTATAGTTTTTATGCACTAATAAAATAGTGTCACGTCATTAAATTTTAAAGATAATAAAGTATTATTATACACTCATCTATATTTAATATATTCTCCAGCTTAATTTAATTTTAATTAAGTTACTTAAAATAATTAATTTTTTAAACTATAAAAAATTATTTTCTTCATTTACAAATTTTAATCATTTTGTTTTTTTTTCATAAGCTAATACTTTTTTATTTTAGTGCAACTAATTTTAAAATTTTAGTGATTTTTGTGCAATTTTTTTCATTTCATTTACAAATAATTTTGATAATTATTTTACTATGAACCTAAAACCTTGAACCTTAAATTCCGAGCCCCAAAGTTTAGGATTTGGATTTGGATTCAAGTTCTGGTTTAGGGTTCAAGGTTCAATGTTTAGGATTTAAGGGTTTGAGGTTGAGGGTAAATATTTTTTTTTATCAAAATCATATGTCAATGCTATGGAAAAAAATTGTTGAAATGTCAATAAATAATTGGAAAGGGACCATGAATAATGTGGCGGGAAGAGTCCGTAACATAATTTCTCCATGTATGAGTGTATAATAATAATTTTGTGCCTTGAAACTTTGATGATATGACAAAATCTTATCGGTGCCTTAAAACATTAGTTTTTAGGATATTTTTATATAAGTTATTCCCAATTTATAAAAAAAAATAAGAAACTATAAAAATATTACGAAGAAATTATGATATTATAAAAATATATTTAAAATTATAAATATAAAAAATTAGGATTTTTAATTTTTTTAATTAGGAAAATGTAAAAAATTAATAAAAATAATAAACGCACATCCAAAATTCAAAAAATAAAAATAAAAAATATGAAAATTTATTTTGAAATTATTATTTTATGAATTTGCAAATATATATATAATGATTAAAAAATCATGACGAGAATGAACATGGATAAATGCACATCCAAATTCAAATAAACTTAAATATTTATTTGTTTAGGTTCATTATGAATATGTATTTTTAATATTTTTAAAAAAATATAAATTTTGAATTTTAAAAATTATTTTGAATTATTTTATAATTTTTGTTAAGAGAGATCAATTTGTTCATTTTTACAATTTACAGGGACTAAAAAATATTTATATCAATCTGTTATTCGAATTGTAAAATTTAACTTCACTTAAATTATTTATTTGAATTAACTGAAATAATTTAAATTTTTTTTAATTTTTTTGAATTGAATTAAATAAATGAGATCTGAGTAAGCCTTATCCTTTTGTTTTGGGTTCTTTTCAAGGTTATCATTTTCAGTTAATATATAGATTAGGCGGTTGAAAATGTATAGTTTCCTGATTAATGTCAGCCAAAAGAATAATAAAAATAATTATTTTTTCTTTTCTTTTTATGGTTAGAACACCTAAAGCAAAAGCAAAAGAAAAGAAAAATCTTTTGTGGATATTTGACTTTGAATTAGGTGAGGCAAAGTGTTTACTTTTAACACGGTGTGATGTTACCCCAAAAGTTTCCGAAATTTGAGTGGGTGGAAAAAAGTATTAAGTCTATTTAAATTTAAGGTTGGATTTGAATTGGATTTCATTTTTATGTTTAGAATATTTTATATTATGTTATTTTTATATATGATATAATTTATAACATATTAAAATATATAATACTAATTAATGTAAATATTAAAATAATTATATAAAAAAATTTTAATAAATAAAAAATATTAAATTAAAATAATATAAAAAAATTAAAAATAATATAGACGGGCTTAAAATAGACTTGAGTTAATCTTTTACAAATGTGGATAAATTTAAACAAATTTTTAAATTAAAATTTAAAACAAATTGAATTTAAACAAATATAAAATATATTAATATTATATTTAAACCTAATCCAGATATGATGTAATTCTACTGCCAACACCTTTAATGTAGAGTACCTAATAGGCCTTCAAAGGGAGTCCTACACATGCACGGGTTTCTTATATGGTAAATCAACCGAGTGTGAATTAATAAAATTTTATTTATATTTTAACATATATATTATATGTAAAATAAAATATTAATATGTTTTTATGGATTAAAAAAATTATTTTTACAAAATTAGATAAATGAGTTAAATATAATTATGTGGCAAACAAATGATAATCTTAACCTGTTATTTTAGTTTATCGTAAATAGTTGAAGGATGATCATAATATAATAATTTGATAACGTTAGTGATTAATATTTAATTTTTAAAAATTAAGTGATAAAAATACAATTCTAATTTTAATTTAGTGTTCGTTTTTATAATTTACCCTTTAATAAATTAATCTCAATATATATTTTTTCATTATTTTATGTTATTTAATTAAGTGAAAGCTAAAAATAAACGCAATGTTATTTACATAATTTAATGCATCCAATTCCACGTCAAATCAGGAACTATTTTTGATTTTTTTTTTTTAAAAATCTAATTTATTATTAACTTATGTGAAAATATTTATTATAAAAGGAAACAACCAAATTATGTGAAATTATAATATAATGACTAAATCTTTACTATGAGGGTGGTAGAGGGATTAAAATAGGAATTTGACCATTATCTTAAATGGCTAAAAAAGGAAAAGATTGGAGCCGGAGGCATGTTATGGATGTTAATTATTTGGAGTAATTAATATAATTGTAATAATAGAGAATTAAATTATGTTAAATTAAAATGTAAAGATTAAATCATAAATATGAACACAGTAAAAAGATCAAATCTGTAATTTAATTGTTCTCTTTGTAATGGAAAAAAAATAAGTTGAACACGTGTGATGAGGAAGGGTGAAAATATCCATTTCGATTTATTATATTGAAATGGATTTTTTTGTCCATTAGAAATATATTTTTAGGGAAAAATTACAGTATCGTTTTAATCGAAATAATTAAAAATATTAATTATTTAAACTGACTAATATTATTATAAAGTAAAAAAATTAAATTATGTTAGATTAAAATATAAAAATTAAATGGTAGAAAAATCAAATTGTAATTTTGGTTGTTATGTTATAATGGCTAAAAAGAAAAGTTGGATACCTGTAACGAGGAAGGCCTTAAGGCTTCCTTTTATAAAGTAAAGATTATAGGAAATTTATAATATATATATATAAATTAAAGATATACATAATTAGAAATTTATTAAAAAAATAAATATATAAATTTTATAAGGGAAAAAATTATAGTAGGAGCATCTTAAAAAGTATAGTTTTTAGGCATTAATAAAACAATATCACGTCATTAAATTTTAAAGATAACAAAACATTATTATACATTCATCTATATTTAATATCTTTTCCAACTTAATTACTTAAAATAATTAATTTTTTAAATTATAAGCAAACATCTTTTCTTCTTTTACAAATTTTAACCATTTTGTTTTTTTTCCCCATAAGTTAATATCTTTTATTTTTGTGCAACCAATTTAAAAAAAATATATAGTGATTTTTGTGCAATTTTTTCATATCATTGACACATAATTTTAGTAATTATTTTATCTTGAACCCATAAGCTCAAACCTCGAACTCAAACCCTAAATCTTAAACATTGAATATTGCGGTGCAAGGTTTAGGATTTAGAGTTCAAACTTAAGATTTGATAGTTTAGGGTTACAAGTTATGAATTTGGGGTTCGGGGTTACAAGTTTATGGTTTGGATTTAAGGTTAAGGGTTCAAAATAAAAGAAATTATCAAAATCATGTGTCAATAACACATAAAAGTTTGTTGAAATGTCAATAAATAATTAGAAATGGACTATGAATAATGTGGTGGGAAGGGTCCATAAAATAATTTCTTTATGGATGAATATATAATGATTTCATGTCTTTAAAATTTGATGATGTGACAAAATTTTATTTGTGCCTTAAAACCTTGGTTTGTAGGATTTCTTTATGTAAGTCATTCCCAATTTATAGAAAAAAAAAGAAACTATAAAAATATTACAAAGAAATTATGATATTATAAAAAATATTTAAAATTATAAATATAAAAATTAGGATTTTTAATTTTTTTTAATTAGGAAATATGTAAAAAAAATTATTAAAAAGAATAAATCTAGACAATGCACTTCCAAAATTCAAAAAATAAACATAAAAAATATGAGAATTTATTTTGAAATTATTATTTTATGAAATTAAAAATATATATAATGTTTAAAAAACATGACCAAAATGAACATAGATAAATGCATATCTAAATTCAAATAAACTTGAATATCCATTTGTTTAGTTTCATTATGAATATGCATTTTTAACTTTTTTTATTATTATTTATATAATTCTTTTAAAAAAAAATTAGGTGATGATGTCTTACTTTGGTGGTTTTAAAGTTTAATGTAATCCAAGTTCGAGGTAGGAAACAAAAAAAAAAAAAAGCAAAAAAAAAAAGAAAGGCGAAGTTGAAAAAAGTTATTATTTTAATCATTTTAGAAATCAATAAAATTATAAAATCATACTTTTTTTTTTCAAAAAATAATTATTCTATACATTAGTAGTAGAATACAAAAAAAATTTATAAACAAATTTAGGATGCTGTTATAAGTCTTTTGTTATTTTTTTTTTAATTTTTTAAAAATTAAACTCGGTTATGGTAATTTTTAAAAAAATTCTGTCGCGTGTTCTTAATTGATTTTAAATAAATAAAATACATACTAATAAATTTTAACAATTTTAATCCAACATGTGAAAGCTATGATACAATTGGACCAACACAGGGAGTAGGGGTGTCGGAGGATGTAGATATCCTAAAATGAATTTTTTTTAATTAAATGAATTTAAAATGATAAAATTTTATTTTGATCTTTTAAAATTATAAAATATTAAAATATTAAAATAATAAAAGCACACTCTTATTATAATAAAGATTATAACTTAATTTCAGTACCCTAAACAAATTTTCTGCCTTCCTCTGGCTAAAAAAGAACCCGAAACTAAAGAAGCTTTAAACTCTGCCCAAAGGTGGCAACGAATTCATCCATTTGGTTCTTGTTTAAAGCCACACCAACCTCAATTCCACCTTCTTCATCCCTACACTCCGCCATAGATATAGTCTGCCCGGACTCCACGTGCATCAGCTCCACCTTCCGAGGCCTTCCCCACCCAAAATTAGTATCGTACACCCGCAACTTCGGCGAACCGGCCAAATTAATTAGACGCCCCGTTTTACTTCTCTCTGCGATGCTAGTTAGCCAATTCTCCGCCCCACTTATACCACTTTGTACCATTTCTTTAACTTTGCTTCCGATGGCTTTGGCAGCTAAAACAATCCCATTTTCACCTGTTAACTCCTCCTTCTTCATCTCTACAATTCCAGGTTTTATACAGTTCCCGACATATGCTGACGGAACCGGAAATTCAAGGCGGTTCCGGCAATCGAAGGGGAATAGCAAATAATATAACTCATCAGCATCATCAACATATGATAAGGTGTTAACAACACTTACTTTTGATTTGATCAATGAAACCCATGTTAGAGCACATGTTACCACAAAAGTTGATACATGATGGAATTGGTTCGAATTGGCTTCGTTCATGCACTGCGATGCAACCAATTGCTTGAGCCTCTCGACATCGGCTCGACGAAACACGAATGTGGCACGAACCATGTTTACTTCTGATCCGACATCTGTTAAGCCCGAATTCTCCCTGAGAGATGAAATCCAGTCGTGATACATTTTCAATAGAAACGACTCTACCCTGTTAGGATCCTTGATCACATCCTTGTTAAACAATGGAAGCGATGATTTTTCGAGACCGACCGCAGCGTAAACGTCCACCCAAGACTTCATGAAATGCATGAATGCCTTCCCGTCGCCGATCACGTGGCAGTAACTAGACCCGATGCAAACGCCAGCGTTCGGGAACACGGTCACTTGGAAGGCAAGTGCAGGGAGCAAGACCACCCGCGTACCGTCTTTCGCCTCCGACGGTGCGGTCCGTAGATGTGGCGCGAAGGGATGTAAAGTTTTAACGTCTCGCGGATAATCGGCTATTGCACAGCGGAAATCCGAAGGGGATTCGACGACCGAGAAAGCAACGGAGCTGCCACCGTCTTCGTAATGGATGTAAGGCTTCCCCGGTGACGGAGGGCACACTACGTTGGCCGCGAAGGGGAAAAACTGTTGCAGGGTAAGGGAGAGAGATTGTTTTAACAACGGGAGAATGGTTTCCATGAAATGCAAGGTAGGGTATGGGAATTCATAGAAGAAAAGGCGTTGAACATTGGGAAGTGGAAACCATTGCAAATCAAAGAAAGTGAGAGGAAGAGAGGTAGTGGGAACTGAGCCTGGCGGTGGTGAAACGTGGCTGCTCTCAACAACCTTCATTGGCTTGGTTTCATCCATTTCCTCTTTCTTGATGAATAAAGAAAGGATATAAAAAATTTATAGAGAACAAGACCTCAAAATATCCAGACAAAGCAAGTTCCAAGCTCCAATGTAGCTTAAGAAATAGTATATTTTACCCTGTAAAAAGTAAATGCAAAGAGCGACTACTGTCACCAACTAAGTGAGGCGGTGGCTTGCCCTATTAATATCAAAATTGCAGAAAACTACCACTAGGATTAAAGTAACATATAGGCTTCAAGCTAAAATTGTAAGTACATAGTAAATTTAAAAAATAACATACTATTTTAAAGTAAAATTTGTAAGTAGAGGGACCATATAAAAATTGGATGAAGAATTAGAAATGGTGCCCGACTTCATCCTCCCCTAACATGGATCATGACTCCTCACCCGTCCTATTTCAAACTCGAATTTAAGATTCCAAATTGACACTTCTCATTTCAATTTGGGTCTCCATCAATTTTTTTTTTAATGTAGCAGATATATTAGTAATTAATTTGATGGAGCATTTTAGATGAGGAAATATATTGCAAAAGTAAACAATTTGATGGACTATTTTAGAATAAATTCTGTCCCCTTAAGGTTCTTCCTCCGTTGATATTGGGAATAAAGAAACCAATCCCAGATTTTGGGAATAAAGAAACCAATCCCACCAACATAAGGAATAAATTTTCTAAAATTAAATATTTTAGTCACTTTCTCAAGTGTGTTTAGTAATTGAAGTTTAAAAAGTATTTTTTAATTAAAATTATAATTTCAAACTAAAATATTTAGTAAGCAAGTAGCTTTTCGGGTCAGGCCAAAAAATCTCACTTGAGGTTCGACATATTTTAAAAATAGATCTTATTTTTTGCCTAAACTCATTTTTTACGCATATATTTTTATTCAAATCTTTCAACTTTTTCAAACGGTGTAATGAGAATTTTAATAACTTCTTCACCAAGTTCATTTATATAACATCCTCAAAGTAAAGAGGATTTGGTTCAGTCACATGTCATGTAGGAAAATTAAAGAATTTTTAGAAATAGATTAAATAGGAATTTTAGAATAAAAGTATAGAAAGAAATTGAGCTTATATGCCATTGAGAAAGGCATTATTGATGTCTATCTGGCGAAGTAGCCACTTATGAGTTACAGCAATAATTGTTCGCACTACTGGACTAAAAGTGTCTTGATTTGAGCATATCCTTCGCACTTATCACGATCTACTGAATCATCATCTTTCATTTTTAATTTTGAACAACCAAAGACATCCAACGGGTGTTCGACTCTCTAGCAAAGGGACTAAACTCTAGGTATGATTGTTATGCAAAGCAATCAACTCATCATGAACTGCTTCCTGCCACTTGGGACACCTCAATACAGCATGAATATCTGCAAGCAACAAAGAAGAGGACATATTAGTAACATTATAGGACTGAATTTTAGGTTTGTAGATACCTGCTTTTCCTCTAGTAATCATGGGATGAATATTAACAAATGGACAAGAAGAGAGATCCTGTTGAACAACATCAGAAGGAAAATCAGTAAAAGATGCAACAAAAAGGAGTTGTAAATTGTTAACAGGAGACTTATCGAGAACAATTATAGCAGGTGTAACATGATCAGAAACATCATCATGAGCAAGTGCTACAGGAGAGGGAGTAGAAGATGTAACATCAGGAGATACAGGAGTTGAATGTGGCTGAATATCTGAATGTGAATCACTGTTGAGTGAAGAACTAATTGCTTAATGCCGAACTGACCATATTGCATCTCCAAAGCTCATATACCACACTGAATTTAAGATTTAGTTACTTAAATAATGATCATAAATTGTTATTGTTTTTATTTAAATAGCAAAAAACAATTATTTAAAAGAAAAAAAGAGAGTAGTAAATCAGAAATTTACAAAAATTATTGCTACTAATATGGTACTTGTAACACTTGCGGCAAAATTAGAAGGTAGTTCGCGCATAATGAAGTTTCAGGTCATATAATTACGAGTTCTGATTTTATGAATTTATGTGTTTGATGATAACAGTCTTTTACGGGTTTAAGTACTCATTTGATGTATAATATAAAGGTCGATTTTTTTATTTCCAATACGCAAAAATCAGCTGAAAAATGACGGCAACGGGAACTCCACCCCCACCACCGTCGTCCAAACCCGAAGACGACCCGAACCTATCAAACCGGTCCGCCGTGATCCCGAACCAAACTCTCCCCTTCACCACACATCGGAAAAAGGGGACCAGTATCCGCTCATGGCTTTTACTTGACTCGACGGCCCACACCTTTAGGTTGGAGGCCGGCAAGCATTCTATCATGAGACGAACGGGTTTACCCGGTCGAGATCTTCGGATCCTGGACCCGCTTCTTTCTTACCCGTCGACGGTTCTGGGTCGAGGACAGGCCATTGTGATTAACTTGGAGCACATAAAGGCATCATTACGGCTCAAGAGGTTTTGCTGTTGAATTCCAAGGATCCTTCCGTTACACCGTTTGTTGATGAGTTGCAGAGGCGGATTTTGTTGCATTATCAAGCAAACCAATCCAAGGTTTTTTTTTTTTTTTTTTTTAAATTTCGGTTTTTAGCTTTACAAGGGGCAATAGTCCAAAACGTATCAAGTGCACGAAAATGGTTATGTGTCGACCCAACTCAAGAAGATATTTTCCTTCTGTGAATCTTGTTTCTAGTTCTGGTTTTTGACAAAGTCAAGAAATAGATCTTGACTTCATTCGAGGATAATATTGATTAAAACTTATCAATATTGATGTACATGCTACCACATGGTCAGGTCATACAGTAATAGTTCAAAACCTATCAAGTCAGTGACACGCACACCCTCTTAGCAAGTGGTTGTGTGTTGACCCAATCGATAAGACATTCTTATTTTGTTACCTTATTTACTTGTTTGTACTTTTGGTCGCATAAATGAAATTCAATTTGTATGATCGAATTCAGTTAAATAAACAAGAAAATAAAACAAACGATGTATTGATTAAAAAGAGGGTGTTTTTGGATTTGGGAGTAGGAGGGTGCTATTGATGATACCAACTGCATAATAAGAACTACATCACAAAATCTATTACCAAAGATCTCACAGCTCCAAAGCCTAAGTGAGGAAGGCAGGGGGGAAGAGAAACAAGGTCTTGAGACTCAAGAAGGCACTAGGACTCTACCCTTTGAGTTTGTTGCATTGGAGGCCTGCCTTGAAGCTGCTTGTGGCTGCTTAGAATCTGAGGTCATCTTTCTTCCTCTATTTTTTTTTATTTGCATCTTTTCTACGTCTAATAGAGCGAATGTTTTCATTAAGTTTTGGGGATTTTAGTTAAACTTTTATAAACTTTGGGTTTTTAAAATTTTAAAAGATTTTAATAAGAATTTCTAAAAAAATTGAAGGGTCTAATTCTAAATTTCAAAATTTTTAATGAAATTTAATGGCAATTTTCCAAATTTCATGGGGTCAAGGCCTCTAGTTTCAACTTCTTCGATGTTAACTCTTAAGAGATAGTAGCTTGAATCAACTAAGTTAAATTTAGGATTTTTGGTATCGTATTGTTTTATTCATTATGTTTGTTGTTGGTCTAACTTTGGTCATAGTTCTTTTACCATGTTGAAATTTGAAAATTAATCCATTTAGTTTAAATTAGCATATCTTGACACTTACCTTTTATAATATTACTAGTAGGTCCAAATTGATAATACTGTTAATTGTTGTTGTTAAAGTGACGACACAAATTTTCTTTTAAATAGCCTTCAACATTCTACTAAAATTGGTTGACTAGATTTCCATGTGACCTTAATTGTATGAGCATGTGCTATCAATTTGGATATGTTATTGATATTATAAAAGTAGAAGGACTAAATTATGTTAAACTAAAGTAATGTGGATAAATCTCAAATTTTAGCATAGTAGAAGGATTATAATCATGATTAGACCTTTTCCGTTTTCTCAATTGCCAAAGCAGACAAGAACATTGGAGCAAGAGGCCCATCCAGCTTTGGATAGATTGACCTCAAAGATTAGCACTCTCAATTTAGAGCGTGTTCGCCAAATAAAAAGCAGGCTGGTTGCACTAACTGGCCGAGTTCAGAAGGTTAGGTCAAAATCTGCTGATAGTCCCTGGACTTTGACAATGTTTGGGATTTAGTCTTTTTACTTAAAAAAGTTAAAATTGAGATATAGTCCTCTTACTTTTTTCGATTTAAAAATTCTAGTCCAATTGTTTATCCTAATAATATTTTATGCTAGAACTTGCATACTATCACATATGCTTATTGATGACAAATTTTGATGAAAAATACTAATGGTACTAATGTTTCAATTAGGGTTATTAAATTGAAATAGTACAATTAAGGTTAAAATATTCTTCAAGTCCCCATACTCTTTGTACATTTGGAATTTAGTCCTCCTACTTCTATTTTCAAGAATTTAATTCTTATACTTTTTGGATTTAAAAATGTAAGTTTAATTATTAACACTATTAAAATTCTTCTGTAAATGCAGGTCTATTACAACGACATTTGTTTTGTTACATGACTATCAATTGAGTAACTTTTTTTTTTAATTTCAAAATGCCACACCAGCTAATTTAAAAGAATAATTTTAAATTCTAAATTTGTTTTGTTAGCAATTGGGTCTAAAATTTTTTAAATTCAAAAAGTAGAGAGACTAAGTTTCTAAAAATAAAAGTAGGGGGACAAAATTCCAAATGTACGAAGAGTATAAAGACTTTAACATAAACTGATTTAACTTTTGAAACTTTTAAGCATAGGAATTAAACCTCAAATTTCATTAAAGTATGAGGACTGACAACACATTTCCGCTTTTTAATTTTCTAGTCAAAATATTTTCCCTGAAACTTCATGTGCTTATATATTAAGGTAAGGGATGAGTTGGAAAACTTGCTAGATGATGATGATGATATGGCTGAGATGTATCTAACAGAGAAACAAATTGTTGAAAACTCTTCAACATCTTCAATGAATCAAAGAGATGATTTAGATGATGATGATGATGATGAAGCAGAAGCAGTAGCTGTTGAACCAGACAAGGATGACAGGCACTGAAAACACAAATTTTACACATTCTTTCATTAATGGATTTTCCCATTTTTATTTGCTTATATATATATATAAATTTTTGCACTATGTGCAGCACACCTGGTGAACAGTTATTGACAACCAGTTATGAAGGTGATGTCAAAGATCCTGACAAACCCCACGACCATTCATTTGGTGCTACCATTGGCAGAGACACCCATGGAATTCATGCAAGTTCCTGCCATAGTCTTATTGGCAAACCTGTTAATGTGGAGGAGTTGGAAATGCTCTTGGAAGCTTACTTTGTACAAGTTGATGGTACCCTCAACAAACTCTCCACGGTACGTCACTTTTATAGGGACTAATTTGCTTCAAAATTAAGGACAAGAGTCAATTTGCTCCAAGCGGTACAAGGACCTACTAAGAAGTTTAATTAAAGAAAATAAAGAGTAAGAACAATATGTTCATTTTCTTGATTTTATTTCTTATTTTCATGGAAGTTGAGGGAATATGTGGATGACACAGAAGATTACATAAACATAATGCTGGATGACAAACAGAACCATCTTCTACAAATGGGAGTGATGCTAAGCACAGCAAACCTTGTGATCGGTGCTTTCGTCGTCGTTGCTGGTTTGTTCGGCATGAATATCCACATCGATCTATTCGATGAAAATAAAGCAGGGACGCCGGAGTTTCTTTGGACGATCGGCGGTTCCACCGCCGGGACGATATTACTTTACGTGGTTGCTATTGCATGGTGTAAATACAAGGGCTTGTTGGAGTAAAGAAAGAGATATTAGAAAGTAAGATTTTTTGCAGGTGGGTAGGTAAGGGGCAGGTCGTTTGCCCCCTTGGCTAAAAAGGGAATTTTCTTTCAAGTCCCTCTCAAAAATTAAACAATCAATTTACGTCTTTGATTAAATGACAAAGAAAACCATTTTGGCCCTATCTTAGAAATTAATACTTCAATTAAGTCATTTTAATATAAATCTTTACAATCCATCTCTAAATAATTGCGTGATGGATTGGGATGAAATTAAAAAATTCGAAAGAGCTAAATTTTTTATGTTAAAGTAATTTAAATTTAAAATTTAACTTTTAAAACTGTTAAAATATAATTTTATATTTAACAAAAGAGGTTTAAATGATTAAATTAAATTAAATTATTAATATTTGAGAGGAATTGTATCATTTAAAAGAAAATTGGGTAAATAAATCCTTAGCTTTTGGCCAAAATTATTGATAGCCTTTTTTCGGTCCTTAAATAAAGGGATAAATGTACTTCAACATGCTCAAGTTCATGTCTTATTCCACCGGCAATAATACCGGTTTCAATTGAACTAAAACTCAATTGACTTAATTCTCACATTTTTTGATAATATGATATAAATTATTATTTTTATTCTTATAATATTATTAATTAGTTTAGATTATTAACAATGGTAATTATTATAGTTTAAGTGCTAACATGAAATTTCCAATGACTAACCTTCTAAATAATGTGAATATGGCCTAGCTTCAACGGCTTGAGATAAACTGTTATAATGTTTTGTCTTTTGCTCTCCACCATATGCAATTTGTAATTTGCTGAATGTGGATGTAAATGAAGTTGTGACACCAAGATTGGGGGTTGGTTAGTTATTGTTTTATGTTTTCTCTTCTTAATAAAAAAAGAAGAAGAAGAGAAATTAGTGTAAAATCCCATTAAATAAAAAATTGAGATGAAAATAATCTCGTGGCTGCTGGCACAGAGTTAGCCGATGCTTATTCCCCAAATATTGTGTAACAGCCCGTCTTCAGTGAAATCAGAACAGTGTTTTTAGAACCACAAATTTGAAGTCGAAAAAATTATTTTATTATTATTTAATGGTCTACAGTATGATAGAAATACCGTATAAAAATTTTGTTAGGAAATTTTACCGTTTACATACTTAATTTAATAAAAGGGACTAAATTGCATAAAATACAAAATTTGAGTTCTAATAGCTAAAGATATTAAATAGCTGTAGAATTTTAAATTGGAGGTCCTTATATAGTAATTAGCCAATAAATTTGTTAGTGGATAAGCATGGATAAGCATGAATAGTCATCATTGGAAATTGAATGAAATATTAAGGTTAATTTTGGAAATTAGTGATTAAAGTTATAATAAATTAAATAAAATAATCTATTATCATCCATTCTTATCATCTTCCACCCAAAAAAAAAAGAGAAGAAAACCTAGCCATGGAAGCTTGAAATCTAGGCAAGCTTATTTTGCTCAATTAGGTATGAATTTTTGTCTCACTTTTGATTATTTCTATGTTTCCGAGATTATAGTAGCTTAATCTAGCTAGCTTGAGGATTAATTTACAAAATTTTTAAAGTATTACAGTTTTTCCATTGATGAATATGCTTGAATTTTGAAGTTTGGTAACAGAAAATGAATGGTTGTTGTTAGATAAACAACTTTTGTAAAGAGAATTTTGATGAAATTATCAATTAGGGGTTAAATTGAAAAATGTGATAAATTTATGGTAAAATTTGTGAACTTTGTGAAATATATGGGCTGCTATTAATATGTATAAAAACCGACTAGGCTTAGTAAGGATTAAATTGTATGAATTTCATTTTTAGAGCCTAGGGACTAAACAAAGGAATTAAAAGTATAGGGCAAAATGGTAATTTTGCCAAAATTCCATGTTGGATTAAATTGAATGAGAATTACATTGAAGTGAGTTAAATTTATTTGTATAGATCCTGTCAGACCTCGTACAGAGTTAGATCGAGGTAAAGAGAAAATATCGGATTAATCACCTCCGTATCTACGTACACTTATCAAGATAAATTCGTGTTATTAAATTGTACATTTATATGTTTTAAATTGAATATTTATTTGTGAATTGTATAATTGCCATGAATGAATACCGATTGTATATTCGACAATTACCAAGCCTCGTTTGAACCTTAGGAACCAGTAGGACACAAATGACATGTCATTAGGGTTACCGATTTCAGCTATTATGATCTTATTGATACTTAGGTCGTATGAGCTTACCGTTACTCAAGTCAGAGGAGCTTACTGTTATTCAGCTCAGAAAAGCTTACCGTTATTCAGCTCAGAAAAGCTTACCGTTTATAGCTCGTACAACTCGTATGAGCATACATGTACATGAATTGACGAATTACAGTCCAGTACACCTCGTGTGTACTATCTGCATATCCAACATTATTCTAAATGGTTCAACGGATACAGTTCTGTTACGAGATTATATGAGTTCGATATGAACTATTACTGGTATTTACATGAAATACATGAAATGTGATTATTTGATGAATTCAACCATATGTGTTGGATCTTATATGTGATTTTCATGGCTAATATGTTGGTGATCATGTGTTTAGGCTTTTGGCCAAATTGGTTGAGTTATGCTATGCTTACTTACTTATTTTATGGATATATGGTAAGTTAAATTCCGTGTTATACAAACTTACTATATGGTAAGTTAAATTCCGTGTTATACAAACTTACTAAGCTTAAATGCTTACTCTGTGTTATTTTTCTATGTTTTATAGTAATTTGGAAGCTTGTTCGATTTGGAAAGTTGTTGGAGCTATATCACACTATCCATCGACTCTTTTGGTACTTTCAGATATTTAAGTTCGATTGTAATGGCATGTATAGTTTAATTTGGCCAATGTTGGCATATTAGCTTTTTGTTGAGATTAACCATTTATATAATTTGTGTTTGGTATATTTTGATATGTATATATGTGGCCTTATCATATTTGACGTGTGTTTGATATGGTAGAATGAAAGAAAGTAAAATGTGGTTTGGATATGTATATACATATTTGTTCATTTAGGTAAGTTGAGATACTTGGTTGACATGTTTTTAAGTTCTCATTTGAAGTGCCTAAGGGCATATTGGTTGTATGTGGTGATATTTCATGTTTAAGACTTGATTTTGGCTTGTTTTGAATGTCTTGTTATGGCTTGTTGATGTGCAAAAATGTTGAGTTAGGTTGGTGTTAAATTGGGTGAGAAATGTAGCTTGGAAATTGGCCTATTTTCGTCCACACGGGCAGAGACATGGGCGTGTGCCTCAGCCATGTGTGAGACACGACCAGGTGACATGGCCGTGTGTCCTTGTATCTTCTTAAGAATGCAAGTTAGTATGCTCACACGGCTTAGCACACGAGTGTGCAACTTGGCCGTGTGAGCCAAGTCAAAACGTTACAGGGGCACGGACACGGGTTGAGACATGGCCGTGTATCCCTATTTTAAATACCCACACAGCCTGAGACACAAGCGTGTCTCCTGACGTTGTGAGTCACACGGACTGGCCACACGGACTGGCCACACGGCCGTGTTATCCCTGTAGCTTTGAAAATTTTCAATGTTTTCTGAAAATTTTTTTGAGTATTCGATTTAGTCCCGACTTGTTTTTAATGTGTATTTTGAGTCTTAATGGCTCGTATAAAGAACTATATGTGTAATAGACCATTTTTAGTGAAATCAAAACAGTGGTTTCGGGACAACAAATCCGAACCAAAAATATAATTTATTTTTATTTTATTATATGGTCCGTAATATGGTAGATATGTCGTGTGAAAAATTTGGTATGAAAATTTTATCTATTAAGTGTTTAATTACAAGAAGGACTAAATCGCATAAAATGCGAAAATTGAATTCTAGTAGCTATAATGATCAAATAGCTATGGAATTCAAATCTAGAGGTCCTTATATAGTAATTAGACCATTAAAGAAAAATATGTAGATTCTTGGTGACTCATCCATGGAAAAATTAGAAAATGTCAAGGACTAAATTGGAATTTGAAATAATTAAATTAATAAAAAGATGATAAAAGAAAATATCATCTTATTATTGTTATCTTCAACCTGAAATTTTATGGAAACCTTAGGAGAGAGAGGGGAAACTTTCAAGACTTAATTGGGTAAGTTCTCTTATCCCGTTTTTAGTAATTTTGGTATTTTTGAAACCAAGATAGCTTAATCTCTCTATTTGAGGGATTAATTTGAAAAGTTATCAAGGTATGAAAATGGGTCATGGATGTATATTCTGGAAATTAGAAATTTATGGTAGAAAATGAAAGATTATTGATAGATAAACAACTTTTACAAAGTGATTTTTGATGAAAACATGATTTAGGGACTAAAATGAAAAGTTGTAAAATTTGATGAAAAATTCTGAAATTTTATGAATGCATGTGCTGGAAAATTTTAATGGGGCTTTGGTTAGACTTGGAATAGAGAGTAATTTGCACAAGTTTCATTTTTCAGGCCTAGGGACAAAATCAAAATTTATGAAAAAGTTAGGGGCAAAATGGTAATTTTTCCTATGACATAAATTGAGTCTATTTAAATATGAAATCTATTTAAATATGAAATGTGTGAAATTGAGAGTTAAGTTCATTTATATAGATTCAGACAAAACTGATTCGAGGTTAGATCAAGGAAAAGAAAGATTTCAGATTAGTACACTTTTACGCGAACAAGTGTCGAGGTAAGTTCGTGTAACTTAATCGGGTATGTAATTATGTTAATTAAATGTTGTGTTTGTATGCAATGGGATTTATGTTGATGTGCTTTACTTGTATGCTATGATAGAAAATTGATACATGCTTGAAATGATGATAAAGGGTTAAGTCCCGATTGAATGTGAATTCCGATGATTATATGCGCTTTTCCGAAACTAATAAGGTCCTACATTTGTTGCGGATGGGATTTAGCTCGGACGAGAAATCCCATTGACCTTGTTATAGAAAGGATTTAGCCCGGACGGGTAATCCCAATATAATACCTCTCGAGCATACGTTATGATTAGGGTTTAGCCTGAACTGGTAATCCTAATCGAGCTCCTCTGAGCTTATGTTATGTAAAAGATTTAGCCTGGACTGGTAATCCTGGTATACGATATGTGGCTCGAGAGAGTGTTTCTTGGTTAAGTGCCCTAATGAGTACCCTTGAATATGAAATTGACGGATTATTGAATCGTACACTTTGAGTGTGCTACTTAAGCATCCATCGGAATTCAATGATTCAATAGACATATAACTCTTAACATGGCATAAAAATCTTGAGATGATATGATAATGACTTGAAAGAATATTACTTGATGAGCTCATCTATGTTACTCAATTGATATGAAGATTTTGGTGACTAACATGTTTGATTGAATGTATGTGATTAGGCAAATTTAGCCAAATGGATGGAAACATAACATTATATGCCTAGATTTAATAAGTAAGATTGGTTAGTTTAGTTTTCGTTATACGAACTTACTAAACATATAATGCTTACTCATTTTATTTTCCCCTGTTTTATAGTGCTCGGAAGCTTGCGAAGTTGGAAGATCATTGGAGTATCGTCACACTATCAACTAGCATTTTAGGTATATTTAGTGAAATCATTTTGGATATAATGGCATGTATAGGACAACTTGGCCAATAGTGGCTTGAAATGTTATTTTGTAACCTAGCAATTGGAATGGCTAGTAATGGTTCATTTTGGTATTACTAAGTAGATTCTCATGATATATATATTTATACATGAGATATATTAAGAATATGTGATCTATGTTATGTATTGCCTAAGTTCATCCAAGGTAATTTTACAACCATATATGCATGTAATGGTATGCTATGATAAATTATAGAATAGTCTATTTTGAATGCTTGGATTGGTTGGTATTGGATGTGTGTTTCATGTGCAGGTCTTAGGTGAAAATTTGGGTGAGAAATGGAGCTAGAAATGACTTTATTTTATCCACACGGGCAGACACACGGATGTATGTCTAGACCGTGTGTGACATATGGCCTAGTAACATGGGCATGTGGTTAGGCCGTGTGTCCCCTGCACCTTAATTTTGAGAAACAGAATGCTCAGAATTGGGCACATGGGCAGAGAAACGGGCGTGTGTCTCAGCCATGTGTGCCACACGGCCTAGAACACGAGCGTGTGTCTTGGCCTTGTGAAACTTGCACCTAATTTCGAATTGAATTAATTAACCACACGACATAGCACACGTGCGTGTGGCATGGTCGTATGTGCAAGTCAGAGAGTTACACGGGGTCGAGCACGGCCTCCAACACGGGTCACACAGGCATGTCTCTTGGACCACACGGGTGTGTGAGCCCTACACATTGGAAATTTTTTTTAATTTTGCGAAAAATTCTTAGAGGTCTCGATTAAGTCCCGATTCGATTCTAATGCTTGTATTAGGCCTCGAGGGCCCAATCAAAGGATGTTATGGATGATCTCGGTAAATAAATAGTAAATTACGCAGATTAATGGAAAATGTTTTGAATGTTCTAGTAATGCTTTAAAACCCTGTTCCGGCGACAGGTACGGGTTAGGGTGTTACAATATGTTTGATTTCGATTGGTTTCTGACATGAATATTATCTGATATGAAATGTTTGAAATGTTTGTGTATTTGATTTGTAAACTCTGGTAATGATCTGTAACCCTGTTCTAATGATGGATACATGTTAGGGATGTTACATACTGTTATTGCTTTTTCTCTGAGAAAAGAAGTTCACGACTCATGGGCCTTCTACCTCCACGCAACATTGCTCCGTCAGACTTTCACCCATTGCAAAAAATTCCCTACTACTACCTCCTGAAGGAGTCTGAGCCGTGTCTCAGTCCCAATGTGGCTGATCATCCTCTCGAACTAGCTACTAATTATCGCCTTGGTAAGCTATTGCCTCATTAACTAGCTAATCAGACGTGAGCCCCTCCTCGAGTGGATTCTTCATTTTGCTTCTCAGCCTACAGGGTATTAGAAGTCGTTTCCAGCTGTTGTTCCTTTCCCAAGGGCAGGTTCTTACGCGTTACTCACTTGTCCGACTTGTAAGTGTTAAGCATGCCGCCAACGTTAATCCTGAGCCAGAATTGAACTCTCCATGAGATTCATAGTTGCATTACTTATAGCTTCCTTGTTCATAGACAAAGCTAGTTCGAAATTGTCTTTCATTCCAAGGCATAACTCGTATTTCTCTTTTGAAACAGGAAACAATAAATGCAACAAAAAAAAAAAGAAATCATTGTATCACTTTAACCGTAATAATTAATTTGTTAACAAATTGAATTAACTAATGAAAAATTATAAAGGAGGATAAAATTATGTTAAATTATAATATAAGGATAAAATCTCAAATTTAATTATAATAAGGAAATCAAAATGTCAAAATTTGTTATTAGTTATGTATAAGTTGATCGTTTTTAGTCTTTATATTTTTTATATTTTAAAATTCTAGTCTTGACTAAATGATAACTATTAAATTCGTTAAGTCAAATTCTACTCTTTCTAAAATTTTATACGGCAAACATACTATCACATGTATAATACTATGTCAACTAGTTATTTTCACATAATACTCACATTAATTTAGCTAACGGATTTAATAGGTATCAATTGATTCAATATTTAAAATTTCAAAATTTAAAAAACATAGTGACTAAAAATGATCAAATTGAAAAACATGAATTAAATCCACGATTTACAATATCAATACCAAAATTTGACCTAACAGATTTAACGGTTAAAGTTTGATTTATGACTAAAATTTTAAATTTTAAAAACTACAAATACTAAAATTAATCAAATCATAATATATGAACTAAATTTATAATTTACCCATAACACAAACATCAGTATTAACCAAAATTTTATATTAAAAAGAACAATTCAAAGGTGATGTTTTCTTGGGCAACAATCTATGGTAGGCCAGCACAATGTCGGAGAAACCCTTTGTTTCAGCTGTCCTGCATTGTTATTTATATATCCATTTCAATAAAGTAAAAGGAAGACTAAAGTAGATGCCAAGTAGTTAGCATTTTTATGTAGTTAATTAGGGTCATAACTCTCCTTGAGGTATTTGCTTAAATTTGATGTTTTATTTGAAATATGAAATAATTTGAATAAAAATATCAAATAAAAATAAGCTCATTTAACATATGAACTGAACACGAGTCTAAACATTTAAGGCCAAACTCCAATTCAATCGACTCTTGAACATTTCTAATTATTACAATAATAATGATACCAACTTAATTTACTATTTTAACTAGAATGCTGTCATGGAAACTAGAAACACGTGTTGTTTAATAGACAGCTATGAAAAATAGAACGTTGATAATGACAATGTATCGCTAAGAAAAAGAAAGAAATTAGAATACACAGAATTTTATGTGGAAATCGTTTCGGGACAAAATCATGGGCAGAGGAGAAAATAATTAACTATATCGAATTCGAATGATACAAAATGAGTATAGACTACGTCTATTTATAGGTTTGTAAAACTATATTTTAACCAAAATCAAATAGAAGTAATGCAGTAAGGTTAAAATACCTTATTCTAATCAATATCAAATAGATGAAGTAAACTTTTATACGGATTTCACTTGTGTAACCTGTACCATAGATCTCTTATATTGCCACTTAAATTTTATTTTTAACAGAAATTTGAGTCATACAACTTTAACAATAACCGAGACATGAAAAAGAAAATTAGATAAACTACCAGAAACTAACACACAAATAACAGCTGCATTCCCTTCCATTTCTGTATTGTAACTGTGGGACTGAAGGTTTTGGTTTTGGTTTTGGTTTTGGTTTTAGTTTTGGTTTTGGTGGTGGTTGGAACAACAATAGATGTTTTTTTTTCATATATATTTTGCCATACTTTTCTTACATCCTTATCCAATTATGATGCAATCCAACAAGGCAAAGACTAGCATTAGTGTGTGTTTTCATTACGTATATTTCTATATAATATTTGGTTGATTTTGTCTCCATCTTTTGCTTCTTTCTTTGTTCTAAAAGTTTTTGACTAACATTGAGAACTCCCAAAATCTCAAAAGATTAAAATATATGTGAATAGCACATGTGGGTCTTGGTTAGATCACAACTTTTGACATCCTAAATTCCATCAAATTTAATTATATTTTTAATATATAATACTTACATTGATTCTCATCAATTAAATTTGTAACTAAATTTTAAGTGAAGTAAAGTCTCAAACCAAAATTAAAAAAATATATAATTCTTACTTATCATTTTATTCAAAAGTTTTAGGGTAAGTTTAAATAAGCGGTGAGATACGATATGTTTAGTTTATTTTTTGTCTCACGTTACAATATCATTATAATATTTAATTTCACTATCACCACAATTTTTATATTAATTGTAGATAAAAATACAATCCACCCTATTTTACCCTTATTCGAAATTTTATAAATCCAACCCATATAATATAATGTTATTAGGAAGTGACTGGGAATAGTTTTATGAATAAAGAAATCAAATTGAGAGACATATAATTGTGCAGTGACATCAAGTTCGATGACAGCTGCTTAGCAGACAAGGTTGGAGGGAGCAAAGCGGCATTATAAAGTAATAAAAAAATTAAGTGCAAATTATTTAATATAATAGGGGCATGTTCTTTAGGGTTAGGAAAATCACAGGCAGGATCTTCCAAGAGGGGCTTTTTTTTTTTTAAAAAAAAAGGTCATTGAGATTGTGCATATGATATATTCAAATATTAGCTTTTTTGGCATTTACTTAACATAGAGCTTTGAGAATGAATGGCCATCACCCAATTTTACTCACTTTCCATCATTTTTGCCTCAATCTCATCATGTGCATATTTAGGCCCTAAAACTTGTGAGGCATGATGAGAAATGGAACTTATAATGGGGTGGATTAGACCCTTTGTCTGGACACTTCGAGACATGGCTTCTTGTTGATGACTAAGTTTTTTCTCGTAATTTATCAATGTTTGTTAGGTTTAATGATAAGAAATTTGATTTTTTTTCCGGTTTTTTCTTGTTTTCTTTTAAGTGTTCAATTCTATTTGACTCCAAATTTAACTGATATCCAATATAATTATCAGGAACCCAAAAATCTTAGCATCAAAACAAAATAAAAAAAGGAAAAGAAAGTTTTTCCTATAATTATTGGGAGAGAAAAAAGAACCCCAATTCCAACTAAGTGTTGGAATGATGAGATGATTATGGCACATCCATTTGTCGTGTATTGTTGAAAGATGTGTGTGTTAAGAGTTTAAGCAACCTTGTTGTTTAAGCCAATAAATGGTGTCGGCCAGTTTTAGGTCCAAAATTTACCAAACAAACAAAACACTTAATTTTAAACTAAGATCCCTGCACATGCATGCAACAGTCTACAGGGTTTGATTTCTTCATCTCTTATCCCTTCCATTGCAGAGGGAACAATTCCTATCTAAACTAAGACTATATACTCATTTGGGGAAGTATATATATATATTCTATTATCAAACAGTTTGTGAAGTAAAATATATTTTTGTATTTAGGTGAAAGGAAGTAGTTTTGAACTGCAAGTTGAGATATAAAGAGGAGAGTTTGGAGGTCCATAAGAAAACAAACACTGAACAAAATTTATTTCCCATTGCAATTGCCAGTACTGGGTTAACACTAGTTCTAAATTTGATTCCTGAACAGCTCCTACCCTACCCATTATAAAAAAATAAAATAAAATTCTGTTTGAGATCTTTATTCTTTTGACTTATGGCAACTCCTTTCTTCCATTGCTTTAATCTCAAATTTCCAACTCCATGCTCTTTGATTTCCTGAAAGCCACCTGTAAAAATTGAAGCTTATAATGAGTGTGATTATGGTACATTGTTAGAAAATAATAATAAGATTGTTAAGTTACTTAACTGGTTATTTTGTAGCTGGTCAGGAGATGGCGAAGAAGACTGAAAAAACCCAAAGTGACCCTCAAATTGTGATCCTCCCTGCAAATAATTCATCACCATTTTTATTTTTTTCAATCAGAATTCAACAAACATAGAATATATAAGATAAATTAGTACAAGGACCTCAAAGTGTGTTGCAGAGAACCCCATTGGAGCTTGATTATTGGTGTCAACAAAACTCTTCTGCAAAAATCATGGAGAACCCATAATAAGCGCCAAAGACAACAGCAAACAAAGAACATATAGTTATTATAGCTTGAACTTATACCTTGGAGTAATTGATGAAAGGAGAGTTTGCGGTGTCAATTTCTTCATGTACCTGCTGCTCATGCTGTCTTCTTCGTTGTTCCTTGTTCGTATGTCTTTTACCACCATTTTTGTTGAATGTAGTACCAGTTTGGGGTACCATGTATTCATGGTATAATTTGTTATCATCTTCATAGAAATGTGGAGGACCTGAAGATGCATCTGAAACCATGGAAAGGTCTTCTTCGTCTTCTTCATCATCATTTTCAACATCATCATCAACCTTTTGTTTACCTCTATTAATCTCTCTATGTTCATCACAAAAACCACTCTTTTTAAACCCATTTTTTTTCTTTGAAGGATTTGAAGATAAAAAAGATTGTTCTAAGTAATTAGTCCAACCAGACTCACACCCACTACTACACTCAGAGGCCATAAAATTCATCTTTCTTTTTTTTTTTTTTCTAAAGAAAACTATACTCAATGTGTTTCCTTCTCCTCTATCCAAGGCTCCTTTTTATCAACAAGTGAAGTAAGCTGGTTTAATTGTGATTTTAGTCCCTTTACTATACTGAACTTCGAGATTTTATTCCCTCTACTTTTACGATATTATCAGTGGGTCCAAGTTAATAACACAACTAGTTCTTTTTCTTGTTTAACTGATGACACGAGTTTTTTTTACTGTTATCCTGTCCTACGATTAGTGTTACGTAAAAATCTACTCAATTGTGATTATAAATAATAAATACTTATAATTATTTTTTAAATGACAAACTGCATTATCACTTTATGAAAATAGCTATTATTAATTTAGATCTAGTAATAATGTTATAATATAGAGACCAAATTATAACATAATATAGGGACGAAAACTAGTAAGCCCCTCAACCCCACTTTCCAAACAAAAACCCTAAAAAAGGGCAGGTAATAGTAATACAATAGATGGTGAGGTTAAATGTGTCCCTATATTAGGGTGTTGGATCAAGTAGTATATAGAACAAAGGGGCAATGGACATGTGGGAAAAAGACCAAAGACAATCAAACTCAAATCCTAGGCTATTTTTGTCGTCACCTTCCCCCATTCGGCTGTCTGAATGTGAATGAATCAAAAAGTGCCAGTTGGGTGGGTTCTCTAGTGGGTGCATTCAGAAGAAAAAAAAAAACCACAATCACTTCACATGCTAGACAGCCAAGCACTGTGTACTCTCTTGAACAAAAACCAGGGCTCACCACCTCCTTGGGGCAGCAATATTCTTGCTGGTCCTACCACATCAATTTTCATGGACTCATAATTTCTGTTCTTTTGGCTTCAAACACTTAACAACAACCATTTTACACATCACTCAATTTTACAAACATCTAACAGTCACACATGTACGTGTACGTGTGTTTAGAGGTGAAGTCAATTTTTTTAAATTAAATTCTTTTTATCATTTTTAAGAGGTCGAAATTCAAAACTCTCCATCGAAAAAGAAGCCAAAAGCTAGTACTTAATACATGACCCACAAGCTGTTCAAGAACAATCTTCTATTTTCAAACAGCTCACAGTTCGAAAGAAATTAGTGCTGCGTCTAATGTGTTTTGAGGATATTTTTAGTGTACATAATAAAATAACACGAGTCAGAATTTAGTGAATTATGTAAAGTTATTATATGTTCTAATCATATCTATTTTTTTACTAAAGTTATAAAAATACTCATTGTCTCTTCTCAGTCCATAAATAGGAGGAAGTGCACTCAAATACACGTACTCTTACATTGACAACAATGTTTATGCCAATCAAAGTAAAACTCAATCGACAATAATAAGTAAACTTAGACATATAATATCTCTTTCAAGCAAATATTATTAGTTAGAAGTTTGGTCTATTAGAAAAAAGTTAAGGGTTTGAGGTGGGAATTGGCAAAAAAAAAAAAAATCGAGTGAGCTTAGCCACGTAATCTCTTGTACCCGAGTCTTATTGATCAGGGTTTGAAGGTATTTAAGAGCTTTTAAAGAGATGCTGGCATGTTTAAATTTATACATTGAGAATATATTAAACTATATTCAGGATTGAATAAGAAATTTATCCATATTAATTTTAGAATTTAACAATTTTTTTCACTTTAATCTTTAAATTTAGATTTTATTAAAGTATGATGATTTAACATTTTGAAATTTTATCATGTCATTACTTAAAAATTTTTAATATATAAATATTTAAAATAAGAAAAATTTTAGGGGATAATATAACACAGTCATGAAGTAATATTAAAAACCTCTACCTCCTCCAAAATATTCAAAATGTCCTTCAATATTTGTTTGGGTAAGAATTAAATAAGTTTGTTAAAGCTAAAGTGGTCCAAGAGAAAGATTATACTGTATATCATATATTTTGTACAGGTAATTTCAGCCTCTAGGTGTACAATTTTTTTTTTGATGAAATTATGCAATTTCTAAAGGCAAAATTGTACTAAAACCTTTATCATTCCTTTTCTTTCCTTCCCTACCTTATAACTTTTCCCACGTTTAATGTTTAGTCAATTTTAGTTGGGTAAAAATTTAAATTAAAAAAAAAACACTGCCAAAAATATTTTTTCAAAGCTGATTTTATTTTTTAAATTGTTATTAAGTATCAATTTATGAAAAAAAATTAATATTATTAATGTCTTTGTGATTCTGTCTTTCAAGCAGGGGCGAAGCCAGGGGGGCTGGCATGGGCCCCAGCCCCCCTTAAAATGTAAAATTATATTTTAGACCCTTGAAATTTTTTAAAAATTTTAAATTAGTAAAGGTAAAATTGCATTTTACCCTCCTAAAATTATAAAAATTTGATTTAATCATTTACAAATTATAAAAATATAAACTGTAAAAATTAAAATTTCATCCAGCCCCCCCTAAAAAAATTTTCTGGCTTCGCCCCTGCTTTCAATGAGGTAATTTTTCTATTTATATGATATGGTTCCTGGATGTGACGTCCTAAGTAGGCCCCATGCATGCCTACATGTACCTTATTCTAAGGTTAACTCGTGTTCCCTAAGTGTGGGTTCGCTTGTATGGTGATGCGAACCCATCACGTACGAACTCTTGTAAGCAAACTATACAGGCGATCACTACAGAAGTAAAGAGGATCGAATTGGTCCCAGTCGAATAAGCAGGTAGTGAGTCGATAATGACGAACAAATGTCTTTTAGCCAATACATTTTTTTATTGTTTGTTCCAATAATGAATTTAATTAAATCAACAAAGAAACAAAGTTAATTAGTGTTAATGCTCTTTATGTGATAATTTGAAAGATCAAAACTAGAAAACTCGAAGATTTCAACATATTAACGGATTCAGGTATGCTTTTATATCTATTTTTGTTCTTGTGATCTGATAAGACAGATCCTAGTTTGTTAGGTTTTATGTAAGCTTTTTAGATTCTAACAAGCGGCATTTGAGCATTGCCATATCAAATTATTAAAAATAAATTAATTTTTTTATTAAGTTTAATGAATTTTACGTTATGATTTGATATTTTAATTATATATATGTTAAATTTTTAAAATTCGAATATAAAAAAAATTAAAGTTTTAATTTTTTATAAATTCAATTATTAGGGTTTAAAATCATTCTAACCCCAAATCTTAAATTGTTGTGGGATTGAATTCTATACATAATTTAATGTATATATATTAATTTGTGGGATTGATATCTTTTTTCTTTTTGCACATTTACTTTGCAAATTTCAATAAGAATTGCTTTGGTGTTTTGGTTGGCTGTGGGATGATTTGTTAGATTCAATTTTTAATTGATTTCCATGGTTTAGGTTTAATGATTTTGGGTGAATATTTTTTATAGTTATTTTATGAATATATTATTATATTTTTAAATAAGATTAAATAAATTGATCAAAAATTAAATCAGTTAAAAGAATAAGGTTTTCAATTTTTTATTGCTGTTATGTATTTTAATATTTATATTTTTATTATTGATGATATATTTTGAATTATGGTAATACCACTAAGTATATCCATACTCAGCGTACGGTTGTTTCCGTACGCAGGTTAGTAGAAGTCAAGTGTCCCGGCTTAGCATCCAGAACAATCCTGACTCCAACACAAATTTGGTGATGTATATTTTTCTTTTGGGTAAAGGTGGCATGTACATAGGTGTTGTTTAGTCACTTGAATATGTATATTACTTTGGGTAGTGAATGATGAATTATAAGATTTAGATGGTTAAATGAATGAAGTTTTTAATCAATTTAGAATGATGCTATGATAGTTATTAAGTTAAAAATTATGTTAATGATATAAATATTAGTTATACGAATGTGAAACATTGGTGTTGGTTGTTTTGGTTTGAATTTGTAGGGGTTTTAGGTAAAAATAAGCAGAAATGCTGCCGAAATTTTTTATAAAAAAAAATTCTCGGAATTCTCGAACAAGTCCCGTTCTACTTTTAATACGTGTTTGAACTTCGAGAGTCCAATATAGGGACATAATTATTATATTATACTATGAAAGTTATATTAATTGTAAATTATTCGTAAGTTGTCTAATATGTCCGGTAATGCCTCATAACCTCGTTCCGACGACGGTTTGGGGTTAGGGGGTGTTACAATTGCACCATTAAATAATATTGTTTTTGGTTATTTCGGAATTTATGGTGTGTTTACAAATTTTAGTTTTAAACGTTGAATGTTATGGAGATTTTAAATTTGAATAGTGGTATATTTATATTTTCTTTAAAATGACTTAATTGAAACAATAAGTTGCAAAAGTAATCTTTTTTATGGAAATTATTTTGTTTTAAAATATAAAAAGTTATGTGCATGTAACTTAAACCATGTTAATATTGGTCGGCCTAAAGAAAAGTTAATATTTAACAAAATTACATGTGTAACAATAGTAATAAATGCATAATGGTTGTTCTGCTTTACATGTAACCAAGAAATTGACCTAAAGGAAAATTTATTGTTTGTTATGTTTTTATTGTCAGTGTTTGACTACTACACCAAAATATCACTTACAAGTTAATTGTTTGTATAAATATGAAATGTTAATGGAGTACTTGGAATATTGAGATGTGGTTTACCTTTATTTGAATATACTATTTTGGTTTATATTTGAAGTCTTATGTGAGCTCGTTTTTGTATGATTTAACTATTATTATACTTGCTAACATCACTGCATGCATTGATAATATCCTTATGTAAAATGGCACAAACTTTAAATCATGAATCTTATGATAGCCTACAAAGTCATGGATCTCGACCTTGCATTAATGATTGATTTTCTTCTATTATTTACATATGATAGTACATCTGATAAGAAAAAAAGAGAGAGAGAGAGAAAGATGGAAAGGTGGGAAACATCAAATCACATGTGTATGATGATCATGAAAAAGGTCATTCTAGAACCATTCAGGGGCATTATGCAAAGTAATATTACCACAACTAAGGAGTTCACTGTCAACGTTGGAAATATTTTTTTTAAGAACGAAAAGGTTGAAACTAATAAATTCTTGACAAATCTAACTTTAATAAGGTATACAAAGGAAAATATAAAAGTTGAGGATACATCATCGCAAAAGGAAATAGCTAAGGATGGTTGTTTCTTTTATGGTATGATAAGTCATGAGAAGAAGAATTGCACCAAATATCATCTTAGTGTGAAAAGTAAGTCACACTTCTTAATTTTGTTTATTTTAAGGTTAATTTGAGTTCAGTACCTAGACACACTGGTCAAAAAATTTTGATACTACAACTCACATTAGTGTGTTTATTTAAGGTTTTTAAAACTAGCCAAATGATGGTGAAAGATACATCTATGTAGCCAATAGTAATTCAATAAAAGTTGGAGTAATAGCAACATTTAGATTATTATTAAGAATTAGATTTTATTTGGATTTGAATGAAACTTTTGTTGTACCGTCTTTTAGGCGAATTAGATTTCCATTTCAATATTGGACAAATTTAGTTATTCTTGTTCATATGGAAATAAAAATTTTAATCTTTTTCGTAATTCAAATTTGGTTAGGTCTGGTAGTTATTAGGTTGTGATAAGTTATATTTACTTGATACTATTGCTTTATTTACTAAATTCTTGCATACTATCATAATAGGTAAGAACCGCAAATTAACCACTGAAAATTTGGCTTTGTTGTGATTCAAGAGGTTAGGTAATATCTCTAAAACGAGAAATGAGAACTTGTGTCCAACAATATTCTTAATTACTTTGATTTTTCAAATACTTTGAAATATCTAGAGGTTACAAATTTTATGATCTCACTACTAAGGTTATTTTTAAGATGAATAATGTTCATTATTTAAGGATGTTGAGTTTGTGGGAGAGAATTAAGGAGATTGGCTTTGAAGAATAATAGGTTAATATTCCTCAACACATTCATTTAATTGTTATTGGCAATGATCAAGAACAGTCTATTATACTTGATATTGTTCAAGTAGCAACTTTAGATTAAGACAATGCCATTGAACCTCTTAGTCAAGTAAAAAAATTGGTCCAGAAGAATAAACTCCACAACTTCAAGAACTAAATTCATTAAGAGTGTTCACTAGATAAAGGGTTATAATGACTTGAATGACATATTTTAACGTTGAGCTACATTAGATGGAAGTCAATATTGTGTTTCTCAATGGTGACATTAATGAGACGATTTATATGGTGTAACACCCCAAAATTTTAATTTTTTATTTCGTGTATGTATGACACACAATTGTGTATTTGCTTCAGTGGTTAAGTGTTCTGGGTATGTGTGTGAGGTCCCAAGTTCAAACCTTACTTGGGCAAATTTTGGTATTTTTATAAATAAAGCCTTGACTTTGTGCAAAAGGCTTAAGTTTAATTGTTGGTAAGTTTATATTAGAATGGGCTTGCTAGTTTATATTAGAATGGGCTTGGTGGTTTGGTGGTTAAGTGGAGTGTTGGAGGTCCTGTGTTCAATTCTCTGTGATGGCGTGGAGACAATATTTTTGCTTCAATTTCGGCTAAGAGTTGTGTTGGGCCAAAATTCTGAATAGTTGTGTTTTAGTGGGTTAATAAGGAATGATTTTAGGAGATAAATGGGGAGAGGTTATCAGAAAATAATCTAATTATCTTTTTGTTGTAAAAAAAATAGAGTTTCAGTTTTTTCTCCAATTCCCTAAACTTTTTTTGACGTTTTCCTCTTCTTATTTTTTCTCTCATCTACCGATCCTTTCCCCTAGTTGCTGCCGAAATTTCCATTATTTTTCCCCTTCTGTTTCTTTCTTCTTCTTTTTTTTTCCAATTGATTCGATTGTTCATCGTTAGTTGCGCTTGTTCGGTAAGTAACGATTTTGTCTATTGTTAATTGTTCTTGGTTAATCTCTAAAATGGGGATTCCTTTTTGGTGTTTAAGAGTTAATCAAGGAGCTGGTGGTTTTGAATCGACGCTGTGATTGTGCGAAGTCATGGTTACTCAAGCGAGGTAAGGATTTTGTTAGGTTTTTAGTCGAGTTCCTTCTGAAATTGGTTGATTAAAAACGAATTAAGTGATTAATCTGTAGATATGTTGGTCGATTTTTAGGTTCTGGAGGCTTAGGAGTGCTTACGCATCAGCAACAATACCAGGTGTGTACCCGAAATGCAGAAAACAGGATTCGACGAAAAGTCAAAATTGCTTGCTGTCTATAAATAAGAGAAATAAGAGAAAATGATGCGAAAAAAATTGTAGAGAAAGGAAATAAGGGTGTTATAAACTTGGAAATCAACATTTTGCACCAAAATAGTTTTGGACAGCAGTAGTAGTCTAAATTTGAAAAATCATAAAAAATAGTGGAAATTGAGTTAGAGGTTGAATAAAATATTAAATTAAATTTTGTTGAGTCTAGTTTTTCATGAAAGAAACAATATAAGTAATGGAATTGTAAATTATGAGATATAATAAATTTAGTGAGACAAGGTCAGAATGATTTTGGGTTCCCCTATTCTAAATTTGGAAAATAATCAAAAATTGTAAAAAAAATAATTAGGGGCTTAAATTTATATGTTGAAATTTTTAATGAGCATATTTTCAATAGAAACAAACAGAAACATCATCCAAATTTCATACTAAGAGATAAATAATTTTTAGTAAGGAAAGGTTGAAGCTGTTAAACAGTAGAATAGGGATAAATTTGAAGATTTTACTGTACATATTTAATAAACTATAAATTCTGAAAATTTCATGGTAGAAAGGTATTTGAGTCTAGTTTCAAAAACATCAAGTAGATTTTAATTTGGAATTCTGTAGCTCAAGATATAAATAATTTAGTGACAATGACTCAAGTAGACAACTTTCAATGAACTTATAAGTAAATAGTGAAAATATATATGAATATTTAGCTAACATGGGTTACATTAAAAATGGATCACATGGGCGTGTGAGCCCATTTTTACCAAAATGTTTCTAAGGTTGCGCGGGTCACCCAAGTCGACTGTCAACCTACTGTAAGGTCGGTAAGCGCTATTTAAACCCCTAAATGTATGAAATTGACTGAATAATATCTGTACTGAACATGTTAATATCTGAACTGAATATATGTACTAAAATTGCATAATATCATATCATCCATTGTATGTTGCATTGCATTGGGTTGGGGGTTGTTATTCAAAGCCTAAATGTGTGAAATTGACTGAATGATATCTGTACTGAGCATGTTAATATCTGAACTGAATAAATGTACTAAAATTGCATAATAACATATCATCCATTGTATGTTGTATTGCATTGGGTTGGGGGTTGTTATTCGGAGGAAGTGTACTGAAAGGCTTTAAGCTTAATTTACTGGTAGCTCAGCTGCAAACTACTGTTTTGTGCCGCATTCTGTACTGCTTGGAGTGTAGGGATGGGTGGGTTGATTATATCCCCACATGAAGTGTAGGGTTAGACGAAGATGGTGTGTAGAGGCTGGTTGGGTAGGATTTTGCTACTGCATAACTGTTACTGTTACTGATATTGTGATGGGCTAAGGCCCTACTACATTTTTGACACTGTCCTGAGATGGGCTAAGGCTCAAACTGTCACTGATACTGAAAAGGGCTTAGTCCCAAGACTGTTCAGCTGTACACTATGAATACTGATTGTTTGTTTGTTTCTGCGGAATTACACACTGAGTTTACATAAATTCACCCTTTTTGTTTAATGTGCACAGGTAATCCCCAGACTTAGACAGATCGGTGCAACAGAGGACTCAACGTTGACCACAATAATTTTTGGACATCATGGTTTTCAATTTACGATTTATAATTTGATTATTATTGATTATTTGGGTTGTAATTTAAGGACCATCTGGGACTTTGGTTTTAAATTTGGGTTTTTACTTATTTATTTTACTTTATGGGTTTATACTTACTGGTTGTAGGAAATTCAGTTTTTAAAAAGTTAAAGTATTTTCTAAACGCATGATCATTTAGACTGTTTTATTAAAGTTTCCGCAACGAGGGATGTTTCAAAACAAATGTTTTAAATGAATAAAGACGACTTCCTAAGTTCTAACAAAGGTTTACTAAAGATAATAACATGGAATGTTTCGTCGTAACAAAGAGGTTTCAAAAACACTATCGTGTGACATTACCAGATACGATCATAACGTCTAGCCGGGTTTGGGGTGTTGCATATAGTATAACTAGAAAACTATGTCTGGTAATGCAAAGTAAATGGTTTTCAAATTAAAGAAATTCATCTACGATTTTAAGCAGGACTTTCATCAATGGTGTTACAATATTCACTAAGTGTTTCTCTCATTTGATTTTGAGATGAACTTGGTTGATGATTGTATATACCATAAATATAATGGAACTAAGCATATTTTCTTGATTTTATATGTCAATAACATATTGCTTGCCAATAATAAGTTTTGTTTCAATTGCCGCCCCAAGAATGATTTTCAGATTAAGGAATTGCAAAAGATTCTCTATGCTTCAGTAATGGAGAGTCTAATGTATGTTTAGGCTTGTACACATTCGAATATTTTGTACGTTGTTAGGATGTACAAATATTTGAGCAATCCGAATATGGCCATTGGAAAACAACCAAACGAGTCATACAGTATCTTCAAAAAACCAAACATTACATGCTGATATATCAAATGTCTAAGTAGTTAGAGATCTTCAAGTAAACAGACTTTGGTTTCGTTGGAATATGGATAAAAAGTTTTATCTCCAAGCTGCAAATTGTAACAATATCTGGCAATCCTTTATTTTAATAACAACAAGAGCTTATCAAAGTCAAAGCACATAGACTTCCTATTCCTAGTTGTTAAAGAAATAGTTCAAAGCAGTCACATGTCTATAAAGCATATTGAGACAAACTTTATAACTGCAGATCCACTTACTAAGTGATTACCACACAAGGTTATTATGAGCACACTACTCATATGTGTGTAATGTCATTTTAGGATATTTAGTTTTAGCGGGAGTTTATAATTTTAAATGCTTTTCTGTTATTGACACATTTTGGTTATTTTAGTTTATCGATATTTAAAGCTATTTTCTATAAAAATAAAGTTTATTTGGTTTATTCACACTATAACTTTGGTATGTTTGATTTCACTAAGGTTTAAATAGGACCAATTGAAAATAAACATATTTAGATCACATTGAATGTAATTTTCATGCTACATATCCTTACTTTATCTATGTCATTTGGTTGTTCTAATTGTAATAGCCCGATTTTCAGTGGTGTCAGAAACAGTGATTCGAGACCACCAAATCCGATGAGTAAGCTCGTAAATTTTATTATTTAGTATTTACGAGTCAAATATGGTTTAAAAAGATTTTTGAATTGGTAATTTATGTTTTATAATGAACTATTAGGTTTGAGTGGTAAAATCTTAGGTCAAGTGGTTTTAGAAAATGAGTTATCGAGGCCTCGTTTCTATAAACCGAGCTGTAAATATTTTCATAAATATTTCTGGAACGTCATTAAAGTAGTGTTAAAGTTTCGTTAGAAAATTTTAACGTTTTGATAGTTAATTAATAAAAAGGGACTAAATTAAAAAAGGTGCAAAACTTATTATTAAATGGCTTAATTAATAAACAAGAGAGGACTTAAAAATAAATAAACCTAAAAGGGATAGCTGAGGTTGCATAAGAAAGAAAAAATAATAAAATAAAGCCATTGATGGCAAAGTTCTAAATAAAGTGAAATTAAAATAAACAAATTGGATTTTAAAGATTTCTAGACATTTCACCTTCAATTGTTTATCCAAAAACACCATAGGAGAGCCTTTAAGCTGGTTTTTTATATTTTTTTTCAAGTGGGTTCAATTCTTGCCTTTTTCTTGTAAATTTTATGTTTTTGAGATTGTTACAATTAAGTCCAACTAAGTCTTATCTTAGTTTTTGATTTTATTGAAAATTTTGGAAGTTTTCATTGATAGATATAAGATGTTTTTTCATGAATAAGATGGATTTAGAGCTTTAATTTTATTGTATGATGATTTTATAAAGTGATGTTGTTAAATATTGATTTTAGGATTAAATTGTAAAAATGTTAAAATATTAGGGTTTGATAGTGAACTTTGATTTATTAGTGACTGTATAATGGCTGAAAATATTTAGGTATGTTGATGAATGAGTTGATATAGTATATTTGGCATAAGTAATCAAATATGTGTTTTGATCAATATGGTAAATTTGAATGCTAAGATATATGTGATAATTTAGTATGTTTAAAGCTTGATTTGGTTATATTAAAGTTCTTGTTATGGCTTATGAGTGTGCAAATTGAAGTGTTTAGATTGAAATAAAAAATGGGTGAGAAATGTGGCTTGAAAAGAGTCAATTTTTGTCCACACGGGTAGAGACACGGGCGTGTGTCTCAGCCATGTGTGACACACGGCCTAACACACGGGCATGTGGTTTAGCCGTGTGTCTATTGCGTCTATTAATTTGCAAAACAGAATACTCCGGATTTTTCACACGGCCTAGCACATAAGCCTGTGGCTTGATCGTGTGACCTAAGTTAAAAATCACTCAAATTTGAACACGGGCTGGGACACGGTCGTGTACCATATTTCGAATGCCCACACGGCCTGGCCACACAGGCATGTTCCCTGCTCATTTGAAAATTTTCAATATTTTCTGAAAAATTCTTTGAGTACCCAGTTTAGTCCCGATTTATTTCTAATGTATATTTTGGGCCTTGAGGGCTTATGAAAGGACTTTATGATTGATTTATGATAGGAATTCTATATGGTGAGAAATATTTGTTTATTTGATCTGTAAATACTGGTAACACTTCGTAACATTGTTCCGGTGTCAGATACGGGTTAGGGGTGTTACACTAATATACGTGATTAAAGATTGATTGAGGTATGAAGTAATATAAGAAAGTCTTCTTGATTCTTTGTTAACATAATAATGGACGAGATTGTTTAGAATACCTTTTAATTACAAGTGTTAAGGAATTAAGAAGGATGCAAGAACTTAGCACGTGAAGGATATAAAAGTCTAGAGCCATGAGAAAAGCCAAAAATTATTTTTAAAAGGGTCGAGAATGAAATTATTAATTTACGAAGGATTAAAGTACAATTTTATCATTGCATTAATTTACAATTTCACAATTTTTATACAGGTTATATTAAAAATTTATCATTTTGAGACTAAAATTCTTGTCTGCCTTCTACACTACCCTATACAGAGAAAGAAAATTAGCCGTATTTAAATTATTTATACTAAATTTTTGAGTTCCTCGAACAACCATTCGATGTATTCTCTTTTTTTTTTTTCTCATTTTTTATAAGAAATATTCACATACAAATTACATGTGACGTGCTTATATATGCAAACACAAACACTGACAATGTTAACTCTCTCTTGACATTTTTGACTAAATTGAATGAGCTTCCAAATATCATATTCCTGTTTGCACATGCACACGGGTTTCAACCTAAATTGCTTTATAGATCTTCATATATAAATTATCACTTGGGATACTTCTTTCAATGCTCTATTTTTTCTCTCTTTTGTTCTCTGTTTTGTTGATTAACAATTAGATTTCATGAACATTTAATAGTATTGTATAAGATTCTTTTTTATCCAATGTTTTCTGCTATCTTGTAGTTATATTGAATATGACTAAATTTATATTCAAGTCAGGGTTAGACCCTTAAATGGTGACAAAGATTTTTCATTATTATTTTTTCATCCACAAACTCAAACATGAGATATTAATTAAAAGATGCTAAACTCCTTATCATTTAATCCAATAGACAATAAACAGTACATAATAAGACTTCACTTTTAGGGTTCCCCACAAGAAATATTTATAACGGTTGTTAATATACCATTTGTCGATACTTAAGCTTGATTTTAATATTCAATTTGGTACATGAAATTTCGTATAAATTTAATACTTAAGTTTGACTTTAATGTTCAGTTTAGTACCCAAACCAATTGATTGGTGCTGAACTCTTTTTAAGAGATTTTTAACTTTTATTATTATTATTTATTATTATGGCTTGTAAGAGATACTTGGCCATTATATAAATTTATACAATAATAATGAATCAGACTTTTTTTACTAGTCTTAATTCGTATGGAGTGATAGTTTAAGTTTTTATCAAATTCAAATTGGGTTCCTTCCATCCCTCACTCTTAATATCGTATAAAAAATAAATTAAATGTTGACTTCACGAAAAATATATAAATAATTAGACATTTTAAAAGTTAATTTACATTAATAACGATTAACTGTTGATGTCTCTTAATTTCGTGGCTATATATGAATCTATACATTATTGCACTATCAATGTATTAAATATAAATCTTTATTATTAGGGTTAATTGTAGTAAATATCTTCAAACTATGGATTAAATTCTAACTTAGTTTCTAAATTTCAAAATGTTCCAATTTAATCCTTAAACTAATTTATTGTTCCAATAGGGTCCTTTCATTAGCTTAGTCATCGGCTTTGGCATTAGATTCCAACTTTAATCTAAGACATAATGATTTATTTAGCCCTTAAACTTTATAAAAAAATTATTTTAGCTCTTCATTTAATTTTTTGTCTCTTTTAGTAAATTTGTATTTTTTGTCAAATCACCCCAAAATAAATGAAAAAGTTACACATTTTTAAACTTTGCTAATGTGGCAATAAATAAATTTTTAAAAAATTTAAAATTTTAAAAAATACTTTTAAAAATTTAAAATAAATAAAAGTATTAAAATTATAAAAAAAATTAAATTATAAAAAATTAATTAAATATGACATAATCCATATGTATAGAGTGATTTGACAAAAAATATATATTTAATAACTAAAATCGATAAAAATTAAATAAAGAGCTAATTTAAAATTAAAGGACCATATAAATTATTATGCTTTAATTTATCGTGTTTAAAAATATGTAATAATTCATATGTTTAAAATAACAATAATGATAAATTTAAAGTAATATTTAACACCAAAACTAATGATTCCCCTGAAAAAAAAATTATTAAAGGAATTTCAATTTGAAATGTTAATTAAAAGTTTAAAATTTAAAAAAGTTGAGGTGATGTTGGTGGTGATAATTAAGCCATTGCTAATTTCTAAGATAAATTTATTATTGTGTAGTTGGTTATATTATATGGTAGGTCTAAATAGGGACAGAAAAAAGACTGTTATAAGAGGCTAAGTGTTTGAAAATAATAAATATCCACTAGAAAATCAAATCTTAGTACCATTGTCAGACACCACATGTTTTCACCCAAGTAAAACCTATCATAATCAAATCCAAAACAAATCCATGATTCTATATATCTCTCTGTCCTACAATTTTTCTCTCTCCACTCATTGTTTTAATTCAGGTTAAATCGGATTCGGAATAAATTATTCAATATTTTAAATTCGTTTATTAAGTTTGAGTTTAGTTTGATCTGAAAAATAAATTTAAAATTTTGGATAAATTTAATTCAAATAAAAATATTAAATTTAAATTCAATCCTGTCTCGTATTATATTTTTATATCATTATTTTTATATAATTTATAAATATATATAATACATAAAATATATTAAAAATATTAAAATAAATATTTCTTACAAAATTGAAAATAAATTTAAAAAATATGTATACACTAAAATAAGTGAAACTTAACAAGCAAATACCTCTAAAATAGTAACAAAATTAATAATAAAACAAGAGTTATACAATATCCAAACAATAACAACAAAATTATATCAATGTAATAGTGAAATGGGGTTTTTTTTACCTATATAATATAAAATAATAATAAAAATACCAAAATAGTATTAAGGGCAAGTTATTGACGGAAATGGTATGGGCAGGGTGGTGCCGCCTATGGTAGAGGCGTGACCACCCTGCCACCTGACACAAACAGTTAAAATTAGTAAAAAAAATAGTTGAAAGTAATAAAAAAATTTTTGAATCTGAAAAAAAATAAAAAAATAAAATGGTCTTGCCTCTATCAGAGGCGCCACTGGTCTTGCCTCTGTCAGAGGCGGCACCAGTTGGTATGTTTAAACAAACCATTAATTTTAATAATGCATACTTTATCAGGATGAAGTATGTATTAGCAGATTCACTAATATTATATATATATAGATATTTACGCATGTATCACATTACAAAAACAAAAATTTAAATACTTATACCTAATAAAACATGTATCTCATTGTTTTTGTATTTAATCTTTTATATTTGTTTTTGTAATGTGATACATGCGTAAATCTATATATATATAATCATATTAGTGAATCTACTAATACATACTTCATCCGGATAAAGTATGCATTATTAAAATTAAATTAAAATATTAAATAAGAAATAAAATTATAAAACAATATATTATTTGGAAAATAACTATTTTTGTAATGAGATACATGTTTTATTAGGTATAAGTATTTAAATTTTTGTTTTTGTAATGTGATACATGCATAAATATCTATATATATATAATCATATTAGTAAATCTGCTAATACATACTTCATCCAGATAAAGTATGCATTATTAAAATTAATGGTTTGTTTAAACATACCAACTGGTGCCGCCTCTGGCAGAGGCAAGACCAGTGCCGCCTCTGACAGAGGCAAGACCAATATTTTATTATTTTTTTTCAATTTTTTTTCAGATTCAAAAATTTTTTACTGTTTTCAACTATTTTTTTTACTGTTTTCAATTGTTTGTGTCAGGTGGCAGGGTGGTCATGCCTCTACCATAGGCGGCACCACCTTGCCGATATCATTTCCGTCAATAACTTAGCCTTAGTACCATGTTGGTATTTTTATTATTATTTTATATTATATAAGTAAAAAACCCGTGAAATGGTAACAAAATAGTGAAAAAAATAGAGAAGAAAATAGCAACAAAATAATAAAAACAAAAATAAAAATAAAATAAAAACGATTATAGTAGAGCCGGGCTAGGTTTGAGCTAAAAAAGCCTTACCTGATGCTTGGACCGTTTCTAAACGGGCTTTATTTTTTTTTTACCTAAATTCATTTTTCGAGCCTATACTTTTACCCAAAACCTCCTACTTTTCAAGCAGACCTTGAGGCCGGACCACTCAATTCTAGTTCCAACCATTAAAAGCTCTACTCACCTCTTATATTCAAACTACAATTATATATTTTTAATTTGGGTTAATATTGAAATTAAACAAAATATTATTTTATAACAATAAAAATAAACTAAAATTTTCTTTTACGTTTTTAATTCATTAAATAAAAATTCTAATTTAATTTATTAATTTTTAATATTTATAAGTTAATTTTTTGTTAATTATTAAAATAAAATATTTAAAATTTTTCATTAAATTATGTTTTCAAATCATCAAAATTAACATTAAACGGTAAACTTTAATTGAAAAATTAAAGTTGGTGACAATATTTAATAATATTCAAAGTTTAGTACTACAATTCAATCACGTAAGAGTTAAATGACAAATTTACTTATATTTTCAAAATATGATGACAAAATAAATGAAAATAAAGTACAGTGACAAATTTCAAAATTCACCTATAGTATAATGGTAAATTTTCACTTTAACCTTTTTAATTTAAAAAACTGGGTAAAAGTATCATGAAGTCCCTTGTATTTGGAATTAGATTACATTCTGCCCATTTTACAAAAAAATAGCAAAATATTCCATATACATTAGATCAAAGAGCAAATTGGTTCTTTTGTTAAAAATTACATCAAAATCTATTGTTAAAATTTGATCATTGTATGACAGCATGAGGTACATATAACACGCCATGTGTCACTTCCTGAATATTTCGTTAACCACGCCAGCTTTTAACAGTACAAATGGATAAAATTTCTAACAAAAAAGATCAATTTACTCTTTGATTTAATGAACAATGATTAATTTGTCCATTTTTTAGTAAAATAAGCAAAATACAATCTGACTCCTAGAACAAGGCATCCATGATACTTTTACCATAAATATGAAGATTAATTTAATATCTGAAAGATTTTCAAAAATAAATATTAGATTTTAAAAATGGGTTTGGTTAAAAAAATTAAATTCATTTAAAACATTGATTTAGCTCGAGTTTTAATATTCAAAGCATGAGTTTGCTTCTGTTTGACTCATTTTTAAGTTTATAATATGTTGTTTTATTTTATATTTTGTGCATTGTATAATTTATACCAAATGAACATTAAGTATATTGTATAATAATGTAAATAATAAAAAGAGTTAATTGCACCAAACATTTTCAAACCATGACCTCATTCTAAATTGGTCTCTAAACTTTAAAATGTTATAATTACATTCCCAAATTGTCGAGTATGTATCAATTAGGTATTTTGGTTACTAAATTTGTTTAGGCATAATAACTTATTTGACCCTTCGACTTTATATAAAAAAAGTTATTTTAACTTTCCATTTAATTTTTTGCATCTTTTAACTTTTGAACTTGCATTGTTTATCAAATCACCTCAAAATAAATGAAAAAGTTAACGTTTATTAGTTTTGTTGATATGACATTCACGTGATAGTCCACATGAATGCCACATTGGTAATTAATTATTTTTTAAAAATTAAAAAATATATATTTTTATACTTTTTAATAATTTAATAATTTTACATTTTTAATAATTTTTATAATAATTTTAAAATTTTAAATTTTAAAAAATTAAAAAATTATTGATTATAGTTTATTTGCATACCACATTAACAAAATTAACATACATTAACTTTTTTATCTATTTGTTGAATAATTTAATAAACAATACAAGTTGAAAGGTTAAAAGAAACAAAAAAATTAAAGGGTAAAGTACCTAAATAGTTGCTCTAAAATCACCGCACTCCTACTTTGATCCCTCTAATTTATTTGTCAATTTTAACATAGCCGTTAAAAACTATTCCTGTTTTGGTCACTCCTCTTTTAAAACCAAATGGATTGTTGACTGTACCGTCACTTGTGTATATATTTTCACATGTATTTAAATTAGGTAGCATGGAACGACAGCGTTTCAGTCCCTAAAAAAGCAAGAAAAAACACATAAAGCTAGGTAAAAAGATATTGACATAACTTTGGCGGTAAATTGGGTTTTTTGTAGTGGTTTAGAACCCTAAATCAATGGAATCAGTACAAAATTGCAATATTCTTTTTTTTTGAGGGGAAGGGGGGAGGGAATTTGATGCTCATGATTATACGATGCTGGGGAAAATTAAGCACCTTCCAAGCTTCAATAGTGGTTAAATCCAAGTCACCGTATTGGTAAATTACTTGCTTTGACACTTCTGCCATTTTCAAAGCAGCTCACTGTAAAACAAAACCCAGAACCGTAGGGAAGAACAAAAGACAAGATGAAAAGTCCTTGAAATTGTCGACGACGATAGGGGATTTGGGTGTTAAACGAAAATCCAATACATTGTTGATTTCAGTGAATTAAAAAGTGGGTTGACCTTGGTTTTAACTTTCATGAAGTTGATGAACATGAAAAATGGCAACCAGGCAAAGTTGCAAGGCTACAACTACAGTTACAAAGAGGACAACAAAGCTACGTTAAAGGCTTGAATTCTCATTTGAAAGAAAACAAAAAATTTTCGGGATACTATCCCTATGGGTCCTCAAACAATAACCAATTTAAAATAATGTAAAATGATTTTTTTTTGGAAATTAATTTAATGATGTGTAAATATATACACACGTGGCGGTGCAATCAGCATTTTATTTGGTTTTTAATGAAAAAGTGACCAATATAGGAACAATTTTTGACGACAGTGCTAAAATTAACAAAAAAAAGTTTATAGTGACCAAAACAGGAATGCGTTATTTTTCGAGTGACTATTTGAGTAATTTACTAAAAATTAAATAGAAGGCTAAAAATGATTTTTTTTTATAAAATTTTAGAGTCAAATAAATTATTATATGGCTCATTAGTGACATATCAAATTTTATGTGGGATAATCTAAAGTAAAAAGTTTAAAGAAAAGTAAAATCTTTCTACGTAACTATTGTAAGTAAAAACTAAAAGCAAAATAAAACTATTAAAAAGAGATAAAAGTTTCCAAAATCTTAAAATTAATATTTTGACAACATTTATTTTTACGGTTTTTATTTTTCTTTAAAATTTTTATTTTAAAATATGTCATATAAGATTTAACATGTCGTTTAACGGTTAAATTAACGAATTTAGTAACTGAATTATTTAATTGATATAACATTAATAGTTTAGATATGTAATTAGAACGTCTTGAAATTTGGTAACCAATTTAAAATTAAAATCATAGTTTAAGAATATATGATGTAATTAACTCTATTAAAAATATGTTAAGTTATTTATATTTAAAATTTTAATAAAAATATATATTACGGTAGTAAAAGAAATGTAGATATAATTTCTAAGTATTACATAAAAAATAATAAAAATAAAATTAAGGGACCTAAATGTGTTAATATTAATCATTTATAAATATAGATAAATTAAGACAAAAATTAACTCATTTTTTAAATCGAATTAAGTATCAATATGATTTACTTAAACTAAGCACAAATTAATTTAACTCATGAATACCTCTATTTTGATTGTATTATTACGGTAGTACTAAGATCTCTAACTTTAAAAAATATATATAATTGTATTTTAATCCTTCCAAAAGTTGTAAATTAATGTTTGTTCAAGGTGTGTTTTGATTCTTTCAAAAATTTATAATTCAATCTTAACCCCCGACATAAAATTTATGGCTTCACAATTAAATATAACATTCAGATATCATTCAAGACTACCTATATTAATAAATGGTTAACCCAAACTTGATTATTAATAGTAATTTCTTTCGTAATTGTACTACTGATCAAAGGAAGGTTAAATGCCGGTTGTTATGCTCTTTATATTACATTTGGTAGGAGTATTATTTTTTTCTATATGTATTAGTATATGAGTAAGCAATAGACTAATTACAATTGGTAATATTAAGCCACTCATATGACTTATTTGTTGTAAAGCGAATGAATTTTTTTTTGTTTATTTTGAAGGATGTCTTTTTTTTTTACAAGAATTTTACCCATCCTTCTAATTTCAAATTTAAATTTGTACTAATTATTTTAACACATATATATCATTATTGATCTACTTGGGAACATCAGCTGGAGATTTATTTGAATTGCAAAGATCTTTGCCCAAACCCTTTATGGCTTCACCATTAAAAATATTTTTATCTATTTTTATATGAGAAATTATTTGATATATTGCATAAATAAAATATTTAAAATGTAATTATTTTAACAAAAAATATACATGTCAATTTTTTAAGGCTAGTTGTGGAATAAAAAAATAAATACTACCAATGTACCAAATACTCACCTTATATGTGTGTGTATATATATATATAATTTTTTGTCAAGACTTGTTTAAAACAATAAATGCTCCTAATTTTGCTTTAAGATTACAATTATATGTTAATTGCTCAAGCTATTTATATTATGTTATAAGCGTTTAATAAGTTAAAAATTAAAGTTTAACATTTATTAAATTATGTTTAATTAACAAATATTAAACTTAAATTTCTTTAATTTGTTTATTTCATTCGTTCACTATCAATAGGAGTGTTTCTAGAATCCCATACGATGACTTAATTTGTTAAAGGTGCTCATCGCCCTAGGTGTGACTTGGGTTTGAATCGCACTAATCGTGTTTATTGTTTGGGTTTTGCCCCATGATTATAATTCACCCAAAAACATACAATAATGATTTGAACTAAAATATAACATTAACAACAATGAAAAGAAAAAGGCTTAAAGGTGTAAAAAGCCCTCAAGTTTTTTTAAAAAAAAATCAATTAAGCCCCTATGTTGTTTTTGCACTCAATTGGGTACTTGATATTTTAAAATACATCAAAAAGACCCTCAAACTTTTCAAAAAAAAATAATTAAGCCATTGCTTTTTTTTTTGCACTCAATTGAATATTTAAACTGTCAAAATACATAAAAAAAAGACCCTCAAAATTTAAAAAAAATAAAAGCAATTAAGCCCCTATTTTTTTCACTCAATTGTCAAAAGGCTTAAAAAAGGCCCTTGACCGTTAAATTTAACTGCCTCTAATTTTTTCAGTTAATGTAACACACCAATTTTTGGGGTTAGAAGTTTTGAACTTTGTTGTTAGGGTCAGTGAATAGGTTGAGCTATTATGTTTAGTTGCTCGCTTTGATGTTAGAACGGGCCTGCTGGTTTGGTTGTTCATTGTGTGTTGGTGTGTCTCTAGGTCACGTGTTTGAATCTTTGTGGGTGTGTTTTGGAGAAATATTTTTTTTTATTTTGTTAAATAGTAGACCTGTTTTAAGTTTAAAAATAATTATTAATTTTATTTATTATTATTGTTGTTATTGCTTTCTTTTCTTTTTCACGTTCTCCATCTTCTTCTCATTGGTTTTACTTTTCTTTTTCTTTTTTTCTTTTTCTTCTATTGGGGAAACAGTTACGCTTGTGAATTTCAAAGAGCTTCGCTCATTTGTCGTCGAGTCGGTGTCTGGACGTCATTGATCTCGAATCAGGTGTCGGTTCGAACCTTTTAAATTTTCGTTAACGAATTGTGGTTTGTTTCTGTGAAATTGGAAATCGTTGTGTGCTTGTGGAATCAACCATTTTAAAGGGCAATTGTCGTGGAATAGCTTAGAATTGGATGTGATTTTGATATATTTCTGCGTAATCAAGGATTGGGGAACGTTTTGACAATAAAGGCACATTTGATAACCTTTTTCGGAGTGGTTTCGTGACCATATGGATGGCCACACGGACGTGTGCCCCCACATGAGCAGTTTACACAGTCGTGTGCAATTATAAATTAGGGTTACCGGGCAACATTTGGTGCCACACAATCGTATGGCTAATTTCGGGAAATTAGACGACTTTCACAAGGCTGTGTCTCCTGGGCACAAAGGTGTGTGTGTTTGGAAATTAAGGATTTAGTGATTTTGTGCCACATGGCCGTGTGGCTAATTTGGGGATTTAGGGATCCCACACGGGCGTGTCTAGTGGGCACATAGACGTGTGAGACCCTCACATGGCTGTGTCTGCCCTGTACTCTATTTTAGCATAAATGGACAGAGAGTTACATGGCCTGTTCACACTACCATGTCCTTGGCTTACACAGGAATATGCCTCAACCACATGGCCGTGTGCCTCCTCCCACACGGGCGTGTTGACCCCCCACACAGTCTAGATTTTTCCACACGGCCAGAGCACACGGCCGTGTGACCCTAAGCCACCAATTTTAGTTCTGTGTATATTTTTAATCTGAAAATATATCTGTGTGTTCCGACCCTTAACTAGGCTTTAGTGAGGGTAGTTAAGACTCTGATCTGGGTTTCCGCTTATGTGTTATTTGTGACTGTTGTGCAAGATATCTAATTCTGAACCTGGTTAACTGGGTGTGTGCATATCTGTTACTATTTGACTATCTATTGATGTGTTCATTACTTCTTTTAGGTTGTAAGCATACATGCGCTTGCATAAAGTAATTTTTAGGTTGGTTGTGAAGAGAATGAAGACTGATTCTGATCTGATCTGGTAGTTTAACTGCAAACTTATCAGTACAATGATTTACCGCACTGTACCTTATTTACGTCAGCTTTGCTGCATATTATTATCTGATTTGGCAGTTTAAACTGTAACATGTTTGTACAACGATTTACCGCAATACACTATACTGCATATACGTTAGCCATGCTGCGTATTATTATCTGAGTGGCTTAGTCTGTAACAGCCCGATTTTGGGCCTAGTCGGAATAGTGGTTTCGGGACCACAAATCCGACGAGGGAAAATATGGTTATTATTATATTCTTATGGTCTACAATTTCACGGAAAATTTTCGTAAAAATTTCGTTCGAAAATTTCGACGTTTGGGCACTCAATTTAGTCAAAAGGACTAAATTATAAATAGTGCAAAAGTTGAGTTCTATATGTAGAAGTATCTAATTGATATGAAATTTTAAATTGGAGGTCTTTATGTGGTAATTAGACCATTAGTTAGTTGATGGACAAAAATAGACATAAGAAATGAGAGAAATAGATTTTTTTTAAGTGGGGGCATATTAGTCATTTGGTAATAAAAAAATAAAATGGGAAAAAGATGACAAAATCATCATCTTCCTCATTAGTTGCTGCCGAAATTTGAAGGAAGCCATAGCTAAGGTTTCTTTGCTTTCTCAAGCTCATAGTAAGTGCATCCTAGCCCCGTTTTTAATGTTCTTCGCATTTTTGGAATCCTCGTAACTCGGTTTAGCTTATTCTAGCAATAATTCGTGTTAGGGCTCATATTTGGAAAAATACCCATAGGTGAAATGTGTTTATTTTGCTGTTTTATGGTGGAATATGAAGCTATAAATTATGTTAAGCAACTTTTGCTAAGCGATTTTAAGCGAAAACGGGTAAATAGGCATAATCGGTAAAAATAATTATTGTTCATAAGTGTATGTTAGAGTGAGAATTTGATGTTGCCATAGAAGGGAAAAATGTTCAGCATGTCATAAAACCTAAGAATAAGTGATGAAGTTTAATTTCCGAGCTTGGGGACAAAAGTGTAATTATGCAAAAGTTTGGGGGCAAAATTGTAATTTTTCAAAAAGTTGGGTGGTGGATTATTTTAATAAATGTGGACTTTAAACGAGTTAAATTTGCTATTATAGATCAAGAAAGACGTGAAGAGTATATCAAACGAGGAAAAGAAAAGATAGTGGAGTAAAGTGCAAAATTACGATATTTTGCACCGAGGTAAGTAAACACGTGACTTAATGTATTATTTTTATATTATTTGATATATGTTGAGATTTATTTGGAATTAAAATAAATGTTTGGCCATATCCTAAAAATGTTGTTAAATCGGGAAAGGTGGTAAAGGGTTGCAATATATGATTTATGGGTTGAACACTCGGAATAAGCCGAAGTATGTTGTACATAAAAGGGTTGCTGTGTGCTGATTCCCCGATTCATTGGTGGTGCTATGTGCGATATCCACCGTATCTTTGAAATGTGAAAGGGGGTTGCTATGTGCTGATTCCCCGAGGGGTTGCTAAGTGCTGATTCCCCGGTTCATTGGTGGTGCTAAGTGCGATATCCACCGTATCTCTGAAATAAAAAGGGGGTTGCTATGTGCTGATTCCCCCAAGGGGTTGCTAAGTGCTGATTCCCCGATTAAATGGTGGTGCTAAGTGCGAGATCCACCAATAACGGTTAACATTCCGAGTGCTCAACGAAAAAGTGTGGAAGGTGAATATTGCCATATGGTGGAAATTTTTATGGGGCAAATATTGAGTTGGATACTAAATCGATCCATGTATGAGATGGGAGAAAATATCAAAAACGAAAAAAGGAACGATTTAGTTATAAACTGTGTTGAACAACAGCAGATGGGTAACTTTGAAAAATCACCATAAATGGTGGAAAATGAATGGGAAGCTGAATAATATATGAAATTGAATCTTAATGTGTCTATTTTCATATGAAATAAATAGAATAAGCAAAAGAGTTGTATTTTTGGAGATATCTGAATTTTACTGAAACAGGGCTGGATTGATTTCGGGATCCCCTGTTCTAACTTTGGAAAATCACCAAAAATTGTAAAAAAATAATTATGGTGTGAAATTTATATTCCTGGATTCCTTATTGACTCTATTTTTAATAGAAACAAGTGAAACCATTTTTAAAATTTTGTACAGAGAGTTAAGTGAATTTTTTTGAGGAAGGGTCAGAACCGTTGGGCAGTGAAATAGGGGAAGTTTTAATGAATAAACTGTACTAATTGGCTGGGTAAAAAAAATTCTGAAATTTTTATGGTGAAATGGTATATGAGTCTAGTTTCAGGGAAAATTTACGAAACTCAATTTGGAGCCCTGTAGCTCCGGATAAAAATAAATTAGCGACTATGACGCAGAAAAACAGTTTGCTGGAAATTGCCTAAACAATGAAGTTATTCATGAATAAGTTTATATTTTGGTGTAGTTATAGGAGTAATTACTTATTTATCATGTGTTTACTTACTAAGCTATATGCTTACTCGATTTTATTTTTCTCTTGGTTATAGTGACTTCCAACAACTCGGAAATTGGAACGAAGTCAGACAATCATCTACACTATCCTTCACATTTGGGGTATTTTACTACTAGTGTTCCGAAATTTTATGGCATGTATAGACACTTTATGTAATATGGGATCATCATGTAAATATATGTTATGGTTCCCTTTTAAATGTAGTGTTTATTAATAGTTAAACTATATGTGTGTTTATACAAATGAAATTGGTTGGTATATTGGAATGTGTTCTAAATTTGCAGGAGGTTTAAGCAAAAATAAGTAGAAATGCTGTCGAAAATTTTTAAAAATTTAGTAATACCTCATACTCTGTTCCGGTAAGAAATACGGGTAAGGGGTGTTACATTTTAGTGGTATCAGAGCTACGGTTTAGTCGGTTCTCGGACCAATAAAATACGTGTGGAAGTCAGTCTATACATGCCATAAAATTATTGTGATAGTGTGATGATTTCTGACAATTTAAAATTTTGTTTTATATAGTAAATGGATCCTAATCGAAGTATGGCAGATGATGTTGAAAGTAACACGCCGGTTCTCGCACAAGGGACCGCGCATGAAGAGAGTAGACATGAGACACATGGACAGGATGAGGCTCGAGAAGCCTTCCTCCGAATGATGAGTGATTGGTATACAGAATATGTCCGTGTAAATCCGAATGTTCCTCCTCCTCCACCCCCTCCTATTCCTCAACCGGTCCCCGTAGCTCCACGGAGTGCCGAATTGGTGAGATCAAGTAAGCCACCTGTTGATAGAATTCGAAAGCATGGGGCTGAAGATTTTAGGGCCAATGTTGATGATGATCCGGAAAAAGCCGAGTTTTGGCTTGAAAATACTATTCGGGTATTTGATGAATTATCTTGCACCCCTGAAGAATGTTTGAAATGTGCTGTGTCTTTATTGAAGGATTCGGTATATCGTTGGTGGAAAACAGTGATATCGGTGGTTCCAAAAGAAAGAGTTACTTGGGACTTCTTTCAGGAAGAATTTAGAAAGAAATATGTAAGCCAACGATTTATTGATCAAAAACGCAAAGAGTTTCTCGGGTTGAAACAGGGCCGAATGTCCGTAGCAGAATATGAACGGGAGTTTGTTCGGCTTAGTAAATATGCCCAGGAATGTGTGCCTACGGAGGCTATTATGTGTAAAAGATTTGAAGAGGGGCTAAATGAAGACATCAGATTGCATGTTGGGATTTTAGAGTTAAAAGAATTTGTGGTGTTAGTTGATCGGGCCTGTAAAGCTGAAGAACTGAGTAGAGAAAAGAGAAGGGCAGAGATGGAATCTCGAGATGTAAGGAAGAGGACAATGGGCAGAACATTTCAATCTCATACGAAGAAGTTTAAAGGAATGGATCCACGACCAACTGGTTCAGTTGGGTATTCACGCAGAGACCGAGGGAGGTCGTATTCTGGAGCTACAACTCGAGCTACCTCTGTAGCAAGTGTGGGCAATGTAGGAAACACCCGGCCTGAATGTCAACAGTGTGGCAGGCGACATATTGGTGAGTGTTGGGGATTTAAACGAGCTTGTTTCAGGTGTGGTTCCCAAGAGCATTATGTAAGAGATTGCCCTGAGAGAAGAGAGGAAGAAAATTTGCCAAGAGCTGGATCGGGTGATATTGTTAGTAGAGGGAGACCGCCGAGAAATGTGGGAAGCAAAGTCAGTGGTAAAAGTGTGATGAAAGATGCAGCTGGAGGATCAGAAATTAGAGCGCCTGCCAGGACTTATGCCATACGTGCTCGAGAGGATGCCTCATCTCCCGATGTGATTACTGGTACATTTTCTCTTCATGATATAGATGTTATTGCTTTGATTGATCCCGGCTCTACTCATTCATATGTATGCATGAAATTGGTATCTAGTAAGAAATTGCCTGTTGAAAACACTGAATATGTAGTTAAAGTATCAAATCCATTAGGCAAGTATGTCTTAGTTGATAAGATTTGCAAGAATTGCCCCCTGATGATTCAAGGTCACTGTTTCCTGGCTAATTTGATGTTGTTACCATTTGATGAGTTTGATGTTATTTTGGGGATGGATTGGTTGATATTGCATGATGCCAAGGTAAATTGTAGACAGAAAATTCTTGAATTAAATTGTGAAAACGGTGAAATTCTCCGGGTTGAAACAAAGGAGCCGAATAAGTTGCCTATGGTGATTTCGCACATGTCTGCTCAGAAATACTTGAGAAAGGGATGTGAAGTTTATCTTGCTTATGTGCTGAACACAGATATTACTGGGTCGAAGCTTGAATCAGTGCCGGTAGTTTGTGAATTTCCAGATGTATTTCCAGAGGAATTGCCTGGGTTACCTCCGATTAGAGAAGTTGAGTTTTCTATTGATCTGTTACCTGGTACTACACCGATTTCTATTGCACCGTATCGAATGGCTCCGACTGAGTTGAAGGAATTAAAAGCTCAGTTACAAGAGTTGACAGATAAAGGATTTGTGAGACCGAGTTTTTCTCCTTGGGGTGCTCCTGTGTTATTTGTGAAAAAAAAAGGACGGCTCTATGAGACTTTGTATTGACTATCGTCAGCTCAACAAGGTGACTATAAAGAACAAGTATCCTTTGCCGAGAATTGATGATTTATTTGATCAATTAAAAAGGGGCAACAGTGTTTTCTAAGATTGATTTGAGGTCTGGTTACTATCAGTTAAGAGTTAAAGAGTCTGATGTGCCGAAAACCGCCTTTAGAACAAGGTATGGACACTATGAATTTCTGGTAATGCCTTTTGGGTTGACTAATGCTCCAGCTATTTTTATGGACTTGATGAACCGAATTTTTCGGCTGTACTTAGACAAGTTCGTGGTGGTGTTCATAGATGATATTTTAATCTATTCTCGGGATGAATCGGAACATGTAGAACATTTAAGAACTGTGTTGCAGATTCTGAGAGAAAAGAAATTGTATGCTAAATTCAGCAAAAGTGAGTTTTGGCTTCGTGAGGTTGGATTCTTGGGACATATAGTTTCAAGTGAAGGTATTCGGGTTGATCCACGCAAAATTTCAGCAATTGTTGATTGGGAGCCACCAAAGAATGTGACAGAAGTTAGAAGCTTTCTGGGCTTAGCTGGGTATTACAGACGCTTTGTCAAGGGATTTTCGATGATTGCTTCTCCTATGACTAAGTTACTGCAGAAGAATGTCAAGTTTGAATGGACCAATAAATGTCAACAGAGTTTTGAAAAGTTGAAGGCATTATTGACTGAGGCGCCAGTGTTGGTGCAACCTGAGTCCGGGAAGGAGTTTGTAATTTACAGTGATGCATCGTTGAATGGTCTTGGGTGTGTGTTAATGCAAGAGGGCGAAGTAATAGCTTATGCTTCGAGACAATTGAAACCGCATGAGAAGAATTATCCGACGCATGATTTAGAATTGGCTGCCATTGTTTTTGCTTTAAAAATTTGGCGTCATTATTTGTATGGTGAAAAGTGCCGAATCTTCACTGATCATAAGAGTTTGAAGTATTTGATGAGCCAAAAAGATTTGAATTTGCGGCAACGAAGATGGCTCGAGCTAATCAAAGACTATGAGCTAGTGATTGATTATCACCCCGGGAAAGCTAATGTGGTTGCTGATGCCTTGAGCAGAAAATCTTTATTTGCTTTGAGAGCTATGGGTACGATGTTAACTTTATCTGATGATGGCTCAATGTTGGTTGAATTGAGAGCTAGACCATTATTTCTTCAGCAAATTCGGGAATCTCAAAAGAATGACAGTAAATTGCAAGCCAAGAGAGCTCAGTGTGAAGCAGGTGTTGACTCAGATTTTCAAATTGGTTCAGATGATTGCTTGATATTCCGGGATAGAGTATGTGTACCAAGAAATGATGAGTTAATTCAGACCATTTTATGTGAGGCACATAGTGGTGACTTGTTAGTTCATCCGGGTAGTGTGAAAATGTATAATGATTTGAAGAAGTTGTATTGGTGGCCAGGCATGAAAAAGGATATCTCGGAATTTGTATCAAAGTGTTTAATCTGTCAACAAGTGAAGGCTGAGCATCAAGTACCATCGGGTTTACTTCAACCGATAACGATTCCAGAGTGGAAGTGGGATAGTATTACGATGGATTTTGTGACAGGATTGCCTTTAACTCCAAAGAAGAAAGATGCTATTTGGGTAATTGTTGATAGATTGACAAAGTCGGCTCATTTTATTCCGATACGCATTGATTACTCACTTGACAGGTTGGCAGAATTATATGTTGCTGAAATAGTGAGATTACGTGGGGTGCCTAAATCTATTATATCGGATAGAGATCCGAGATTTATTTCGAGGTTTTGGATAAAGTTGCAGGAAGCCTTGGGTACAAAATTGAATTTCAGTACTGCGTTTCATCCGCAAACTGACGGGCAATCGGAAAGAGTGATTCAAATTCTTGAAGATATGCTCCGGTGTTGTATTTTAGAATTGAAAGGCAGTTGGGAGAAATATCTACCATTGGTTGAATTTGCTTATAACAATAGCTATCAGTCAAGTATACGAATGGCACCGTATGAAGCATTATATGGGCGTAAGTGTAGAACTCCTTTATATTGGACTGAGCTCGGTGAGAACCGGATTCATGGAGTCGACTTGGTGAAAGAAACTGAAGAAAAGGTGAAAATAATTCGTGACTGTTTAAAGGCTGCCTCAGATCGGCAAAAGTCGTATGCAGATTTAAAGAGAAAAGAAATTGAGTTTCAAGTAGGTGATAAGGTGTTCTTGAAAGTATCCCCATGGAAGAAGATTCTGAGATTTGGTCGTAAAGGCAAACTAAGTCCACGTTTTATTGGACCATATGAAGTTACCGAGAGAGTTGGCCCTGTAGCATATCGGTTAGCTTTACCGCCAGAGTTGGAAAAGATACATAATGTATTTCATGTGTCGATGTTGCGACGTTATCGTTCGGATCCTTCACATATAGTTTCTCCTACAGAGATTGAGGTTCGACCAGATATGACTTATGAAGAAGAACCCACAAAGATTTTGGCTCGGGAGGTCAAACAGTTAAGAAATAAAAGTGTAGCCTTAGTGAAAGTGTTGTGGCAAAAACATGGAATGGAAGAGGCTACGTGAGAACCGGAGGAAATTATGAGGAAACAGTACCCAAACCTCTTTTCCGGTAAGATTTTCGGGGATGAAAATCCCTAAGGGGGGAAGAGTTGTAACAGCCCGATTTTGGGCCTAGTCGGAATAGTGGTTTCGGGACCACAAATCCGACGAGGGAAAATATAGTTATTATTATATTCTTATGGTCTACAATTTCACGGAAAATTTTCGTAAAAATTTCGTTCGAAAATTTCGACGTTTGGGCACTCAATTTAGTCAAAAGGACTAAATTGTAAATAGTGCAAAAGTTGAGTTCTATATGTAGAAGTATCTAATTGATATGAAATTTTAAATTGGAGGTCTTTATGTGGTAATTAGACCATTAGTTAGTTGATGGACAAAAATAGACATAAGAAATGAGAGAAATAGATTTTTTTTTAAGTGGGGGCATATTAGTCATTTGGTAATAAAAAAATAAAATGGGAAAAAGATGACAAAAATCATCATCTTCCTCATTAGTTGCTGCCGAAATTTGAAGGAAGCCATAGCTAAGGTTTCTTTGCTTTCTCAAGCTCATAGTAAGTGCATCCTAGCCCCGTTTTTAATGTTCTTCACATTTTTGGAATCCTCGTAACTCGGTTTAGCTTATTCTAGCAATAATTCGTGTTAGGGCTCATATTTGGAAAAATACCCATAGGTGAAATGTGTTTATTTTGCTGTTTTATGGTGGAATATGAAGCTATAAATTATGTTAAGCAACTTTTGCTAAGCGATTTTAAGCGAAAACGGGTAAATAGGCATAATCGGTAAAAATAATTATTGTTCATAAGTGTATGTTAGAGTGAGAATTTGATGTTGCCATAGAAGGGAAAAATGTTCAGCATGCCATAAAACCTAAGAATAAGTGATGAAGTTTAATTTCCGAGCTTGGGGACAAAAGTGTAATTATGCAAAAGTTTGGGGGCAAAATTGTAATTTTTCAAAAAGTTGGGTGGTGGATTATTTTAATAAATGTGGACTTTAAACGAGTTAAATTTGCTATTATAGATCAAGAAAGACGTGAAGAGTATATCAAACGAGGAAAAGAAAAGATAGTGGAGTAAAGTGCAAAATTACGATATTTTGCACCGAGGTAAGTAAACACGTGACTTAATGTATTATTTTTATATTATTTGATATATGTTGAGATTTATTTGGAATTAAAATAAATGTTTGGCCATATCCTAAAAATGTTGTTAAATCGGGAAAGGTGGTAAAGGGTTGCAATATATGATTTATGGGTTGAACACTCGGAATAAGCCGAAGTATGTTGTACATAAAGGGGTTGCTGTGTGCTGATTCCCCGATTCATTGGTGGTGCTATGTGAGATATCCACCGTATCTTTGAAATGTGAAAGGGGGTTGCTATGTGCTGATTCCCCCGAGGGGTTGCTAAGTGCTGATTCCCCGGTTCATTGGTGGTGCTAAGTGCGATATCCACCGTATCTCTGAAATAAAAAGGGGGTTGCTATGTGCTGATTCCCCAAGGGGTTGCTAAGTGCTGATTCCCCGATTAAATGGTGGTGCTAAGTGCGAGATCCACCAATAACGGTTAACATTCCGAGTGCTCAACGAAAAAGTGTGGAAGGTGAATATTTCCATATGGTGGAAATTTTTATGGGGCAAATATTGAGTTGGATACTAAATCGATCCATGTATGAGATGGGAGAAAATATCAAAAACGAAAAAAGGAACGATTTAGTTATAAACTGTGTTGAACAACAGCAGATGGGTAACTTTGAAAAATCACCATAAATGGTGGAAAATGAATGGGAAGCTGAATAATATATGAAATTGAAGCTGAATGTGTCTATTTCATATGAAATAAATAGAATAAGCAAAAGAGTTGTATTTTTGGAGATATCTGAATTTTACTGAAACAGGGCTGGATTGATTTCGGGATCCCCTGTTCTAACTTTGGAAAATCACCAAAAATTATAAAAAATAATTATGGTGTGAAATTTATATTCCTGGATTCCTTATTGACTCTATTTTTAATAGAAACAAGCGAAACCATTTTTAAAATTTTGTACAGAGAGTTAAGTGAATTTTTTTGAGGAAGGGTCAGAACCGTTGGGCAGTGAAACAGGGGAAGTTTTAATGAATAAACTGTACTAATTGGCTGGGTAAAAAAAATTCTGAAATTTTATGGTGAAATGGTATATGAGTCTAGTTTCAGGGAAAATTTACAAAACTCAATTTGGAGCCCTGTAGCTCCGGATAAAATAAATTAGCGACTATGACGCAGAAAAACAGTTTGCTGGAAATTGCCTAAACAATGAAGTTATTCATGAATAAGTTTATATTTTGGTGTAGTTATGGGAGTAATTACTTATTTATCATGTGTTTACTTACTAAGCTATATGCTTACTCGATTTTATTTTTCTCTTGGTTATAGTGACTTCCAACAACTCGGAAATTGGAACGAAGTCAGACAATCATCTACACTATCCTTCACATTTGGGGTATTTTACTACTAGTGTTCCGAAATTTTATGGCATGTATAGACACTTTATGTAATGTGGGATCATCATGTAAATATATGTTATGGTTCCCTTTTAAATGTAGTGTTTATTAATAGTTAAACTATATGTGTGTTTATACAAATGAAATTGGTTGGTATATTGGAATGTGTTCTAAATTTGCAGGAGGTTTAAGCAAAAATAAGTAGAAATGCTGTCGAAAATTTTTAAAAATTTAGTAATACCTCATACTCTGTTCCGGCAAGAAATACGGGTAAGGGGTGTTACATAGTCCACATATATGGTGTGTACGGTTGGATGGGCCTTTCGAAGTCCTATGTGGTGTGTTTGGTTAGATGAGCTTAAACAGCTCTTTTGGGGTATGATCGGGGGACAGAGAGGTGTTTTGGCTGGATGGGTGGGTTTTTAATACTTGACTGCATTCATATGCATCTGGATGTGAACTACTTATTTGTAATTGGTTTTTTCGACATAACATTATGATGATAAGTATTATTGTATCGACCTGTTGATGGGTTTTTATGTTGGGTATTATGTATGCAATTTGGTGTGTTTTGACTGTTGTGTATTTTTGGGATGTTGGTTCCCAATTTGTTTTCTGTTTCTACATATCTCTGTAAGTGATTTTCATTATTGAACTACTATTTGGTTTTTGAGCTGTAATTTTGTTATTAGATACGTTTTGAACTCACACTGAGCTCGTTTAGCTTACCCCCTTAATGTTCCCCTTTGCAGGTACATTTTAGAATTCTGATGCTGGGCTTGGTATGCAGATGTCGTGGACAGTCGCGATAAGGAAATATGTTTAGGAGTCTGAACTATGGTATAATTTTAGTTTGGGTTTTCGAAAATGGTTTTCTTTTGACTAAAATTTTTGTAATAACGGGACTTTATATATGAGAGTTTTTATGGAACTTAAATACTATAATGTTTTTGGTTTGTTAAACTAAAATTTCCCATGATCAATTCGATGATCAATGTAACTTCCGGAATTCGACCTAAACTTCTAGGCCTGGTTTTGGGATTTTACAGTTAAAACCACCTCGAGTCACAAGCACTATTTCACATGTGACAAAAAATTATAAAAAATAAAAATCAATAAAAATTATTAAACTTTAATAAAAATGTAAAAAAAATACTAAAAATTAGAAATATATATACAAGTCATAAAAAATATAAAATTTTATAAAAATCATAAAAAATTATAAAATGCATCAGATGTAACACTCCAAACCCGGCCTGGACACTATGACCGGATCGGGCGGTGTCACATGGTAGTGTGTTTAAAAACAGTAACTTTGCTTAAAAATTTCCGTTTAGAAACTTTTTATTATTACTTATTAATTCTAAAATCGTGTTGTTTATTCAATCGAAAGTTTCCAAATCGTTTATTCAATGCGGAAGCTTTTAAAACGGTTTGCGTATTTGTAAGTATTTTGTTAAAATATTTATTTCTTTTGAAAACCCGAGTTATCCTAATTCTAGCAGTTATAAACCATAACCAATAAGAAATCCCAAACTAAAATAAAAATCCATAGAGGCCATATTTACAATAAATACCCAAATAAAATTTAAAGTCATAAATAAGTATGAAATAGTGCCAAAAGGGGGTCGTGTGGCCACCATCGAGTCCTTCGCTGCACCGATCCGTCAAGTTTAGGGATTACCTGTACAGATTAAACTGGCTGGACCCCATATAAACAAACAGATAGTATGCACATGATTACAGTCTGGCCTAAGCCCCTTTCAGTAACCGTATCTGTTTCAGTTTGGCCTTAGCCCATCTCAGTACAGAATCAGTCATGCAGTTGGGCCTTAGCCCATCAACGTATCAGTAGCAGTAACAAATATGCAATAAAAAAATCCTACCCAGCCAACCTCTACACACCATCTCCGTCCAACACTCCAAAAAGTACTGAGTGCGGCACTAGAAGGTAATTTGCAACTGAGCTGCCAGTAAATTAGGCTCGAGATCTTTCAGTAAACTTCCTCCGAACAAAATCAACCCCCAACCCAATGCAATGCAATATACAGTTATGACATGCTATAACATAGTAACAGCACATATAATATCAGTTCAGTGAAACATCATCGTGCTCGATAACATGTATACATATAAATCAATCATACAATCATTTTATTTAATTGGGCGTCTAGGTAAGCATACCGACCCTACAGTAGGTTCACAGTCGTCTTAGGTGACCCGTGCAACCTTGGCAACAAAGCAGTGAAAATGGGCTCACACACTCATGTTTTTTTGCCTGTGTGGGCCCAAACGGCCCAATTTGGCCTTGTCCGTATGGATCACACAGCCTGGCCCAGAATCTCACACGCTGGTGTGGCCCACACGGTCCAAATTGGTTGAGCCCGTATATCACACACAGCCTATCTAGCCATCACACAACCTGGCCTCATCCATCACACGCCCGCGTTAAGGCACACAGCCTACCACAAGGGTGACCATACGCCTGTGTGGCGTCGACAGTGAGGTTTTTGACTTTTTTCGAAACCTCATTTTCTGTGCAACCGAGTACTCACCTGGTTTCAATTCAAAGTTAAAGCCACCAAGAGCACTCTAGAACCTATTGTTGACCAACATTTCGCTCAACTAGTCACTTAAACGCTTAAATTAAACTTAACCCCAAAATGAAAAAATCCTATTCCAAGTGAAAAATCCTTACCTTACTAACTACGAACACTTCCCTCTATAACTCGGCACTAACACAGTCCCTCACACCTGATTTTCGGCTGTCAACATAGTTAAACAAAGGTTCCCAATTAATAACTTAAAAACCAAAATTTTGAAGTACATCATCACTTACCGAACGAGTGTGATCCTATGTTGCGTAATATAATAAATTGAAAACAAAGTTGAAAAGGGAAAGGAAGGAGAAAGGAGGATTCAACAAGAGGGAGGGTAGAATTCGGCAGCAAAGGAAAAAAATAGAGAGGGAAACGGCAAAGACTTTTTGCAAGAGAGAAGAAAACTAACTGAGTAACTCCTAAATCCCCTATTTTGCTCTTACTAAACCACATCCATTTCAACTACTTCAGTATTCCAGTCCCTCTCAAACACTCACAAGACATTAGCAGCAAAAATAATGCCCAAGTACAAACTCGAACACAAGACCTCCCTCACACCAACACTCCACTTAGCCACCAGACCAATAGGCCCATTCTGACATTATTTTACAAACAACTCTACTTAAACCCTTTAAGTAAGGCTAAGGCTTCAATCCTTTAAAAATTTCAAAATTTGCCTAAGTCGAGGCTTGAACTTGGGACCTCCCAAAAACTCCCAGAACATATAACCCCTAAAGCTGACAGATATTTGTCAAATGATAATAAAAACATAAACAAGTATTTTTGGGTCGTTACAACTCTACCACCTTAAAAGAAAATTTTGGCCTCGAAATTTACCTGATCAGAACAAATGAGGATACTGCTGACGCATCACATACTCAGGCTCCCACATAACCTCCTCAGTGCTATGATTATGCCATAAAACCTTAACTAGAGGGATGGATTTATTCCTTAAAATCTTTACGTATCTGAACGGGCTATTCTTTAAATGTCAAGTCTGGCCTAACCTCAATCTCCTCAACCAGAACAACGCGAGTAGGATCAAAATGGTAGCGTCTCAACATAGAGACATGAAATACGTCATGGATCCGATTCAACTCTGGAGGTAGCTCTAACTAATAGGCAACCGGTCCTACTCATTTCAGTATGCAATAGGGTCTAATAAACCTAGGGTTCAACTTACTCTTACGACCAAATCTTCGTATCTTCTTTCATGGCGAGACCTTAAGAAAAACGGAGTCTTTCATAGAATACTCGATCTCGCGTATCTTTAAGTCCACATAAGACTTTCGTCTATCGGATACCGCTTTCAATCGGTCTCGAATCAACCTAACTTTATCCTCAGTATCAGAAATCAGTTCAAGACCCAGAACTTGTTGCTCCCCCAACTCAGTCCAGCATAAAAGAAGTGCGACACTTACGACCATAAAGTGCCTCGTAAGGTACCATTTGAATACTCGACTGGAAGCTGTTATTATAGGCGAACTCAGCTAGCGGCAGATAGTCCTTCGAACTATCTTGAAAATCAATCACACAGCTCCTCAACATATCCTCTAGTATCTGAATCACCCTCTCAAATTGACTATCTGTCTGGGGATAGAAAGCAGTACTGAAGTCTAACCTTGAACCCATAGCCTAATGTAACTTTTTTCAGAACCGAGACGTGAAGGGAGGATCCCTATCAGATATGATCGAAATTGATACCCCATGCAGTCTCATTATCTCAGATACATACGGTTTAGCTAGATTTTGTAGCGAGTACTTAGTACAAACCGGTATGAAATGGGCGGACTTGGTCAATCGATCCACGATGACCCAGACAGAATCCTTTTTAATGGGTGTGAGGGGTAACCCACTAACGAAATCCATAGTCACTCGCTCTCACTTCCAAAGTGAAATCTTAACTGGCTGCAACAACCCCGAAGGTAACTGATGCTCAGCCTTAACCTACTGGCAAGTCAGACATTTACCCACAAAATCGATAACCTCTTGTTTAAGTCCTGGCCACTAGTATAACTCACGTAGGTCTCGGTACATCTTATTTTCGCCAGGATATATAGCATAGAGGCTACAATATACCTCTTTCAGTATCAATTGCCTCAATTCAGTGTTTTTCGGTATACAGATTCTCCCACGGAAATAGAGTGCCCATTCGCTATTCAGTCCAAAGTCCTCAGTAAGCCCACTCTCAACCTATCAGAAATGAAGACCCAACGATTCGTCTTCCAATTGCTTACCCTTAATCTGCTCAATTCACGCAGGCTTAACCCGAAGCTCAGCAAGCAGACTTCCTTCATCAAATAAACTTAGGTGAGTAAACATCGCCTTCAAGTCAGTCACAACTTTACGGCTCAGTGTGTCAGCCATTACATTCACCTTATTAGGATGGTATTCAATAGTACAGTCGTAGTCTTTAAGCAGTTCAATCTATTTATGCTGCCTAAAATTTAGCTCATTCTGAGTGAGAAGATACTTGAGGCTTTTGTGATCCTTGTAGATGATACACTTTTCGCCATATAGGTAATACCTTCAGACTTTCAATTCGAACACCACTGTGGAGAACTCTAGGTCATGCGTCAGATAATTCGCCTCATGAGTCTTAAGCTAACGAGACGCATATGCTACCACCTTACCTTCTTGCATCAATACACATCCCAAACCGATATGTGATGCATCACTGTAGACAGTAAACTCTTTTTCAGACTCTAGCTGTATCAAAACAAGGGTTTCAGTTAGTAAGTTTTGAGCTTCTCAAAGCTCTCTTGTTGCACATCAGTTCAATTAAATGATACACCCTTGAGTAGCAACTTAGTCAAAGGTGCCGTAATATAACACCCCAAACTCGGCCTAGACGTTAGGGCCGCATCTGTGATGTCATATTGGAGTAAGTTTTGGAAACTAGTAGATTAAATAGAGAAGCTCGTTTGTGTAAAAGCCTTGTTTGTGATTCTTTTGAAAAGTTAACTTGTTTAATCTATTTCCCAAATTACAGGTTCATTTTTATTTAAAACATGTCTCGTACTATGTCGTTATTACGCTTTAAAATGTTATCATTGTGGAAGTTTTTAAATCAGGTTACGTAGCATGATAGTTGAAAATCTTTTACTTTTTGAAAACTTGAATCCTACGGTTAACAGATATAAACCAATTTAATGAAATCCCCAAAATAAAAATAAAACTTAAAATGACCTTATTACAAAAATACCCCAAACAAATCTACTCTTACTAAAGTCAAAGCTTAGTAATGGACAGTGGTGTGGCCGTCTTCGAATCCCTCGTAGCACTGACCCGCCTAAGGATTACCTTCATAGTTAAGGAGAAAATGTGAGTTATGAAACTCAGTGTGTAATCCCTATTTCATAAATAGTCAAACATACAATGCACAACAATCTGGACTTAATTCCATATCGGTAGCAATATCAGTGTGGGCCTTAGCCCCTTACAGTAGTAGTAACAGTGTCGGCCTTAGCCCAATTCAGTACGGTATCAGAAATGCTTAAAGAGATCCTACCCAACCATCCTCTACACTCCACTCTGTCCAGCCCTACACTCTATGTGGGGAATAATTTACCCACCCAACCCTACACTCTAGAATAAAGCACCAATTTCAGCACTAACAGTATTTACAGCAGAGCTGCTAGTCTTAGGCTTATAGCAGTACACTTCCTCCAATAATATATATCCCACCTCATGCAATGCAACATAATATAAATGTACATATGATAAAGTTGGCATGCTTACATCACATAGGGGTATTTTCGTCATTTACCTCATAGGGGTATAACAATCATTTCATAAATTAGGGTTTTGGTATACTTATCGACCCAACAGTAGGTCCACAGTCGTTTCGTGCGACCTGTTCAACCTTAACAATTAAACATAAAAAATAGGCCCAAGCTCATAATACGGCCCATGTGGGCCCACATACTCGTGTGGCCCATTGAGCCCAAATAATAGCCTTGGCCATGCAACTACACAGCCGACCCAATAATCTTCGCACATCCGTGTGGTTTGCCCATGTGAGGCCCACGAGCCCGTGGGGTCCACACGGCCCATTCTAGCCCAAAATGGCCTAAGGTGACCTAATCCCATGAGATCGCTCGTGGTGGTCTCCACGATCGCATGCTCGTGCTTATATGCTTAGGCGACTAAACGAGCGGTCGCATGCCTATGTGGCACTGATGATACTGGTTTTCCGGCTTTTGTCATTTCATGATAGAAGTAGTGTGATTACACGCCTATTTGCGATAAGTGAGCAATTCTCCACAACGCCAACCTAGATTCAAACATAGCCCCGTGTTAGTCCTTTACACAATAACATTACCAACCTCACTTAATACCGAATTCTAGATAAAGTTAATGGTTGCCTACTTTGAATAGCAAACGATCGCTCTCCTTAATCATTGATCAAAACCGCCTTCCAAAACTTACTAAAATCTATATAGCATTACCACCCTGTTAGCTAAAATTGTGAATGAAAAGATTAAGACTAAAAGATCAACCCCTTACCACTACTTAGAAATATTCGGCATGCAAGGGCACACTCCAGGATTGAGTCCCACGAATAACAGTTACGCCCCTGACAGAAAGGTGGATACAAGATAGTATTAGAAAAGTAGCCTATGCCGAAAAAGGGAGAAAGAGGATTAGTTCCTTACCCAAATGCAGAGAGATTCGGCTTTCAAAAAGGGAAGCACAATCGGCTAACACTGAAGCCGAATGGGTTGAGAGGGAGAGGAGAAGTGATATTCGGCTAAACCCAAAGAAGGGGAGAAAAGAGAGAGTTGAGGGAAATCCATGAATGCAGAAGATAAGAAAAGAAAAGCCAATACTCAAACGAACCAAAAGATGTTGTAGGCCAAGAGAAAGATAAGAAAAAGGAGAGGTTCGACCAAGATATGAGATAAAGAAAATAAGTACACTTGAAAAACTGCCTAAGTAGTCAGAAACACAAATGTTTACAGGTCACACTGGAAAATCAAGAAATAAGAAAAATAAAAGCAAAAAATAGTAGGACTAACGCAAGTGAGAACACAAAAATCCCAAAAGAGAATTCGGCACCAAGCCCCTTAATCATCCTATGACTGAATGGCCTAGGAGAGTCCACATTCGACACCACTACTACCTCATCTTCCCACTTCCTTGATTCTTTCCTAATTTCCCTATTCCAAATTCAAACCGTTAACTCCCTCATCAAATCCCACTAATCTCTCATCAAATTCGGCTATCCACTCCCACACAACCACTCCACCATCAGAGTTTCGGTCAACCTCAACCACCTCCCACGCAAGAGCAAGAAAATATTACCCCTTTGCGCCTAGAGTAGCTCGAACTCGAGACCTCAAGGCTTACCACACACACCACCAGCCATCTGACTAGCAAGCCCTTCATGTCGTACAATACTTCTATTAATTTAAGAGTCTATTAGCAGAAACCAAGGGTTTGTTCAATAAAAAACCAATTTTTTTCCTAAAGCCTAGGTTTGAACCCAGGTCTTCTCGCACTACTCAGGGCCCTTAACTAACACAGCATGCCAACCACATACAACATAACAGACAATTTAAATTATTGAAGATTTGGAGCGTTACACGCAATTCGTGAAAACCCTTCTACAAAACGTCAATAATACCCTGCCAGTCTTAGAAAAACTGCGGATCTCAGATACAGACTTAGGTTGCTTCCAATCTAAGATAGCCTTAATTTTTCGAGGATCGACTCTAATCCCCTCAGTAGAAACCACATGTCCTAGAAACACTACTTCACGTAACTAGAACTCACATTTACTGAACTTGACATACAATTGTTTCTCTCGCAGAACCTGTAGAACCACTCTGAGGTGTTCATCGTGCTCATCCTCAATCTTCAAATACACCACTATGTCATCAATAAATACCACCATGAACCTGTTGAAACCATTTTTTTATAGAAAAAACGGGGATCGACGTTTAAAACAAAGTGTGGAGTCGCCACCAATCCTTTTGTTTAGGTGTGATTGGATCACCTAATAAAACATTTTATTCTATTTAAATCAATTTTGGCCTATGTAAATTTAAAAAAACAGGTTCGGAAGCCGGTTACGTATGAGGAAGGATTAGCACCTTCACTACGCCCAAAATTGGTACCAAATTGATTAAGTACTGTCCTTATGTCCAAGATTTAAAAAGATTTTGAAATATGGTTCCTTTTAAAACATTTGAGTGGCTCAAGTTGGTCGTCAAAATTCTCTCGTTTCAAAGGAATATAATATCACATTCAACACGATAGGACACGATCCTTTATACCTTCGAAAACATGATTAATTTTTGACTTCCCAAAGCTCATACATTGAAATTTACAAAAGGATGCCCAATTATTTAGTCCAACGAAAAATCGAAACCCAGCACAATAGGGCACAATTCCCCGAATTTCCAAACATTGAACATTGTCTTATTTTAGAGTTTTAGAAAACATGAGTGAAATTCTAAAGAAATATTTGATTATTTTGAACAAACGGGAAATCGAAATCCAGCACGATAGGGCACGATTCTCCGAATTTCTGAACATCAAACATTGCTTTCGTTTTAAAGTGTTTTTTAAATGAATAATTGTAAAATCATCTCAAAACGCATTAATTTGGCTTGAAATAAAATGGAATAATTAATTTTAAAAAGTTGGAAATTACAAAGTAACATTTGTACAAAAAGAGGAATAATAAACATGGGATAATATGCACACATAAAGTACAATACTTGGTGAATGAAGATAATATAACTTTATTTAACCAACTAACAAAACAAATAATTAAATATAACTAATCTAAGAAAAATGTAACCAAATTTTCAAGCATGGGTGGAGAACAATTGATATAACAATACAAAAAAATGAATAAATAATATGCAACAATAATATATATGGCATAATATAAAACTATCAATACAAAATGTACAAAACAAAATAGAAATTAGAAGCCAATGTGATATAAGACAATTTTAAAATAATGATGAATTGATGAACACATAATATACATAATATATGAATTGATGAATTTGAAATAATTTGCATAAAAGCCTAGGGATATATATAATCATTAAAATAGATGTTATAGAATGAAGACATTTGAATCAAACAATATGCAAAATGTTAACAAAACATTTATTTAAAATTGACAATATACACACAATATAGTAGAATTTAAATAATACATGAAATATGAAAGGATAGTAAAAATATATAATAAAATATGATTTTAGGAAATAAACTATATGCATAATAGATTTAAAAAAAACATATATATATACATAAATAAATTTTAGAAGCAATTATATGTAAAAAAAAACATGGAATTAAATATGTATCTAAGATCAAATATATGTACCACTATATACAAAAACATTTAAACGAAACATTATATAAAATGTTAAAATAATATGATATAAAAAGAACTTTAAAATGATGATTTTATAAAAACAAAATAAAGATATTAAAATAGCTCAACACATATATAAAAATATTAAGAACTTTAAAATAATAAGTATTACAAATAGAAAACTCAATTAAAATAATATATGTACAAATATATATATAAAAATATTTAAATGAAATGTTATACAAGATGTTAAAATAATTAATATAAAAACTTCAAAATAATGATTTTTTAAAACAAAGTAAAATTATTAAAGTAATCTCAACACATATAAAAAATATTAAGTGAATTCTCTTAAAAATAATGAATTAAATAAATAGAAAACTTAATTAAAATAAATTTAAAATAAAAGGGATAATTTATAAATAAAATAGACTATTAAAATTAAAATCGGGATCAAAGTGTAATGCGTGCAAATGTACAGGGATCAAAGCTAGAAATATTCTAGATCCCAAAACGCAACACTCAGGCGAGGACCAAATTGGATCTACGCGCGGATTACAGAGATAAATTAAAAAAAATTAAAAAAGCGAATAAAGCTCAATTGAACAACGACGCAAAAGGGAAGGATTTATGGCGCAAATATCCCCTTTAAGCGAGATACGCGGATCCTCACGGGTAACTGGATCAAGTCAGGTCGGGTATAGTCAACACGGCACCGTTTTGGAGCTACTGAAACAGGCTCAAAATGGCATCGTTTGTGGTCCTTTAAAAAGACTAAAAACAAGCCACATTCGGCCGAACCAACCCTAGCCCCTTTTTTCTCAAACAGTAAACCCTAAATTCTCTCTTTCAAACACCAATCCACCACCACGAACGGCGACCAGCGTTTTCGGGCTTCGAAGAGTTAGTTTTTTTAGCCTTGAGATTCCCTTTAGGCTTCGATTTCAACGAAGCTAAAAAGAATCGATGACCTATTCGCAAGGTAAGATCACATTTCTCCTCTTTCTTTTGTTTTTAAATGCAAATGATGAAAAAAATCGAAGGAAATAGATAAAAAATTAATAGGAAATTAAAGGGACTAAAAATACAAAAATCAACTTTTCAGAAATTGTTTTCGAATTTTTTCTATTCAGTATGCGTAAGGATTGACAGATTACGTTCGATGGCTTTTATATCCAAAAAATAAGAATAAAATAAATAAGAAAATCAAATTTCCTTGCTGTAATTTGTTGTATATTCTGTTAATCTGCTTCTTCTCGCAGGTTCGACAGTACGGAGGAAGTCCACTCGTGGGGAGGCTGCGGTGTGCGTGAGTAGCAGTTTGGTGACCTGAGGTTTCCAGAGGCTTCACCTGCCCGGGCCGTTTGGACCAGTTCTGGGATTGGGCTTATTGGGGTGTTAATTTATTTGGGCTGTTTTATGTAATTGGGTCTAGGTTAATAGGTTTGGTTTTTGTTTTTTTGGGTTTCAATTTAGGCCAATATTTTGTAAGCTGGACTGATGCTTTATTTTTGTTTTGGGCTATTAAAAAGTGGGTGTAAATGGAATTTTATTTATTGGTTCTTTTTTGGATAACTTTATGGGCCCGAGCGAAGTGGGCCTTCTACAGAACCTATCCAGATAGGGCTGGAACACTCGGTTCATCAGATCCATGAAAGCTTCTAGTGCATTTGTCAGCCCAACCATATCGAGTCCTAAATATTGTTTTGTGTACATTTATCTCTTTGACCCTCAACTGATGAAATCTTGATCGAAGATCAATCTTGGAGAAAACTGAAGCCCTTCGGAACTGGTCAAACAAATCATTTATTCTCGGTAAGGGATATTTATTCTTGATTGTCAACTTGTTCAATTATTGATAGTCAGTACATATACGCATGGATCTATCATTCTTTTTTACGAATAGAACTAGTGCTCCCCACGGAGACCTACTAGGGCGAATGAACCCACGATCTAGTAACTCTTGAATCTGAGCCTTAAGCTTTACAAGCTCTTTCGGTGCCATTCTATACTGAGCGATGGGCACTAGAGCTGTACCAGGAAGGAACTCAATCCCGAAATCTACTGCATGATTTTGAGGTAACTCGAGTAACTCTTCAGGGAAAATGTGCAAAAATACTGTAACCGTTCTGATATCCTTAACCGAAGAATCCCCAGAATCTGAAACACTGATGTAGGCCAAATACGCCTCATATCACTTACGAACCAACTTTTCTGCCTTCAATGCAGAAATTACATTCGATAAGTAGTTTCGATGTTCCCCAATTACGATTACCTCGCTATCCTCCTCAGTTCTTAATACAACATTTTTTGTGGCAAAATCCAAGCTCACTCGGTGTTTAACCAACCAATCCATTCTTAGTATCAGATCAAACTCTCCAAAAGGCAGTTCCATTAGATTAGCGAGAAAAGTAGCCCCTTGAACATCTAGAAGAACGTCTTTAATCAACTTATTCACCCTTACTGATTGTCCCAGTGGACTCAGTACAGTCACCTCACTCGCAGTGTTCTCAACCAAGATACCCATCTTCTCAAACATAGTATAGGCTATATAGGAGTGAGTGGATCTTATATCTATCAGTACAGCATAAGGTACATTATAAATAAAGAATGTACCCATGATAATGTCCAGAGTATCTCTATCCTCTCAGTGACATGCAGTATAAACCAGAACCGGCTGTCTGTTTCAGTATGACTAGCACCTCTCTCCGGTGCCCTCTGACCACGGCCCAACCCATTACCACATCTGACCTGACCATGGCTTCTTGGTGGCTACTGAATTGCTCTCGGTGGTGGTGTACTTCCTGTACTCGAAGCTTACATCTGATCGGACCTTCGCGGACAATCTCTATTACGGTGCTCTAATGAACCGTACCTCAAACAAGCTCCAGTTCTTTTCCAACACTCGCCTGATGGCGTTTAGCACAGTCAGTACATAGCAGCTATCTAGTGGCAGCAATAGGAGCCCCAACTCTGATCGGCCCATCAACTCTGGGCTTCTTTTTAGGCCTCTGAACAGAACTGGAGGGCTCCGAATCCCTTTTGCTCCTACCTCTCTCTCGGTTCTGGCGCTCAATGCGCTTTACTTCCTAGGAAATCTTCGCCTTATCAATCAGTGCAGCAAAGTCTCACTCCTTCTATGGAGCTATCAGAACCTTCAGACTATTCCTGAGGCCATCTTCGAACCGAACATATCGCTCATATTCAGTTGCCACTATACCTCGAGCATAGTGGCTCAGTCTAAAAAATTCGGCCTCATACTCGGTCACTGATCTATCTCCCTGAGTCAGATTTAGGAACTCTCTTCTACGGGCATCCATATAACTGGCCTTCACATATTTTCCCTAGAAAGCGGTCTTAAAGAACTCCCAGGTCAGTCGATCGAGCTGAGTGGCCTCCTTAATAATGAACCACCATTGATATGCCTCATTATGTAGTAGCGACATAGCACCATTTATTTTTTGCTCGGGGGTGCAGTCCAGATCGTCCATAATCCTTTCGGTGGCTTCTATCCAGTACTCAACCACATTAGGGGCAACTTCAGCAATACCTATGAAAAGCTCAGCTCCGTTAGACCAAAGTTATTCTACAACTAACCCGCAGCCTCCAGCTGCAGTATTGGGCCCAGCGACTCTTTGTAAAATCCTCAACATGGCCTAGGACAGTGCGTCGTCCCCAGCCGCTCGATCATGAGACCCGGTCTCAGTTATAGGTGAAGCCGGTGTCTCACAAGTATCCAAATTAGGCTGATTTCCAGATGACGAAGATCCAGCTCGAGCACCCCCACGGCCGCTACCACGGCCTTTTGTTCCTTGTCCGCGACTACCTCTGGTGCTCTTTGTCTAATTACGTTCTATTTGTATTAACAGTTTCAGTCTTTATTAACAGATATTTTATGAAAATAGTATTAGAAGTGTAAAATATGTTTCGTACATCACAGTGTCAATCAATGTCTATAAGTTTTTCTACAGTCCCAATATACTTTATTTAGGGTGTTTTCAATACAGCCTATCTATAGTAGTCTCAGTATATACTACCTACAATAGTTTCAGGATATACTATCAAAATAATTTCAGATCAATTCACAGTTTCAGAAAACTTACTGGATTGGCGCCAAAGACTCGGTATACCATATTTTCAATAAAACATTTAGAAATCAGTTCTCGAAAAATCACGTCTTAAAACCCACATCTATAGGCGAGTTTTAAAAACCGCATAGAAGGAGTTATTTATTTAGACAATGCCCAAACCCGGCCTAGACGCTATGGCTGGATTGGGCATTGTCACATGGTAGTGTGTTTAAAAACCGTAACTTTGCTTAAAACAATTTCCATTTAGAAACTTTTTATTATTACTTCTTAATTCTAAATGTGTTATTTATTCAATCGAAAGTTTCCAAATCGTTTATTCAATGCAGAAGCTTTTAAAACGGTTTGCGTATTTGTGAGTATTTTGGTAAAACGTTTGTTTCTTTTGAAAACTCGAGTTTTCCTAATTCTAGCAGTTATAAACCATAACCAATAAGAAATCCCAAACTAAAGTAAAAATTTATAGAGGCCATATTTTTTTACAATAAATACCCAAATAAAATTTAAAGTCATAAATAAGTATGAAACAGTGTTAGATAGGGGTCGTGTGGCCACTATCGAGTCCTCTGCTGCACCCATTCGTCAGGTCTGAGGATTACCTGTACAGATTAAACCGAAAGGGTGAGTTTGCGTAACTTAGTGTGTAATCCCCATATAAACAAATAGACAGTATGCACATGATCACAGTTTGGGCCAAAACCCTTTTTAGTAATCGTATCGGTTTCAGTTTGGCCTTAGCCCATCTCAGTATAGGATCAGTCATGCAGTTGGGCCTAGCCCATCAACGTATCAGTAGCAGTAATAGATATGCAATCACAAAATTCTACCCAGGTAGCCTCTACACACCATCTCCGTCCAACCCTACACTCAATGTGGGGATATAATCAACCACCCATCCTAACACTCTAAGAAGTACTGAGTGCGGAACTAGAAGATAATTTGCAGCTGAGCTGCCAGTAAATTAGGCTCGAGGCCTTTTAGTACACTTCCTCCGAACAAAATCAACCCCGACCTAATGCAATGCAATATACAATTATGGCATGCTATAACATGGTAACAGTACATACAATATCAGTTCAGTGAAACATCATCGTGCTCGATAACATGTATACATATAAATCAATCATACAGTCATTTTATTCAATTGGGGGTCTAGGTAAGCTTATCATACCAACAGTAGGTTCATAGTCGTCTTAGCTGACCCGTGCAACCTTGCCAACAAAGTAGTGAAAATAGGCTCACAAGCCCATGTTGTCTACCCGTGTGGGCTCTGTAACACCTCATAACCATGCCCTACGCCGGGACGGAATACAAGGTTTTACTAAACTTAAACACATGCATTTAAACGTTTTCGAGTCACCAAAACTTGATCAAATTTAAAACTTTTTTGAACTTTGTTAAATCTCCTTAATATGGGCCTACGAGGCCTCAAACATTAATTAGAAGCCATTCGAAACCAACTTAGGTTCTTAAATCGACTTAATAAAAATAACCCTTAAGACAGGGCACGCGCTTGTGTAGAAGGGCAACATGCACGTGTGGTCATTATAACATTGTCGTGCTGATGGCCCGTGTGACACACACGGCCTAAGCATCTAGGGACACACCCATGTACTATGCCCGTGCGAATTAAATTCTAAATTCGAACTTATAGGGGTTTTTAAACGGCCATGACACGCCCGTGTCCCTTACACAGCCATGATACGCCCGTGTTTAAAAACTTTGATATTTTGTTTCTGACGTCAACATCCAATAAGGGGTACACGGCCAAGGCACGCGTCCGTGGCCAGAGGCCGTGTCCTCCACACGGCTGAGACACATGGCCGTGCCTCTGCTCGTGTGTTTACGACCATGCATACTGACTAGCAAATTTTACGTGCAGTGGACACTCGACTGAATAACACGCCCATGGAACTGACCGTGTGTCACACACGGCCTAGACACACGCCTGTGTGTGTAGCTGTGTGGATAATATAAGGCTACCTACCAAACCTTTGCCACCTTGTAACACAAGCTAAGACCAACCAACATATCAAAATCTAACTTAATATGATTTCTCAACTAAACAACCATAGCTAAGGCCTACATACATTTCATAAAATCAATCATGCCAACAATTTCATATTCATGAAAGACTAGCTTACATTCATATAATTACTTTCAATATTAGCCATTTTTCATGGCCTTATACAAAATAGATCAAATATTAGATGGGCCAACACATTTGGCCAATTAACAGTGACACAAAACTCAAAAGTCAAGGTCCTATACTTACGATAATCAAAATAAAAGCTCTAACTATACCAAGTGCTTCAGATGATAGTGTGATCGATGCCTTCGATGTCCGATAATCCTCGAGCTAATTAGGCAGCACTATAAGAAAATGGAAAGGAGAGGGAGTAAGCATAAAGCTTAGTAAGTTGCATGAAAATAAACAACAACTACTTTTCATAAAGCAATATGCTCCTAAACTTTTATAGCTTATTCATGAATACCATAAATAGATGTAAATACAACTTACTCATCACCATCCAATACGACTCATATTGCATACATTGAGCCCATATCTCATACATTTCAATTAGGTACATGTACCACTCATCACATTATCATAACTTTTCTCATTTCGATATAAATCATAAACCTTTTGTTGAACCATTTGGAATGCCACCAGATACTCAATAGCCCTAACATGGGTTAAGATGTCGACGCCATGTCCCAGGCATGTTCTTACACTGGCTCTCATCTGTCGGTGTCGATGCCATGTCCCAGACAGGTCTTACACTGACACACAACAAGCTGACCCCATGTCCCAGACAGGTCTTACACTAGCTTGTATCTAGCGAGGCCGATGATGTCCTAGATATGTTTTACACTAGCTTTCGCCTCAATGCTGATGCATGTCCCAGACATGTCTTACACTAGCACACAAATGACCCAAGTGTCTTGGCATGAATATTCGAAGATTCCTAAGGCTCAACTGAGAGTTCTACTACTTCAATTCTCATCATGCTTAGTCATTTCCACAATCAAATAATTTATGCTATAAAAATTCATTCATTCATACATGATAATAGTTGCATTATTTACACACAACTTACCTCGGATTACAAAATGTAGGCAACTAGCCGATTTTAGTCCACTTGCTTGGCCTTCCCTCTATCTAGGTTCAGATTTTGTAATTCTTGATCTATAATGATAAAAATTCACAATTTTAATTTTTTTGTCAATCTAGGTATTCAACAATGTATAATAGGGCAAAATGACCATTTTGCCCCTAGACTTTCACAAAATGACCATTTTACCCCTAGACCCAAAACTTGATTTTTATCACATTTTCTACTTAACCAAACCTAACTGACCATTTATTACTCTTATGACAACCCCAAATTTCCAATATTTCACAACATTATTATCTATTTTACAAACTTTACAAAATGGTCCTATTAGGGCTTTCATGAGAAGTCTTTTCACAAAAGTTGTTTATTTCACAACCATGATTCATTTTCTTCCATAAAACTTCAGAAAACAACATGAACACACTCATGGTAAAACCCTAGACTTTCAACCATTTTGCAAAATAATCCCCTCATTTGAAAGCTCATGCTACAAGGGTTCCACAAATACAAAAATTATAAAAAAAAAGTCATCAAAACCACTTACTTGTTGGGAGATTAAGTGGCTGAAATTTTTCAAGATTCCAAAATCCTCCTATGGCTGATATTTTCAGTAAAGAAGAAAGAATGAATGAAAAAGATGAAAGCTAGGCTTTAGGGTATTATTTTATCACACATTAGGTCATCAAATACCTAACACTTTGACTATCTTATTTTCTTTGTCTTATGGCCAGCAAAGCCTCTCTAAAGGTTTTAATTGCCCTTTAAGGACCCCCAATTTAAGTTTCATGGCAATTTAACACCCTTAGCTATCAAATCAAGACTTTTGCATTATATGCGATTTAGTCCTTTTTCGTAATTAAGCATGAAATCGCTAAAATTACTTCACCAAATTTTTCATGCACTAATATAAACATGATATAACTCTAAAATAATAATAAAATAATTTATTTGGCTTCAGATTGGTGGTCTCCAAACCACCATTCTGGCTGAGCCCAAAATTCGGCAGTTACAGGCTCACACGCTCGTGTGGCCCACACGGCCCAATTTGGCCTTGGCCGTGTGGATCATACAGCCTGGCCCAGAATCCTACATGCTCGTGTTACCCACACGGTCTAAATCGATCAAGCCCATGTGTCGCACACGGCGTACCTGGCCATCACACAGTCGTGTCTAGTGTATATGACCTGGCCTTATCGATCACATACCCTTGTTAGGGCACACGGCCTACCACATGGGTGACAACATTCCCATGTGGCGTCGACAGTGAGGTTTTTAGCTTTCGCCAAAACCTCATTTTCTGTGCAATCGAGTACACACCTGGTTTCGATTCAAAGTTAAAACCACTACGAGCACTTCAGAACTTATTATTGACAAACATTTCTCTCAATTAGTCACTTAAATGCTCGAATTAAACTTAACCCAAAACGAAAAGTCCTCTTCCAAGCAAAAAACCCTTACCTTACGAACTATGGACGCTTCCCTCTATAACTCGGCACCAGCACAGTCCCTCACACCTAATTTTCGGCTGTCAACACAGTTAAACAAAGGTTCCCCAATTAAATAATTTAAAAATTGAAATTTTAAAGCACATCATCACTTACTGAACGAGTGTCACCCTATGTTGCGCAATATGACAAATTGAAAACAAAGTTAAAAACGGAAAGGAAAGAAAAAAGTGGATTCAGCAAGAGGGAAGGTAGAATTTGGTAGCAAAGGAAAAAAAATGGAGATGGAAACGACAAAGACTTTTTACAGGAGAGAAGAAAAATAACTAAGTAACTCCCAAATCCCCTATTTTGCTTCTACTAAACCACATCCGTTTCAACTACTTCAGTATTCCAGTCCCTCTCAAACAACCACACGGCATTAGCAGCAAAAATAATACCCAAGTACAAACTCAAACACAAGACCTCCCTCACACCAACACTCTACTTAACCACCAGTCCAATAGACCCATTCTGACATTATTTTACAAACAACTCTACTTAAACCCTTTAAGCCAGGCTAAGGCTTCAATCATTTAAAAATTTTAATATTTGCCCAAGTCGAGGCTTGAACTTGGGACTTCCTAAACACTCCCAGAACACATAACCACTAAAGCTGACGGATATTTGTCAAATAATAATAATAACATAAATAGGTATTTTTGGGTTGTTACATCAGAAGACCCTTTAACCATTAACTTTAATTGTTGTTTGTTAAAGTTAATGGTCCCTAGTTTTTTTTTTCAGTTAAAGTCATCACATGTCGCAATGTAGTGTAACATATGGCGAAAAATGATAAAATGTTTCTTTTAGGATTATAATTTTTATAATTCTTTTACGAATTTTATAATTCTTTACATTTTTTTATCATTTTCTTACAACTTTATAAAATTTTATCTATTTTTTTCTATATTTCTATATATTTTATAATTTTTTACGAATTTTATAAAATTTTACAATTTTTGTAATCTTTTTCTAATTTTTAATAAAAAAATAAATATTTGTTATATTTTTATTAAAATAATAACAGATAAATATTTCTTAGATTTTTTATTAAAATTTAATAACTTTTATAACTTTTATAGATTTTTATTTTTTATTATTTTTTTGCCACATGTCACGTTGTAGTTGTGACACATGATGACTTTAACTAAAAAAATTAGGGACGGTTTGCTTTAACGGTCAACCATTAAAGTTAATAGTTAAATGGCCTTTTTAATGCATTTTTTGACAATTGAGTACAAAAAAAAAATAGGGCTTTAATTGCTTTTTTGAAAAAGTTTGAGGGCCTTTTTGATGTATTTTAGTAATTTAAGTATCCAATTGAGTGCAAAAAAAAAGGAACTTAATTACTTTTTTTTTTAAGTTTAAGTATTCAATTGAGTGAAAAAATAAACTTAATTGCTTTTCTTGAAAAAAATTAAAAACTTTTTATACCCTTTAAACCAAAGAAAAACCAAATTATAATTTCAACATTTGTCAAAGGACAAATGGACTATGGTACTACAAGAACCAGGCTGCTGGGCCTCTGGGTGGTGGTCCAACACCATTTTTTAAAATGGTTCAAGCCTTCAAAAGTTTGCCCACCCCACACCTGAAGAAATGTTCTATGCCTACTTGGGTTTTTTTGTTCTCTCTTATACAATGTCCAAGTTTCCCGCTGGGTTACTGGGGGCATTTTACTCAGATTTGAAGTATCGAAAGGATGTCTATATTATATAAATTATATTAAGGAGTCCTATTAAAATCAAATCAAGAAATATGGGCTCACCCTCCATGGTTAGGGTAATACTTCAATATTTGTATACCCAAATAACATGCATGGTACATGTCGTAGACACTTCAAGACACAAACATAGGTCGAGCAACAGCACATATGTGTTAGGCCTTTAACCCCCAATTGCTCAATAAAAATAAGAGATAAGACTATATTTAAACCCTCTTAAAAGCCTTTCCTCAACCAATGTGAGGTTATCTACATTGTATTATCAACAATTACAAATTTAAATACATTTAAACATATATATATTTTAAATTATTTCAATAATAATAATATCAACCAAATTAAAAATTATATACTTAAATTAATTGATTTGGAATATATGTTTTTATCTTCTATGTGTAAAATAGTACATAAATTAAACCTTATCATTACCAATTACCATGGCATTCTGATAAATTATTTTACTTTAATTTTATTTTTACGAAATCGAAAATCTATTATAACAACAATTGAGTCAATTTTTTTTATTTAATTATTACATGTGATGCATAATAAATAGACGATTTTTTTAAAATGATTACCTTAATACTAATGAAAGTAATATATATTGATGTAACTATTTCATGTAATCTTTTAAATCTTTTGTATATTATAGTATTTGACACATATTTGAAAATAGACGTGTATTACTTTTCCAAACATATATAGACAAACATATAAAATTTGAGTATGCTTAAAATATATGGATATCAGCAAACATAACTCATGTGACACATCATACCCTAATTTCAATTAATGAGGCTTTTGAAAATTTTGAGGTCTCGTATTCAAGTTTCATGATGTATAAATTTGATTTAAATTTATTTTAATTGAGTTGTCCAAATAGATTTTAGTTTGTGATTTAAGTTAAATTAATTATTCAATTAATTTTTTATTTATTTAATTATTTTTATGATACTATTCGTCTAATTATTAATTCTTATTGTAATTTCTCGTATAATTATAATTTATTTCGATGAGACTTTAAGATTTCAATGATCCAAGTTATATATTTCAATTTCAATTTTAATTAATCCAATATATATTATACGTTACTTATATTTATGTTTATAAACTCTTTAAAAGACTGACTCAAAAAAAAAAAACAAAAAAACAAAAAGGAAAACCCTAATCTTCAATCATAATTAATATGTACTTACATGGGACACTCCCAGCTGTTATGATAGGGAATTGGCCGTTTGAATTGAACTGTTTTTGGTGTTTCCCATGTCCATGGGACTTAATTGTAATGCTTATTCGCTATTTTTGAGACAGGTAACCGACACCATATGCAAATTAATCCATCTCATCAATGGTTGGGTTATCCTACTTATTAGCTAATTCACATGAGTTTATTATCAGTGTAGAGGAAGTGGATTTCAGTGCGTTAAAGCGAATTATCCTCTTATTTAAGGGTTGAGGAGGGGTTATGGCTAGTTCTAAGTATTGTATAAAAAATTTTTAAAAAGTTTTAAGTAAAAGTATAAGTTAAATTTGAATTTTAATATTCAAATCTTAAACTTAACTTAATCCGACTCATTTTCAAGTTTATAATATATATTGTCTTTTTTTTTATATCACATGTATATTAAAAATATGTTAGATATTTATTAAAAAAAAGAATTTTGATAATTACTAAATATTAAATAAAACTAATTATATTATTTAAAAAAGTTTAAAAAAAATTGTGAGTGGACAGAAATGATTTTAAATTAATCATTTATCAATATAAATGAATTAAGATAAAATATCGAACTTGAATAAATATATATAATATTAAAATTATACACAAAATCAATTTAAACTTTACTTATCAGAGCTTATAAATACCTCTAATTTTCAAACATGCCTCATTGGTGCCATACACTTGTAAATTATCTTTTATTATTTTCTCAATTTTATTAGATTTTGTAGTTTAATGCAATGTCCTTTTCATTTTGACTCTTCTTGGCTAGTTTTTCAATATTATTTGCCATCTTGTACCTTTCCAATTAATTTCATCACAGATCATTTGTGAAAATTTAAACCCTAAAATCATCTTCAATACGATGGCCATTGATTCCTCATTAATCCCTTCTCAATGAATGCCACTCAACTATAGATATTAATTTTTATTTGATTCTTGAACAACTTTTATATTATATATATTGAGTGTTTAATTTGTTTTTTTAGTGAGGAGAATCGGATATTTATAAAATATTATTATTTATCGAAATGACGTCTTAGGTAAACTCTATGCATACCAACATGTATACTGTTCTAGACTTAACACGTGTTCATCGAACCACTCAGTTGATTTCACACCCTTTGCCTACGAACACCTAGGAATATGCAAACTTAGCTCGCGAGCTCTCCCCGTAAGCCTTAATGTCTCTACCTTGTGAGGCCAAAGTTCCTCCTCATCTACTCGAGCTGTAGGTTGGTAGTTCGAAGTTATATTCAAGTTTCGGGTTGTTAACAGAAAATACCATAACAAAATATATATATATGAAATTTTTGTTAAAAAATCTTCATTAATCTTCTATTAATTAATGATTCAGAAATATAAATAGAGTCCAAGTTAAACGATTTTAACAAAAAAATATATAATATTAATATGATATATAAATTTGATATAAATTTAATTTGACCGACTCATGTACAAGCATATTGCAGGGGGTGTTGTTAATGCTGGTTTGTCTCATGCAGTGGCTCCTTTCGAAAGGTTCCAATGAGACTTTTGTCCTAAAGAGGTGTCAAGTCAGACTCTTTCTTTTTTCCTATATAAAAGCCTGAAAGGGCTTTTACTACCAACACTGCATTTCGGGGAGGGTGGGGTGTGGGGGTGCATTGCTGTCACCTTTGTAGGCCCACCGTGGCGGGCCATTCATTGCCTCAGCCCAGGGTTCACATGTAAATGAATGCCTTTGTCATCCTTATGTAATACTTACATAATGCTTGTTTCATATATGCTGCATCTACTTTTTCTTGCAAACAGCCTGGGATTTGAAACCCACATGTTGTTTTCTTGACCCTATTTTTTAAAGAAATTCCGAGCTAAGAGGTGTTCATGACTAGATTGGTTTTATATATGATTTTATATAATATATAAAATAAAATAAAAAATATAATATAAAGTAGAGAACATTTTGAATCAAATTCAAGCCTTTAATATTAGAGCTTAATCTTCATCCATCCAAATTTTTGCCCATGTCGCACCAGCTTCGTGAGCACAATATCACGGAAAATTTTAAAGAATAGATTGTGACACCACTTTTTCCAAGTTAGTAGCATTGTACCAAGAAAACATGTTTTGAGTTGGAATTGAGGTGAAGCTACACAACAATGGAACAAATGTGTTTAAAATTGACTACATATTCTACTCGATTTGTATTTACTATCAAGTTTGGCATAAAGATGTAATGTTATATTTGGTAGGCATATTATTTTTTATACATGTTTTAGCACATGGATTAGCAATAAATTGATTCAATTGATTATATTTAGTCACTCTCATGATTTATTTTTAGTAAAGAGAAAGAAAATTTTTCGCTTATTTTGAAAAGGCCTTATTTTTTATAAGAGTTATTATTTATCTTTCTAATTTCAAATTTAAATTTGTACTAACTATTCTTTATTTTATATCTAACTATTATAATACATACGTAATAAATAAGCTTTTTCTTCTGATTGTTACCCTCGTAACCAAACGAGACATATTTGTTATAATCCTAACAAGGTTTTAAAGTTTAATACCAATTCTAAATTTTTTGAAAATTTGATATTCATTATAGATTACTACATTCTTGCAAACATATTCAATATATCCTGGGAAGAGAATAATAAACATTTGCATACAAATGTTTTCATAAGAAATTACGAGTTAATTTGGTATCAGTTCGGTTAAAGAAATAACTAAAATACCTTATTATATACAAAATAATTTATATTATTATGAATATATTTCTATATTTTTAAAAAAAATTACATATAGTGAAATTTGAACCTATGGTACTAGCATCTATAAAACCTTAAATTTACTACTTCATCCAAAGATTTAATTCTGCTTTGAGATAAATTTTAATACTTGTACATAAGAAGGTTTTTCATTCACATTGCTATATCTTTACTAACTTTAAACCCTTGACTAATTAGTTGATGTCGGATTAACTTGTGACACCAATTTAGTTGGGAAAATGACTAAAATACCTACTTATACATAAAATAAGTTATAACATTTTAACATGCTGTAAATAATGGCAATACAAGCCAAAAAGAAATTGGAATACATTTAATATTCTTAACCAACTGTATTTACCTATTTAAGATTCTTTTTACTCAAAATCTAAATTAATTTAATTTATTTTAACTTTGTACATATTATATATATTATTAATTTCAAATCATATGTTTCATTATTTAGTGGATATTATTTTTACACGTATAATTATATTTTAAATAAATAATTTTCATGCAATACAATTATTACCGTAACCCTTGGATTTAAATCGATTTGTGAAAAATTTACGAAAATATTTTGACAAAGCATAAGATATTATTTTGAGGATAATTTTATTTTTTTATATAAAATACAGAAAAATATTTGCACATGATGAGATTGGAATCTAAAACATTATAATTTTTAATAACTCAAGTTTACCATTTTGACTAAAATTATATCAATTTTTTTGTTTTAAATTTGTTACATAAAATTTTCACTTATATAGTGGGTGTACCATAATCTAGTATATATGTGTACGCAAACAAAGAAACAAAAGGTAAAGACAGTTTTTATTTTTTATATTTTTCATGTTTGGCGTTTGTGGTCACTCCTCCTAATAATTTCATTTCAAAAGTTTGAATTTATATTTTCTCATTAAAAATATAATATATCTTACTATTATATCCTAAATTTTTGGCGGGGTAAAAACAAATTTATAACTCTATTGTCTTCGACAATATAAATTTGTTTAATTTTTGGGTGCAAATTTAGTATTTCATTTTTATTTTGAAATAAACTTGATTAAAATTAATTATTGAAAGAATTATCTCACAAAATGTGTGATTAGAATAATTTTGTAATTTTAAAAAAAATAAAAATTACATGACATGAACAAAATGCTACATCAATTGAAATGACAGGATATTTTATTTGATAAAACATTATGATGAAAGAAAATGAAATAGTTTTATGATTATTTTTTTATCTCATATCATTTAATAAAACATTATGACGAAAAATAAAATAGTTCTATTTTTAATTTTACGTCATATCATTTAAAATTTTATTATTTGTGTTCATTAAAAAAAATTCATAAGCGAAGTGACAAAAAGAGTTATATTTAAAATAAATTCGATTTCTATTACGATAACCTTTGTTTTTGGCATTTGTAATATTTTGATGTTTAAAGATAAAAAATAAATAAAATTGAAAGAAATATACACAAAAATTTAAGTGAAAAATTCCCCAATTGAAAAAAAAAAATCACGATCATTATAAAAAACAAAAACAACGAAGAGAAATTACAATGTGAAAATTATTATAATTCACAAACTATTCTCCCTACCCAAAAACCTGAAGTACACCCGTATTTCAAAAGCAAAATATTTAATTACGCCTCTCAAAATCTCTAAGCATAAATACAAGAGAAAATACTGTAAACAATAGAAAAAGAGGGATTAGAAAAAGTCAAATATATTGAATACTCAATACTTAGATGCTTTTATAAACTAAGTAATTGAGTTCTTTATATAAACTTGAAAACATACCTTATCATTTGCTTCTTTGATGTGTTGCGAAAATAATTAAAAATTTGACTAAGGTAAGTGCACTTATTAATTAATAGTACAGTTACGGTGAATATAAATATCGTTCCTACAAAGACTAAAAGTAATAGTGATTATCGTCTTTCTATTATTTAACCTAACCATTCGAGCGATTGATTAAAAACTAAAATTAACTAAATTAATTAACTAACGGACACAACAAAGAATAATTCACGAAAGTAATCGAGTAACAACCAAGACGCGAAATAATAACCAGGAAAGAATTCACCTAGATTTCATTTATCACTATCAATCTACATTACGCAATTTCTTTACTTAGCACATTGATCTGTAGAAATTCCTAAATTATGATAATATCTTTTTTGAGCATAAAAGCAACTGACTCTACGTTGATTAATTGGAATTTCTTTCTAATTAAAATCCTTATTATCGCATTAACTCGTTCTATGGATTCCCTGTTGGAGATTTTGAGTGGAGAAGATAGAGCCGGAGACGATATTAAATTAAACAGTAGACTTTGAGGCGTGGGTGATGCTTTCCAAAGAGAACTATTTGCCCCAATATAAAGTTGCTAAAGGATTAAGACAAAGGTCCTCCCAGAATACAATGAAGTTTTTGAATTTCCTTTAATTAGCAAAATCGAGGAATTTCTCAACTTTTACTCTAATTTTTAAAATTGATTTGATTATAATATATTTGTGAGCACCATAGACCATTTATTTATATACACTTAATGAACACTATTTTAAAGAGTCACAACCCTTTACATTTGATTTCCATTTAATATCTTAGAAAAACATGTTTCATGAAATCAAATGTATCCTTTGAATAAATCATCACTTTCTAATAAGTGCTCATGAATAATTATGAATTTGCAAGCTACAATTTCCAACAATCCCCCACTAGATTGCTAATTCCAAAAAATAAGTACACAACGATTATGCATAAAGAAGGGTATCCGCAGATTGAACCTTCCTTTAGTGCAAACTCTTTAAAGTATCAACAAAATGAATGGTGACTTGCCGCTTGAACCATCATTCTTAAAGTCAATACTGGAAAAATTTCACACATAACCGTAAAGTATTAGAGTAGCACCATTATGGCCATGTGCTTATCCCGTTTCATGAACATGTACGAGAGAAAACCATAAAGAAACTCTCATTGAAGTGGCTCCACTTCATGTCCATATAGGTGGATTTCATGACAACTAATGTTCATCCATTAAGAGTAAAACTTATCCTCCTAAAACATAAACACTAAATCATGATTCTTAGTGCACATTGTCATTCGATAACTTGTTATTACCCTTTGAACCTCAAAACTAACTTTTGGCTAAGGTAGGGTTTCCATTATCAATGATGCGATTAGAATGATTTTAATCCTATCTTAGTGGTGGTATTCTTAATGTAACGCCCCAAGTTTTTAATTTATGTTTTGATTAAATATGACACAAGTGTGTATTTACTTCAGTGGTTAAGTGTTCTAAGGTGTGTGTGAGGTCCCAAGTTCAAGCTTGGGCAAATTTTGTATTTTTAAGACTAAAGCCCTATCCCTAGTCAATAGGCTTATATTTATTGTTTGCAAATACATATTAGAATGGGGTGATGGAGGTCCTGTGTTCAAATCTTAGTGGAAACAATGAGTGTAATATCTTTTTGCTTCTAGATGTACTAGAAGTGTGGAAGATTTTGAGGGGAGGTGAAATTCTGATAGTGGGCAATTGTTGAGAGGATATTGTGGGGGTAGTGGATTGGGGGTTAAACTCATCTTTTGACGTTTTGTTTCCCCCAACTCTGTCGAATTTTTCCCTTTGATTTTTCATATTTTGCCGAAATTTACCTTTCTTTTTCTTTCTTATTCTCAATTTCGTTTCCAACTCGTATTGGTTGCACAGCGTAGTTCACTCATTCAATAAGTTTCGGTCTTCGTTTAGCCTTAAATTGTTTCTTTCTCTGAATATTGATTAAAAGGGGTTTCAGTTGGTTTTTAAGTGGTGGTCGAGGGGCTGGAGATCAGCCATTACCGTTTTAAGGGTGCGGAGCTCTTCGTCTTGATCAAATGTGAGGTTTTGTTAGAGTATCAATAGTCAGTATCGTTATGTTTTTTATTGAAAGACGATTTAAGTGACTGAAATTGGGCTTTGGATTGTCGACTTTAGGTTCTGGAGTGCTCGGGAGTGTTTAGGAATCAATACCGACATAGGTGTGTACCCGAAAACACAGAACATGAGAATTAGTGAAAGCCGAAAAATGATTCTGTCGATGCCACACGGGTGTGTGGTCGCCCGTGTGGTCGCCCGTGATCGACGAACCTAGCCATGCATACGTGACACGGGCACATGACACGACCGTATGATGGCTAGCGAGGTCGTGTGCGACATGCGGGCTCCACCTATTAGGCTGTGTGGGCCTCACAGATGTGTAGGCCCATACGGGAGAACCACATGGGTGTGTGGGATTCTGGGCTAGGCAGTGTAATGCACACAACCAAGGCCAAATTTGTTATCTGATTATGTGCTGCATTACGGTACAGCATGGTATATAGGGATGGGTGGGTCGATTTTATCCCCATATGTTGTGTAGGGTTGGACGAAGATGGTGTCTAGAGGCTGGTAGGTAGGATTCTGATATTCTTTCTGCATATTGTATCTGACATAGGCTAAGGCCCTAAGTTGTATCTGACTCTGTATCTGATGGGTTAAGGCCCTAACTAATTCTATAAAGGGCTCCAGCCCCTGACTGTTAATTTATGGCATCTGATGTGTATTCTGTATGTATGATTATTGTGGGGATTACATACTGAGTTTACGAAAACTTAATTTTCTGTTTAATCTGTTCAGGTAATCTCCAGACTTGATGGATCGGAGCAACAGAGGATCTTCAGTGGTCACACATAAAATCTTAGTCCGTTTTTCACAAATTTTTCTTATTTATTACTTGTTTGGGTTTTTGATAAAATCCTTGACTTGGACTATTTGGTTTTTATTTCAAAACTTTATATTGTTTTATGGTTATTTAAACTGAACCTCAACAAAACCAGGTTTTCCTAAAACTAAAAATTTCTTAAACCTAAATGAATTTCTCCTAAATTAATTAATTACAATAGCTTCCGTTTAAAAATGACAAGTTTTGAAACAAAGCATCTAGTGCGTGATTTCTTTCAAATTAATTAAAGGTTACTTAACTGGAATGATTTTAACTTAAGGAGTTCGATTTCAAAATCCATGCCATGTGACATCGCCAGATTCGGCCATAACGTCTAGGCCGAGTTTGGGGGTGTTACACTTAACCAAATCTTTTGCAAACCTTTTGTTAATAGATCCGCTAAATTGTCAATTGACTTAACATAGGTAACAGTTATCACACCGTCCCCAATCAATTGTATCACATACTCATGTCTCAAAATTAAATGTCTAGACTTTCCATTGTACACCTTATTGTACACTTGAGACATGGTGGATTCACTATCACAATATACGAAAATGGTGAACCTATGTTGTGGCCACAACTTTATATCTAGCTAGAGATCTCTTAGTGATTCTGTTTCCTTCTAGTAGCTGCCAAAGCTATAATCACTATAGAATTCATCCCGATGTGGACTTATTGTCACTTAGACTTGTAATCCAACTTGCATCTGAGTAACCTTCTAGTATTACGAGATAATCACTATAGAATAATCCCAAATTTTTTGTTTTCTTAAGATAGCCAAAAATCTTACAAATTTCTTTCCAATGATTGGTACTATGACAATTTGTAAATCTCGTCAATTTGCACATAGCAAATACGATATCAGGTCTAGTGCAATGCATTGCATACATTAGACTTCCAATTGCACTAGCGTAGTCAAGTTGCGCTATAGTCCTACCATTATTCTCACTTAATTTGAAGTTCGAATTGTATGGAGTGTTTGAACTTTTCCAATACTTTCTCAATGTAGTGAGATTGGCTTATTGCAGAACCCCTTTCATTCTATTTCACCTTTATACCTAGAATTGTATCTATTTCATTGAGATCCATCCTCTTAAAATTCAAGGCTAGATACTCTTTGGTCTCACGAACACCTTCTATATTTGTCCCAAAAATCAACAAATCGTCTACATAAAGACAAATAATTACACCATACCTATCGATGAATTTAGTGTAGATACATTTATCTGCACCATTATGTAAAAAACTATATGACAAGATAATCGAGTCAGATTTTTCATGCCACTGTTTAGGCGCTTATTTTAAACCATATAATGACTTGATCAACTTACACCTTCTGGCTTCCCCATGTAGACTTTATCTTCGAGATCACCATTAAAAAAAAAAGGTTGTTTTAGCATCCATTTGATGTACATGTAACTTATGGATAGATGCAAGTGTTATAAGAATTCGAATGAAGGTCATCCTAGCCACTACTGCATAGGTGTCAAAATAATCTAGGCCTTCCTTTTGCATTCACCAACCTAGCATTAATGGTTGGAGAACCCCTGTTGGAGTATTCTTCCTTTTAAACACCCATTTACACCCGATAGGTTTCGATCCTTGAGGAAGATCAACTAGAATCCAAGTATTGTTGGACAATATTGAATCCATTTCATCATTGATCGCCTCTTTCCAAAAAGTCGTATCCCTAGAAGTCATGGCTTTACCATAGGATTTTGGAGCACCAATCACATTAAACATTATGGGGATCTTCCTAATTACATATTCTCTATTTTCCTCAACAAGGAATGCTAGAGATTGCAAAGAAAAGAAATCAGGATCAAAGTCCTTTACTTTTCTCACTCTTTGACTTTTCCTCGGCTCCTTATCCTTATTGTCACAAAGACATCTCTTGGTTTGATCACTTGAGATCATTGGTTGATATTCTTTTTCCAAATTCGTTGAATCATTAAAAACTTTATTTTTAATGAATACATCTTTTGTTTCAATTATCGTATTTGACACTAAGTCAATAACACGATAAGCCTTAGAGTGTTAGGCATATCCAATGAATGTATCATTGATAGCTCTTGGTCCTAACTTTTTTCTATGTTGGTCGGGAATTCTATAGTAAGCCAAACACCCCCACATTTTAAAATAATCTAAGTTTGGCGTCTGACCCTTCCATAACTCATATGAAGATGCTTTGTACTTTCTCGATGGTATTCTATTAAGGATAACATGCAATCAATAATGTTTCACCCCATATTATATAGAAGTTTAGCATTTAACAACATCGAGTTAACCATATCCATTAAAGCACGATTCTTTCTTTCTGCCGAACCATTTTGCTCCAGAGTATAAGACACAGAACACTCATGTACCATATCTTGTTCCTCACAAAATACATTAAATTTATTTGAAAAATATTCGCCACCTCTATCATTATGAAGCACATTGATTTTCTTACTAAAAAATTCTCAACTTCATTTTTAAAACTTTTAAAGATATCAAAAGCCTCGTTTTTACTTCTCATGAGATACATATAAGTAAATCTAAAGAATTCATCTATAAAAGTGATAAAATATCGCTTTCCACCTCTTGTTAGACTTTTATTTAATCCACAAGCATCCGAATGGATTAAATTTAACACTTTTGAATTCCTTTCTCTCTTATTAGGAGACGAATTTTTGGTAATTTTTAATGCAAACTTCACATTTATCTACAAAATCATCATTACTTAGACTGATTAACCATTCTTTTCATATATTGTAAATTTTTAATATTAAAATATGCTAAAAACGCATGCCACAAAGGATAAGATTCAAGAATATAAGCAGAAGAATTAACTTTATTCATATCAATGCTCAACTTGAACATGCCTTCGTTATAATATCATTTTCCTACAAATATATCACCCTTAAGTAATACTAAATTATCTGATTCCAGGATAACTTGAAACCCCTTGTTACTTAGAAGACTCGTGGACACTAAATTCTTTCTCACATCGAAAATATGAAACACATTGGTCAAAGTCAATTTCTTCCCAAATGTGAAGTTGATTTCCACCGTCCCTTGATCGAGCTTGTTAACCGATTGATAATTGCCCATAAACACTTCATGGTTTGCTACTAGTTCATAACTCTTGAATTGTTGTCTGTTATTACACACATAAATAGTAGCTCCGGAGTCGAGCCACTAACTCCATAACTATGGCTACTAGGTCCATGTCCTCTACCATATTGGCTTTGGAAATTTTGGCATATTGCTTCTTTTTGAAAAGTTTGCAATCCTTAATGTAGTGTCCTTTCTTATTGCAATTATAGCAACTGTGGGATTTTTTTCTTCTTATCTTGTACATCCTTGCTCTCGGATATGGCCTTTCGCTTTCCAATTCGAGAGTTCTTGGACTCGCTTACATGATTCACTTTAGAACTTTGGGGAAGATACACCGTATCACGCTTCTAAGTTTCCTCTTCAATATGCAAATGCCTAAGTATTTTCTCCATAGTGAAGTCCTCTGCCATATGAAAAAGTTTCTTCCTATAATTTTTATAAGATGAGGGCAACTTTGAGATGATAGCCCTAACATGTAACAATTCCAAAATAACAACTTTCAAGTCACGAAGTGTAACGACCCAATAGTCTAGGGGTGTCGAAAAATGTATTTTTGGGACTTTGTTCCCGTAAACCAGACTCGTAAATATTTATTATAAATATTTATGAGGCTAGTTGTGTAGTTGATTAGGTTTCAGTTAAGTGAATTTACTTGAATTAAGAGTAATTAGGTATAAGGACCAAATTGCATATAGGGTAAAAGTTGAATTATAGATTAAAGAATAATTAAAGGGACTAAATAGGCAATTATACCATTTTCTCTTTAGTAGGACGACAACATTAAGTAAGATATTTGTAAATTTATTTTAGATATATTATAATATGAAATCTTAAGTATTAAGTATATATATTATATAATTATTATAAAACAAAAGTAATAAAAGAATAAGTAAAAGAAATAAAGAAAGACAAAGCCAAACAAATTAAAAAGAAAGAAAAAGAAAGAACAAGAAAATGAGGAAGAAGAAATAGACGCACAACCTTAGGGACTTCAAAGTTTTCAAGTTCAATTGGTTAGTCAATTTAGTCCCATTTTCTTGTAAATAGTATGTTTTTAAAATCCCAAATGTTAATTATTACCCGACCCATGTTTTAGTATTGATTGAGTTTTTAAATATTGTTAATGTTGAATAGGTTTAGTAATATGGATTAAATTGATAGAATTTTAAGCTAGAAGTGAAAAATGATTAAATTGTAGAATAAATTATAAATTTTGAGTTATAGGGACTAAATTGTAAAAAAAATGAAATTTAAGGGTTTAAGTGAAAATAAAGAGTTAAATTTAGTTTAAAGTGGAATTTGTATGAAAATATAATATTAATTGTGAATAATAAAAAATTAGTTTCAGTTTAGGGACTAATTGAAATTTGGTCAAATATTGAGTCAAAATTGAAATATTGAATATGAAATTGAATTGTGTTATATTGATAAATTTTAATTGTTTTAATTTTGTAGCTAACATCGTACTAGAATCCTTGACTAAAAAGGGGAAAGATAAAATTGACGTCGAATAGCTTGGAATTCTTGGTTTGTATTTCTATAATCCGAACTAAGTTGTAAAATTATTGCATTTTGATTTCTTGCATATGGTAAGTATTGGAGGTGAGAACTATTGTCTTTTACAATTGAAATGGATTGATTTGATATGTGACGAATTTATTAAATTTATATAAATTGAATTGAATTAATGTGTATATATGTGATTATATGAAAATTTGATATTGGATATTGGTTATATTTGAAAAGTAAAATGTAACTCTATTAATGGTATCGGGCTGAGTCGGATATAGATGGCATGCCATAGGAAGGAAGAGTTTAGAGATTTCTTTGACTTCGAGTCTATGAGGCACTGGGTGCCAAACTGATGTATTAGTTGGATTCGTGTATCCTTCCGAGTCTGAGTCGTGTTAATAGGGGTAAATAAATAATAAATTTCTATAATTGATATTGATTTGACATAATATAAGAAATGGAAGTGATATAGTGAATTGAAAATAAAATGTGGAATATGTAACACCCCTATCTCGTAACCATCGCCGGAATAAGTAAGGGGCATTACCGGACTTGTAACTCATGACAGAACGGTAAAACTTTTTTTTCATTCATTTGGATAAACACTAAACTCAGCCAGGGATAAAATGTAAACTTCTATAAGTAAACATCCAAAAGATGCCATTTTCATATGGCTTATATACAATAGTCAAAATATCATTCTACTATATTGTCTATCCTATACATGCCATAAGCTAAGTCAAATTACATAGTTGCCATAATGGTAGATAGTGTGACGAAGTGCTGATGATCCCCGAGCTGGTAGTCAGAATCCACAACCTATAAACCAAAACATGATCGAACAGAGTAAGCTTTTGTAAGCTTAGTAAGTTTTAAGTAAAACAAAGTGTTCTCATTCACTATCATTGGTCATTCATTTCAACTGTTCGATGAAGTTAATCTAGAGCTTCATCTCGAACTATAATATCAATAAACGCATCACTTGGCTATCACATATATACTTTCGAATGATAATGATCTAGATGGTCAAATATTTCCAAAGCACATTCTTCATCAAATTTCAACTTTCAATAATCTTTTCCACTTGCTCATAATCACATCCATATTTTTAAGTATTTCCACATGACAAGTACTAAATTACCGTAGGCACATAAAGAACCAAACATATTCCTTATCACATATACGTAAGCTTACAAAACATAATCCTTACCTTGCACTGGCACATCTAGCTGAACCCAACCCATACTCAAATCATAAGGCTTTTGGGCAGAATATGCACTAATACATAAGAATATTTCATCACATACTTCATTATACAAGCATACCATTACCAATTAGATCATTCTCATATTTAGAGTTATAATATTAATCACATTTACCTACCTCTTTGATACTGATAATTCACCTCGAAATCACTCCATCGATGAGTAAGTAATACGTACCTGAACGTCTTAAATACATAATACTTATTTGATGGTAACTTATTGCAGATACTCAATACCAAAGTCTTACTTGAATCCTAGCATTTAGCCGTCGGGTCTTTAAAGCTCGGATATAGTACGAGCACGAAGCCTACAGACATTAATCAGGATAATATTCTCGCATAAAGCCTGCGGGGTTTTAACTCGGATATAGTACTGACACAAATGCCCTTCGGGACTTATCACATTTATATACTTTCACATCCATCACATTGGCCATTCGGCCTTATCACATATATACACCTTCACATCCATCACATCGGCCATTAGGTCTTATCTCATATATACACTTTCACATTCATCACATTGGCCATTCGGCCTTATCACATATATACACTTTCACATTCATCACATTCATCACATTGGCCATTCGACCTTATCACATATATACACTTTCACATTCATCACATCGGCCATTAGGCCTTATCACATATACACACTTTCACATTCATCACATCGGCCATTCGGCCTTATCACATATACACACTTTCACATTCATCACATTGGCCATTCGACCTTATCACATATATACACTTTCACATTCATCACATTGGCCATTCGGCCTTATCACATATATACACTTTCACATTCATCACATCGGCCATTAGGCCTTATCACAAATCACATATACACACCTTGTACATCAATTTCATCATAAAAAAATTGACTAGGTATACTAGTCATTTATGGCTTATAGCTTCACTTTAATACGGATTTGGTACTTTGATTACCAATATTTAATCGATAGCTTATAAGCAACTCAAATAGTTTTATTAAGGTTTACAACATAATCACAAATTCAGCACAAGCTGTTTTTCCTGAGCAATAGTCATTAAATTATTCGTAAATGGAGCTACGAAACTCCAAATGAAGTGCTGTTAATTTTCCCTGAAAATAGACTCATACATATTTTATCCAAAAAATTTTCAGAATTTTTGGTTTGGCCAATCAATGCCAGATTTTTCTTCAAGTTTCCACTATTTCACTGTTTGACTATGCTGACCACTCTTCACTACGAATCAAATTTCTCATTGTACAAAATTCAAAATATGTTATAGTTTATTTCATTTGAAACTAGACTCACTAAGGCATCTAGAATATAAATTTTGTCTTTTAAAATTTTTTGTACAATTTATAATGATTTTCTAAAAACAGAACAGAGGATTACAGTGTCATTCTGCACTGTCTCACACAACTTTAAATATCTCATTATCGGAAATTCCTTTGCTTACACGGTTTCTTTTATAAGAAACTAGACTCATTAGGCTTTAATTTCATGTTTCATTCAGCCTCTAATTCAAGTCCATAAATTTATGGTGATTTTCTAAAGTCACGTTACTGTTGCCGTCCTAAGCAGACTATTTCAAATTACACTTAAATTCCCAAGCTCAAACACTTAAGAACTTACCATTTGAGCTTAGAACATAACATGGCCACATCATATCTTATTAAATCAATTCATCATGTCCTATTATGATTGAATTTACTCAACGTTTAATCACTTAAAACTTACCTCGGAAGTGGTCGACGACTAGATATCCACGGCTATTCGTTTACTTTCTCTTTTCCCTTATCCGACTTTGATCCTCTAAGCTCTTGAGCTAAATCAAACAATTTACTTCCCAATCAAACACACTCACACGGCATCCATATACATTTTAGAACCATTCTTAACATATTTACTACTCATTTACAAACAAAATACTCATATCACATTTATAAAACTACCTTTCATAAACACTATGTATAAATATGCATTTCTTCACTATTTACTAAGTCAAGCCAAACCACATGATTCATTAATCGTTAATATATATATACAGCATTAACAACTTCACTTAAGCTTAAGTATAAAATTTGGTCTTACCAAATTTTGCACATTTTACCAAAATAATAACCACCAATTTTACACATAAGTGTCGAATCAAATCATACCATAGTTACAATATCACTTGACTAATGAAATATCCAAAATATCAATCTATCATTTACCAAATTCATAAACCACATATAAGGCACATTTTAAACTCAAGCATGTAACTTAACAACTTAACCATTAGTTGCCTAACCACAAACAAAACATATCATAGGCATGTAAAAACATATTTTACCAGTTGATAGCCAAATATAAATATACAACCCTTTACCATTTCCAAAATACATATGCATGGCCAACCTTTTAACCATATATTCGGTCATAAAACTTATTCTTTAATAATTCAACCAATTTCACAATTTAAATCAAAACTAATTGCATCATTTATAACCGTACCTAAATGAACATCAAATAGTATACAAAACATATTCATAAGTTAATATCTCAAACCTTACCTTAACAACCAATATGCAAGATATCACATATTCGTAACTTAGCTTATGAAAGCATATGTATTATATCATAAACACATCTTTTACCAATTACCTTACTTAAGCCAAATTTTATAATCAACCACAAAAAAAATATACCACAAATCATACTTCCAAAATGAGCTACTTCCATGGCCGATTATATTTCATCATTAACATATCTCATTTTCGAATCATATAATCAACATCACAAACACATCACCAAAACACAAATCATACCTATCATATAACAAGCATAACAAAATAAACCAACCATGTCAAATATAACCATAATTTGATCAAACCTTGAAACCGAACTTAACAAAATAAACAAGCCATTGAATGATTAGAACTTGAACTAACCACCTTCTTTATACATAATTTTCCAAGAATTTCAAGGTACTTACCTCTTCCAAACCTCCTCTAAGCCGAACATGAAGCAAGAGAACTCCTCTCTTCTTCCTTTGATTTTTCAGTCAAGAAGAACAAAGAGGATGAAGCCTTTTTCTTTTTTTTTCTAGGTACGGCAAAAGGGGGGGAGCAAGGATGAAACAACTTTGGTTTCTCCTCCCACTCCCCTCATATTTTATTGTTCTTCCCACAACATGTTATCACAAATTGTTTATAATATGTTTTACCCATCCCATTTTGTCTATCCTAAATGTCCTGGCCAGCCACTACTAATTAAGTGGGGGAATTGACATGCAAGTCCACCCTTTTGATTTCATGCACTAATTGATCCTTATAGATTAACCTATCACATTTCAAAAGTGTCACACTTAAGTCCTATTAACCAAATTCACATGCAATTAACAAAATTCAAATATGAAATTTTCACACCTGCATATATACATATAATAAGCATCAATTATGACGGTTAATTATTTTTATGACTCGGTTTTGTGGTCCCGAAACCACTTCCCGACTAGGGTCACATTAGGGGTGTCACAGAATATGTTGTAAATATATGGAATACATGAGTTATATACTCGAGAAGTGAATATGGAATAGATAGGTCATTGTTTAAATGATATATGGATCAAATTGTGAAAAGCTATTATATAGCATGTGATGAGAATGGAGTATGGTATTTATGAATTGAGTATTAAATGGCTAATGCCATTGTATGAATAAATGTGGTTTTAAATATTTAATTATGCTTATAAATAATATTTGATATTAAATTATTATGTCTTTAAATATTTAGATTATAAAAATACCACTGACTTTTATTCAGCGTATGGTTTTGTTTTCTATGTGCAGGTTAAGTACTTAACTTTCGATCGTCGATTCAACATCCAACAATGATCCCGAATTCATGTGGTGATGTCTATCTTTTGTGTCGGTATGTATCTAAAGTGTGTAAATAATAGTTATTTCGTGGATGGATTGTAAATGAGGTTATAAGTTTAATATTGGTTTGGTATATATATAATCTTGTGTTTGTTTTTGAAGCCATATTATGACATGGTAAATTAAACTAAATCTAGATATGTGCATGTGAATTTAAGTTAGTGTTTAAGTGCTTATGAACTAGGCAAAATGGATTGAAATTGGTTTGTTTATAATTTGGATTTGATTGTGTTATCATGTTTTGTAATGGTTAAATGAATGGGTTTTTGAGTTGCTTAATGTCCAAGCATGTAGAAATGGTAAATTTGTTGTTTAGTGCACATTTTAGGTCCACACGGCCAGACACACGGACGTGTGACTCGGTCGTGTGAGACACACGGCTAGCACACGGGATGTGGGGCCATTTAAAAAGGGTACATGGCCTGGCACATGGGCATGTAGCTTAGCCGTTTGACCCAAGTCAGAGAGTTACACAGGCACAGACACAGGCTGGGACACAACCTTGTGTCCCTATTTTGAATGCCCAAAAGATCTAAAACATAGGCGTGTCTATTAGCCATGCGACCCCTACAGTTTGAGAATTTTTAATGTATTCTGAAAAATTTCTATTTTCGAATTAGTCCCGACTTATTTCTAACACGTATTTTGGGTCTCGATGGCTCAAATAAATGACAATATTTATGAATTTGATTGGTTTCTAATGTGAATATTATATGTTATGAAATGATTAAAATTTTTGTCTGTTTGATCTGTAAATTTCGGTAATGCACCGGAATCCTATTCCAACGAATGATATGGGTTAAGGGTATTACATTTAGTGGTATCAGAGCTTTATAGGTATAGCTGACTCTTAGACTAAATTTAGCTCTAAATTGAGTCTAGAGGTAGATGCCATAATTGAGCCGAATTGGGTCGGGATTTGGATGCTAATATATTTGTTTTTGTTTTATAGTTGAAAATGTCGAATGATTATAATAACGATGTTAATCAAGAGATATATACCAGAGATGATGTCTCTAATGAGTTAGATGGAACTGAATCGGCAACACTAAGTGTTTATCTAGTTAGTACTCAACAACCTAACGTTGAGCGAGGTAATATTGAGGAAAGAGATGATTTACAGTTACTTAGAGCTATCGTTGGTGCTCTTCAGCGTGTAGCAGGAACTACACCCGCTACGGCATTTGCACCTACTATTCATTGAGCTCTAATTAAAGAGTTGCGTAGATACGGTGCGGCTGAATTCTTAAGATTGAAAGGGGTTGATCCTTCTGCAACTAAAGTTTAGATTGAATCCACTAAATGCATCTTGCAACAACTTGAACGCAACCCGCGTGAAAATGTAATATGTGTTGTTTCTCTATTGCAAGAAGAAGCATATACCTAGTGGCAGTCAGTGACATGCCACATATCCGTAGCTCAGGCAAATTAGAAGTTCTTCTAAAAGGAATTTCAAAAGAAATATGTTAGTGAATTGTATATCGAAGATAGAATACAAGAGTTTTTGATATTGAAACAAGGTGGGATGTTTGTGGTTGATTATGAACGAGAGTTTTCGCGACTTAGTAAGTATGCTGTTGAGTTTGTATCGATTAAAATTGATAGTTGCAAGCAATTTTTGTATGGTTTACACAATGAGTTGCAAGTAAAGTTAGTATCGCACAAAATTACTGAGTTTGCGGATCTAATTGAACGAGCAAGAATGGTAGAACAAGTTCTGGGTTTTGATAAAAAGACTGAGAATACCTTATTGGAAAGCGTCTTGGAGCTGCGAGTTCAAATCCACAACTGAAGAGAGAAAAAAATTTTCGTGGTAGCTGGAGATCAAATTTTAAGTCTGATAGAACTGATAGAAATCGTGATAGACAACCGACTGTGTCTATGGGTTGTGTGCAAGGTCTATCTAGGGATATTGATATTCTGAATTGTGAACACTGCAGGAAAAAGCACCGTGGTGAATGTTAGAAATTAACTCGAGGTTATTTTCACTGTGGATCTACAGTACATTTTGTTAGAGAGTGTCTGAAGAATGATAAAGCTACATGTGTTACTTCTTAGAGATCTATGCCTGCTCCTAGAGGTCGTGGGTCGAGTCAAAATGGTTCATTTTCGAAATGGGGTGCTAGAAAGGGAAATGATGTTGTTACTCATCAATCGGAGGCCAGAACGCCAGCTAGAGCTTATGTTGTGAGGACTCGTGAGGATGGTGCTGCTAATGACGTTGTGACAGGTGCCTTTTTATTACATTCAGAACCTGGTTGTACTTTGATTGATTCGGGATCTTCGCATTTGTATGTTAATACTAAATTGGTTAAGTCAAGAAGTTTAAAATCTAATATGTTTAGAGTATCAATAGTGGTGTCTAGTCCATTCGGACAATCTATGTTAGTGGATCAGGTGTGTAAGAGATACCCATCAGTGATACAGAATATAACTTTCCCTGTTGATTGTTGATAATACCGTTTGGCGATTTTGATATGATTTTGGCTATGGATTGGCTTACGGAGCACGGAGTGATTTTGGATTATTGTAAAAAGAAGTTGGTTGTTCAGAGTAAAGGCGGTGATATGATTGAGGTGAATGGTGTTCGAACAAGTGGTTCAACTCATATCATTTCAACAATTTGAGCTTATAAACTTCTTAATCAAGGTTGTGAAGCTTTTCTAGCCTATGTTATCAGCTTGAATTCTGGTGATAGTGCAGTAAAATTTGAACTGTTTGCGAATTCCCTAATGTGTTTCCCAAAGAATTACCAAGAGTACCACCAGATCGAAAGGTTGAATTCACAATTGAAGTGTTTCCCGGTACGGCTTCGGTGTCAATGTCTCCCTATCATATGTTACCAACGGATTTGAAAGAATTAAAAGTACAATTGCTAAACTTATTGGATCGTAGCTTTATACGACATAGTATATCGTCTTGGGGAGCTCTAGTGCTTTTCGTAAAAAAGAAAGATGGTTCGATGCGGTTTTGTATTAACTATTGGAAATTGAATAAGTTGACGAATAAGAACCGATACCCTCTACCCCATATTGATGATTTATTCGATCAACTAAAAGGAGCTTCTGTCTTTTCAAAGATCAATTTGAGTTCAAGTTACTATCAGTTGAAAGTGAAAGATAGTGATGTACTGAAGACGGCATTTTGTATGCGTTATGACCATTATGAATTCTTAGTGATGCCTTTTGGGTTGACGAAAGCTCTAGCAGCATTTATAGATTTCGTGAATCGTATTTTCCAATCATATTTGGATCAATTTGTGGTAGTTTTTATTGATAATATTTTGATCTTTCCGAAATCTGAATCAAAGCATGAACAATACCTCATAATTGTTTTACAAGTGTTACGAGAGAAACGGTTATACGAAAAGCTTAGTAAGTGTGAATTATAGTTATCAGAGGTTGTATTTTTGGGTCATATTATTTGAGCAGATGGAATTAGAGTTGATTCGAAAAAAATTGAGATAATTGTTCAGTGGAAAGACCGAGGAATGTGTCAAAGGTTTGTAGTTTTCTTGGACTAGCTGGTTATTATCGAAGATTTGTAAATGGATTTTCAAAGATAGCTTTACCGATGACAAAGTTGTTGTATAAGAATGTTCAATTCATATGGGACGATCAATGTTAAGAAAGCTTTGAGAAATTAAAGCAGATGTTGACTGAAGCGCCGATATTGTTGACTTTACCAAAATCGGGAAAGGATTTTGTCGTTTATAGTGATACTTCCTTGAGCGGTCTTGGTTATTACCGAAGATTTGTAAATGAATTTTCAATGATAGCTTTACCGATAACAAAGTTATTGTTTAAAAATGTTCAATTCGTATGGGACGATCAATGTCAAGAAAGTTTTGAGAAATTAAAGCAGATGTTAACTGAAGCGCCAGTATTGACTTTACCAAAATCGGGAAAGGATTTTTTCGTTTATAGTGATGCTTCCTTGAGCGGTCTTGGTTGTGTTTTGATGCAAGATAGGAAGTGATCGCTCATGCGTCTCGTCAGCTAAAAATACATGAACGCAATTATCCGACGCCCAATTTAGAGCTAGCTGCTGTGGTTTTTGCTCTAAATATCTGGAGACACTACTTGTACGTCAAAAAGTGTCATATCTATACCGATCATAAGAGTCTCAAATACTTCCTATCTTAAAAGGAGTTAAATTGGAGACAACGTTATTGGGTCGAACTTCTAAAATATTTTGATTGCGTTATTGATTACCACCCTGGTAAAGCTAATATCGTAGCTGATGCGTTAAGCAGAAAAGCGGCGATTGAATTGCGAGCAATATTTACTTAGCTCAGTATTGATGAAAATGGAAGCCTATTGGATGAATTAAACATCAAACCGATGATGTTTGATCAGTTAAAGTTAGGGCAGTTAAATGATAACAAGTTGGCGAAGAAAAGAGAAATGGTTCGGAATGGTATATTAGAAAATTTCAGCACTAATAATTGTGGTTGCTTGAGATTTAATAATTGAATCTGCATTCTAAAGGTTTCTGAATTAAAAGAGTTGATACTTCGCGAAGCTCATGATAGTCATTTTACTTTGCATCCTAGAGGAACAAAAATGTATTGCGATCTGCGAGAAGTTATTGGTGGCCAAGAATGAAAATAGACGTGATCGAGTATATGGCTAAATGTTTAACTTGTCAAAGAGTTAAGGTAGAACATTAGGTTCCCACCAGATTACTTCAGCCTATTTCTATTCCTGAATGGAAATGGGATTGTATCACGATGGATTTTGTAACGGGGTTACCTTTATCGGCAACTAAGAAAAATGTTGTATGGGTGATTGTTGATCAATTTACGGAATCGGCTCACTTCATTGCGGTCAGGACTGATGTAACGGCCTAATTTTCAGTGGTGTCGAAAATGGTGATTTGAGATCACTAAATCCGACAAGTAAGATTGAACAAGATAGTAATTTAATATTTATGAGTCAAGTAAGAATTTAGAAGAATTTGTGAATTGGTGAATTAAAAGAATTTATTAGGTCAAACGGGTCAAAAAACGAGGTATCGAGACCTCAAATTTGAAACTGAGTCATAAATATTTTTAGAAATATTTATGGAGTGTCATTTAGTTAGTATTAAAGTTTGGTTGAGAAATTTTAACGTTTGGGTAGTCAATTAAATAAAAAGAACTAAATTGTAACAAATGTAAAATTTGCTAGAAGGATTAAATAGCTTAAGTGTTAAAAGAAATAGGATTTAAAGGGCAATTAAGCCTAAAATTGAATAGGCTGGACGGCAAGGGCAAGAAAATCAGCAGAAAAATAAGGAAAATAAGGGCAAAATTAGAAATTTTACAATTTTAACATATAAAATAAGGACAAAATTGAAAAATCTAGAGATCTCTTCATATTTTCTCAACCAAAACGCCATAGGAGGTCTGAAGAAATCTGGTTTTTCATATTTTTACATCATGTGAGTTTAGTTCTTGCTTTTTCTTGATAATTTTTACGTTTTTATGACTTTTACAATTATGTCCACTTATAGAATTCATTAGTTTTTGATTTGGTGGGTGAAATTGGAAGTTACCCTGGCTGATTAAGGGAATTTTATGATGAATTATTATGAAATTTAAGTTCTAATTTCATATTAAGGTGGTTTTATTAAGTGATTTTGATAGAAAATGGTATTTAAGACCTAATTGTGAAAAAATTGTGAATTTGAAGTTGGTGTTGAAATTCAGAATATCGATGGTTGTGAAATAGTTTATAATGATAAAATAAAGTGTTAATTGAGAATAATTAGTTCAATTGATGGGTGAATTGAGCAGGGACTAAATTGTAACAACTTTAAATTTTGGGGTAAAAGTGCAATTTAAAAAATTAAAGAGCATAAATTGTGAAGTGAAATAGAAAGGAAATAAATGCTAATGAGTGAAAATATTTTACATTATAGATCAAGAATCCAAAGAAGAACGAGGAAAAGAAAAAGTGTCGAAATAGTCCTTAAATTTCAATATCTTCTACAAATCAGCTGGGTAAGTTCATATGGTTGAATTTACATGTTTATTTGTGAATGATTAAATGATATAATATGTTATTATATATGATTTTGCTGTGGGATTGTGAAAATTATGTTAAAATGAAAGAATAAAGGTAGAAATTCAAATTAGGAAAAACGCAGGATTGAGTACGTTCATATCGTGACATGTGATGAATTGACAGATAAGACTATGGTTGATCCATGGAAAAGTGTGAAACGTAGGTATGGTATGATCCATACTGAGTTGTGAAACGTAAGTATGGTATATCAAATTCATACTGAGTTAAGAAACGTAGGTATAGCATTTCCCATACTGAGTTGTAAAATGTAAGTATGGTATTTCAATGAGGAAAACCATACTGAGTTGTGAAACGTGACACTGAGCAACAACGTACTTAATTTCGTAACTTTTTTCCTAATTTGATAATAAGTAATACAAGAGGAGTGAACCAAATGAAAGAGATTGAGTAGTTGTTAATGTTGAGCTCAACTATATGAAGTATTATAACAGTGGTTGTGAATGGCAGGGAACTTTAGTAAGTGTTTTGTTATTGTTTGGAAATATTATGTTTGGTAAGCATTACTTTTAAACCTATGAAGTTACTAAGCTTCAATATGCTTACTTGTGTGAGCTTGATATTTTTATGTAGATTAAATTGAAGTGAAGTTGGTAGATCGGATCAACATAACAAGGCACACTATCTAGATCAATTCTGGTAGCTTTTGTTTTATGTATAAAGATTTATATGGCATGTACAGAGTTTAAATGAAATGAAGTAAAGATGTTATAAACTAGTTAACAATATTTTGTATACTAAAACAATTTTTGGTTAGTAGCAGAGTTCAACTTTGAAAATTCACCATAAATTATGAAAATTGAATTAGAGTTGAATAAGATATAAAATTAAAGCCTATTGAATCTAGTTTCACATAGAAGAAAGGTTAAGCAAAAGACTTTCATATTAGGAGATACTTGAATTTTTGTGGGACAAGGTTAGAGTGATTTTGAGCTCCCCTATTTTGACTTTGGAAAATTATTAAAAATTATAAAATAATAATTGTGGGTTATAATTTATATGCTTAAAATATTTAATGAGTCTATTTTTAAAAGAAACTAATGGGAACATCATCCAAATCTCGTATGAGTAGATAATTAATTTTTAGTAAAGAGGGGTTAGAACTGTTGGACAGCAAAACAGGGGAGACTTTAAAGAATAAACTGTACTTATTGGCTAGACCAAAAATTCTAAAAAATTTATGGTAGGAATATATGTGAGTCTAGGTTTAGGAAAAATTAGCGGATCTTAATTTGGTGTTCCGTAGCTCAAGATATTAATAATTTAGTGACTATAACTCGAGTGGACAGCTTTGATGTGAATATAAGTAAATAATGGAATTTTTGTGTAATTATTCCGTAACTTTCGGTAACATCTTGTAACCCTATTCTAATGACTGATGTGGATTAGGAGTGTTACATTTATTAGTATCAGAGCTTTGGTTTAGTCAATTCTTGGAACGAATGTGATGTGTAAAGTGTTTAGAAATACATGCTATATAAATCTGTGATAGTGTGATGTGAAAGATCCGATCTAACTACTAATTTTTGTTATAGATTGTAAAGATGTCTGATAGACCCGAGGGTGCTGGTCAAGAAGAGGAAGTTAATAGTAGAATACAGATTTCTAAGCAGGGAACAAGTAGTAATGTTCTGATTTCTTTGATGAGAAAGGAAGAACTTAAAAATATGATTTACGGGTTAATGAATCAGTGGTATCATGAAACAATACAAGGAAGAAGTCAAGCATAACAACCTCCTCCTCCCCCTACTGTACCACCAGTTACAACCAGGTTACTCCTCCTTTAATAGATGAATATAGCAAAAGTACACCGATTGAGAAACTCAGAAAGTTCAGAGCTGAAGAATTTCGAGGGAGATCGAATGATGATCCAGTTAAAGCAGAGTATTGGTTAAAAAGTTTGGAGAGAGTTTTTAAACAGATGATGTGTTCTCCGGAGGACTATCTGAGGTGTGCGGTTTCACTATTGAAAGAAGAAGCGTATAGTTGGTGGGAAACCATTGAGGCAGTGGTACCTGCAGATAAACTTACTTGGGAATTCTTTCAAAACAAGTTTAAAAAGAAGTATATGGGAAAGAGATATTTAGATAAGAAGAAGAGAGAATTTCTTGATCTTCGACAAGGGAATAAAACAGTGGTTGAATATGAAAGAGAATTTGTATATCTTAGTAGATATGCTCGGGATGTTGTACCGACAGAGGAAGAAATGTGCATTAGATTCAAAGAAGAGCTAAATGATGAAATCAGAATGATGATTAGAGGCACAGAGATTCGAAAATTTGTGGTTCTATCTGATTGAGTTCAAAAGATGGAAGAAGTGTATAACAGAAATATGCAAAGAGAAAGAAGAGGTAAAGGGTATACAAAAGAAGTTTCTCTAGACCAATTTCGACTTTTTTGGCTAAAAAGTTCAGAGACGATTCTAATCGACCTGTTACAATTTCGGAACGATCGAATAAAATTAAAACAACTTAACGAGATGTCGAAGTAACTAATAAACCAGCAGCTAGTGCTAGTATGTGGAAAATATTCCGAGACCTATATGCAAAAATTGTGGTAGATTTCATATTGGTGAATGTTAGGGAAAAATCGGAGCTTGTTATAGATGTGGTGGAGCTGATCATTTTATTCGGGACTGTTCTCAATTGTTAAAAGAAGATAGAGAACAAGGTGAGAAGCAAGCAAATACTCCTAAAAAAAGTAAACGTTTGGGTCAAAGTAGTGCTGCTGGGACTGCTCATTTGGGAACAAGAGATACTGTAACCCGATTAGAAATAAGGGCACCTGCACGTACATATGCTATCCGGGCAAGGGAAGAAGCTTCTGCTCCAGATAGCTGGTAATTTCTATCTTTTTTATGATTCTGTGTATGCTTTAATTGATCTTGATATGTAAGTCACTAATCTGCCAGGGCAAAGTGTTTTAGTTAATTTAATATGTCAAAATTGTCCACTGAAAATACAAGGCTGTGAATTCTCTGCTGATTTAATGTTGTTACCTTTCCGAGAATTTAATGTTATTCTTGGAATGGATTGGTTGATTAAACACGATGCCATAGTGAATTGTAGAGAAAAACGGATTGATTTAAAATGTCAGACAGGGGAAATAGTTTCAGCTGAGTTTGAAGATAAAAAAAATGATGTCAGAATTATTTTAGCCTTTACAGCTCGAGAATTGATTCAGAAGGGTAATGAAGCATTTTTAGCTTATATTCTTGATACTTGGAGTTCTGAATTGAAGATGGAACAATTACCAATTGTTAATGAGTTTATTGATGTGTTTTCTGAGGAATTACCTGGTTTACCCCCAGATCGTAAGGTTGAATTCGTAATTGATGTAATTCCAGGTACAACTCCGATATCAATAACACCGTATAGAATGGCATCGGCTGAGTTAAAAGAGTTGAAGACACAGTTGCAAGAGTTATTGGATAAAGGGTCCATCAGACTGAGTACATCACCTTAGGGCGCACTTGTCTTATTTGTGAAAAAGAAAGATGGCTCGTTGCGATTGTATATTGATTATAGACAGTTGAACAAGGTAACAATTAAAAATAAATATCCATTACCTCGTATCGATGGTTTGTTTGATCAACTGAAAGGTGCTGCAGTGTTCTCAAAGATAGACCTTAGATCTGGGTATTATCAATTGAAGGTTAAAGAGTGTGATGTGCCAAAGACTGCTTTTTGAACTCGGTATGGTCACTACGAATTTTTGGTAATGCCTTTTGGTTTAATAAATGTCCTTGCTGCATTTATGGATTTAATGAACCGGATTTTTCAGCATTATTTGGATAGATTTGTGGTGGTATTTATTGATGACATATTGGTCTATTCAAAGACAGAATCCGAACATGCACAACACTTGAGAATTGTATTACATGCTTTGAGAGAAAAGCAGTTATATGCAAATTTAGTAAATGTGAGTTTTGGCTTCATGAGGTTGGATTTCTATCAGCTGAAGGAATTCGTATAGATCGAAGTAAAGTTTCAGCAGTGGTGAATTGGAAAACGCCGAAGAATGTAACTGAAGTGCAAAGTTTTCTGGGATTAGCAAGATACTATCGCCATTTTGTAAAGAATTTTTTCATGATTGCTTCACCAATGACTCATTTATTATAGAAGAATGTTGAGTTTGTGTGGCCTGATGAATGTCAACAGAGCTTTGATCAGTTAAAGAAAATGTTAACAGAAGCTCCAGTATTGACTCAACCAGAATCAGGTATACCATATGTTGTGTATAGTGATGCTTCACGGATGTGGGTTAGGGGTGTTACAACTGATTGGTCACTTCAAAAGCTTACAGAAGTTTATATTCAAGAAATTATGAGATTACACGGTGTTCCTATGTTGATATTCTCTGATCAAGATTCACGGTTGACTTCTAAATTTTGGAAACAATTGCACAAATCTCTAGGTACGTGACTAAATTTTAACACAGCTTTTCACTCATAGACTGATGGGCAATTAGAGCGTGTTATTCAGATTTTGGAAGACATGCTTCCTACTTGTGTTATTGATTTTGAATCGGGATGAGAGCGTTACTTACCTTTGGTCGAATATGTATACAACAATAGTTTTCAATCGAGTATTCAAATGGCTCCGTATGAAGCCTTATACGGTCGTAGGTGTCGAACACCTGTTTGTTAAAAGGAATTGAGTGAAAGAAGAATGATAGGGCCGAAATTAATTCAAGAAAGGGAAGACATTGTTAAGAAAATTCAAGATAGATTGAAGACAACTTTTGATAGACAGAAATCATATGCAGATTTGAAGCGTCGAGATATTGAATATTCTGTTAACGATAAAGTATTTATTAAAGTTTCGCATTGGAAAAAAATTGAGATTTGGTCAAAAAAGGAAGCTGAGTCCTCGTTTTATCGGACCGTATGAGATAATGTAAAGAGTGGGACCAATTGCGTATCGTTTAACTTTGCCTACGGAACTACAGAAAATGCATGATGTTTTTCATGTTTCAATGTTTAGAAGATATCGATCGGATCCATCTCACATTATTTTGACGGAAAAAATTGATATTCGACCTGATTTGTCATATGAAGAAGAACCAGTTGAGATTTTGGCGCGTGAGGTGAAAGAGTTGCGTAATAAGCGAGTTCCGTTAGTAAAACTATTATGGCATAGTCATAGTGTTGAGGAAGCGACTTGGAAACTGGAAGAGACAATGAGATCTCAGTACCCCCACTCTTTTCAGGTAAATTTCGAGGATGAAATTTAATTAGGGGGAGAATTGTAACATCTCGATAGTCAGAGGGTGTCGGAAAGTGCATTTTTAGGACCTAGTTTCCGTAAATTAGACTCGTAAATATTTTTAAGCTAGTTGTGTAGTTAAATAGGTTTCGGTTAAGTGAATTTACTTGGATTAAGAGTAATTAGGTATAAGGACTAAATTGCATATAAGGTGAAAGTTGAATTATAGATTAAAGAATAATTAAAGGGACTAAAGAGGCAATTATACCATTTTCTCTTTAGTAGGGCGGTAACATTATGTAAGATATTTGTAAATTTATCTTATATATATTATAATATGAAATCTTAAGTATTAAGTATATATATTATATAATTATAATAAAACAAAAGTAATAAAAGAATAAGTAAAAGAAATAAAGAAAGAAAAAGCCAAACAAATTAAAAAGAAAGAAAAAGAAAAGGAGGAAGAAGAAATAGACACACAGCCTTAGGGACTTTAAAGTTTCCAAGTTCAATTGGTTAGTCAATTTAGTCCCATTTTCTTGTAAATAGTATGTTTTTGAAATCCCAAGTGTTAAGTATTACCCGACCCATGTCAAAATTTTAGTATTGATTGAGTTTTTAAATGTTGTTAATGTTGAATAATTTTAGTAATAGGGATTAAATTGATAGATTTTTAAGCTAGAAGTGAAAAAGAATTAAATTGTAGAATAAATTTTAAATTTTGAGTTATAGATTGTGAAAATTTTAAAATTTAGGGGTTTAAGTGAAAATAGGAAGTTAAATTTAGTTTAAAGTGGAATTTGTATGAAAATATAAGATTAATTGTAAAGAATAAAAAATTAGTCTCAATTTAGGGACTAAATTGAAATTTGGGTAAATATTGAGTCAAAATTGAAATATTCAATATGAAATTGAATTGTGTTATATTGATGAATTTTAATTGTTTTAATTTCGTAGCTAACGTCGTACCGGAATCCTCAACTAAAAAAAGGGAAAGATAAAATCAATGTCAAATTGCTCGAATTCATGGTTTGTATTTCTATAATCCAAACTAAGTTGCAAAATTATTGCATTTTGATTTCTTGCATATGGTAAGTATTGGAGGTGAGAACAATTGTTTTTTACAATTGAAAGGATTGATTCGGTATGTGATGAATTTATTGAATTTATATAAATTGAATTGAATTCACGTGTATATATGTGATTATATAAAAATTTGATATTGGATATTGGTTATATTTGAAAAGTAAAATGTAACCCTATTAACTGTATCGGGCTGAGCCGGATATAGACGACATACCATAGGATAGAAAGAGTTTAGGGATTTCTTCGACTTCGAGTCAATGAGGCACTGGGTGCCAAACTGGTGTGTTAGTTGGATTCGTGTATCCGTCCGAGTCCAAGTCGTATTTATAGGGGTAAATAAATAATAAAGTTCTATAATTGATATTGATATGGCATAATATGAGAAATGGAAGTGATATAGTGAATTGAAAATAGAATGTGAAATATGTTGTAAATACATGGAATACATGAGTTATATACTCATGAATTGAATATGGAATGGATAGTGCCATTGTTTAAATTATTTGTGGATCAAATTTTGAAAAGCTATTATATAGCATGTGATGAGAATTGAGTATGGTATTTATGAATTGAGTATTAAATGGCTAATGCCATTATATGAATAAATGTGGTTTTAAATATTCAATTAAATGTGGTTTTAAATATTCAATTGTGATTATAAATAATATGTGTATATTATATTATTCTGTCTTTAAATATTCAGATTATAAAAATACCACTGAGTTTTATTCAGCGTATGTTTTCCATATGCAGGTTAGGTATTTAACTTTTGATCACCGATTCAGTATCCAACAACGATCCCGAACTCAAATATGGTGATGTATATCTTTTGTGTCGGCATGTACCTAGGGTGTCTAAATAATAGTTATTTTGTGGATGGATTGTAAATGAGGTTATAAGTTTAATATTGGTTTGGTATATATATAATATTGTGTTTGTTTTTGAAGCCATATTATGGCATGGTAAATTGAACTAAATCTAGATATGTGCATGTGAATTTAAGTTTGCGTTTAAGTACTTATGAACTAGGCAAAATGGATTGAAATTGGTATGTTTATAATTTGGATTTGATTGTATTTGATTATGTTTTGTAATGGTTAAATGAATGGTTTTTGAGTTGTTTAATGTCCAAGCATGTAGGAAATGGTAAATTTGTTGTTTAGGGCACATTTTAGATCCATACGGCCAGACACACGGGCATGTGACTCGGCCACGTGAGACACACGGCTAGCACACGGGCGTGCGAGGCCATTTCGAAAGGGTACACGGCCTGGCACACGGGCGTGTGGCTTGGCCGTGTGACCCAAGTCAGAGAGTTACACGGGCTGGGACACGGCTGTGTGTCCCTATTTCGAATGCCCACACAGCCTAAGACACGGGCGTGTCTATTGGCTATGTAAGTCATACGGTCGTTTGAGCCATGCAACTTGAGAATTTTTAATGTATTCCGAAAATTTGTTTAAGTTTCCAAATTAGTCCTGACTTATTTCCTTATTTCTAACGCGTATTTTGGGGTTCATCTCCTAGGGTTCATCCAAGACACATTATAACCTTAAAATAAAAATTAAACAACAAAATTCATCCTAGCGTTCATCTCCTCTAGGTATTTAAAAAATTAGTTCATGCTTGAAAATAAAAACATTTAAAACACAGTATACCGAAAGAAATAAAGAAACTCATGATAACTTTCTAAGAAATCAATTGAGAATCTTCAATCTTGATAGAAATTTGCTTCAAAGTCAGCTTCAATGATTTTTTTGAGTCGTTTTCTTGAATATTCTTTGACAACTCACTCATTTCTTATTATTTTCGTCATATATACATCTTAGAATGCCCCAAAAAAACTAAAAAATCGTGATTTTCTGTTGTTCGATGCGTAATCCTGTGAAATTGACACGGTCTACCACACGACCGTGTGATGGTTTGGTCGTGTGAAATGGTTCAGCCCGTGTGGCTCGTGCAGCTTGCTTTGACGCTCTGATTTTCACTCATTTTTCACTCATTTTGCTCTCAAGTGCTCTATTAAACATTAAAACAAGAAATTAAAGGATTAAGAATATAAAATTCATAATTAACATCGAATAATCACCCAAAAATAAGTTAAAAATGATGTTAAAACATGTTACTTTTGGCACTTATCATTCCTTAACAATGTGAGATTTTTCTCCACATATAAAATGATTCATTTCCTTATTTTCTTACTTAGTTAACATTTTCAATCAATCTCAACAATTCCTAGAAAATCATACTTTAGAGCCTTAAAAGAAAAAAGTGAAACAACTTCTAACAGAACATTTTATTTATTTGTAAATCTAAATTAGAGGTGTTCATGGGTCGAGCCGAATTCGGTCCGGGCCCAATCCAAATTTAGGCCGTTTGTTAGGCCAGAGCCCGACTCGACCCAAAATTTTGGCCTAAAATTTTGCTCAAGCCCAACCCGGATAAAAATGCTTAAACTCAATCCCGGCCTGACCGTTTTAAATTTTATATAATTTTTTAGAAAAATATAATCCATAAAAAATACTAAAAACATTAAAATAAATATTTCCCAACAAATTGAAAATATTTTTTTTAAATGTATACTTAAATAATATTAAAATAGGTGCAACTTAAAAAGTAAATCCCTTTAAAATAGTAACAAAATTAATAATAAAACAAGAGTTATACAATATCCAAACAATAACAATAAAATAATAGTAACATAATAGTGAAATAGTAACAAAATAATAAGAAAACAACAACAAAAAAGTATAAAAAAAAGAAAAAAAGAAAAACAATTTTTTTTTTCAAATTTGGGTATAACCAGGCCGGGCTCGGGCAAAAAAAGCCATACACAAGGCTCAGCCCGTTTTTTAAACGGGCTTTATTTTTTTGTCCAAACCTTCTCACTTTACGGGCATACATTCGGATTGGACCAAGTGATCCGACCCATGGACAAGTCTAATTTAAATAGGTAAAATTAGAATTTTCATATCAATTGAGTATCATCCAAGACTGCTTGCATGAATTTAGTACCACGTCTAGACTATCTATTAACTTTTCTAAGTCTAAGTTGTTTGTTTCTCCTAATGTACAGCACATATAAGCTCTCACCTTAAGTGTTGCTTGTGGCATCCCTGTTGATAATGATTTAGGAATTTATCTCACCATACCGATTATTCATGGTTGGGTAAGGAAATAGACATATGTGCATATTGTTGATAAAATTCTTAAGAAATTAAGCGATTGGAAAAGTAAAGCTCTTTATCCAGTTGGGAAGTGTATTTTAATTAAATCAACGACATCTGCAATTGCACTTTACACGATACAATCAGCTCTGTTACTTATTTTGATAAGTAACAAATTGGATCGAATAAATAGGAATTTTTTCTGGGGTGGCAGTGTGAATGTGTTGAATAGCTTAGAGGTAACCTTCTTTTATAGTACAAGCTAGTCAAGTAAAAGAGAGTATTCTTGTAGAATTTAAATTATTCATTTGAGTGTTGTATAAGAATTAATTTTTTATTATTATTTATATTCATTTAATTATTTCTATTTAATTAGTGAAAATACAAAATTTTATCATTTATCTCTTAATTAATTCAAATTAATTAGAGAAAATAATAATGACACAATATCACTAATTTAATTCATTGTAATTCAGACTTAATCTATAATAATTTTGACTTGAAATATGACGCTTTATAATTGGTCCAAAAATTTCTTCTATCTACATGCTCAACTAATGTATGCAACGATCAGAACTTCATTCAACCACACTTGAAATCATCAGAGTCGACTTTTTAACTTTTTTTTATTTTTCTAACTTACAATGTGATATGTACATGAATAACCTCGTGCATGTACAGTTTTTGAAACAGGGACACGTGGAGTAACACCATCTGTCTCTGAAATGTAAGCACGGTTTCGCCAATCATTGGTTAATATTTTCCTTAATAAATAGGAACATATCATCTTTAATTATAATATTTATGAGTTTTTAATGATGAATATTTTTAAAATATTTCAAAATGTAATTTAAAATTAAATCATACATTTCAAGTGATTTGTATTGTTTAAATATAGCTCGATATAAATTTGATATCACTTTTTTTAAAAAAATTGGTATTTGAGATTTTTTTGTCAATTTAATACTTAAATTTTACAATTTTTTTAGTTTGATACCTAAATTTGATACTTTTTTAATTATATACTTAATGTTATTTTTTTTATGAGGTAGCAAAAATAATGAATGTATGATCATCATGTGGCCAATGACATGATATTTTTTGTATTATAAATGTTCATTTACTTTTAGTTTAATTTATTTATTTCAGTTTATTAACTTAAAATAATGACTTTCTTTTATTATAAGATTTTAGAACTCTTGTTTTCTTATTTAATATTAATTTGTTAAGAGCTCAATGCATAATTTTTAACACGAATTCCATCTAATATTGACGATATTTTTGCAGCATAACACAATTTTTTAACATCATTAGTATTTTAGGTAATTTGTATATCATTTAACAAGTTTGTGTACCAAATTATATGTTAAAAAAAGCTTAGATACTACATTAAGAAAAAGTGCCAAGTTCAGGTGCCAATTGAACCCCCCAAAAAAAGTTTAGGTACTAAATTAGGAAAATTTATCAAGTTCAAGTGCCAAATTGGACAAAAAAATTCATTTGAACATCAAATCTCAAATTTGAATTTAGATAACCTTTTCCTTTATTCCAATGGTGTATTTAGGGGGCTAGCAAGGGCCTGGCCTCCTTAAGATGAAAAATTGATCATTTAGGCCCTTTAAAAATTTTAAAATATTAAATTAGTAAAGGTAAAATTGCATTTTGGCTCACCTAAAAATGAAAAAAAATTGATTTAATCCTTTAAAAATTATAAAGATATAAGCTATTAAAATTTAAAATTTAATTTTGGCCCCCAAAAATTTTTTTTGTCTTCACCCCTACTCTATTCCTTTATCAAAGTAATAAGATATAATGATTTATTCGGTCCTCTAACTTTACAAAAAAAAATCATTTTAGCCCTCTATTTAAAATTTTGCCACTTTTAGCTCTTAAACTTGCATTGTGTATCAAATCATCCCAAAATGGATAAAAAAGTATGTGTTAACTTTGTTGACGTGGCATACACGTGGATGATATATTAGCAATTAATTATTTTTTAAATATAAAGAAATTCAAAAAAAATTATTAGAAAACTATAAAAAAAGTATAAAAAGTATAAATATTATATACTTTTAAAAAAATATATTAATTAATTACTGATGTGAGTACATGTGGACTTTCACGTGGATGGCATGTTAGCAAAGTTAATGAACGTTACATTTTTTATCCATTTTAAGTGATTTGACAAACAATGCAAGTTTAAAAATTAAAAATAAAAAATAAAAAATTAATTGAAAGGTTAAAATGATTGTTTTGTAAAATTGGAAGGCCAAATAAATCATTATGCCAAATAATAATAGTAATTATCTATGATATATCTATACTATTAATAAAACATTTAACCGAGTTGGTCACGAGTTAATCGAATACCAACTCGATTAAGAAATTACTAAAATACCATTTTATTAAATCACTACTATTATCATCTTGGTCTTTTTATCTTTCCATACTTTTATATAGTTTTTCTAAATAAAAGAACTAAATTTAATATATTTACGAATTGATCATGTATTTAATGAATTTATAAACAAATTATTTACCACTAAACTAATAACGATTCTTGAATAAACTTTAAAATTTTAACTTTTAACATAAAATATGTTATTGGTAATTATTTTCAGACTATACGTTTTATCATTTATTGTATGTTATTTTTAAACACATTTATATTCTAAATTTATGACTTCCACACGCATACGCATGTAATATGATTTTTAGTATATATAAATGATAAATTTAGAGAACTTTTTGAAGTGGTAAAAAATAATTTTATTTATTATATTACTATACAAAAATAATATGAAATGTTAAAAATATTAATAATGTTTTATTAAAATTAAAATTAGTTTTTGTACTAATGTTAAATTGTACTTTCACCATATTTATATAATTCAATTTTAAGCTAAATCTATAGTTTAAATTATAAAAAAATAATCGTAAAAACTATGGTTTAAAATTTTTTTTATTGTTAATATATGATCTAGATAATATTATTTGTACGTTAATAACAGAAACAAAAAAATTTCCTTTTTCATTAAAGGGTGCAAGAAAGGATATTTTGGTCTATATGAAATAATTGGACCAACAAACTTTGCCACATGCACTCATGATTGGATCTATGGCATGAGAATAATTGAAACATCATGGGAAACAGCTTAGGGGGTTTGACCAAAAAGCCCATTGAAGAAGAACAAAAATATTGTAATTAATATATATTTATCCCTTAATAATAACATTGACTAAATAACAAAATTCGATTTACCCTTTATATGATCCAATCCTGGCCGTTCCTTTAATTAATGACATAAAAAATGAGGAGAAATTAAATATTCTTAAGCGAGACAGATGGAGTTCGGGTGGGTGGGCCTATCTACTGTTGCTGTACATCCTGAGCAGAGGAGCGTAACCTCTTGGCTGGCGGCTCTAGTTGGCTACTGGAACTACGCGTATCACAGCTGCCACAAGCAGCCGCGTCGAGGACGCCGACTGGGCTTGGAGGCGCGAGTGACGGCTGGACGCTTGGCTCCTTGAGCCGAGCAGATGGACACGTGTCGATCAAGTATTTCTCCATGAGTTGGTGACAGCTTCTCACCATTTCCTATCACCAAGCAACAAGGAAGCAAAAAAAAAAAAATTCACCACGAGATTTTATAGGTTTTTTTTACACAGCTTTCTATGCTTCTTTAATCTTCGAAATTCTCGAAAAAAATACGATATTTTCAAAGCAGTCCTTAAACAAAAATGAAATTATACTTCAATCCACTTAAAGAAACACATTTTATATTTTCAAATTTTGAAGTTTAACTTTCCATTAATTTAATTAAAAATTTAATAAAAGTCAAAAATATAGTAATATTTGTCAAATTGTACAAAAAAAGCAATGGGAATATATCATATTATGACGTTGTAAAAAGTAGCTCAGATGGCCTTATTATTATAACAATGAGTTTGAACACGTATAGAATAAAGGGATTAAAACCGTAAAAAACATATAGAACAGGGACCTTGTGTAGAATTTGACCAAGCGACGAGTACTTACTTTGTTTACACTCTCGGGGAAAAAGGCGTCATAGGCCGGAAACTGAAAACCCTCTCCGACAGCACAAAAGACGGCGGCTGCTGCCATTGCCGACGGTGCAAACTGCAAGAAATCAATAACTGCATCCCCACCCCCAAAGAAAAAAGAATCATATAAAAGCAAAATAGAATAAAATCTTTTTTACAATTCAAATTATAGATCAATAGAATTTTATATACCACGAGTGGTGCTGAGAATTAGATCCGAAGAAGCAGAGAGAAGAGAAGCAAAAGAATCGGGTAAGGAAGGGAACTTGCAAAGGAAGAGATGGAGATATTCAAAGGGAGTTACAGAGCGTAGTCTCCAATTGAGAGCGGCCATCACACGGAGCTCCATTCTTTGGACGGTTTCGCGTTCGAAAACGAATCTGGGTTCAAACAGTTGAAGGTCCAGCAACAATGGCACCTCGGCTTCCTCCATTTTCGCCGCCAAAGATAAACAAGCCACTGATAGAAGCTGAAACGGCCACCCATTTGGTAGCTACGAACACCAAATTTCAAAGGACTTATGCAAAATTATAGACTAAAATTTCCGTTACAAAATTACAGTGAGAATTGTGAAATGGGTGTTTACCGGAAGTGAATATGAAGAGAGGAAACGGTCTAAGTAGTTGACAGAGAGAAACGCCGTTACTGGGCTGAAATTATAGTATGCATGCACCTGCATTGCCTCATCTCATAAAAATCAATAAAATTTGAATATAACTATGTATATAATTTGGGTACCTTTAGGATCCAATTGATGGAGTCTTGACGGGCTATGACGTCGATGGAACGTTGCTGGCAACGATGGAGGTAATCGGGGAAAGGCATGTGATAGGATTCCATGTCGATGAGTGTTGAAATGGTATCCTCATCGGACGGTCCATAATTGTGGGACGACGTACCGGGTTCCCGAGTTACCAGTTCAACGGCAGCGGAGTCGCCGGAAGACAAGCTGCTGGTCGTGGTGGCGGTGGTGGTGCTACTACCGGATAAGGCAGGGGAGTTGTTTAAGGGAGTTGGGTGAGAGTGAGAGAGGGACATTTCGCTGATATAATGATAAAGATGCGGCGGGGGCAGAGGCAACGTCGTTTAATGAAAGGGTATCAGCTTCGGCGGTGGCATTGATGACGGCGACGACAAGGTGGAGGAGTGAGTCGATATTGGTGGTGGTATTTGTATTGTCATTGGCTTTGGCTTTGGTTTTTATGGTGTTTTACATCTTTCACAAGTTTCTTTTCCTGTTCTTTTTTAAATATAATTACTAGTGTTTTAATTGAATGCTTGTATGTATTACAACTTTTACTTTGACAATCAGATTAGATTTTTTTTTTAACGATCCGGCCCAGTTACACCTATAAATAAAGTTAATTCGTTTCATCGGCTTTTTGTATTGATAACAATATTTATATTAATTAAACTAAACTCAATCAATCACATTAAATTTATCTAAACGTGAGTTTGATAAGTTTAAAAAAATAAATATTGAATTTATATTATAAAATTATTTGATATATTAGTAAATTGATAAAAGTAAATCTTGACAAATTGAAAATTTATTATTTTATAATTTATTTATTTATTTTTGAATAATTTTAAATAAAAATAAAATATAATAATTTGAATATTTTAATTTTAATAAAATAAAGAAAATAATTTATATAAAAAAGTAAGATTTTAGAAAATATAATCAACTTAATATTCTTAATATTAAATGATAAGTAGCTTTTTATTCACTTATCATCATATTCAACAATTTTTTTTTGTTGAAAATTATATATTAAATAAAAAGTTAATATAATTATCAAACATAATTTAAAAAAATTAAATGTTAAAAGTTTTCATATGAATGGTTTATCAAACACATCCTGAATTTGGAATCAATTGTTGGATCGAATCTTAAACAAGAGATAAAATTCTCGCAGCAATTTTTTTCTATGCACAAGACTTAAATATATAACCTTATTTAAATGGCGTCGAGCTTTTTGCCAATTGACTCAATATGCTTTGATAATTAAATGAATATATTTATACATATTATTCATAATTTTGGAATTTTATTATATGTACTATTTTTTTTTGGTTCAATTTGTTGGTGTGATCTTTTGAAATAAAAAAATGATGTTGTAATAAACCTAAATTTAATAAAAGAATTTTAATGGTGTTAACAATTAGACTTGCATTTTTAAATCTAAAAAGTAGAGGGATTAAATTCCTAAAAATAAAAATAGAGATTAAATTTCAAACGTACAAAGAGTATAAAAACTTAGAGTATATTTTAACCAAAGATCTATTTATTAAAAAATAAAAAGAAAGAAATCAATGAATAAAAACGAGATTGGAATCAAATTTGTGAGTCTTTCATTGCATCAGTTTAATATGTTGAATGATTATTTATTAAAATGTAAATTAAATATTTTTTTGGTACAAATTGAGGGAGGGAAATTTATATCAATAGGGTTTGAACCCTAGTCATTGAAGTGTTAACAAGGAACTTTAATCACTATACAAGGAACTTTAATCACTATTTCCTTAAGTTGCTGACATGTAAATTAAACATTAATGATTTGATTTTGGTATTAACGGTTAAGTAAGCATTATATAAAAAAAAACTATTAAGTAAGCATTAAACATATATAAGTATTAGTTCATAAAAAGTACTTATTTGGTTTAAAGTGTGATACTTAATTATATGATAGAGGGAAAGTCCACAATGGCCTAGGTATTAATTCAAGTTGCTTCGATTTCAGGAAACACAAACTAGATTAAAGAAGCTTTAGACCGAGTCCTAGAAGGACTTGGGCAGCAAGCTATCAATTTAGGACCTAAAAACAATGACAAAGACGATTGAAGACTAAGCAAAGGGAACTCAAAATAAACAAGCAAGAACTTCATATAACAAAGAAAAGGGAATTGGCCTAATAGGACTAAGCCTTGTTCGATTAGGCTTTGAAGAAGTAAGCTGCCAATTGAGTAATTGATAAGCTATAAAAGTAACATATTTTAATCTCATTCTTAATATGTTTTTGGATGATTAATTATGCAAATTAGTGAATTTGATGTCCTGATCCTTTAAATTCATGTTTCTATACTTAGGAGAGCATTTGGGAGCGAAATGAGAGAAAAACGAGCCAAAATCAGACAAATAGAGCTGTTTTCAAGAGCCACACGGCCTGGGCCTTTCCACATGGGCTGGACACATGCCCATGTGTGCCACACGGGCTTGTTACACCCCCATGTGCCAGCCTGTGTCGATTTAGCACCCTGCTTCCCAAATACGTGGAAAAACATAATTTCTAGGCTTTTTGAGCATTCTAAAGTCTATAAATACCAATTAGAAGAAGACATAAGAGAGCCATCAGAGAAGATCGAAGAAAACACTTGAAGAACACCATCGGAATCAACTCGGAAGTGGATCTCCGTCAAGATTAAAGATCTCTTTTTAATTTCTTTCGAAGTTTTTATGAGTTTCTTTGTTTCTTGTGGTTTTTCTAACTTTGAGATATTTCTATATAGGATTATGAACTAATTCCCTAGATACCTAGGGAGGATGAAACCTATGATGAATCCTTTTATTTAATTTCTATTTTTACGCGATAAATATTTGATTCTTGTTCTCAATTATGTATGCTTATTTCTTGTTTTAATATTTTTGGTATATTAATTCATGTTTAATGTGCTTAATTCAGTGGAGGAAAAGTTCCTATTTAAAAGTAGATCTAGCATAATTGAGTGGAGTTGCATGCAATCCTAGAAATAGGACGACATAGATCGAGTTAATGCGATGATAGGGGTTTTAATTAGAAAGAGATTTCAATTAATCAATCTAGAGTCATTTGTTCTTACTCTCGAAAGAGATATTAACATAATTTAGGGATTTCTACGGATCAAGACACAAGTGAAAAAATCGTTTAATTCAGATTCATAATAATAGGTGAAGTCTAGGTGGATTCTTTCCTGGGTATTGTTTCTCTCATTGGTTAATATTCGATTATTTCGTTGGTTCATTCTCTATTGTGTTTTTAGTTAAATTATTTTAGTAATTTTAGATTAAAACACTTCACTCTAATTTGCCGGCTGAATAATAGAAAAACAGTAATTACTAATACTTTTAGTACTTGTGGATACGATATCTTTACTCATTGTAGTTATACTATTGTTCGATAGGTGCGCTTACCTTTGTTGTATTTATAGTTAGTTTTGTAACCATCAGTAATCCTTGTGGAGAAAGGAGAGGATAGTTCTTGCTAGCCTAAGGAGTTTGAATTATGCTTGAACAGAAAAAATAAACGATTAGCAAATCAACTAGAATCGAAGTAAGAAAACCAAGAAAATTAAAGGAAAAATGGGTTTAAAGAAGAAGTTTGGTTCAATTGATGGAAGATGATTGACCAAGGTTGCAAAACTAGGCTTAGAAGTCTAGATCGAATCCTGGAGGTACATTAATCACCAAAGTGATCGTAGGTAAATTTAGGATCAACAAATGAGAAAACAAACAATATTTAGATTACGTAAAAATTTTCAGTTATCAAATCTCGACATCTCAAAATACAGTTGTTCAATTCAAATAACGTCTATTTGTATTTAACACAAAATTTCATACCACAATATTTAAAACAAAACTTACAATCCAAAACTGTTTAAATAAAACTCAAATTTACAGAAAACACTTTATTAACCAGTTTTAAAAATGTGACATTTTCGAGACCTCCGTACACCAAGTCCAGCTATAGAAACAGAAAATGAGAGTACCTGCAAAGTGATAAACTGAGAGGGGGTGAGTTAGACAAGCTCAATGTGAGACCGAAATGACAGAAAAACAAAAATTAAGTGACACAATCAAATATATCACAATGGCAATCTGATATCTAAATAATCATCACAACCAGAATAGACACATCAATATTGAATTCGACGATCTATATACTGTTAATCTCGCAATTAGACATACAGACAGAATACGGAATAAATGCATCAACATGAAACCCACCCATCCAGCCAAACACCTCTTTGTCCCCCATTCACACCACAAATGAGCTATAAGAAGCTCAACCATCCCTGCACACCACATAGGACCTCAAAAGGCCCATCCAACCCTACACACCATGCATGTGGAACAAAGCCATGTAAATACAGTATGCAGCTGAGCTGCCAGAAGTATCGTATTATGTGGTAAACCGCTATACAAATGTATTGCAATTGAAACTGCCAAATCAGATCAGACTTCCTTATCTCTATATCCCAAACCTGAAATCATAATGTAAATGCAATAATGCACACCAAACACTGTCAATTACACAAACGCAGAAGCTCATAAATAGTCAGTCAGTTACAGAATCGATGTATACAATTTCCAAACAATCACACACACACTCACATCACTTAACCACTTAACTATTGTAACGATTGCATAAAATAGATAAGTCTGAGTCAAAATCGAGTCCTAACTACCCTTACTAAGACCTAGCCAAGGGTCGAAACACACAGAACCACAACAGGTCATAAATCAACATTATACAAAAATTTGGTAAGGCAAAACCACAAGGCCATGTGCCCCGGCCGTGTGGAATTGCCCAGGCCGTGTGAGGGTCTACATGCCCATGCAGAGGCCACACATGCCCATATGAAGGCCCCACACGTCTATGTAGAGGGGGCACACGCCCATGTGAACAGCCTATGTAACTCATTGTCCAAAAGTGCTAAAAATTAATAACAGATAAGACACGACCGTGTGGAGATCTCTTACGCCCGTGTGGTACACATGCCCGTGTGGCATAAAAATTCATCAAAAACCCTAAATTCCCAAACGCACATGCTTGAGTACCCAAGGGACATGGCCGTGTGAAAATCGACTAATTTTCCCAAACTAGTCACACGGCTGTGTGGCCAGGCCGTGTGGCACCTAATCCTACTCGGAAACTCTAATTTCCAAATTTACACGATCGTATGAACCACTCATATTGGGGCACACGCCTCTGTGGCCACCCGTGTGGTCACGAAACCACACCGAAACAGGCTGGAAAACATGCCTTTGATGTCAAAATGATCCCCAACCCTCAATAATACAAAAATACACCCAAAAACACTTAGAATTTCAAGCAATTCCACCAGAATCAACACTTCGATTGGTCAATTCCAAAAACACACAAAATATGTCAAATTTCACGATCCCAAAACAAAATTTGAATAATGAAAGGAAAGTTTCTTAACCCACACCTGAATTCACGATTCCAACACCAAAGAAGATCAAAACGCCTCCCCAACACAATTTTGAAATCTTTGCTCGAAACCTTGAACTAGCCAAAAACTATCAATGAAAATTAAAAAAGAGAAGAACTTAATGGCAGAGAAACATATATATTTTTTTAAATCCCCAAGGAAAATAATAAGAAGAGAAGAAAAATAAAATCTGACAAGAGAGTGTGGGGAGAAAAACAAGGGAACGTGAAAATCACTTTGGGAAGTTTTATCCAAAAATATAATTAAAATCAAAACTAATTGGTACTTTGGACTTTAAAACAAAACTAAATTAAGATTATCTCCCCAAACCACACTCATGACGACTCAAACTCAAAACCCAGAGGTACACTAACGCACAACAAACCACCAGACCAGCAGGCCCATTCTGCTATCTAAGCACGCAACTAAACACAATAACACAACCTATTCACTAACCCTAACTCCAAAATTCAAAACTTTCAACCCCAAAATTCGAGGTATTACATAGGTTATGAAGCTTCTTGCACCTAAAGAATTGAATCAAACAAAAAACAATATTAGGAAATCAAATTCAACAATAAATAAATTAAAAGGAAACCAAAATTGAATGTAAACTATGAAAGAGTAAATCAATGGATATGGATAGATGGATAAAATGTCCAATTGAACCCTCAAAGATAGAATTATCCCAACAAACTCAAATATTGGCTCTAATCAATCCTCTAAAAAATATTTCTTAGCAAATTGAAGTTTAAACAACTTCTCCCGAAATCTTGAATAAGATTAAGTAAAAAGAACTTCTGAAAATAAACAAGAGATGAATCTGCAAAAAAAAAATCCAAATAGTACTTTATTTGTAATAGCCCATTTTTCGGTGGTGTCGAAAATGAGGATTTCAGAACCCCATTATTTAATATTTATGATTTTAGTATAAAGTTTAATTGATCCACTAATTTTATCATCTGGAGAGTAAATTAAGGCACAATTACTAAATTGTAAAAGTGGTAAAAGTTAATTGCTGTGGATTTTTAATTAATTGAAGAACCAATTGAAAAAATGGACCTTTATTAAATCACCAAACGGTTGTAGATGACAACTTTATCCACCAATTTAGTTAATCATCATTAAGTATGTTAATTAAAGTTTAATTAAATAAATTATAATTAATTAGTTATTAAACCAAGTATATAAAACAAAATAAAAGAAAAGATGACAACTTTGCTTCATCTTCTTCAACTTGTTGTGGGTGAGAAAGAAAAAAAAATAGGCTTTTTCAGTTTTAAGCTATTGATCTTTGAATTTGGTATATATTTAAGTCATTTTCTTATAATTTTTATGTTTTTGAGGTCCTCAAAGCTTGATTTAGCTAACTCATGTACCTATTTATAAAACTGTTAAAGTTTTCAAAAAGTTTCATTGATGATTGCTTGAATTTTTTGGTACTAAATTGTTAGATTTTAAGATTAGAAGTGAAAAATGACTAGTTTGTAAAGTTTAATTGCTAGCTTTTGAACATATGGACTAAAGTGCATAAATTTTGAAATTGATGTTGAATTTCTATAATTATGGATAATAGGAGGCTGTATAAGGATAATATTGAGATCGATTTTGAAATCAAGGGTCAAATTTGAAAGTCAAGGCAATTTTGATTTTAGGGACTAAATTGAATAAAATGCAAAATTTTAGGAAACATTCAAAAAAGTAAATTTGAACTTACTTATACTTATAATAGAATGATATAAGGTATTTGGAATTGATAAATTGAAATGGAATATCACATAGATCAAGAATTGAATTAATCGAAGGATAATTGAGGAAAAACAAAATTTCATATTAGTCCTCAATGTCTTATTTGTTTGTTGTTTTGTCAGGTAAGTTCATATGAGACTTACTTTATTAAATTATGATATGTTTGTATTTTATTGTTTTGATTTTTAGTTTGAATTGTAATGCATATAATATTTTTTGCATCAAATGGACTAAATTGTAAAATATGAAATATATGATTAAAATGAATAGATACATGGTATCAAATAGAGGTGAAATTGTTATATGATTAGATGATATGTATATGATGTTGTTACAAGGTTTAAAATGTATATGGATTGTTATTTGAAATATGAAAAGTGTGTATCCGACGACTATAGGGTTCGAAATGGTACAAATACAGTGATGATGTCGTATGAACTAGTAAATGTTTATGATATGAATGGTATGTCATTAGGGCATTTTATTAGGGTTTTAATGATTGATGGCGTGAGTTCCAGCATGTGTTACCGATTCTCTGAAGTTTGTATGAGCAGCATTGAATCATTTTCTATCGATGACTTGAAATCCAACATGTGTTGTGGATTCTCTAAAAATTGTGTGAGTAGCATCTAATTATCCTTTACCGATGGCTTGAGATCCAACACGTGTTGTGGATTCTTTGAAGCTTGTGTAAACAGCATCAAATAAAGCTTGTATAGTAACCATGATCCGAAGCTTGTGTGAGCAGCCCAAATATGTCAATTTATGTGAACAAATCAGTCCTGTATATCCGAATTCAATTTACTAAGATTCTCCGGGTGAAAATGGTAATTAAACGAAAATGAAATAGTTAAAAATATTGAATATGAATTTAAACATTAGGTTCGCTAGATGAACATAATTTGAATAGTATATGATATAAATGGTATGATTTTACATGTATATGGAATGAGCACTATGAGCTTGTTGTGTTAAAGAACTACTTTATAAGTTGTATTGTTGAATTGCATATGAAAGTACAAAGATGCCAAAGGAACACCATGTTTATGCCAATGTGTTTTAATTACTTAAATTAATGTAATGTCAAGGTAAGTGGAGTGAAATTTTTATGAACTCACCAAGCATTTAATATGCTTTTACCATTTTTTCCTTTGTCATTGCATTTGTCACTTGCGGAACATGTCCAGCAGATCAACTAGAAGCTCATACTATCTCGTTGTTGATTTGGTAGCTTTTTCATCGTTTTAAAGTCTGATTTTTGTGACATGTATATAGTTGTTGTGAATAGAGTCAAATTCCATTAATATATTATTTGCAATATATGTTATGCATAGTTTTGAGTAATGATAATAGTTGGTTGAATTGGTATGTTGTGATATATGTGTTGGATATATGTGTACGATATTTGGAATGGTATAACTATATGTGAAGTACGAACTGGCAAAGTTATTGGCAATTGGTTTCAATTGAATGTTTTGGTAATTGACTTTGGAGGTGTGTGCAGTATATGAATTGGTAATTTTGGATAGGGACATTGCTGGTTGAAATGATATATTTGTGGTAAATAGTTTTAATGATGAATATGGCTATTGAAATGGTATTTGGGGAAGTGAATTTGTAATGATCTCAAATGTTATATTTGAAATTGAGATGTCATGGTTAAATGATTGTTTGAATGGTTTAAAATTATATGATATAGGTTGAATTGGATTAAGTTGTTTTTTATTTGATTTGGTGCCAATTTGAGGCAGAATGGTTTGGTTGATTGAAGATGGTTAAGCGCATGTGTTGATATATATTTTAAATGGTTTTGTTCTGGTATAATTGTGTGTTGTAGAAATCAAAGGCAATAAATGTTAAGTTGGCATAAAGAAGGTACTAAAATGTAGATTTTTGACATTTTGGCTCAGAGGTATCAATACATTGGTGATTTTTCTTAAATTTTCAAACATAAAACTTAAAAATGGTATCGATACAAAGATAAGGTATCGATACTTTATGTCTAGTATTGATATATTCATTTTAATTCAAATTATTTTGAAATATCAAAGGCCAAAATGGTATTGGTACCTTTATAGGGGTTTCAATACCTATTTTGAAAATTTTAAAAACGTTGCAATTTGGTTATTTTTCATGCTTAAGTTTATAAAAGAGCTTTCATAAGCTCGATTAAGGCTCAAATTTAATTGTGTATCATAATATCTAGGTGCATATGACATGGTTGAATATTGGAATGATTTTTTATGATATAATTGATCTAAAATTTTAAAAATGTTGCAAAAAGGTCCCTATTCGATCTCAAGCAGACTTTAAAGCATTTGTATGCTCGTATAAGACCCGGGAAAGAATGTTCATAATATTCAATATTGTATTGTTGTTGATTGTGTAAATGTTGATGTGAAATGATGATTTTACTGTGAAATGGTCAGTAGTTACTTTGACAACAACTGTAGCATCTCGTAGCTCAGACCTGAAGATTGGGTTGGGTGAGAGTGTTACATTATTAATATCAAGAAAAACATGATGTGCAATGAATATAAAGATGCCTTTACATAGGCTACAAAGTTAAAAAAATACTAAGTCAAGTAGAAGTCTAAATAACTTGGAAAGAAAGAAATTAAGTAAAACTTAACTTACTTGCACATAAAGTAACTCAATTGATGGATTATCATGGAAAGAATTAGCTAACATTTAGCCCACAATAACATATTATAATTTGGCCGAGTAAAGACTTAAAAGGATCGTAACAAATAAACCCAAAATAAATGACAAGATCAGACCTAAGTGTCAGACAAGGAAAACCTAAGGATTCATTTAACATTTCGACCTAATAATCCTTAACAAAATCGAATGAAGATCAAAACTTCAAAAATAACTAGAATTCGGTCCCAAAGAGAGAGATCAAGACTGAAATATAGTTAGGTATAGAAAATAAAGTGTAAACAAGAGAAAGATGATAACTTTGAACATGGAGACAAAGGATAAGTAATTCAAAACAATGGTCGCGAGAGAATAAAAGAACAATTTAGACAAGAAAGAAAAACAAGATGCATGCAAAATAGACTAGAAGAAAGAACCATATTCGACTAAAGGGAAAAAGAAGACAAAAGCAAACCAAATAATGAAAACTAGAAAACTTACTTGGGAAACTCTTTAAAAATGACTTAGACTTTTCTTAAAGCAACTCTCTTCAAATGAAAGGAAATGAGAATAGCATGAGATTTGCTTCCTTTCTAAGGCTTAGAATTGTCTAAAGATTTGCTTCCTTTATAAGGCTTAGAATTATCTAACTCTCCACATTAACCAATTCAATGATGACACATGATAAGTATTACAAAGTATTACAATTCATTGCCAACTAGTTAAGCACATGATAATTTAACTGCCTCTTAGGAAAAAGAATACCTTGTCCAAATGTTCCAAAAATTGTCTAAAAAATATAAATTGTCTTAAAATAACCTAGTTACATTAATAAACACCCAAAATTCAAGAAAGTTAAGAGTATGCAATCTAGGCCGAAATTCTTCAATATTATCGAATCCTGACACTCGATAAAGTTCCCAAGCATGTTCGTATCCAGTATTCTTGGTTGTAATGAATCGATTTTTGTTAGTATCGGAAAGTGTCGATTTCGGGTTGGTATTGTAAACCAAGTTAATCCGGGAAGTTAAACCGAAAGGTTTCCATGAATTATTGTTGGTTTAATGGTAGATCATTAATTAGTGATTAATTAGAATAATTTAGGTGGTTTAATTAGTTTTAATTATTGGGGAAGTGGTTAGGATTAGTTTTATATTTTCATTACTTACCCGTAATTTTATTTTCAATATTTATTGCAAATTTATATCACTTACCTTAATTATAAATCTCAAACTACACAATATAAACAACTTAGTCTAAAATAAAAAAAAATTTGCTATGCTGCAAAATCATTCACCAAATCTAGTGGGGGTGACTGTTTGGTCGAATCGAGTGAAAATATTTTGAGTTAACCGAGTTAACGAGTCATATTTTATCATCCTAACTCAATTTAAATTTTATTTAAATCGAGTCAAGTGAAATGAAATTCAAGTTGAGTCAAATCGAGTGAAATTATTCAAGTTAAGTTAAAATCTTGTTACAATATTATTAATTCCATGTTGTAGAACATAAATTTGAAACCATATATATTGGAAAAATTTTTCAAAGCAAAAAAAAAAAAGAAGAAGATAGTTTAGTATTATAAACTTGAATCATTAATTAACTTATTTAGGTCCCAAAATTATTATTTTAGAACATTTTTAAAATTTTACTTTCTTTATATATATTTTTACAGATTTTATGATTTTATTAAAAATAAATTTTATAAATATTTTAAATTTAAAAAATTATTTAAAATTATTTTGAATTTTTTTAGTAATTTTTGTTGAGAGAGAGACAAATTTGCTTGTTTTCAAAATTGAAAAGGACCAAAGGGGTATTTACACTAATTTGTTATTCAAATTACTTGAGTTATTCAAATTGTAAAATTCAACTCGACTAGAATTCGAAATATTCGAGTTGACTCGAATAACTTAATTCGATTAACTCGAAATACAATTTTTTTCAATTTTTTAAAAAATTTTACTCAACCCTGTTCTCAAGCAAAACACGCTAAATTGAATATGAAGGGTTGAAATATACATGCATACCCAATGGTAATTCAGTCACCAAATTTAATTTTAAAATTTTTAATTTAAATGATAAAGTATGTTTTTTTAGACGATCTTTATTTTGGTTGATTAGTATATTTTAACTGTTTATTTGTTATTGTTTTGACGGAAAGAAGGGGGGGGGGCAGCGTGAAATGAATGCGACAGTGAAAAAAAAAAGATAATTTTGTTTTAAGTCCCTGAAAATTTTAATTCTTTACAATTTAATATCTAATTTTAAGTTTCAATTTAATTGATTTAATCCTTTAAGCCTGTTTTAAATTGAGCAATTGTATTCCTTACAACATGTTTTAATTTATTAATTGAGCCCAAAGGTGTAGTGATGGTTTTATGCAATTTAAAAAATTGTAAAACGGTTAAATATTACATTTGATTAGCGTAAAATTATTAAAAATAGGATGTGTGCAATCTTATTTTCATGTTATTGAAATAACACAACCACGTGCTAATTGTATATATCTTAAATACATATTTCACATCATATATATTATGTAACAAAATTTTTACATAAATATGGTAATATTCGGTTTTTTTTTTTTACAAAAAAAATAAGTTTCATTAAATCAAATGTTCAAAAGCGCCACAATAATGTGTCTTGTTTAAGAGCCTCTAACACATTATTAGGAAGTATGTTAAATATTTGTAAACTTGAATACCATGCTAAACTGAACTTAGTTAATTTATCCACACTTATGTTGCACTCTCTGGGTATATATCTGATCTCCCACTGTCCTTCAGAGTTTATAACCCGTTGGATCCTTCTAATCAAGGTAATACTTGAATCTTTCGACCCTATCACTGTTAAGGCTCTAATCACCTCAAGATTATCTGTCTGAATTATGGCCATTTTGTAACCTTATTTAACAAGATGAGAAGCCTGTCTAGAATACCTCAAAGTTCCTCTTCAAAAGGTGTACATCTGCCCAGATAGCGATTAAATCCCAATACTCAATTGTCAACCGGATCACGTACCACACTGCCAATATAAGCATTCCCGAAGTTTCTAGCCACTGCACCATTAGTGAATAAATGAACTCGCGTTCCTTCAAAATGAGTTTGGTCACCCACTTTTAGGAGGTTGACCTTGGATCCATTGTGATAGAGATCAAATTGATGTGCCCAGTTGAGAGAAGCTTTGACAATTTCTGGTAAATGATAAAACTAACATATCTTAATCCCATTATTAATGCGATTTTGGATGATTATTTATGCAAATTGGTGAATTTGATGCTCCTAATCTTTTGAATTCATGTTCTTATACTTAGGTGAGCATTTGGGAGTAGAAGGAGAGAAAAGCAAGCGAAAATCGAAGAAAAAGAGCAGATTTCAAGAGCCACACGGGCTAGTTACACGCCATGTGAGCCACATGGGCTGGACACAAGTCCATGTGCCAACCCATGTCGATTTCGCAACCTGCTTCCCAAACAGGCAGAATTAATATCTATTTTACGTGATAAATACTTGATTCTTGTTCTTAATTATGTGTGTTTATTTCTTGTTTTAATATTTCCGGGATATTAATTCATGTTTAATGTGCTTAATTCAATAGAGGAAAAGTCCCTGTTTAAGAGTAAATCTAGCATAATTGAGTAGAGTTGCATGCAATCCTAGAAATAGGACAACATAAATCTACCAGATTAGAGTCAAATCTAATAAGAAAATCCATAGATCGAGTTAATGCGACGATGAGGGGTTTTAATTAGAAAGAGATTTCAATTAATCAACCTAGAGTCAGTTGTTCTTATTCTCGAAATAGATATTAACATAATTTAAGGATTTCTATGGATCAAGACACCAAGTGAATAAATCATTTAATTCAGATTCATAATAATAGGTGAAGTCTAGGTGGATTCTTTCCTAGTATTGTCTCTCTCATTGATTATCTTTCGATTATTTTCCTCATTCGTTCTCTGTTGAGTTCTTAGTTAAATTAATTTCGTAAATTTAGTTTAAAACCGATCACTCTAATTTGTCGACTAAATAATAAGAAAACAGCAATTACTAATACTCTTAGTCCTCATGAATACGATATCTCTACTCACCATAACTATATTATTTATCAATAGGTGCACTTACCTTAGGCGTATTTTTAATTAGTGACGTGAGAAATGTCAACTTCATAAGCTGCCCAGGTAACATTCAGTTTTAAATCAGTTATAAGTTTAACATTTGATACCTGTAATATGTTGACAAATTAGAGGTTACTTTCAATTTTCAATTGTTAGTGAAATGTTATCATGGTAATTTTCAAGCAAAAAGTCAAATTAAGTATAAATTAAAAAAAAAAGGAAATTGTTTAGAAAATATAATTTTATCTATTTGGTTAATGCTTAAAATATAAAGGAAATTGTTGCATTTGTTACATACTTAACATTTTTTTTAGAGTTAATTAGATTGAAATTGATATGGTCTAGTGAAAATTAAACATTACATTAAAAGTATCAAATGATATAATCATGGTTTAAGGTAACAAATTGGTTTATATTGGAAAATTGTAAACGTTGTTTAATATAATTTACTAAAATCATGGAATAATATCGGGAAACAGATTTTATGAATTTTTTTAGGATTTGCATTAATATAAAATATGAATTCCAAAAGTTTAAATTTGTTCATGCGCGTTTTATCATTAGTTTTAGTTCGATTGATATGGGTATTGTTGTTAATGTAGAAGGATACGGGTTCAAGTGCACTAAAGTGTATTATCCTCCCATTTATGAGTTAAGGAGAAGCTATAGATAATTTTAGGCATTATATTAAAAAAAAGTATATATGATTTCCTAGGCTATATTATAAATAAACAGTAATATTAAATTTTAATTTACCTCTATCCCTTTCCATATCTATTTTTCTCCAATTAAAGCATAAAACTTTCATAGCTTTATTAATTGCATTGTCTCTGAGTATAGGAGAAAATAGTACAAGCCTTCTCAAGCATCGAATGTAGTATTAAAATCTTCAACTTACCATGTCATATATAATTATAGCTATAAATAGTTGCTGTCCAATTTTCTTGTCCAATGAATATAGACTTCTTTTATTCTAGACGCAAGTATATTTGTCTAATTCAATGTTCAACATTCTTGCACCCTAATTTGAAGGGACTTTTTAAAATATGCTTGTTGAAGTTTAATTAAAATTTCTATTTAATGAATACATGTATATTTACTGTGTTAAGTATAGTTTGAGTTCAAGTTACGCTAATCACATTAACATTAGAACTTTGCCCTCATCATATAATTCACCAAAATAAAGTCTATTTAATCAATTACAAACTTATTCACCTAAATTAATATATATATATATATGCATAAGGTGAGACTTGAGATCTCAAAAGAATTAAGGTCTCATGAACATATATATATATATTATTTGAAAATCTTAAATCGTAATCTAATTATATTATATAATGACTTCAACATATATTTATACTTATATTAAACATTATATGCAATAATGAAAATAAATAAAATAAAAGGATAAGAAAGAAGTGGCTGGAGGGCATGATTTTTGGATTAATGCATAGTCAAGTTTGATTAGACTTTTGATTAAAATGAAAGCTCACATGGTTATATGAGTAGTGTCTTTTACTTAAATATGTGGCCTTCAGCTCATATTTGTCTGTGTATGTATATATAAAGTCACCGAAACATAGAGTCATAGGGTGAGCGGTCGACCCCTTTGGCCATGGGGCTTGTAATGTATTGCAGCAGCCATGGGCGTCCCTATGGATTCTGTCGTGGAAAGTATGGATAAACTCGGCATTAGCGACCGCCGTCATCTATCGTCTATAGTTAAAAAAAATCAAGGTATCCATATAAAGAAATATTCTTTTTTACTTTCATATTGAGAAATTTACGGATGAATTTTTTTAAGGTAGGAAAAGGAATAAAGAAAAAGAATTTTAATTAATAAGTCAAGATTTATGGGTGTCAGAGTTCGGAATTATTTATTTAAATTTTAATTAAGACCTCAACTCTTATTGATGTCGAGTATAATTTAACGTTTTGGTTATTTACTCTTTCTTGTTTGAAGTTGATCCCATGGGAGTTGATAGAGTAAGGCTGAATTCAACACCCATAGATGTCTAGGTTCTAAGTCTGATTTGTTTACTGTTAAACATGTTTTTTTTTGTAAGTATGAAACAAATAGGAGTAAATAGTCAAAATGTTAATCTAAACTTGATATTAATAAGAACCAAGCTCAAAGTTCGGATTTAAATAAATAAGGTTGAACTTAACACTTATGAGTATCAGATTTTATCACTCGAAATTCAATTTTTTTTGTTTCTTTCTTGATTCCAAAAAAATTCAGTGATTAGAATTCTTATACTAAACTCGACACCCTTAGGTGTTAAGGTACTCCTAAATAACCATATTCTAAGAAATAAGTTTTGTAGGAATGTATGTTGGGAAATAATATAAAATTTCTCAATATCAAAATTAAAACCCCTAAAAGGGATTAGAATAAGATTTTTCTTTTTCCATTTAACATGATCCATATTAGTTTCTAAAAATTTTTAAAATTTTTATGAAGTTTAATGAGATTTTCAAAAACATAAATAGAATTAACATAATTAAGAATTTTCAAAAGCTTAAGAAATGAATGAAATTTTGAAGAAAAAGTTTTAAGGGCCAAGCCTTCGGCTCCTATTACCATTTATTTCTGCAAAATAAACCCAAAATAAAATGACGATGAATTTAGTAATATCCATCCTCTTTCCTAAAATGTTCAAAAAAAATAAATATATCAAATATTTTTATGAACCCAAATAAATTCATTCAATTTTTGAATCACGTCCAACTAAGAAAAATAAATAAATAAATTAAATTAAATTTCAACAAAGTTATCATTTACTGTCAAGGTTTAAGGTTTAAAGATTAGACATAATTAATATTTTGAAACATTTTTTGATTTTGCAACTGAAATATTTTGTTTAGAATTGAGTTGCAAATGAAAAAAAAATTCATGCAATTTTTTAAACAATAAATGTTAATTTTATTACAATTTGGTTATATTTAATTCTTTTTATAGTAAAATGATTAAATCGATTAATTTCATAATAGAAAGACTAATTTGATTAAAGTTGTATAATAGAGAGACATGGTAGGTATTTTCACCCAACTTTTAATGGCCAAAATATAACCAATATTTTCCCTCTGAAACGACAAGTGGGGTTGAAGCCCAACCAGAAAACCAGACAAATGGGGTCTTCAGTCTTGACTAAGAATGACCCTCCATTAAACCCATGAACCTTTTTCTAAATTAAGAAATATAAAATATTTGGCCTCAATGTTGGTAAATAAATTGATAGTTAATAAAATCAGTCTGGATAATTATTTTTTATTATTTTAATAAAATTTTAGAATTTTTACAATTTTTTAATTACTATCAATTTCTTTTAATTTTCTAAGTGGTCAAACCGTTCAATTTTATTAAAAATCGAAAGTTTAACTTGTTTGACCTCTAGTTTTATCTTTTTATTTATGAATTGGGGATAATTTATTAAATAGTTCTAGACATCAAAAAGAATAAATATAAGCAAAACCTATAATGAGATTATTAAAAAAAGAAAGTAATAAATCTCCAATTTGCAAATCATAATCATTAAATGCAATTAGGTCCAATATAGGAGTCATTTTATAAATAAATAAATCGTAAGGTGAGTTTGGATGAGCGGTACGCTTATTTGCAGTTAGTGTAAAAATAACGGTAACGGTGAGATTAGATATTATAACGATATTATAGTGTGGACGCACCGTACCATAACGTACCGCACCACACCCAATCGCATATTCAAACTCACCCATAATCTCTCTTTTTCAAAAAAAAATTCAATTTAAAATTAAAAAATCCCCACAAATCAAGAGATTTCTTGTTGGTATAAATATGAAACAATGCTTTCAGTACGTGGCTTTTAGGTGGTGGCTTTTAATGAACAAACAGGCATGACTGCTGGAAGTGGCATATCAATTTATTAATAAACTATTAAGGCTTAGACCAAACATTATTTATTATTGTGAACCGACCCAGATTTGTTTTTGTTATACCAATTTGACCCAGCGGGTCCACAATTAAGTTACGTGCCCCAAAAACCACAATCATCTTCTCTACAAGCCAACCTAAGCCTTGGCTTAATAATAATGACTAAATTACATAGTGAATTAGCTGAAGAAGACAATCGGAGAAAGTACAGACAGTGAGAGTGGTGATATGTTTAAAGATTTCGGCAATGACCAAATTGATACTTGGTTAAATTCTTTGATATGAATGTTGGATGCGAATGCTTTAAGAAAAATAAAAAGCCTCAACAACATAACATAGAATTTGTCTCTATAGAAAATGGGTAAAGTAGGAGGCTATTGAGAGAAGAAAAACAAGATTTTCAGCTACATGGAGGAATTCTCAATCAGCATTGTATTAGTTTTTATTATGAATTGGTAAATTATGAGCTCGGGTCATTCTTGTTTGAATCCTTTTTTTTTTTTTAAGTCAGATAAATTTGAGTTATTGTTTCTTTAGAATCAAATTGGGTTATTCAATATTCTACGAGAATTTAAACATATTAATTTTAACTTCAAACTTAAATTTAATCTAATTAATTTGAAATCGGAGCTAGATAAAATTAAACCTCTAAATAGATATATATAAAAAGCAAAGTTATTTTATCGTTGTTTTTTTTCTTTTAATTACCATCTTCACTCAATCTGCAAATTGTTGTTATTTATTAATTAGTCATTTGTTATAGATTGGAAGCATATAGGCATGGAATTTTGGCCCAAAACAATACCAAAAATGCTAAATAGGGTTCCAACCCAAAGTGAAATTGTCTTGAAAGATCATTTGCTAAATAGGATTGCGCGAACAAATGTTTTCTCGGTGCTCTTGGGCGTGAAAACTTCATCTCTCTCGTCATTTCTCTAACAGAATAAATTGGTGATCATAAGTAAGTTATCGAATAAGGATTGATGCTTTATCACTATTAGTTGAAGCCTTGATTCAAGGGACTTGTCAATTGATTGACAAGGCTTATCAAGTTGATTTTATTCTGTAGGAGGCACATTTTTTTTGTGAGTATGCGACTTTGGATGCTAGGAAATCTGATAATCTTGTTCAAGTTACTTATTATCTGTTTTTATTTATTCTTTTGTTTGAGATTTTCGTATTTTTGTCTAGTACTAATAAATTTTCTTACGCAATATTGAACTTAACTAATAGAGACGTGTTGATTGGATAATATTATATCCTAAATTAGACTTTTTAAACATAAAACGATTGTGTTTGAACTACGATACTATAGTTGTTTCTATTGTTTTCTTCTCCATATTGCTTTTTTTCTTTTTATGAACTTAAAAGTTTTTGTTCTATCACACGTTGCAATCAACTTTGAATGGAATTAAATGTTAAATTCCTACAGTATTGATGAAAATCTTCCATTCCCTAATCACATAATTCAACATTACGTCAAGCCAATAATATGATATTACCAAGAATGTCAAGCTTCGGTAATTTAAAAATCATTTTCGGACTTAATTTTTCTTATTAATGTGACAATTTTACTTTATTTTTAATGATTTCAATCCATTTTCACTACAACTAAAATGAAAATTATAATAAATACTAATTAATTAAACCCTCCAATTCTTTTATATGCTTTTTCGAATAAAATTTTAACTATATTTTACTATTCATCGTTTGTCTATTATATTATACTTTATGGAACATTATCTTTTTTGTTTTTCGTTCATTAATTATTATTATTATAAGTAAAAAATTATTATTTAATTACTTATTATATTTTTCTATTCACATGTATTTTATCAAATCACTCAAAATAAAATAAACTTTACTAACATGGCATACAAGTGAATTATTATATAAATTAACATTTAGTTAATTTTTTAAAATTTAAAATATATATACATTATTTTTTTAAAAATAATTAAAATTAAAAAATATTAAAAATATTTTATTTAAAAAATTAATTAAATGCTTATATGCCACCTACTTGGTAATTCACATGTATGCCACATCATCAAAGTTTTAAAATGTTCACTTTTTCATCAATTTTGGGATGATTTGACAAAAAATACAAGTTCATTTATCAAAAGAGATAAAAAAATTAAATACAAAGCTTTTTTTTTTTTTTGGGTGAGGTTGGAAGATAAGTGAAATTGAAAACTGAAAGTGATACAGAGCAACATGGGCATTTGGTCTAGTGGTATGATTCTCGCTTAGGGTGCGAGAGGTCCCGAGTTCAATTCTCGGAATGCCCCAATTACACTGTTTCCTTTTTTTATCTTACCACAGAACCAGTTTCTAAAGGTAGAATAAAATAGAAGCTTATCTGAGAAGATGAAGACTTTTGCAGTGAATAAGAAATAAACTATGCCATTTTCTAAAGTTCATTTTTTTTGCGCCTTTAATCTTATAGTCAGAAAAATCTAAGATCTGCAACAAATACTTCAGGCTAGCTGTTTTGTTTTAGAACCCTTTTTGAAGTTCAAATCAAAAGATTTAATTCCTAAGACCCAAAACTTGCAAACTATCTCTTGCACTAATAAGCCATTCGCCAAAGGTCAAAACAAGTTTCAACCCTAACTTCACCTAAATTACAAGAAAGACTTCACAGTTTACAGTAGTTAACATCCCTTGCACCTATAAAAGTTTATAGTTATGTTCTTCAGCTTGGGTATATATCCGACAGGGGTATGATTAGTGTTTTCTAAGTTTTTCCATGTATTTGGAAGATCTTCGAATATCACATTGCCATATCGGAGTGTTGGGACACTGGTACATCAAGAAAAACAAAGTCCGACCAACATTGGCCTAATAGCATTCATCCTTCAGAGCCTTGCAGAGAAAATGCTTTTAGGACATGTAACTTTATTAGCAATTCCTGCCAAACAGCTATGGACGTGTTACTGGATGCTCCTCTAAACAACTCGGAAGCACTTCACCCTAATTCCACTAGCAGAAAAGCTCACAAACAATCCAGTTCTTACTTTGGCTATATAAAAGCCAACATCACAGAAAACAAAATTGGGCATTTGGTCTAGTGGTATGATTCTCGCTTTGGGTGCGAGAGGTCCCGAGTTCGATTCTCGGAATGCCCCAAATACCTTTTCTGCTTTTTTATCTTACAACTTGTTGATCTGCCATAACCTCTCCAACTCACACATGGAATGGAAACATATTTGGGTATTAGGTTAAAACACAAGTCTCTATTGCATTTCGTCTACAAGGCCCACAAACAAAATGGTATTTCGTGGTCAACTCTCTTCATGATGGTCTGATTGTCCTGTAAGTTTAGCCTTTTAGTTGACCCAAATCTGACAAGTATTATAAACTAATATCATTTCTATGATACAAGAGGAACCGATGGTCCAAGGTTTAAGAGGCAAAGGTGGCATCAAATTCTAACAGGGAACTATAACTTTAGTACAATAAAAGCAAAAGACATTAATCATTATAGCAAGGAGATCATAATAGGAGAATACCAAAAGCAAGAGAAGAGAAGCAATGGGCGGCTCGTGGTATTTGCCTATTGAGAGTTAATAAGAATCTCAGAAACTCACAGAAAATACTAAACATTTTAAACACAAAATTTGGCATTTGGTCTAGTGGTATGATTTTCACTTAGGGTGCGAGAGGTCCTTAGTTCAGTTCTACCCACCCCCTTTCCTTGAACTTTCCTTAATTTTAAATATATGATCAGAGAATCAGCTTGTAAACATCAGATCTATTTGTTTCCTGACAAGTTCCTTTGTAATGAATAAAAATAAATAAATAGATTGTGCCCTTTTCAAAAGTAAACTGTTGACCTTAAAGCTATCCACAAAGTCAACTTTAAGAAAAACATCAGATCTATTTGTTTTCTGACAAGGTTCCTTTGTAATGAGTAAAATAATTAGATTGAACCATTTTCAAAAGTTTAAAATATTTTGTTGATCTTAAAGCTATTCCACAAAAAGGACAGGTTAAAATCAACAGAATAAATATGCAGCAGGGCAGGTTAAAATATTTTACTGAAGATGCCTATCTATAGTGCAGCCAAAAACATAGAGCTAAAGAGGCAAAGTATTTTTTTCCTCTTTTCTGAGTGAATTCCTATCTTCTGTATCTGCTAAAACTACTTTTATTTCTTTTTTCCTGATCCAACTACCACTAGACTATATACTATTTGAGCTAGCTATACCCCTTCCCTAAACACCCACTGCCTTACCCTTTGGAGGTGTGATTCAGACCTGCATACTTATTTAATAACCAAACAATTTTAGCAGCTAAATTAAGATCTACTGACTTTCATAACCAGCTTGAAAAGTTTACTAGGACATTAAACAGTAATTAGGTTTTTACTAGCTGCCTAGTGGTTTCATAATTTCAATTTTTATACTATTTTGAAATATAAATCAAAATATTCTAATGTCTAAGTACAGTAATTAGCAAAGCACTGATTCAGTAGTTAGACTGTTCATGGTTAAAAGAAATTTATAAAATTTAGGCGATTCATTACCTATAGATGTTCTGGCCTCTCGAGGGATCCATATTCTGAATTAATAACTATAAACAGCTATTATATATATATATATGAAAGTTGTAACCTGGTACTAATGCAATTTCAAAAGCCCTTAGCATCCAATTATAGCAGGCCAATGATACATTGAACCACATCAAAAGTGAGAGATCTGAAAATTTTGGTCTTCTATGAATGGGTCTACCAACAGTTAATAGGAGTTTAATAACCAGTTCCTAGCTGCCTGATTGCCCAAGAAGTTCATCTTTCAACCATTGGTGTGAGTACCAAGGTAGTGTTCAAATAGCAGAACAATTTGCTCAGAAGTCAGCAGATAAACATCAAAACTTAGCACAACTTGAAAAAAAGAGCTAATAGCTAAACCAAATTCAGTTAAACATTGAAGATTGGGCATTTGGTCTAGTGGTATGATTCTCGCTTTGGGTGCGAGAGGTCCCGAGTTCGATTCTCGGAATGCCCCAATTCCTAGTTTCTTTTTATCTTGACTTCATCTTGAACTTTCTGCTAACATCAGTCGGTAATGAGGGGCCATGAATACAAGGAACAGCCACATTGTTGGTCTGCACTAACATCAGGAAACATTAGATCTCATAACCACTCAGAGAAAAGGCATCTCATACACATGGAAAGAAGACACATTTGAGGAGCAGGTTAAAACACAAGGAAGCCTCTCTTGAATTTGGCTTTGCAGGGCCCATGAATAAAACAACAAATCGTGATAAACTTTATGCCAAGCTTTCAGCATAAGTCTGGTAGGCACATCTTTATATCACTTCATAATATTATTCCATGCATCATAAATTATCAAAACTCGAGGTCCATAAATCTTGTCTTCTAGTCGACCCAAATCTGAAAGTAAAAGTATAATGCATAAACAAACATCATTTCTATGCTACAAAAAGATCCCACCCAAATCCAAGGTCCAAGTTTTAAGAAGCAATGGTGGCATCAGACTCTAACAGGGGAACTATGACAGAATTACAACAAAAGCAAGGCACTAAAATCACTATGGCAAGGAAATTACACTAGGAGAACATCAAAAGCAAGAAAAGAAACAAGGGGCAGCTCATATGGAATTACCCATTTAGAGGTAATAGGACCCCAGAAACTGAAAAAAAAACACAAGTTGACATTGCAAGCATCAAAGTTGGGCATTTGGTCTAGTGGTATGATTCTCGCTTAGGGTGCGAGAGGTCCCGAGTTCAATTCTCGGAATGCCCCAGCCTAGATTATCCTTTTTTCCCCCTTAATTTCAAATATATGATCATTTAGATTCAAGTCTAAAAGTCAAATATCAGATCTCTCCATTTCCTGACAAGATTCGTATGCAGTGAGTAAAAAATAAATAGACTGTTGCCATTTTCAAAAGTTTATTGTTGAACCTTTAATTTTACAGTCAACCACAAAAAGGAAATTTAACTAAAAAAGGGCACAAATAAGCAGAATAAATATGCACGTTGAAGAGCAGGTTCAAATCTTTTACTGGAGACGCCTATTTATATTCCACCAAAAAACAAAGAACCTAAAAGGCAAAGTACTTTTCCACCTTTTTGAGTGAGTTCCCATATTCTCTATCTGCTAACACTGCTTTCATTTCTTTTTCCTGAATCAACTACAAGGCTATACTGTGGGCTAGATCGCAACTTAACTCAGCCCCAACCAGCTTGAAATGTTTATTAGGACATTATTTAATGATTAGATTTCTACTAGCTGCCTACTTGTTCAGCAATTTCATTGTTTGAATTATTTTGAAGCATAAATCAAAATATTCAAATGTCTAATTACAATAACTAGCCAAGTACTGGCTTTAGATGTCAGACTCTTCAAACTTAAAAGAAATTTAGGGAACGTTTGTTTCGCTCAAAATGACTTACGAAAAAAGTTTTCTTCATTAACTTTTGTTTCATTGAAAACAACTTAGTCAATGGACAAAAGCTTACATGTCAACAGAAAATAAGCTCTTTTTCCTATAAATTGACTAGCCCTTTTAAAAAGTGTAAGTCCTTTTCCTGAAAATAACTCCTTTATAAGTAATTTCCTTTTTATATAAAACTTAACTTAAATCAAGCCCTTAGCATCCAATTGTAGCAGAAAATGATCAATGAACCGCATCAAAAGTGAGATTTGAAAATTTTGGTATTCCAAGAATGAGCCCATTGAAAGTTAGGAGTTCTAGGAGAAAAGATCTAGTAGCTATAAACAACACGAGTAGTATATTAAACATTGGGCATTTGGTCTAGTGGTATGATTCTCGCTTTGGGTGTGAGAGGTCCCGAGTTCGATTCTCAGAATGCCCCCAACCCATTTTTCCTTTTTTTCCCTAATTTCAAATATATTATCAGAGGACCAACTGGAAAGTCAACTCTAAAAGTCACACATGAGATCTATTTGTTTCCTGACAAGATTCCTTTGAAGTGAGTACAAATAAATAGATTGTTGCCATTTTCAACAGTTTATTGTTGAACAGCACAAATAAATAGAATTACTATGCACGTTGAAGAGCAGGTTCAACTATTTTACTGGAGATGCCTATTTATATTCCAGCAAACCTAAAAGCAGAAGTACTTCTCCACCTTTCTGAGAGTTCCCATCTTCCCTATCTTCTAACACTGCTTTCATTTCTTTTTCCTGAATCAACTACCAGGCTATACTAAGTGGGCTAGATCGCAACTTACCTCAACCCCTACTCCCTCACCCTTTGCTGAAAGATGTGATTCAGACCTACATCCTTATGCATAACCAACAAATTTACCAGCTAAATTAAGTCTAGAGGCTCTGATAACCGGCTTGAAATGTTTATTAGGGCATTAGATTTCTTACTAGCTGCTTAGTTGTTCAGCAATTTCATTTTTTAAATTATTCTGAAGCATAAATCAAAATACACTAATGTCTAACTACAATAACTAGAAAAGTACTGATTTAGCTGTCAGACTTGTCATTGTTAAAAGAAATTTATAAAATTTACAAGATTTGTAAGCTAGAGAAGTTTCAGCCTCTAAGGGATCGATATAAGATGTAACCTGGAGCTAATGCAAAAAGCCCTTAGCATCCAATTGTAGCAGAAAATGATCATTGAACCACATCAAAAGTGAGAGATTTGAAAATTTTGGTATTACAAGAATGAGCCCATTGAGAGTTAATAGGAGTTCTACGAGAAACAATCTAACAGCTACAAACTAGACGTGAAGAATATCAGACATTGGGCATTTGGTCTAGTAGTATGATTCTCGCTTTGGGTGCGAGAGGTCCCGAGTTCAATTCTCGGAATGCCCCAGCACTTTTTTCCTTTTGGTTATCTACATTATATACTAAAATATTTTATTAGAGGAAGCTGTACCAAAGTCAACTTTTAAGAACAAATATGGAACTTTATAAACTTAGATTGATGCTTTTTCTAATAAGTTCCAAGAAATAAATTAGGCTATATAAATTATCTTAGCATGTCAACAAGCTAGCCTCATACCTGGAATAATGGTTGCAAGAAAATCCAGTTCTGCAGAACCCTGTGAAAATAATGGAATAAAGCAATTAATCAACAAAAGCCAGTTTAGCCACAAAAAGGATGGAAAGAGGAAAGGCCAACAGACAAAAAAATATGCCTCTTCCTTGCTCCGAGTAAGGAGCAAGTTCATCTGTCATTCACAAGAACCAAGCTAAAGTCCGTGTTATGGGCCTCGTCCATTAGCTTCTCCTTTGACAACATTAAGCCTTTAACCAAAGGTTAATACAGGATTCCCACCAAGGTCAACAAAATTACAGATTGACTTTAGAGCTATAGTAGTCATCATCCTCGTCCAAAGAGAAAGGCATCAGTAATCTTGCCTAACCTGTTTATTCCAATAGCAAAAAGCATCACAAACAACCAAGTTGCAATCACAGATTCAAAGATTTCATCAATAAATAACGGTATGGACCATTTCTTGAAAAGTGATGCCTATAAATGTAGTAACAACATATTAGAGCAATAAATGAGCATTTGGTCTAGTGGTATGCTTCTAACATTGGGTGCAAGGGGTCTGAATTCAATTCTCAGAATGAAATAACATCTTAGACCAAAAAAAAAACGACCTCATTTTCTCTTTCTGTTTTTTTTGTGTGCGCGCACAATTAATATACTAAGCAGAGTGGCACAGCACTGCAAAAGGTGCAAAACCAGGTGCACATGGGATTGAAGAACCATTCCAGGATTCTTAGTAAAATTACCAAATGACAGTAGCAGCCAAAGTAGATAGCACCTCCATGTATTCTATCAGCAAAAGAGTTTGCTGTTAAGTTTACAAAGTCCAACAACGAAAAAGGTTATCAAGATGCAAAATTTAATAATTAGTTGATAGCTGCCCAATCGTCCAATAAGCTCATCCTTCAACCATTTGTTAGAGTACCGAGTTAAAAGTCACATAGCAGAACAATTTGCTAACAAGTCAGCAGACAAACATCAAAACTTAGCCCAATCTTGAAGAAAAGAGCTAATAACTAAAACAGACTCAGCTAAACATCCAAGATAGGGCATTTGGTCTAGTGGTATGATTCTCGCTTTGGGTGCGAGAGGTCCCGAGTTCGATTCTCGGAATGCCCCAACTCCTTGTTTTTTTTCAATTTGATCTTACTACTTGAAATATTGATCAAAAGAATCTAACCAGAAATCAAATTCGAAAGCACAATAAAAAAATTTATCAACTTCATATTGATTTGTTTGCTAACATCATTCAGTAACTTGTTGCTAAAACATAAAGGAAGAACCACATTGTTGGTCTGTCCAAACATCAGGGAACATTAGATTTGCCACAACCTCCCATGGAATGAACACACAATTGAGAAGCAGCTTA